>NC_133180.1:51505833-52202500 GCF_049306965.1 Danio rerio | reverse complement strand
AATTTACAAATTATTTTAACAAAAAAATTGGATTATGTTTTGAATTTTGATTAAAAAATGTTTAACTTTTTTGATTTACAATTTATTTTACTTTTTATTCATTCATTTTCTTGTCGGCTTTATTAATCCGGGATCACCACAGCGGAATGAACCACCAACTTATTAGCAAGTTTTTACGCAGTGGATGCCCTTCCAGCCGCAACCAATCTCTGGGAAATATTTTACTTTTAAAAAATGAATTTTGTTTGAATTTTGATTTGAAAAAAGTATATTTGACTATTTTTGTTTAATTTACAATTTATTTAAATTTGACAATTTGAATTTTGTTTGAATTTTGATTTTGAAAAAGTATTTGACTATTTTTGTTTAATTTACAGTTTATGTAAAATTTACAATTTGAATTGTGTTTGAATTTGGATTTAAAAAATGTATTTGACTATTTTTGTTGAATTTCAATTTGAAAAAATATATATTTTACATTTTTTTTATTTACAATTTATTTAAATTTAAAAATTTAATTTTGTTCGAATTTTGATTTGAAAAAAATATATTTTACAAATTTTGTTTTATTTACAGTTTAATTTAAATTTTATCTTTTTTTCTTTTTGTATCTGCATTTTACAACAATTGTTAGGCATGCAAATGTAAGGGAATCAGTCATCTTGCAAAGGCACTAAAGGAACAAATATGTGAGGCATGTGTGTATATATGTGTGTGTGTGATTATGCTACAAATAGGAATAGAAGACCGTGAATGGTGCAAAAAAAAAAAACGAATGAAAGACACAGGAAGCAACAGCGAGTCCCTTGTCTCTAATGGCTGGATGTGAAAAGGTGCTTTGCATGGGACATACAGAACTGGCTTAATCAGGAGCGCCCCGATTAATTAACGGACACAGCAAAAGCTTTCACTACAGCTCGGGTAAACAGCAATTGTTCTTGGCCCCAGCTTCCCAAACACAGGGGTAACAATGACGATGTTGTCCCTTTACCCCTCATTAGGGGGAGTGTGAGGGGAAACTTGTGTGTGTGTGTGTGTTTGCAATCACTCTCCCATGATCCCATTACTGCTTCCTGGTCCTGGCTCCTATCACATCTTTGGTGCCAGCTGCAGAGAGAGAAAGAGAGCAAGGCTGTCATAGCATCTTCACATCAAACCCTCCTATCGCACAGAGAAAGAGAGGAAGGGGGACGCCGGGAGGAAACGAAAGAAAGAGCGTGTTGTGTTTGGACTTCATTAGCATAGAGGAAGAGGTGCACAATGAAGGACTTTACATCCTTGTTAGCGAGAAGCAATCAATTAACAGGGCCAGAGCGACCCTGGCAGAGCACTGTGGGCTCTTTGAGAGAAATTTCTCTCACCCTGATGAATAAATGTTGTCATTTCCTGCAACGCCACCTCCCCCCGACCCCTCCTCCTAAAAAGTAAAATGTGCCACTGCATTCAAATGCTTGATTGGATTCAGCAGTAAGTGACAGGGTTTACCCATTGTGTGTGTGTGTGTGTGTGTGTGTGTGTGTGTGTGTGTGTGTGTTGTGTGTGTGTGTGTGTGTGTGCGTGCGTGCGTGCGTGCGTGCGTGCGTGCGTGCGTGCGTGCGTGTGTGTGTGTGTGTGTGTGTGTGTGTGTGTGTGTGACACAGAGGGTCCATGCAAGATTGTCAAAGGCACAAAATATACCTCAGGAAAATATAGCTTAGTGTAAAGGATGGTTACAGAAACACAAAGATATATTCGTATCAAACCCTCTCCAAGCTTGTTTTCTTCTCTATATCAAACATACCTGATACCTGGAATTTCCTCTCTATCTGTGGATTTGTTAAATCACATGTCACATATTAAGTAACCCACAAGAATGCCCTTGAAATAGTGAAGGCAGCCGATGCTCCGTTTTAAGGTCCCTGACAGCGAGATGGATTTTTACAAAATAAAAGTTGCAGGAAAGGTAGAGTCTGCAGCAGACAATCACAATTGCATATAAAATTGCAGATCCTGCCACCCCCATCCCAACAAACAAATCTCCATCTGTGTATTCTTATTCAACGTTATCCCAGACTCCTCTGATGTTTTTCTCCACCTGGGGAAATTGTCCTGATAATGGCTGCAATCTGTATCCAAAAGGCAGGGGACGTTTTCCCCTCTCCGTGCATCCTGCCACGACTTCTGTATGGAATCTCTAATTGAGCGGCTTCAGTCAGTCCATCCCTCTCATGTGAAACAAACGGATGATTTTAAAGCGAACTGATTTATTTGTTCCACATTAAATGGGCTTCCATTTAAGGACAATTTGTACAGTAAATGCATTTCAGTAAGTGAAAACAGAACAGTCACTGTTTTAATAGATGTAATTAGGATATAGGATTCTTAATGATGCTTTCGTAGAGACTGTTTGAATGACAGTTCAATTCACACATTGAAAAAATGAAGGTAAAAGCCAGATTGTTAGCTCTTTTTTTTATTTCTTTTCAGTAATGCAGCATTCATCTGTAAAATCTGTCATCCCTAAAGGCTTCGAGAACATTGGTTTTTGATTAGCTCATGGTCTAGTTCATGATTTTGTAAAATAAAAGATTTTTTTAATTACTATTTAGTAAGGATGTGTTAAATGGATCACAAGTGACAGTAAAGCATTCAACATAATAAGGTTGGAAATTAAGAATTTATATATCTCATCATGTTTTCCACAACAACAAAAAATTAATAATAATAAGCATTTTTCAAATTTTAAACAATTTAAACAATGATGATGCTTAGAAATTTTGTATTGTTTGAGCTTCTTTAATGAAATCATCATAGATTTACTGTAACAACAACTGTTTTTGTAAATGGTTTGTAATTTTAGGATTACCGTAGTACAAATAGTGTTATTAATACTTCAAGAACATTTTATTTGATTTTTTTTATATTTGCTCATGGTCTGGTTCAAGTTTTTAGCAAAAAAGTTTTTTTTTTTTTATAATAATTTTCAGTAAGGATGTGTTAAATGTATGAAAAGTGACAGTAAAGCATTTTACATATTTTTATTGTTATTATTTTTAAGTAAAGGCTGTTCTTATTCTAATATATATTTTATTACATATATATATATATATATATATATATATCACAGTTTCTACAAAAATATGAAGGCATTATTGAAAGCAGATTTTTAAATGTAAATTTATCAAGTCTTTCAACAATCATGATAATAAGATTTCTTTTTATTGTTTGAATTTCTTTGATGAAATCAATGTAGGCTTGTTGTAAAGTATAAACTGTGTGAATGGTTTGTAATTTTATGATTATCATAGTACAAATAGTGTGTTTAATACTTCAAGAACATTGTGTTTCGATAAGGTCTGGTTCATAATTTTTGTAAAAGAAATGATTTATTATTATTCAGTAAATATTCAGTAAGGGTGTGTTAAATTGATCAAAAGTGAGAGTAAAGCATTTTACAATAGTTTTTATTATTAATATTTTAAGTAAAGGCTGTTATTATTAAAAGAAAGAATTATATATGATTGTATGTATATATATATATATATATATATATATAGTTTTAATAACTGATTTATATTAACTGAATTATTTTCTCTTTGCCATGATGACAGTAAATAATATTTGACTAGATATTTTTCAAGACACTTCTATACAGCTTAAGGTGACATTTAAAGGCTTAACTAGGTTAATTTGGTTAACTAGGCAGGTTAGGGTAATTAGACAAGTTATTGTATAAGGATATTGTATATTTATTGATTTGTTCTGTAGACTATCAAAAACAAATTAGCTTAAAGGGGCTAATCATTTTGATCATAAAATGGCTCATAAAAAAATTTAAAACTGCTTTTATTTTAGCCCAGGGATGTCCAAACATGGTCCTGGAGGGCCGGTGTCCTGCATAGTTTAGCTCCAACTTTCTTCAACTCACCTCACTGCAAGTTTCTAGTGTACCCAGAAAGAGCTTGATTAGCTGGTTCAGTTGTGTTTAATTAGGGTTGGAACTAAAAATTCAGGACACCGGCCCTCCAGGACCGAGTTTACAAACCCCCGTTCTTGCCGAAATAAAACAAAAAGACTTTCTCCAGAAGCAAAAATATTATCAGACATACTGTGAAGATTTCCTTGCTCTGTTAATCATCATTTGGAAAATATAAAAAAATAAAAATAAAAATAAATAAATAAATAAATAATTCAAGGGGGGCTAATAATTCTGACTTCAACTGCATATACAAGCATTTTTTAAACATAAGTCTAGGTGTTTAAACATTATGACACTAATATTAGTTTCTTTGATGAAATCCATATAGGATTGCTGTAGCATATGAACTGTTTTATTGAATGCTTTGTGTTTTTAGCATTACCGAAGTGCAAATAGTGTTATTAATACATTTGCCTTCATTAATAATGCAGAGACTGTTTGAATATTTATCAAATAATACACATAATAACCAAATGAATAACACAAAACAAATTGAACAGATGTGTCAGCGCTTCTTTCCAAACGTGAATGTGGTGTTGTTGTTTATGTATAATATTCCAGTGTGTGTGTGTGTGTGTGTGTGTGTGTGTGTGAATTGCAGCCTTGTGATTTCTTGCTGATTTGGTCTGCCATTCCTAAATGCTTCAAGAACATCGCTTTTGATTGGCTCCAGGGTTTTACGTGCCAAAACGGCATAATGTTCAGCGGGGCACAAATCATCTTTTTGCATTTCTCATTTTCCCCCTTCTCACAGGCGTCTCGTCTTCTCGTTTTGAGACATCACAGGCAAATATTATTCACTGATTTGTATCTAAAGCTGTGCCGCGACTACGACCGCCACAACCGTGGGCACCGCAAATCCCAGCCAACTCGTCAGCCTCGACAAGGACACACTCTACATTTAGGGCCTTCATTTTCAACCTCTTTATTTTCACCACACAGGTTATATCCCGATCGAAGGCTTGCGGATTTGTCGCAGAGGCATCTGCTGTTAAGCTGATGGTCCCTGCCAACTCGTTCCTCAAAACGTCTGTCAAATACCCCACGCACACCCCTGTATTTTCTAAAATGCCAGGTGCTTCGTCCAAAACCCTCCTTCCAGCACTCGTTCGGAATAACCGTCATGTTAAAAAAAAAATAAAAAGAGGATGCCCAGGTACATTATCGTCCTTTTATTCAATTCTCATACAGAGTATGTCCGTCGCAGCGTCCTCCAATCTGCAAATCCGCGCCCAGGGTCTTTGTGGCACCCTCATTTGCATAGAGACCGCCATTCGCTTGGCTCTCTCTTAATGGCACATTACCGTGGCAACAGCATGTTGAGAGCAAGGGAATAATTAATGACGACCCGGTGACATGGGTACTCGCAACAGAGGCAGGCAGGGTGGTATTCTTTAGAAAGCATTAGCCAACATTAGGAGGAAATGCAAGGCACCTTGATGTGGAGAGAGATGAACAAAGGAATACGGAAAGAAAGAAAGCGTATAAATGTGTGAGCATGGATGGATGGATGGGTGTGGGCACAGTCACGTCTCAGGATGTAGGGCTTCCGCATTTTCTGAAAGTCAGCGCCGGCAAGAAAGGAAAGATCTGAATACGATTGACACTCTAATAGAGGTGGTTTGTATTGCAGCTGGTGTGTGTGTGTGTGTGTGTGTGTGTGTGTGTGTGTGTGTGTGTGTATACACATCTCTGTGTTTTGATGGGAGGGTGCTTGAACATGCTCCCAGTTGAAAGTTGAAATCTTCAATATTTAATACAGTGGGAGAGACAGAGGGTGTGTGTGTGTGTGTGTGTGTGTGCGGCTGTAATGATTATTTGTGACAGAAGACTGTGTGTGTGGGATCAGTCAGCTGAATGTAGGGCAATGTCAGAAAGCCTTTCTGCTTTCTGTGGGTGCCGCTGAGAAGTGAAAGGGCGGGGGGCGCGCGTTCAGACCCTCACCGCAACTGAGGAATACCCCGTGTCAGTGCACTTTTCCCTCCCTTTTCTTGCTGGTTGTTATTGGAGAAAATGGCATGTGCTATCATAAAATATGAGCTTCAGCGCTAGACTAAAATCTGTTTTTAAAAGAAAAAAAGTACAAATACATTAACAGCTGTCTCTCTCTTTCCCTTAGACATGTTGCAATGAATGCTTCCAATAGTTCAAATCCAATAACAGCTGGTTGTAAGGTCCAATATTAAGACTCGCCAAGTGCCAAATACAAGAGGAAATTGACTTTATTACATAAATGGAGCATCCACCAGTGGCTGGAAACTGTATAAAGTACAACAACATATAAGCTATTGTTTAGGACCTATGTACACTACACTGTAAAAAAAAATTCTGTTATATTTAACTTTTTTCCAGCAGCTTTGGAGCTGAAAAAAAACAAAATAAAGTCCGTTAAATTACAGAAATTTACAGTTAAATAAGGTCCGTTAAATGACAAAAATGTACTGATAAATAACGTTCATTAAATTACAGAAATGTACTTTTAAATTACATAAATTTCCTTAAATAAAAAGCTGGGGTGCTGGAAAAAACGTAAAATAACGGCTGTTAAATTACAGAAATCTACTGTTAAATTACGTTCGTTAAATTACAGAAATTTACTGTTAAATAACATCCGTTAACTTACAGAAATTTACTGGTAAATAAATTCCGTTAAATTACAGAAATTTACTGGTAAATTACAGAAATTTCCATAAATTAAAAGCTGGGGTGCTGAAAAAAATGTAAAATAACAATGCTAAATCACAGAAAAAAAAAACTATTGGTAATATTGGTTAATAACAACTGTTAATTTACAGAAATTTACCATTAAATAATGTCCGTTAAATTACCAAAATTTACCATTTAATAACAGGCGTTAAATTACAGAAATTTCTTTAAATTAGAAGCTGGGGTGCCAGAAAAAACTTAAAATAACGACTGTTAAATTACAGAAATTTATTGTTAAATTACAACTGTTAAATTACAGAAATTTGCTGTAAAATAGCAGACGTTAAATTATAGACATTTAACAACAATTTTAATTTAAGGAAATTTCTGTTGTTTAATGTCTATTATTTCACTTTTTTTCAGAACTTTTTTCGGGACTTTGAAAACGAAGAAATCATATTATTATACATTTATTTTTGAATAAATGTTTTTTAAAAGTATGTTAACCAGATATTTAATGAATTATTATAATAGAATATTATTCATTCATTTTTCATTGGCTTAGTCCCCTATTTATTAGGGGTCACCACAGTGGAATAAACCACTAACTATTCCAGAATATGTTTTACGCAGGGGATGCTCTTCCAGCCATAACCCAGTACTGGGAAACACCCATACATTCCAGCATTCACACACTCATACACAACAGCCAATTTCAATTGCCGAGTTTACTTACCGTGCATGTCTTTGGACTGTGGGGGAAACCGAGGCACCTGGAGGAAACCCACACCAACAACATGCAAACTTTACACAGAAATGCCAACTGACCCAACTGGGACTCGATCCAGCAACCTTCTTGCTATGAGGTGTCAGTGCTAACCATTGAGCCACCATGCTGCGCATAATATACTATTATTATTATTCATGTATTTATTGTATCATGTGACAGTGAAGTGAGGTAATGATGCTGAAAATTTAGCTCTATCATCACTGTAAAAAAATAATATTTACAATATCCTGAAATAGAAAACAGTTTTAAAAAATATCAGGATGATAAAGTTTACTATGTAATTTTCTATGCAGGGCATTTGCATAAATTATTATAAATCCAAATCACATGATAAAAGTGAAATAGACAGTGCTTTGTGGTTTTCTGATGAGTCTAACAGGTACAGAAATTAAACATTCAAACATAAAGTATAATGGCCATCATTATATTAATAATTTCAAAATTATAATATTTAATAATATCATTCTAATAAATCAAATCCTGTGATGTGACTATTGCGAAAAAACACATTGTGATATCGATGCTCAAACAATATACACATACACATACATACATACATTACTTGTTCAGACTTATAGCTGTAGAACATGACAACCGAAGCAACAATAACAACAATGGCAAACTACAGGACTGCATGTGTAAGGTGTTGACAGCTCCTGTCAACTACTTGCTTTTTATGCATAATATAGCATTTTTAGCCATTATTGCGGATCTATGTGATCAGCGATAGGTTTGACATTGTTGTCATGTATATGCAAAAACATGGTGAAACATTTCTGTTTGTGTTGTAAATGCTCCTCGTATACTCGTGTTCTTTGCAGTAGATTATATTCACAGTTTTCCAAACAAGCACACTTTAATTCAAGAACATGTTTATTCTGCTATTCTTAAAATCACATGTATTGCATCTGCCCTTTTTTAAGTTCTTGGAACTACACAAATGATTCAATAAAGAACAATAAAGGTTCTCCTGGACTCAGTCTGCTAAAACAATCTATCCTTTTTAAAGAAAGCCTTTTTCTGAGGATTTTGAATTACATGTGGGGCAGGAAAGAGGAGAGTGTCGCTTTACAAGAATAGAAGTTGCTGTCAAATAGAAAGGCAACACAAATGCAAAAGGCCTCCAATGCACCAGGATTTGCACAGGAACCATGGGAATGAAGGCGACTGGGGTTCAAGGTCAATGCTAGAATAGGGGCCTGCAGTTGCATTGTCTGTTTCGCCCTCACACACATTACTCACACACATATGCAAACATACACATTATCACACCACTACCAACAAAAGTCATTGGCACCCCCACCAACGCAGGTCTGTTTGTGTCCAACACAAAACCAACAAAAGTAGCAGCTCTGTCTGTGTGCGTGTGTGTGCATACGTATGTGTGTGTGGGCGCATTCACATGTGCACAACTCACTCGTCCTATAGAACCAACAGCTGTACATATACAGAGAGGATAAATATCCCACAGCTTTGTTTGTCCATCCAGACAAGCTTGGAGCTTGCTGGCCAGCTAGCTGTGAGAAATGATCTAAGACCCAGTGAAAAGAAAGAGCCTGGCCAAAGCTGAGGAGAGAGTCTGTGATTAGCTCCTTTGTTGGAGGTCTTTTGAGCTTCATTGGCTCCAAATAAAGGCCGTCTAATGAATCCATCCAAGCTTGGCCCAAACTTTGTATGGACGACAAACTAAGTTATGGTGGTCTCCCTGTGCACCGCCGCACAGCATAATGATACAGAACGTTTGCACATATGGTCCCCTGATTTCAGGACCCCACGTAAGCACTTTCTCATATGTCTGGTTATCCGTCTGCTTCAAGACAACAAGAGGGTGGGGGGATTACTGAGTCAGGGGGAAGTTTACTGGGCCTGGTGTCATTGAAATGAGCATTTGTAAAGTTATCATCTAAAAAACTTATATATTTTTAAAGCCCTGTCAGAGAGATTCTATTGAAAAGTATGAACATCACCATAAAGTTCTAATTATAAATGGGAATCTGATCTTTTTAAGCCCTAGGGTTCTGGCTTGAGGGATTATGTTTGTTGAAAATGAAAAAAAAAAAATGTTTAATGTATAATAAAACATATAGCTAAATTGCATCTACAAAGTAGTATAGTACTATTGCAATAGATTTTATAATGATTTAGTAGGACCTTAAACAGACTTTTGGCCTGTCTCCAATGAGTGGTACGGTATGGTACGGTACATTTTGGTTCGGTATGCTTTCATGGTCAAAAGGTACCTAAAAGTGAATCATACCGTTCAACTTTTGGGTCCACTTTGCAAAGGGTACCTAGCATGACAAAAGGGTACCAAAAGGTGGGGCTAGATCTGCAGCTGAACGCTATTGATTTACAGAGAAATGTCACTTGCGCATAGAAGGGGGAGAATGAAAACAAAGAAACCGACATTTTTAAAAACACAGCTGAGACATTACATCGTAATATAAGCATATAATAATGAGCCATGGTCGACCCGAGCTAAGACAAACCTGGTCATCTTGATGTCTGTTTTTGAAATAACAAACTTCTTGAGCTGATGATAATAATGTGCGGGTGATTATTGAAGTGCTTCTGACATCAGATACTTTCAGAACCAGATAAGCGCGAAAGTGAATCGGAAAAAAAAAAAAAAGGAGCAAATTATTATTTCCCCAACCTAAACCCTGAACAAACTGCCATGTTTATCATCACCTTTTGGACTATTATAAACTAGGTATGACGGAATTACTTTCTAACTGAGGTTACATGTGCTGGTGAAGATTAAAGATACAAATGAGAGGTTTGCTCTGAATGTGGGCAATACATTGCATTCTGTTTTTAAACCAAAATAAGGACTAAATGTATGCTGTGTGTAGCTTTTCTGTAATTGGTAACATATCAGAGACTGTAAGGGTCTGTATGTGTTTATATATGTTGCATTATTTTTTTTTTTTATATATATATATATAATCTTAGATGTTACATTAGGCTATTTCGCCATTGATCTGCAGTTATAATCAAATAATGTTGAAAGAAAGGTTAGTAATGAACGTTTATACACAAGTTGTTGTGTATAGAGCATCTGTTTTGTGCTTCTCGTATGATATGTGAACGACCCGTACAGCTTTACTTTGAGCGAGATTACCTCGAGCGAGAATGTAATCAACTGAAACTTTCTGTCAGTCACCATGCCTACCAAAAGTGTACCCTTCCTACTTTTTAGGCCAGGGATGTTCAAACTTGGTCCTGGAGGGCCGGTTTCCTGCATAGTTAAACTCTAACTTGCTTCATCACACCTGCCTGGAAGTTTCTAGTAAACCTAGTAAGAGCTTGATTTGCTGGTTCAGCTGTGTTTAATTGGAGTTGGAACTAAAATAGGGTTTGGACACCCCTGCTATCGGCAGTGGAAAATCAAGCCTGATAAAGGTGACCCGTACCATACTGCATTGTACCAGTTAGTGGAAACAGGCCATAATTGAGTCCAGGAGTGCCCAGTTCTGCTCCTGAAGTTCCACTGTCCTGCAAAGTTTAGTTCCTGATTATTTTCCCTCTTTGAATGGTTATAAAATTTCTGGCATTGTTCATCATAACGTGTAAATATAGCAAGCATATAAGGCTTAATTAGTATATGCTAGTTTGACATGGCTTACAACGTTTAAGGCTATTTTAATTTGAAAAACATTCTCTCGAGTCTCTCGTTTTGCTTTTTTTAATGTTTGTCCACATAAATATGCCCCTGTGATACATTTTAAGGGCACACCGAATCAACAGGCCGCGATAATGACACTTTGATGCTGGGTTCACAACAAATAAAGAATTAAGTATTTTTACAAGAAATTTAATACAAGTCAATACACAATACACAAGTTGTACAAGTCAGTGCTTCCCACAGGTTTGAAATATAGGTGCGGTGGTTGCCAGATTAAAAGACACCTTTTACCCACAGCAAATAAATGATTCTGGTTGCTTTTTAGATATGTATAAAATAGGCAACGTTAATATTAACATCATCAAATTAATAAAATGTACAGCGAATGAGAAAAAAATAACTAGAATAATTATTCTAGATAAAATAAAATAAAAAGAATAATTATAGGTGTAGAATATTTAAATAAGGCAAATTAGTTTATCAACCATTTCTAATGGTGTACAAATATTTTGCAGCAAGTTGAGATTTTATTTTGTACCCTTCGAGTATATAGTAAAGTTGTTAGGAGTTGTTTAATAAAGAATAAATTATTCAATGTTTCTCTCGCTCTCAAGGCTGTGTGTGCGCAGTCATCTGTGAAGTCAAGCGAAAGTAGATTTAAATAAAAAGGCAACGTGAAAACGCATACTTCGTTAGCAAAAGCTGAATACAGGACATAAGGAGATTTAGAAACACCTGCAGGATGCATTTTAAGTGCCAAAAAGGCGCGTCTCTGTGGGTCTGCAGAGCATGTGAATGTCTGTGGGAGTGTTGACAGTTCTTGTGCACACAGAACGAGGAGTGCCCTACGAAACGGGTTAACGAGAGGATATATTTTACTGGTTAATCAATTACAAATATTTGGGTATCTTTGGATACTAAAAAATTGTAAACAGATAATAATACTAGTATGTAAAATATATTTGGGCGGCCCACCCAAATAAAGTCTATGTGTGGGAAGCACTGAGTTAATCCAAGCATAAGAACAGAGGTGGATTACTGTCCCTCAGTGCAAACAATGCAGAATATGAAATGTGTTTACCAAAAGCATGTGGAACTGGCCTCATTAGTGTCTTCTGCTTTTGGTGTGAACCCAGCCATGTTGGCCAATTAGAAAAGAGAAAATAGCATACATGCTGACGTCATGAGGCAAAAACTCCAGTTGTAGTGTCCACATGACCATATTGTACCCGTAGTTTTGGAAAAACTTCACCTTGGCCAAAGTTTTCAGAAAGTTTCGGTTTAAGTCTCCCGATACTACGTTTTTTGTGTGGATAAACAATGAAAAACATGTTTGTGTGGGCAGGGCAAAAGTGCACATTTCTCTCAGCAAACATTTCTTTCAATTTTTGCATTTTGAAAGCTCAAAGCATAGTTTAGTGAAGCGAAAAGTAAACAAAATGTATGGAGATGGCCTTTTCTAACATAAATAACATAGAAGTTATCCATCTAACATGTTAACATAGAACAACACAGAAAATCAACACAATAAGAACTACAGCGTAATACAAAAACCCGAACAAGAAAACCCAAAAAGATTTAAAATTAAATTGAGCTAAAATATATTTGATTAGTGACCTACAGAATCTTAGAGATTTTTGACTATACAGTTTTCCCACTGTATGTTTGCTGAAACTTTATACTTACTAGTTCAGGGGATGAGCGGTCAAATTTAGAGTAGCTCTTTTATGTAACTTAGTTTAAGAAGTGTCCTAAATGTTGGTTCGTTTTTTGTCCATACAGTTGAAGACATGGGTCACTCATATCATGAGTTATGCTTGTTTAAAACATCATGAGGATAAATAAATGATAACAATGTTGTTCATCCGTTTAAGCATCCATAAGCTCTCAGATTGCAGTTCCCTATCTGTCTCTGTGATTAGATCCCTATTGAAATGTGATGAGAGATACTTTGTTGACTGAGAGTTAGCTTGGTCATCAAGATGTCCTCGCTGTAAGGGCAAGGGGGTCCAAGACTCGCTGCGGTTTGAGTCTAATTGTTTCCGTCAGTCTGGGAATGTCCCAGCAATGTTGTCCTTGTCCCACAGCCCAGGGTCCCGTAACTGAGCCCGGCACAAGAGAATAGGCCCACTTTGTAGCCACACAGCAGGCTTGGGCAGTACCTATTCTGCTCCCCAAACTGTCATGCATAACAACTTTATTGTGACCCAAATGGGAGCTGAAAGCAAAGAATGGGGCAAGAGAGTGAAAGATGAGGGGGAGAGAAATAAATAGTCTCTTCAGACACGACTGGAAAAGGGCAGAAGGTATGTAAACTGAGCTCAACATTTACAAATCTAGATTTCAGAATAGGCACTGTAACACCAGTAGCTCTGTTTGAATGCAAAGTTATGAGTTTGGCCTGTGCACAAAATCTGAATATTTCATAAAACATTTGTGAACAAAGCATTGTTTCCATAACATGTTCAAGTTTATCATCACTTCCTTCATATCAATAATACAGCTTTTAAGTTCCTGCTAGTGGGGAAACCAATGTAAGTCTTTTTATCTCCATGATGTATATATTTTTTGCTTTAGGTGACAAGGTGACAAATGCAATAACATCATCACTGTTTTGAGTTGCACAACACAATCCCGATATACAATTTCAGGATATACGATACATTTTGGTGATAGACTTTGATCATTAGTTGAGGCAAAATCTAATTGAGGCAATTCATTTGAGGAATTTTTTTGGTGTATGTGTTTACGACATAGTTAATGTGCATGTTAATTTATCGGACAAAACCCTCAGTTTATGTATGTGCATTTTTACAATTCATATCTAGCATTTTCATCTGGCTTTTATATATCTTACAAAACTTCCTAAAATACAAATATACTATTTACTATAATACTATTGTGTCCGGATCAATTATGTATAAAGCATGTTAATTTTTAGCTTGTGGGTAAAACATAGTGGGCTTTGTGCTTTTAAGTGCAAAGTCATGGCGCAAAAGCATTAAGGGCTTGTTCAAATTTACTTTACTTTTTGCGCCCCAGCACTCCTCAAAGGGTTGTGCTGATTCTCTTAATGAGTTATGGGTTTGTGTTGAGCATAACATGCATTAAACCAATCAGAGACGCATCTCCCATTCCCTTAAAGAGTCAGATGACCTGTGCCATGATGCATTTGCTATTTACATGGCGAACTTTGAAAGTGGAAAAACTAAACACTATTTTAGAGTGAAAACAGATAAACAGGCCATCTGCAGCGCGAGAATAAAGAACGAGCCTCCTCCATTTTGCCTCTTTACCTTCTCTTTACTTTATTTTTACTTTTCTTTACTTTTGTGGAGTAAGGCAACAGTGGAAACTTAATCCACTGAAGAGATCCATTAGCCTACATATTTAATTTCACAATTTTATTTGTTAAGCACAAAGATTAGTTTCAAAACTATTTTTTAAATTCAGTTCTAATTTCCAGCAAACAAATAAATGAACAATAATAACAACGTGAGGTCAAACTGAGTTATATAGAAACACACTTCCGATTATTTTGACTTTAGACCAGCTTTTAGTTGGTCAATGGCTCTGTCTATTTTAGTTACCTCAAAATAGCAATGCACCAACAATGCGCCTTAACACCCCAGCAGACACATAACATCATAAGATGATAATATTAGGTTTGATTTAGGTCACCAGCATCTAAGGACAATGTTATTTTGCTGTCCAGTCATGACATGAAGTGATGTTGATATTTTGTTGATTGTAGGTTTTATTTTAGGTTTTGTTGGAAAGTAACCTGTAATGCAACATCTGTCCGATGTTGGACATTGACATCGGCCTGATGTTAGATTCTAATGTCAACCCAGTTTTCATTTCCAAGCAAAATGCAACGTCCCACAACGTTGGGGTACAACATCAATCTGACGTCATGTTGACGTCCTGTGCCTGCTCGGCAAACCTCTTTTTCAGATCAGCACACCCATGACTCCACAAAGTGCAAATGGATTTGCTATTTAAACAACGTGGCGCAAAGCGTGAGAATTACACCTGCTCCCTTATGAAAATAGCAACAAATCACGCCATACAAGCCTTACGCCTTATTGCGCCGGGTGTATGATAAGGGGCCAGTGGTTCCAAAGGTTTACAATAGAAATTTGTTAATATTTTTAGGATGCACACTGTAATCCTTAAATTACAAATCTTTTAATTTGACATAAAATTATTCTTGTTCTAAATATGATAAAGAAACTTTAGGCATATAAAGTATTGTTAACCTCAGTGGATTATTAGTAGGTGTTTTCTTTGTTGTGTAAGCACTATGTCAAGTTCAAGTCTAACGAACTTAAACCTCTCTTAAAGATTTAAAATCACCAATCTTTGGCAGTCAGCAATAGATTTAGGGGTAAACATCATCTAAATCCTCTATGTTTGACCTGTACAGTCAGAATGAACTTTGTGGTGTTATTCAAGGGACTTAGAGCCAAAAGTTCTCACTATAAAGTCATTAACTTTGAGTTAAAGACACAAGAACAAGCTGAGACAAGCATGAGTTTCCATCATAGCTATTGGTAGCTTAACTAGGAGAAGTATTGGCACCCTGTGTTGAGAACAGCCAATCATGCTTTCTGTCATGACTTATTTTTACCATTTCCAACCTATTATGTAGCACTGAAGCACACACTCCAGGATAGATAAGTAGAAAGTATGGAGAAAGGCGAAGTTAATGGTGTATGAGAGCGGGAACAGGAACCGAGGGGAGTGATCTGCTCTGGTCTGGTAAGGCTACAGACTCTGGAGGAGAAGTAGCCCATAGCTGAGAGACTCAACAAAAGGCCGTCTCTATCCATTGTGTTAGTGCTGGATTTCCCACGAGAGGCCCGTCTGCTTGAAAAGGGGAGTGTATCAGTTTCTCCTGACATGGATGTTTATTCATTCTGTGGCCAACTGCACCGCCAGCTCAAAAGGATTCACCTTACCGTTTTGATGTGTATGACATACACACACACACTTTTTGGGGGGAGATAGGTGAAAAAGAAAAACACTGGCACATGGAGAGACTAGTGTGAGCTGTGTGAATAGGCATGTCCGCCCTCACAGTGACAGTGTTTGTGACAGTATCATGGTTGCTTGTCTGGACTTAGCTTTTGGTGTGAAGTGAGCCACCATTTTGTACTGGAGGATTTCTGAATCCTGCTGGAAGTAAAAACCTTTGCTGTTGCTGTAAGGTTCGTTTCGTTCATTGTGTAATTTGTGGTCATTTAGGGAAGAAACAGATTTGTCATTGCATCTGTTCATTACTTGTAGTCTAGACTTGGGCTGGTCTCGAGGGAGGTGACGAGTGGATGAGTGGACTACTAATGTGTGGATTCTGTTGTTGCAGCAACAGGTTCAAATTAAGATATGATTATGATTAAAGTCATAGTGATACTCAGTTATATGTGAGCTAGCTTGTATGAATTGTGAAGTTTTTAAGATTAAAACTAGGGGTGTGAACCTACACTGGTCTCGTGGATCTTTTCGGTTATGATTATCATGTCATTAATTCGTTTCAATTCGATATCTCGGTACATTGACAATGCTTTCTATCCACAATTGTATTTGTTTTCTTCACAACACACAATTTCTTTAATTAATTTTTTTAAAATATATTCATATTTATACAGTATAATATTTGTTTTACAATTTTGTCCTATAAGCAGTCAGATATATAAACTTCCCCTTTTTATGAACTGCTCAAAGAAAACACTCTTTTGTATGTTTCAAACAAAACACAAATACTATCACAGAAAACAACACAAGCATTTTTAACAAATAAACTAATGTAAATATTATTATGTTTGTTTTTTAAGCGTTGTCGAGCGTGTTTTTTAACATCCCTATGATTGGTCATTGCCTTCACACTATCAACAGAAAGGGCTGTGATTGGCTCTAAAACTGTCAGCGCTGTTCACAGGTGAGTGACGCGGACACTGAAGAATGCACAGTAACAGTCTGTATATGCGTAATAAAGCACACTGCGCAGCTATCACAACTGATCCATGATAGATGCCATGGAGAAATATCACTCTACAGACACACTTGCGTCAGGATCCACAATTATCACTGTATTGGCAATAGAGGAGATCAAATGTTACATTACTAACTTGCCAGCAGTTCAAAGGTCTAAAGTGAGAGAGAGAGAGAGAGAGAGAGAGAGAGAGAGAGAGACAGACAGACAGAGAGAGAGAGAAAGAGACAGAGAGAGACAGTGGCAGACAGAGTGTGAGAGAACTTTTATTTTCTCCCTAGCAGTGAAATAGTGTCCCCTGGTTCTGTTGTACTTCAGTGTCAGTAAAAGACTGAATTGCGCAGTTGTCTGCTTTTTAAGTAGTTGGAGCAATTTAATTACTCACCCTCGCCTCGTTCGAATCGTATATGACCTTAACATACGAGATAACTGACGTCAGTACGTAAAAACTGGTGATGATCTAGTAATGAAACAATACTAAATTTTCCACATCTGCATTGTGGTGCATCGAAGAAATCTGTTACACTACACATTTTCTAGCATACAGTATTTTGGCATTTGTCAGAACTTAGATAAAACATTTAAGGATCAGTATTTTCCCCAGAGCTGTTTCTCTTTTAAATTCTGCCCCCCACTGACTCTTTTGCCCCATGCTCTCAAACTTACTAACTTATACTCCCTATAATCACTGCACTATTTAATATTTGCACTTTAAAAAATTGCACATATTCATCACAATATGTTGCACTAATTTATCTTGAATTGTACATATACAATGTACACATACATTTGTAATTGTTCATATCTATCTGCATCTTTCTGATTATTACAGTTTTTTTCCAATTGTTTACACACATTTTCTGAAAGCATGTCTCATATTGTCAGAACTCTACACACAAATCACAAAACACTCACACATTGGGCAAAATCAATAGACATTCATAAGATCAGTTGAACACTGATGTGCTTAACGTAAAACACTATGACCACTTTTTCTCCATTCATCATAATGACTTTCCGTAAGCCTTTTTCTGTTCAGTGTTACACTTACAGTTTTTTTTTTTCAATTGTTTACACACATTTTCTGTAGGCAGATCTCATCAATAGACAATTATAAGAACAGTTGAACACTGATGTGCTTAATGTAAAATACTCTGACCATTCATCATAATGACTTACTGTCAGCCTTTTTTGTTCAGTGTAACACTTACTACAGACAGACAGTACATGGGCCTACAGAAGTGCACTGTAAAATATTTCAGAATATTGTTTTATACAAAACACACAAATACCAAATACATTTTACTGTATTTTACCCAAAAAAACTGTGTACACAGTGTTCGTCCTAACCAACACAAAGTTGCAGATAACGTGGTCTACATGTACCATCAACAGAAGTATTTACTGAATACAGTAACAGTAAAAATTAAAAAAAAAACACTATACTGCATCCTCTTTTCTGTTTTGGTCTGGCCAAGCAGGGGGGGAAATGTCACCTTGCATGGTGAATCCAGCCATGAAAAGCATCAACTGCTATAGCTTGGAGAAGGGGTATGTGTGTGTGGATTTCGGTCATACACTTTACATCTCCAGGCAGAAAAACAATTCCTCAATAGGTTTGAGGAATGGAGAATATGGAAGGAGATAAGCCACTAAAAATTGTGGGTGGGCAGAGAACCAGTTATGATCCAGATGAGCTCTGATTTCTAAATTGAAATTCTGTAAGACAAGTGTTTACTCATGTGATGAGTTAGTATGCAAAGTAAGGCAACTGACTTTACAATTCTGAATGACAGTGTGTTCCTTGTGAAAACAAAAGATTTTCTGCATGAAAATTGTGCAAAATGCAGAGAATTGTGTGTAGCGTTTTTAAAAAAATGTGTTTAAACCTGCAATTTGAGTGTAAAGCAGGAATTGTGCTTATAGTTTAGCAGAATTGGTTCAGGGGGTTGGTGCATCAGTTACATGTTGTAGTAATTGTGTCTGAAGTACAAGTAATTGTGTGTAAACAATTGTAAAAAAAAACTGTAATAGCAAGCAGTACATAAATTCATCTATTGTAAATCTCTGTTCATAGCTAATACAACCTGTATATAATGTTCATAGTACATCCATCTGCATCACCATAGTTTTTTTCTATGATTGCACTTTATATCTTTCACTTGCTGCTATTGCACTCTTGGTCAGACCTAAACTGTATTTCTTTGCATTGTACATGTGTAATGACAATAAAGTTGAATCTAACCTAATGTAATCTAGATTTAAGCAGACACTAGCTGTTGCGTTTCGTATGCTTTTTATATATCCATATAAAACTTATCGTTTTATATTTTAGTTCAGGCAGACATCAGCCTCATGTTTTATAACATTACCATTGCAATGAAGGCAAATTAGTATCTTACAATATTCTTCTTCCTGTTAACCAATGAAGTTTCAGTCCTTACGTTTGGATAACTTAATGTTATGCAATTTTATGCATTCGTTCTTTTTTCCTTTGGCTTGGTACACGGGGAGAACATGCAAACTTCACACAGATATGCCAACTGACCCAGGCGGGGCTCAAACCAGCGACCTTCTTGCTTTGAGGCTCATTTTGGAGTTTCTTGCAACCTGTGAGTAACAGAGACTTAAGGAACATGCAAGCCAATATTTATATGTTACATGCATGTTTCTATAAGTATCATCAACTTAATATGTACATTATAATAGTTACAGTAATGGTAATAACAAGGTACCAAGCTTATACACACTCCCTTAAACCTAACCTTCACCTTATTTTACCCAGAGCTTGTTTACTATACTGTAACTAAACAGATTTTAAACATGTCCGTTTTAGTAGAGCTCATATTTCTCCAGGAGGCCTGTCCAACACAATAGACTGAATGTTTTGGGTAAAACATCTTCCAGTTGAGGTTTTGTTAGTAGGGGTGAAGGGTGAAAGCTATTGAATTATTTTACAGCACTGTTGTTAGAAAGCAAACATCTCACTTTAGCTTTGTGTGGCGGATAACTTACTAGTTGGAGTTGAAAGGGTTCAGCTTTTATGCCCCGATTAACTTTATTCAGGAACAGTGTGAATGTAAAGTATCACTTCGTTTACATTCTGCACACTCCTGGATCTTGTTAGCCGATCCGTTGTCCACCTGAGCATGAGGCCTTGACGTCTGGACAATTCCCTTATTTCTTTACTCATCCAGGTTTAACAACTTCAGCCTCTGTGGCTGATAAGTCAAAACAAACTTGGCAAACTGAAACCGTCTCATTTCTGGAGATCCATTATCGTCTAAAATATCTCAACACTCAGCTTCTACTCTCCCTCTTGACCCTTTGTGAGACAATCGGAACCTGTGGACCCGGTTGCCATGTTCAGTCTTGTTTTCAATGGCACCATTGTTGTGTTGTAACACGACGCCAGAGCTGGTTGTTTGATCCACTCTTCTGAAAAGTTTTCTTTGCCGTCTTCTTTTCTCTTCCTCTTTGTTAAGCGATGGAACAGCTGAGAAGGTCAAGGAACATTGTCTTTTGTTTCCTATACTCTTCCTGTGTCTTCTCATGTTGTGTGGTATGAATACATTTGAAATGTTAGCAATTTTTTACAGCTCTTAAAGACTTTTAAATCAAAAATAAATTCTTTTAGATGCTAATAACAGTATGTTATTGTAATGTAATGCAATGATTGTGAGGTTGCAGGTGAGACGTAACACTCAAATACATCACGCGCTGCATATGCAACATCTATAAGTCATGTAAAACAAACAATTGCAAACTGAAATAAATATTATTTGATTATATGGTTTGGAATTGGATGTTTTATTAGATCTTTTTTGCGTTTAAATGAATAAATTTGCAGGATTACAAAATATGTCAACTTTTTGTTGATGTTGCCTTGGATTTAGCGATCACGGAATTGCGAAAAACTAGGAGTCTGCAATAAGGACTACAGCTTAATCCAACAACCTGTACAAAAACAAAAAGACCCTGTATTATTTTGAGCTGAAACTTATTTGATTCATACAGTATAGAATCTTAGAGATATTTGATTATACAGTTTTCCCACTGGTATGTTCACTGATTATTTTGCATGTAAATTAAGAATTGTGTGCGATCACAAAAATTTGTTGATTTTGTGCTGGATTCAGCGATCGCAGAATCACGAAAACTATAGGGGGTCTGTCTAGTGTCTATGTTATGCTCACTTCAAGACACTATTGCTAAATGCACTTGAGTTCAACATTCTCACTTTTTTCAAGGCTGTTTAAGTTTAATTTTTTTTTTTTGTTGAGCATCAAAGAAGATTGTTTGAAGAATGCTGGAAAGCAGCTGCCATTGACTTTGAGCCATTGAGTATTTATTATCGATAATCGAACTTGGATCACCGTAAACATCGCACTACTATGTGTTGATGCTCTAACCAACAGGCTATTGAGCTACTTCTTTAGTATTTTATGTTCCTATTAGGCGTGTTGTGAATTTTCTTTTGGGATTAATAAAATCTAAACAAGCAAACAAACAAACAATAACCTTTTTTTTTTCAAACATTCTTAATAATATCTTGTTTTTTTTTTTTTGTTACACAAGAAAGAAACCCATAAAAGTTTAAAACCACTTGAGTATGAGTAAATGTGAGGAAAGTTGCACTTTGGGGTGAACTATCCTTTTAAAATCCATGCAAAATCACAATTTACAATGTTTCTTTTGCTAGAGCACATTGCTCTTTTCATTCAGTCAATCCACAAAAAAAAAAAAAAAAAAAAAAAAAAAAAAAAAAATATATATATATATATATATATATATATATATATATATATATATATATATATATATATATATATATATATATACTACTTTGGCAATCTTCAGTCAAATCTGACCATATACCTCCATGTTTGGTGTGGCGGTTCTTTTCAGATGGCATTAGGTTGATGGCTTCAGCCACTATATTCTTAACCACACCATTGGTTTAAACGATGTGCAAAAGTAAAGGCATACCTCCTACTCAATATTCAGTTTCAGAAGTACATCAACAAACTAAAATATGAGTCTCAACAACTTCCGGTTCACGCTGACTTTAAACTGGGTGTCCACCATTAGCATGCTAGTTTGCTGAGGCCGATCCACATGTTTGTCTTTAAGTTGCCTGGTTTTTCAGCAGGTGTGTGTCTGTCAGCCGACTTCTCAGAGGCAAAATCATGGTCTTTAGCGTAAAAGCAGAGCGGCCGCTGTCTCTCAGCCTGAGTGCTAGCAGACTGTCAGAAATCACGTTTTAGTGGCTTGTTCAGGTCACGCTGAGAGAGCAGCCTCTTGTTTCTAACTGTCTCTTTCTTTCTGTTTGACTATCTTTTTTCTTTATTTTTGCTCTCCAGGTTTGGTAAACTAAACCAATGCGTAACATTTAGATTAAATTTGTATCTATAGAATTCAGAATCTACAGTGTTTAACTCTATATTAATGCAAATTTAATCTTTTAGTGGACTTGTACTGATGCAAGTAGACAATCTTTATTGCAAACAAATAAGCTGATTTTGATATTACACTGTTGATTGTTTATCCCTCGCTTTACCAAACCTTAGCTATCGTTGAGAACATCCCGCAGCGTGAGGGAGGACAGACATGCAGACACCATCATCACATTATTCAAGCTCTTATTGTCTGGCGGCTGCTGTGCCTTGCATGGCATGATTTGTGGGGTAGCCATCTGTGCTCAACCCCTTTTGAAGTGTGAGAAAGAACATATGCATTTGCATAAGAATAATTGACACTTCAAATTAGCCCTCCAATCACAAAGGATCATTTTTAGTGTATGGGAAAGTAGAGTCCCCATCTTAGGGAAAGAAATTATGTTAGCCAAGATATTAAACCTTCACCAATGCCATTATTATACTGATTGATTATTTTTATATGAATAATTATTAGTTCTCTTTTATGAGTGGTAGTATATACAGTGATAGTGTATATACATTTGCTTGTGATAGTGCCCAGCATTCTTCTTCTTCTCTTGATTTTTCCTCTTTTTAAAATTTGAATTTGATATTTTTCTACAACATAAATTTGGGTGTACTAGTTTTTGGACCGTTATCGTAAGTTATTTTGTTAGATAAGCTCCAAATTTGGCTTCAGCACTCACTAATCTAATGTATATGCACAAATATAAGGTAGATTTGTGAGGGGTTATACTTATATATGCTCAGCACTGTACAACATTTCTAAATAATAAATGAATTAACCATTTTTTAAGCATTTGTTTATTACTAAATACTGAATTGTTAAATAATAAGTATAAAAACACTAATACTATTATATGTTTGCATAGATAAGCTGTTACACGCAGTATTTGCATATTTAGTGTGTGTGTGTGTGTGTGTGTGTGTGTGTGTGTGTGTGTGCGTGCGTGCGTGCGTGCGTGCGTGCGTGCGTGTGTGTGTGTGTGTACAGTTGAAGTCAGAATTATTAGCCCCCTTTGATTTTTTTTTTCTTTTTTTAAATATAAATATTTCCCAAATAATGTTTAACAGAGCAAGGACATTTTAACAGTATTTCTGATAATATTTTCAATATTAAATTTCACCTATTCAAGTCCTATTATTAGCCCTTTTAAGCAATTTTTTTTTTCATAGTCATCTTTCAATAGTCTATAGAATAAACCATCAGTATACAATAACTTTCCTAATGACCCTAACCTACCAAGTTAACGTGAATAACCTGGTTAAGCCTTTAAATGTCTCTTTAAACTTTAAAAACTATGTAGTAAAATATTATTTACTATTATCATGCCAAAAATAAAATAAATCAGTTATTAGAAATGAGTTATTAAAACTATTATGTTTATAAATGTGTTGAAAAAAAATTCTGTCTGTTAAACAGAAATTGGGGAAAAAGTATATATATATATATATATCCAAGTAAGATGTGGTGTAATGATTTGAAGATGATTTAGAAGCAGATTTAGTATCCAGTTTGTAGGTCATGTATGTTAGAGCATGTGTGTTACTGTATGCTCAGTGAAGTGTATGTGCTGGTGCATGTGTAATGTCGTAACAGAGAGAGAGAAAAGAACTGAACAAGCACACTGTTACATTATTGATAACAGCTAATGAAAAGAATCGTTTCAGGATGAACAGTGGGATAAACTGTACAAGTCCCTGGATACCCACAAAAGCACACACAGATCTTTACACACCAAGAAAAACCTTAATGGATAAATATAAACTGCGCTCTCTGAAATAAATGTACAAAAGCTGCCACTGTGAGCGGTACCTTTTCAAAAAATATGACGGTACCAAAAGTGTACATACAATATTAGCACATAAAAAATATCTCTTTATGGATTTTATTAAAGAAAAAAAAAATGGTACCACTAGCGCCAGCTTTTGTACCTTTATTTATGAGAGCGTATCATCATATATAGATATATAATTAAAGTGTCGAAATGGAAAAGATTTATGAATTTCTGATGATTTTGTAAATACATTTTCACACAGCGCTGAATGCATTTATCTCAGTTTGCGAACGGCCCATGATGGGGCTGCCCCTGCTCCATTGGGTTAGCCGTTGGAAAACAGCGCTGATCTCGCCACTCTTAGATGGCCATGAATTCATTTGCACACATATGAAAGGAGAGGAGCCCCTGGCCAAGAACCAAGATATTTGTGCCGTCTGGTGTCGGATACTGAGATGGGGGGGGTGTTTGTGTGTGCCCGTCGTGCATGCTGGGAGATCATAGGTTTATCCTGGTCTCCATGACAACGCTGCAACATGCCAGGGCCGTACCAACACGTGGATACCCAGGGCAAAACACTTGATTCAGCGGGACAAGGAAGATATGTGCATTAGCTGCATTAAAAAGTAATGCAATGGCTGAACGGGGTAAGAGTTGACGTTCTGGTCAGGGACGATATTTGTTTAGGGATTTTTAGATCCCTTAGACCCCTTCATTCTAAATACATCAGCGCCAAAAAGAAAACAAGACCACAGACATCTCCAGGTTATGATTCACCTTCATCTACACCGAGCAGATATGTGGAGCATATATTTTTAACCTGAGCCAAATGTGCTTTTTGCAGAGGGGTTAAAAGGGCGAATGAAAAATTCTGTAAATTATTTATAATAGCTGAAACTCTTTTAGTGTTCCTCTGTTGGGTTGGGAGCGAGACTGTGCACTGGAATGTGCTTTACTTATACATTGTCAGATATGTGGTGAGGAGCTGCTTTTATCTACACCAACAAAAGAGCTGAAGGTGGAGGGAGAAGTAGGTCACATCATTTACTGGGGGTCAGAAAGGAGCGGAGAGATTTCGACAGGTTTAACTCGACGTATAGAAGCAGTTCATTCACACATGACACTAATTATTGTGTTTTTTTTTCTTTTTTCTTTCCTTCTAGTGATGTTTCGGAGGTGCTGCGTTGTTCTTTGATGTGAGGAAGGAAGGTTAGTAGACTGTTCTGTTATTTATGTCGCATTAAATAAAGGGTCACTTTTGGGGTTAAGAGGTGGTCACTAAGGGACAAAAACAACTCTGAAGTTATAGTTGAAATTGAAGAGTTGAAGAAAAAGGTAAAAAATGACTCAATTACAAGTCTTTGACCAGGAGACAAAGGCTTGGCAAACTATTCCTTACCTTTTGGTGGGATAATGTACGTTTTCAAATCTCTACATTTCTAAGAGCAGAAAAGTGTTTGCTAATAGTGTTCTAAACTAAGAGTAGCCCAGCTACATTTTGGTTAATGAAAAGTATAATTATAAAATTGCTTTAGAATATTCAATATATTTTTTTTTACTTGCATTTCATGTGATCATTATCCATCATCTGAGAACTGTCTTCACTAATGTGCTTTAAAAATATCGGTTTACACTGATTCAATTTACATTTGTCCACAAAATGTATCTCTGCTAAATAGATATGATCTTCAAATGTTGACTAAAGTATAAGACACATACTATTTTATTTAAATAGCATTTCTTAACATAAACTAAAGATATATATTTTATTCATTGTGCAATTGATTTTGCATGTAGGCTATGGGTGGCTTTGTGCTTCACTTATGTTCCAAACATCATCACATGCACACATAGCATGCTCTTCGATCACTGTCATTACAGAATAAAATAAACATCAATTTTAATGTACATTTACTTAAGAGATGTCATTCAAAACTGTAAAGGGTTTACATTTATTTGTGTTTATCCGTCTCTCCAAAAAGAAATTAAACACTGTGCCATTCTAAATATAGATAGATAGATAGATAGATAGATAGATAGATAGATAGATAGATAGATAGATAGATAGATAGATAGATAGATAGATAGATAGATAGATAGATAGATAGATAGATAGATAGATAGATAGATAGATAGATAGATAGATAGATAGATAGATAGAATTTTTCTATGTTTTTGCTTCTCTTGACTTTTCCTCTTTTTTTTACATACCATAACACATTCTTTCAGGGTTTTTTTTTATTTATTTATTTATTATTATTATTATTATTATTATTTACATTTTGTAAGGAGTAACATTTACATATGTAGTTTCAACAGTCCAGTTTCATCTGAAATGTATCTCAGATCACCTCCTAAATGGTTTGAGTAATTAGAATTATTTCCATCTCAAAGGCATTTTGGATATCATTTACACTTGTCCTTTTCACGATCAAATAACTATCCAATCAGAAAAGAATTTATGAAGTGACTGTTTGTAAACAAGTCCATAGTGAACATGTAGCAGCATGAACTTTATTATAATTATAAGTCACTCACTATAGATCAGGGGTTCTCAAACTCGGTCCTGGAGGTCTGTTTTCCTGCAGATTGTAGCTTCAACTTGCCTCAACACACCTGCAAGGATGTTTCTAGGCTGTTTCTATGCACTCTTCTGTGTTCGTGTGTCCTTGTGTTCTCATGTAACGTCATCATCAACTGCCAAAGTTCAGTTCCAAATCTCAATATCATAAGAACAGAGGACTCGTGTGTTCTTAATATCGAAGACGCATCGATGCAGATTTGCTTGAGTAGTCCTAGAAGTCATTGCGGCTAAATAAAGGATGTTGGAAGTGTAGCATTTTATATAAAGGTCACAGATAAAACTTATTCATCTCAGGAGTTTCTCTAAATGTGAAAGTAAACATTCATTCATTCATTCATTTTCTTGTTGGCTTAGTCCCTTTATTAATCTGGGATTGCCACAGCGGAATGAACCGCCAACTTATCCAGCAAGTTTTACACAGCAGATGCCCTTCCAGTCGCAACCCATCTCTGGGAAACATCCACACACACATTTACACACACACACTCATACACTACAATCAATTAAGCCTACCCAATTTACCTGTACCGCATGTCTTTGAACTGTGGGGAAAACCGGAGCACCCGAAGGAAACCCACACGAACGCAGGAAGAACATGCAAACTCCACAAAGAAACGCCAACTGAGCTGAGGCTCGAACCAGCGACCCAGGGACCTTCTTGCTGAAAGGCGACAGCACTTCCTACTGTGCCACTGCTTCACCTGAAAGTAAACATGGACTTGAAAATCTTAATAAATGCACAAACATATTGAGGGCGTTTATTTGCTGAAATTCGTTTTGAAAATAGTTTTAATTGTTTTGTGCAACCTATATTAATATGACTTTTTTGCATAGTATATTGTAAAAAGGGTAAAATCAATTAATCATTACATGAATGCTGTAATGTTTAAATAATGTTTCATTAAAAATGTGTGAGGGTCATGTGACCATCATGAAGAACGCAGCATCTCATTTCTCACAGGACACGTTCTCTGTTCTCACGGGCTACAGAGTTCATTCTTCCGAGGTAACTTGGCAAGAACAGTCTCCACAAGAACATGAGTCTATTCTCAGCGTTCTTAAAGCTAGGAAACAGTGTGTCTGATTGGGGTTGGAGCTAAAATCTGAAGGACACCGGACCTTCAGGACCGAGATTGAGAACCCCTTCACAGGATGCTTTTTGCCCTACACAAATTCTCTACATGAGTTATTGAGTACTTGCGCAGAATATGAGATTGAAGTGAATTTTGTGGCAAACACATTACCAGGTTTGCATTGACTTTACTTGCACAAATACATAAATTCATTTTTGGTGTGAATCATATGCTCTTGAAGGCCACAAAAATGTATATGGCCAACCAGATTTGGCCTGTTGGAGCTTGTTAAGTTTGACCCGACTGATCTCATAAGGAAACTCATTTACTTATTATTAGAAAGCTGTTATCATCCATCCACATAGTTAATCAGCTCTAGATTACATACAGCTGCAGAAGTTAATGAGAATTATTTATATTATTTATTATTTATATATACTACCCCGACACTAAAACTATGCGTCACAGTGATGTAAAAACAGATATGCATCTAGAGTTGTTTCTATTAGTATAGATGATTAACATGTGGATGGATAAAAACAGCCTTCTGAGCCTACTAGTAGGCGCAGAAGGCCCCTACTGGCCCATATCTATCAGCTGATAACCACTGATAATGCCCATTCAATCAAACGATAACATTCAAAGCGGTTGCAGAAAAGTGGCATGAATTCATACGATTTGATTCATATTAAAACATACGAAAAGGAACTGTGGAGCAAATCTTACTAAAATGTGT
This sequence comes from Danio rerio, assembly GCF_049306965.1. NCBI lineage: Eukaryota > Metazoa > Chordata > Actinopteri > Cypriniformes > Danionidae > Danio > Danio rerio. The sequence continues at coordinate 52,173,874 of NC_133180.1, read as the reverse complement.
TAAAAAGATCATACAAATGAATACATATTAGCAACTAAATTAAAAAGAATTACAAATTGGCGTTAGATTGCGTTGGTTTGACACATTTGCATTAAACAAATATGTAAAATCCATAACAATATTTCAGATTATAGAACATATTCAGAATATCAGGCAAGCAGCAGAGTAGTGTTTCATGCACATGGACGCTCACTTTGATGTTATAGGTTATAGGTTCTTCTGCTCCTTTCTTTCAGGATAGCAGCATGGTTGGATCAAGCAAAAGTGGTTAGTTCGCGCAGGGTTCAGTTCGGGAAAGAGTGGCTCAAGCACCTCTTTCGATTCTCAGAGAAATAATGTGCGGTTGGAGAGGAATCTGACACAGATAGGGTGATGAATTCTGCAGAGTCAGTAAAAGCAAAGTGATGCTGAAAAACACATCTCTGCCGATCTCCGGCCGCACTTCAAAGGTACACGCTCCTCCTGAGGCAGTGCGCTGTATGTAGCGAGCACTTTTAATTTATTCCTCTGGGCTGAAGTACTTTTTGTTGTTGTCTTGATTTTTTGCGTTTAATTATTTACTTTCTGAGACAAGAGATTTAGAATGGAGATGGCTGGATGAGACAAATCTAACAAGCCACAGAAGAAAGTGTTAGCAACATGACCATAAGCACTGCCCGTAATGTCTTATTGGTAGGGCCAGACAGAATCTGCAGAGATTTTGTCATATTTTAGCGCAGAATTTTTTTAAATCTGCGGATTTATGTGGAATGATTTTGGAAGTATCATAACTAAAAACTGAATATATGAAATAAAAAGCAGTTTTACTAATAGCATTTAGAATTTTACCTAATGTTTTTCAATGCAAATCTAATTAGATCCAATTATTTGGTAAACAAAGCAAGTCTCTCATTTAATATGTCTATTAAAAGACAGAAAATATTACTTTACAAATTGTATTGTAAATAAATCATCTGAATATTTTTTATATTAATCAATAATATTACTGAAATTAATTAAACTGAATATCTATAAATTTACTATACATTTACACAAGTAAATAAACAGAGTTAATGATGGGATAAAAATCTGTGGAATTCTGCACGATGTCCTGAGCTGATCTCAAACCTTTGTAATCATTGGTGAATATCATTATGTATTCATTTTATCATATCTGCTGTAAGAAGCCCTATCTATTATGTTGCATCAGCTATCACATTGTAATGTGTGCAATGTAAGTATTTTGCAAGGAGGTAGCAAGAGAGATTTATTCAATATTCTGCCAATTTGACACGGCACCTAAAAGCTAAACTCTCAACGCAATGCAGCATATTTTCTTAGGTAATCGGCAAAGACGGTGATGCAAAACACTGGTGCCATGATGAACTTCGCAATGCCTACTCTGGATGAGGAGACTGCACAGAGGGTTGTGTTGACAAAGTTTGGGGATTGAAAGAGTTAGGGAAACTTCAGAATATTATAAACAACAGTTGAACAGAGTTTGTAGAATAATAAAGGAAATTACCAGCAAGTGCCAGATTTACAATAAACGATATGTTTTGTACTGTATACTTCAGAATAGCACTGGACGATATGGCCAGAATTTATATTATGATATACTTCTTAATTTCAGTCGATGTGATATAATTTTGATCTCGATATATTATTTTAAAAGCCTTAGAAAAGCCAAGAACTCCCGTTACGTATATATAAAATTCTAAAAAACATATCGACTAAGTCTATGAAACGTCATATAAAATAATGTTATATTTTAGAGATAAAAACAGTACAAGTTTTTTTAGATTTATCCTTCATACAAACAAGAAATGTATTTTTACCAGATGTTGTATTGGATATACAATTAATTTATAACAGACTAAAATTCTTAGACTGAGATAACTAATAGACTGCTTTAGGCAGGATAAAGAAGTAAACCACATGGATTGAATGAACGAACAAACGGATGAATGAATGAATGAATGAATGAATGAATGAATGAATGAATGAATGAATGAATGAATGAATGAATGAATGAATGAATGAAGACTAAGCAATAACATAAGCACATGCTGAGTGGACGTCTCTTTGACACAGCTGGTGTTGGGGATTGTGCTGATGCTTCATATACAACTTAGCTACAACTTTTATAGGACCTTATTGTTTTACTCAAAGTTGAACAACAGAGATCGGTTCCAATCTGTAATTTAAAAAAAGTGCGATACAGTAACAATATTTCCTGCTTGCTTTTTGGGCGCTGTTGAATGCATTTTTAACAATTCAATACAATTCATCTTTATTTCTATAGCGCTTTTACAATGTAGATTGTGTCAAAGCAGCTCAACATAGAAGTTCTTGTAAATGGAAACTGTGTCAGTTCAGTTTTCAGAGTTGAAGTTCAGTTCAGTGTGGTTTAAATTACACTGCTGAAAGTCCAAATACTGAAGAGCAAATCCATCAATGAACAGCTTCACAAATCCTAAACCAAGCAAGTGGCAAGGAACAAAAACTTATCACCGTTATTCATAAAAAAATGTATTGCGATATATGTAGATAGCCCTACCTCAGAATAGTACAACTTGTGAAATATACCTAAAAAAGTTTACTTTACTAATGCTAAGATACCTTAATATTGTATAAAACTAATCAGGCACTGAGAAATTCCCAACATTGTAGGTTGTTCCCTAATTTTGTATGTTGTCTGAAAAAGAGGACTGAATTTAGATGAATCAAATACTAAAAAGCCCAGCATTATGTAGCTGTTATTGAGCCATGTAATAATCATCATGACCAACTAGGTTCTAGTAAAATCCAGATTTCAGAGTTGAAGTTCAGTTTAGTTCAGTTCAGTGTGGTTTAAACTTCACTGCTGAATGTTCAAACACTCAAGAGCAAATCCATCGATGCACAGCTCCACAAAGCTATGCACCTATAGCATAACATCACAGCATAACATTTATTCTGTCTTGAAAACTTTCAAAAATGCACAAAACAACTCAAATATTGGGGAAGTTGCAAATAAAATAAGTAAAAACATAAAATAAAGTGAATGATTACAGTAAAGCTAACCGTATATGTGCTAGTGCAAGCGTCCTTTTAAGAATTAAATCTCTCGTCATCATCTAATGTTTTTTTTTAAGAAATATAATTCTAAGATACGAGACAGAATGCAATGAGGGGAATAAGTCATTCTCTGAAAAAACAACAACAATAATAACAAGGGGAGGCAGAAACGCAGACCCTCCCAAACCTGTGTTCTTCACAACAATAAAACAACACTCTTATCAGGTTTTAAGGAGAAGTGTAAGCCAAAACCATGTGGGAGACGAGGAGGAACAAAGGTGAAGACCAGAACGTGTCTGACGCTACATTATTGTTTCCCCCCTTTGTTAGCGAACACTGCTTTTTTGAGAACTTGATGAACTTTTTGTCGTTGCCACACTGTGATAATGGAATCAAATCTGATACAAGTTTCATAATGAGACGAGCTTTAGTTTCCTTTTGTTGATGAAATCAAAGACCTGCTGTCGGGGAAAGTCAAACTGGACGTCTGTGGAACGAAACGCGTCTTCCAGATGATGTTTCAGGAAAGCGAGTCGCATCTCAAAGCCTGTGAAACTTAAAGCAAAATTTCATCATGTGCGTTCATTGTGTTGTTTTCATTGCACGCTCGAAATGCAGCAAAGAGAAAAACAACAGTTTCGCAATGGCGCCGCTGTGAAGTAGTGCCTAAGAGTACGAGGAGTTTTCATTTCAGAAGAAAGATCTTGAGAGCTGCAGTCAGAGGGCCATCCCGACTCTATTAGAGCCAAACCATTTCACAATTCAGCTTATGAATGTGCACTTAAAGCCTGACAGGCCAATAGAGACGGCTCATTTTGCTACAATCCTCCATTTTTTATTTCTCGTTGATCTGTTCCCCTCAAACTGTACATTTGGATTAAGAGTGTATCTGTATTAAAGAGGTATAATAATGCGCCGTAAGCCTGCCGGCAGACAGACTGGGATATTAGGAATGTCAGAATCCCTCTCATGTTCTGGACAACTTTTAATAAAATTGGCAAGCTGGGTGGAAAACTTTATGAGGACGCTTTCCTATAGCGTATATAAAGAGAGAAGAGTTTGTTGGAATTTCTCGATAAATGAAACGATCATGGTAGCTTAAGCTGGACTAAATGAGCAGTGAGGGATTTGTGAGGCTTAATGTCAGAATTAGTGCTTTGTCATTTCTCACTCTACTTTGTAAGTGATCTGACAGGAAGCTTTTCTCAAAGAAAGAGTTTTTCCTTTTGATTAACCTTTTAACTTTAGGATTGTGTTGCTTGTAAAATGGATTTATTATTGTTAAAAGGTGTAGTGTGTTTCAGACTTCAGTGTCAAATCTACATATACTCAAATAATATTTCAGTTTTGTGCAGTCAGATTAATGTGAAACCCAATTGAGAAATGTTTCAAATTGATGATAAATAAGACCTTAAGGAGTTTGAATAAGAAAAGTGTATACCATAATAAAACAAAAGTAACTGTAAATGTATGAAGTTAAACTGACTACCTTTTTATTAAAAAGTATGAACTGCACATCAATTAAAAGTATAATCTTCTGCAATGAAAATGAATGAAATATGAAATATTGTATCTCAGCAGCAACTACGTATATTTGGTATTCCAGAACTATAAGTAACTTTTAGTGATATATTTTACATAAATTAAGCTCAATTATTGATTTAAATGAGAAAAGTAACTTTGTTATCTGAATTAATTAAAAGCAACATGGAACTGAAATAACTTTCTAAATTTGCAATGAAACAAAAAAGCACCTTTAATAAAATAATATTATGTCCAGATTTTAATCAAACGTATGAACAAACTGATTAAAAATAACACAAGAATCTTGTAAAGCAAAATTAATAAGTGTTTAAGGTATGAACTAAAATGATGTCTGTTATTAAATAATACAAAACGATGTAAATTTTTTAAAATGTCTAGTAATTAAATATGTACTTAAACCTAAAAAAGTGACTAAAAACCTTTTAAAGTATGAACCTATTTTTTTATTAAAAGTATAAGCTGAAATTAATTAAAAGCATGAACATAAGAAATACGTACAAAAGTTTGTCAAATGAAAACGTGTCAATATTTATATATAATGTTGTAGAAATATATAAAAATTAAAACATATTTATTTATTGTTTGGTTAATAATATTCCAAAATTCACAACATTATCAACAATAGCTGTAATTAACGTATAAAATGGCTGTGATTTTTATCTGTAAAAATAAATGTTACAAACAATATTTTGTACAATATACGAAGAATAACCATAAATCAACTTTCCCAGAATTCCCTGCATTATCCTTCAATATTTATATTTCTGTTTGTTTGTTTGTTTGTTTTGACACTACTATGGTTCCTAATAGTCTCTTTGTGTATTTTTGTTGTTGTTACTGTATATGTAATGTTGACAAATAATGTTTGTGTGAGTGACACTAAGCCACTTACTTCGTGTTAATATTCTCTCAGCTTGTAGAAAAGCTGTTTGAGATGAACTTTTGTTCATAGTGTCATCACCACCAGCTTTATAAGTGGTTTGTGTATGTGCACTACAAAAAGATACAATGTAGATCAGTGTTTCTCAACCACGTTCCTGAAGGACCACCAGCTCTGCACATTTCCCATAGCTGCGTCCCAAGTGGCACACTATACACTATGCACTTATGCACTTACACACTCAACAGCAGAGTACATGAGTGTAGTGTCGTTCCAAATGGAAAACTAATGGGTTTTTTACTAAGCTGAAATTACAAACCATTTTCCAGATGACGTTTGTTGGTTGCCAAATTAGTGAAATAAATGACCAAACTACCAAATAATACCTGCCATGAGTATAACCGCATTCACAATCGGGAGGTGGTATAATCACTCTCGTGGGAGAATTTTGCTTTCACAATCCAAAATAAAACAAGTAAACCATCATCAGTGCCTGGAAGCTCCCTCCTTTCTGCTACATGAGCAAAGCAGCGGCTGTTGAGTGTGTGTCGTGTCAAACATTCCACACTTCTGTTTAACAGTTGAATGAGTGCATCATTCATGTAATTAAAGTGCATTTTGGGAGTTTTCAGTGTGAACTCACTACTTACACTCTTTATACTGCAAAATCGCGTAGAATAGTGCGTAAGTATGCGATTTGGCACACACATAATGTTTCTCAACCACATTTCAGGAGGACCACCAACTCTGCACATTTCCCTGTATCCTTAATCAGACACACCCGATTAAGAGTATTAGATCATTAGCAGAGACTGAAAGACCTGTAATCAGTGTGACAGACAAAGGAGACATCTAAAACATGCAGTGCTGGTGGTCCTCCAGGAACGTGGCTGAGAAACACTGACATAGATGTTAAAATAAAAAAAAATGCATTAACACGATATAAACTAATGAAGTATTGTAATTTGCCGTAAATTTGGAAACTCTATCACTATATTTTGTTTATGTAAACTTCAAGTACAGCTGGCAGGTTATTACACTAAATTTTACATATTTTATGACAGTAGTCTCCAACATCGGGAGAGGAGACGGTGGTTCGTAGACCATCAACCATTTTCTCCGAGGATGACAAGCTGACAAAACATTGCTGTCACGCTGATACAACTTTTATTTATGGAGGAAAATTACAAAACACTTTGCTGTGTTTGGGTGTTCTGTGTTTGAGACAATTAGTCTAACCACAAGCCGCGCACCTCCATTAGAAATAACAAAACACATGATATGTGAATGAGGCTGCCATCATTTGCGATCTCCAGCAGTTGATCTTCTTGCACAGACATGGTGGTTTCACCGGATTTGTTAACAAATGGGTTGCAGATCTATTCCTTGCCAGTTTGTTGGTCCTTCATTTGGCCTTTTCCCCTTAACAAAGTTTCTTACTCATATTGCTGCTTTTGGGTTAAATTTGGGTGCTCAAGTGACCACGTTGTAAGCGAGAGAATACAGTCATTCTTTAAAATAAAAGATTTTTCAAAATAAAAACTGGTTCAGACTCAGATAATAAATAAAACGGAAATAAATAATGATTTCTTGTGCGGCCCAGTACCAATAGATCCAATTGAGCCCGGTGGTTGAGGACCACTGTTTTATTATAATGTAAAAGTGCCTAATCTTAATTTAACATTTTTAAAAAAGCATTGCACAAACATGAAGTTTAAAAGCACAAATAGATGATGGTTCCAGCAACAGTCAACTAGTCTCTCTACATGAATGCAGAGGACATTGAATTAATTCCGAACACAACTGATTCCGAACACTGTGACTCTGTGAAGTCCATTTTACACAATTTAATGCCAATTTAAATGTTTGCCTCAACAAGCGTCCCATATGAGTGTTTGATGCAGGCCTGCAGTAAATGACAGTGTGCTGTTGTTCTGTGTGTTGCAGGTTGAGAAAGAGAAAGCTGTCCAGCACAAGCCACCCTCATTAGTGTCCAGCGCCCGAAGACACAGGTCACAAAACCCAATGAACTGGCCATTTGATTCAGCTCTGCAGACACTCAGCCCTAATGCTGCGGTCCGCTCTGACAGCACATCATACGCAACACTCAAAGCAGCTTGAATAACCCTTGGACCGCATACGGAGTGCATTATTTTTTATGACGAAACCGCTATAGGGTCCAACTTCTCAACCTGCTTGTAGATTACATTCATTCAATAAATTGTGCATTTTTGATTTTCTCAACAAAAAAAACGGAACAGGTCTTGTGATTTATTTGCTGAACTGCGGGTGATGAAATATTTAATATCCTGGGTATTAAAATGATCAGTCTCGGATCCATTGAGAGGCTTGACATGCTGGAATCAGTAGCTCACTAAGGGACTGCAGAACGGGGGAATTATTGCTTCAGTCTGAACATGTCACCTCTACAATATTTCCACCATTATAATGTACAATTATCCTTTTCTTTCCATTTCTCGGATCGACGTTTTCCTCTGGCTTGTCATTGTTCCACATTTTCAGGCGCACAATATGAAAGAACAATAATGTCTAGTTTCAATGTCATTGCCCGGATTTGATTTATGCACGTAGGTATTTCACATGCGTAATGCAAAGTAGATCTCGCTCGCTCACTATCTCTCCCCGGTTTAGCCGCATATCATGTGACTAAGGTAAAAATGAGCTTGATGTTAGCTGTTTTCTCAGAGTTGCATCAGGAAATGGTCAAGATGCGAGAAATGAAGCTGCTTTGGTCTGGAAATGAGAGTTCATGTATTCTGCTCTTTCTGCATGTGTCACAAAGAGTTGATCACATGGGAGTCGGCCAGAACACCTGAACACAAGCCGGGCATTGTGTGTTGCGCTGACCTCAGTGTCATGTGACTCTGAGATGGCCAGGTGTTGTCTGGATCTGGAGCAAAAGAAAAAGACCCAACCGAAAACAAGCTAAAGAAATGAAGAGGGAAAACATGCCTGGAACTACATAAAATGCAGGGAGTGTGAATCACATTATTTAAAAAGGCCATACTAAAGTTTGAGATTCAGCATTTAGATTTAAGAAATTGGATTTAGAATTAATTCAAACTGGAAATACATGTGATATTACAGTTACAATAAACATTTAATGCACTTTAACTCTTAGCACTGTTCAAATGGACTATCCTTTTGTTATGTTCAGGATGAAAACGTCCACTGAGTCAAACTGCTGTAAAAATGCAACGGAAAAATATTTTTTTCAAATTTTCTTGCATAAATCTATTAATCAGCCTCAGTCCTGATCAAAACTACTGAATGTTTTTAAAAATTACAGGATTTTAACTCTTTAATGCCAAATTCACAAATGATGTCAGTGATTTGGTGAAAAAAAAAAACAGACAAATGACGTATTTTTATTATAAAAAGTAATTGTGAACTTGATTTTTTTTACCTTTTATCACAGTCTTGGTCATATGAATGACTAGTAACAACATTGGCATTTTTTCTCCCTAATTTACTGTTGGTGGCTTTTTTTTTTTTTTTTTTGCACCAATGACTTTCATTATAGCCACATTTGATGGTGCATAAATAAACAGGTTTTGTTTTTGTTTACTCCATATAGTTCTGAGAGCTGAGATGCATATTTTGATTTTCTCAGACACGTCAATGTAAAAGGGCAAATGTCAATAACGATCAATAGTAAAAATTACAAACCTTACATTTTCCCAACAGCAAAAACCACCAACAATCAAAAATGCATGATTATATATTGTGATGGTTTTGTTATCAAAATAATGTGGTTATAATGGAAGTCAATGGGGCAAAAACAGCCACCAACAGTAAATTAAGGAGAAAAAAATCTAAACTTTGAGAACTCAGAATTGATTTAAACTGGAAATACACATGATGTTGTTACATTTAACGCATTTAACCGTTGAGCACTGTTCCAATTTACTTCACAATTACTTTTCTATTAAAAATACTTAATTTTGTGTGTTTTTTTTCACCAAATCAGTGACATCATTTATGAATTTGGCAATTAAAGAGTTAAAATCCTGTAATTTTCTAAACAATTTAGTAGTTTTAATCAGGACTGAGGCTAATTAACAGATTTACGCAAAAAATAAATGATTTGATGCATTTTACAGCAGTTAAATTCAGTAGGTGTTTTCATCACGGACAAAACAAATGGGTTGTGAATTAGGGTGTATCAATAATCAAATAAAAAAATCAAAGCATTTACTCAAAATATGTGTGAAAATAAGATTTTTCACTAAGGTTTGTCCACTACCTGAAACACAGAAAAATATATGGCCAAATTAAGACTCTAAATCACCCCAGAGAGGATGAAAACACCCTTAACAGCACATAAGAGTTAAAATGCTTATTTGAATGCAGAAAATAGTTTGAAAGAACATTTACAGTAATTCTCTGAAGCATTTAGACAAGGGGTGTCCAACTCAGTGTCCTGCATAGTTTAACTCCAACTTACTTTAACACACCTGCCTGAAAGTTTTAGTATACCTAGAAAGAGCTTGATTAGCTGGTTAAGAGTGCTTAACTTGGGTTGGAACTAAAATATGCAGGACATCGGCCTTCCAGGACCGAGTTTGGGCATACCTGATTTAGACAAATAAAATACAAACTCAAATTCAGACAGTTTAATGTTGATTTAGTTCCAGATTTAGCTTCAAATATCAATGCATTAACAGTTTGTCCTGAGTGTTAAAAAGGAACTGTCTTCACTAAACCCCTAAAAGAGGGGTCACCAGTCTCGGTTTAGGAGGGCCGGTGTCCCTGCAGGGTTTAGCTCCAACTTGCCTCAACACACCTGTCAGGGTGCTTCGAGTATACCTAGTAAGACCTTGATTAGTTTGTTCAGGTGTGTTTGATTAGGGTTGGAGCTAAAATCTGGAGGACACTGGCCCTCCAGGAACAAGTTTGGTGATCCCTGCTCTAAAATATCGCAGCATTTCAATTCTCAAATATATTTTCCATGAAGAAACGTGTCATCACTCATCACAAACCCTGTGAATTTCTAGGTTTTCCCCCACCAGTGTTGAGTATTTCATCAACTTTTAATCATTGGGCACCTTTTTACTACAGTAAAGGTTTATATTTTTTAATCCTAATCCTAAATCCTAAAATCTACAGATTTTCTTATGTAGTGTCAGGGCCATAGACATACACAGACAGCCTAGTTTTCATGGGCTGCTTTATGTGTGCTGTGACTTTTAAATAGATGATACTGCTAAACTAGCATAAAAAGACAACATTTTAGTTTGTTTTGTTTGTTAGTTTGTAAATGATCTACATGTGACACTAGAGCATAAATCCAGGCTTATGATGCTCTGGTATATTTTTGTTTGAGACAAAATTAATACATTATTATATGTAATAAATTTATACAAATTGTATACGATGCAAAAATCATTAGGATATAATGTAAAGCTCATGTTCCATAAATATATTTTGTAACTTCTGCAAATATAGCAAACTATGCTTTCTGATTAGTAATATGTATTGATAAGAACTTAATTTGGATTAGTTTAAACATGATTTTCTCAGTATTTTGATACTCGAATCCGGAGATTCCAGATTTTCAAATAGGTTTATCTTGACCAATTAGTGTGCTATCAAACCAAACATCAATAAAAGGCTAATTTATTAAACTTTATCATTCAGATGATGTATTAATCTAAAAAAAAAAAAAAAAAAAAAAAAAAGAAATACACTTATCACTTATTTCGTAGGGCAAGATACCATATTCAAATCCAGTCAAATGTAACATCTTGTATAGCATAATTGTAGAAGTGTAGCATAATTGTAGAAGTGTAGCATTATGATTCTTTCAAACCCTGACTAAGCAAGCAAAAGGTGACTGGCAAAAAACAAACTCTCCAAGTGCGCCAGTTTTTCTCTGGATAAATGAATGACACTGTGGGATTTATGCCAGGTCGCTTCACAAGTCTATAAACCCTCATTATATACAGTACAAAGAAACATGATTTAAACTAGAAATATTTAGAATTATGTGCTGATCAAATATGTTATGAGTATGATGTTCCCAGGATGTTCTTTGGATCATATGAATCGGGCTGAAGAAGATGATCAGCAGCTTTTACTCTGTAATGAACCCATGCAGGTTGTCAAGATTCTGAGACCCTTATAAGGGGTTTAAAAGTCTTTATTTTCTTTTCCACAATTTAAGGTAAGAGGAGAAAGTCTTAAAACTTTAAAATGAAATGCAAACAAACAAACAAAAAGTTTAATAATAATGTAATATTTTAAATAAAATAAAGTATACGTTCCTCAATATATTTGTTACCATTCTAAATATCAAAACAATCTAAATAATTATTCAAACCCCAAAAAATCTGACTCTCTGTAGAAGCTGTGGATTATTATGTTATAAATAATTTTTTTGTTTTATTTTTTTTAAAAGACTGATAGTTTCAATGTATAAGACTTATATATTGGCAGAAACCATGGGTATTAATTATATTTTGATTGTATTGTATTTGTATTTTTTTAAGGTGCCTGTAGCTGCTGACTTGCATTTTATAAAGCACCACAATTTCAGTTGAACATTTCCCTAATGTTCCACTATAATAAAAATATTATTATGAATATTATTAATAATAATAACCTGTGCAAATAAAAAAAGCAAACAGACAGAAATTTTTATATTTGGTCGAATTAACCCTTTAAATAAATAATTAAATAACTAAAACCCTTTAAATAAGTTATAACAATACGGTTAATAAAATAAAGCTATACAGTTAATAAAATAAGTGGAATGTGAAAACAAAGTTGTGTGTAAAAAAATTGCTAATAGCATACATTGCTTGCTTTGCATGAATGTTTCTTTAAAAAATATATTATCAAATTGTGTTTCCTGCAAATTTCTCATTTCGTGAAGTTCATTTACAAGATCATTTCGAGAGGGTCACATGCTTATGATTGACCACGCTGGTCCCGCATTAGCTAACGCTTGATTCACCAATCGCATGATTCCTAACTCATTATAAAAAACCAGAGTTCATACCTTAGTTATCTTCATCTTGAAGAATTACCCTTCCTCTATTACTCCTCTTCCCTTTTTCTAGATAGGGTGAAATGGCTGGTAGGGTGGTTAGCACTGTTGCCTCACAGCAAGAATGTCACTGGTTCAAGTCCTTACCAGGCCAGTCAATGTTTCTGCATGGAGTTTACATGTTCTCCCCCAGCTCGCATTCCCCCAGGTTTCCAAGTCTCCTCTTTACATCTAAAGACATGCGACGTAAGTGAATTGATTCAACCAAATTGGCCCCATAGATGAGCTCTTAGTCAGCAGTACATCTCTCTATAGGAATCCCTAATTTGTCATTAGCCATAAATAAGCAGGGGAGTTCTTGTGACCTACCTGAGCTCAAACTCCTCTCCTGCCGAGAGGAAGCCCCGTACTCGAGGCTCTTATAAGCTCAGGACTCCCTCCTCAATCTCAATTCTTGAGATTTCATTGGGACAACTTTTTTTATCTACAATCCATATAAATTTGTCAAAAGTGGTAAGTTAATCAATTTATGTTGGGACAGCATGAATAAATTGTGTAAAACCCTGCATTTTTTGCAGTGTATGTGTGAACTTTTAAAATTGTCTTGACTTAGGGGATAGTTCACCCAAAAATGAAAATTCTGCCACCATTTACTCATCCTCCACTGGTTCAAAACCTGTTTGAGTTTCTTTCTTCTGTTGAACACAAAAGAAGATATACTGAAAGAATATTGGCACTACTTTTTTATGAGGTGTGCATTTTCAAATCTTTGAGTACAAAGCATTAAACATCACACTTGTAACATCACTAGTCATTCTTTCAAAATATCATGATTTCATTGAAGTTGCACTCACTCAAAACAAATTTGCTGCTCGTTTAAAAAGACCTAAAACAACACAATTCTGGAAATTTCTTTGGGACAACTTGATTGTTTTATGTTCAATCCACTTAAATTTGGTTAACTTAATCGATTTGTGTTAAAACAACATGAATGAATTGTGTGGAATCCTGCTTTTTACAGTGCTTCATTTCATAGTACATGATCACTGTTTCAGAACACAAGATCATTGTAATATGTATTGAGAACATTTGGTTTAATTTCCAAAACACAACAGTAAGATCTTTTTTTATCTTGATACTTTTAACAAACAGTTCATTCAGCAGTAAAACAATGCAAGGTACATATTTTAAATCGCAATCTCTGTTGAAATATTTTAACTGTACTGTAAAGCAGCCATCACAGCAAATTACACTTGTTCATAAAAACTACATTAGAAAAAAGTTTATACAATATGAAAATGTGATCAAAGAACACAAGTCATTTACATTTGCAAGCAAAAAAAAAGAGATTTCAATTGCCTGTCAGAGTGTGCCTCAATCTCCGCCTCGGCTGCATCAGACTGACATGAAGGAAGCAGATCTCACCAGGCACGGATTGGCTAATCGGGAGGACCGAGAGAATTCCCGGTGGGCCGGTTGATTTTTTGGCCGTGAGGGCCGGTGTCCCTAGCTCCAGAATCTGTCACTCTCAGCAGTCACACTTTTTAAAAATAATTTATTTATTTACTTGACCACAGCCTTCTTATTCATTATTTTACCGCAGCTCTGCTCTTTTTATCTATTTTCTCGTAGCCTCATGAGCAAGATGCAGCCTGCAGGTTAATGATGATGTAACTAGATAAGTCACCATTCAATATATAGCTGTTGTGGTACAGTGGTTAGCACGTTAGGTTATGATGCCACCAACCCGGCTTCGGTCCTTGTCTGAGTAACATTTTTATTGTTAAGACATATAATACTGTAAGGGTTGTTGAACATTTGAAGTTCTAAAGCAGCTGTTTTCTCAAAAAAAGATGTGATAATGTAATTAGAAACTGAATTAGAAATGACCTTATTTTAATATAGTCAGTGGTGAACTGAGGTGGGCAGGTCTAAGGCTTGAAACTCCAGGGCTGAAAAAGAGTCCCACTCCGGCCCTGGATCTCACTTAACATTTGTGAGAAATACTGCAGTAAGAACTTTACTAATAATTATTTGATGTATCTGTTATGAAGTAATTCAAACCTTTCTGAGACTGTCATTACAAAATTTGCACACACAGCGGACACACAGCACGCGTGTTTAACTTTTCACTGTTTTTGCAAGGTAAATGTGACAGGATACACGTTAATATACTCTGCTGTATAAACATTCTTTATGTCAGGGGTCTGGAACCTTTTTTCAGCAAAGGCCATTACTACTATAAATAACACAGGTTTAAACAAAACCTTAATTTATGTCAATGCACAACTCAAAAATAAACAAATGTGAAGCAAGTCCATGAATAAAAAAAGGGAAATTTATTTTTAAAAATGTATTTTTCGCCATCACCACTCATGATTGTTTGCCTGTTATTATTGGTGTTGCAGTTCAAGTTTATGCATTTGTCGAAACGCCTTTTTAATGTAAACTGAGTTTTTATTAATTTTGCGTTAATTTTTTAAACTGTAAAATATTATTGAAGGGAGACAGCTGGAGAGGCTTGCATTTATGGTCAAAGAACCACATATGAATCGCTAACCATAGGTTCCTTACCACTGCGTTATGTTAATGTACAAAAAAAAAAAAAAACTTATTTAACGTCCACAAACCGCAATGAAATCTTATTTTATAATTGTACTGAAATGCGGCTGTGGTGATAAAGAAAAGATGGTAAATCATTGAAATTCCTGACAAACTTGGACTTTTTAAAAAAACATTTTAAACTTGTAAAACTCACTCTTGATCACATTTGATGATGATTGATGATCACAGAGTGTTCAACTGATCTTTTAATCCCAATTGTTTTGCACACGTCTTGTCTTGTTGATATGATTATATGCGTTACTACAAAGACATGTTTATACTCAGCTGTCAATGAAACTGCTCTCCTACATCACGTTGAGATGGGCCTCAAAATGTGAGAGTTTTGGATCCTGTTTTAATGTCAGGAATTTTTTTAAAGGGGCTTATTGTGTTTATATTACCCTAATATGACTGTGGACACAACACACCGACACACAATTCTGCCCAAACAGCTTACAAAAGATGATTTTCATTATAGGTGCCCTTTAAAACAGGAAAGTTATTGAAACTTTGGTCCCTTTTTGAGCTTAATGCTAATGGTCTAATCCGAATCAATGGTCTATTCTAAGCTAAGCTAAAAGTGCTCAGCTGTATAGAATGGTAAAACTCAACTGTTCATGTCTGTGACTTGTATAATGAGCCTATTTTTCCAGAAACCTGCAGAAGCCCTGTGCAATTTGTACTGTATTATATCAATAGATGTTTCCCATGAAACACAGAAAACCAAACTGTGTTTCCTTCTAGCAAAACTCCTCATGAAATCGCAGATAAAGCATTTTTTCGGAACATTTTGAACTGACTGCCTGTCGCATATTTTGTTCCCTTTCCACAGACTGAAATTCAGTTCATTGAGTCGCTCAGACAGACAGCCTTTCAGACTTCTGACCAACACATGAATTCACCATGTCAATAGTCTCAGTCTAAACCTTCAGATTAATGCTTTGCACACTGCTAATCTATAGTCCAGAGTCGCAAAAATAATGAAAAATTACAAATGAAGGACGGAGGCACAATCCAATTAGGCTTATTGACTGACTGATGTCCACCGCGAATCTACGATGACCGATGGCCCATCCTCAGTCATGAAACACAGTTTTAGAGTAGATCTTCCCAGAACAACTGCGCGGCACAATTCAATTGTCCGTAAGCACACAGAACCACAAAAAGCCCCGCTAGCTTTGCTTTCGAATCACTTACCAATGATCCCAAATCAGACGCAAACAATGAAACTCGATATATGCTTCTTTTCTGTTGTCATCTGAAATTTAGAGAAAAGAAAATAAAGCGAGAGTGCTTTTAAGGCCAAAGAAAGTGACCTTGGTGAGGCCAGTGAGAGGAATCTAACTTTAAAACTCCATTACATTCTCCAGGACTCTCTCTCTCTCTCTCTCTCTCTCTTTGTGCTTTAAGAAAGAGGAAAGTAGTGCACAGTATTTCACCTTTATCTCCCGATAGCAGGTCTTTGTGTTATCTTATTCTTATTGGAAAGAAGGGAGAAACGGGTAAAGGAGGGGAAAAGCCTCCAAGGCGCGATACACCACGCACTCCCTACGGACGGCGAGATACCAAACACTTCCTTTCCAAACTTTCCACACTTTCATGCTAAAGGAGATGAGAGCCGGTTGCATTGCAAAAGGAGCTTCTTTTTGGATTTCTCCACAGACAAATAGAGGGATACATCTGAAAAGCTGAGCATATGCCGCCGCACGAGGTGTACGCGCGTGCGTTTGCGTATATATGTAGTCGCGCAGGAGCCGGGCTCAACAGCACAAAGGCAACTTTTAAAGAGGGAACTGTGACATATTCCCAGAGTGTCTGTCTGCCAGTCACAATTCCCAAGCATGCTGGGTGATGTCCTCCAAAAGCACACATCTACCTGAGCAAGAGGCCCCGTGACAGAACACATGCCGCACTGATTTTCACAGATGGCTTGCAGTGGCCTGTGAGGTTTCTCTCTCTGTCTCTCTTCTCTTCTCCTCTCTCTCTCTCTCTCTCTCTCACTCTCTCTCTCTCTCTTTCTCTCTCTCTTGAGATCGAGCACTTCAAACTGAGAACGATAAGTTTTGGGCCACACTAAACCTGTAAGAGGATTGTTTGTTTGTTTGTTTGTATGTTTAGCCTGACACCATGTATGAAACAGGCCTCACTCCTAAAAAAAAAAAGTCCATAAACTCCACATGAAAAACACATGGAGTTTGCTGGAATTTGACAAAAATTTGAAAAAAAAAAACAAAAAACAAAAAAAAAACACTTGAAGCATTAACAGTGAATTTGTATGAATAGCTCTTCTTGTTTGTATCTCTTCTTCTTGTTGAATCACTGAATGCCTTTCTCAATTGTAAATCACTTTGGACAAAAGTGTCTGCTAAATGACTAAATGTAAATGCAAACAAGTTAACACAGGAAAGCCAGAAAAATAATGTACCCTCTTAAAGATTTGGTATTTTCAATCATAATTTAAGTAAAATATAAACAAAAATACTTTGTACAATGTAACTCAACTGTTGAATTTGCAAAAAGTAATTAGTTAAAAATGAGTAAATGTGTTGCTTTAAAGAGGAAGTAAACCTGTTGGTTTTTAAGGGTACCTATGATGAAAATCATCTTTTGTAAGCTTTTTGGACAGAACTGTGTGTCGGTGTCCACAGTCATATCGGGGTGATATAAAGTCAATAAATCTCTTTTTTTATTTCCTGATGATAAAATAAGATCCAAATCTCTCCCATTTTTAAGGCCAATGTGCCATAGGAGTGCGGTTTTCCTGCCCACTAAATCAACTGACAGTCATGTATTGACATAACTGCGTAGTAAAGCACATAATCATATCAACAAGACAGGACGTGTGCAAAGTAACCAGGATTAAAAGATCTGTTCAGCTCTCTGTGATCTTCAGTTATCATCAAATGTGATCAAGAGTGAGTTTTACAAGTTTACAACATTTTTAAACCGTGCATGTTAATGAATTACAGTGATTTTACTGTCTTTATTAACACAATTCCGATTTGTAAACATTAAATCAAGTTTATTTTATACATTAACGGATATCCATACAGCAGTGGATATTAACGTGTATCCTGTCACATTTGCGTGCAAAAACAGTGCAAAGTGTGTGTGTGTGTGTGTGTGTGTGTGCGTGTGTGTGTGTGTGTGTGTGTGTGTGTGTGTGTGTGTGTGCGTGCGTGCGTGCTTCCACTTGAAAATGGGGTAAAACAGGGGCCCTTTAAAGCAATATTAAATTTACTTTTAAAGAAAAAAAATAGTAAACTTGTTGGTTTTAAAGCAATTGGTTATTGATTAAACCTGTTGCCGTAAAATTAAATAAATGAACTTTGTTCATAATTGTTATAAAAAAAATTGCTTACATCAAGTAATGGATTTACTCACGATTTAAAAGTAAAGTAACTTATTGCATTTTACAGTGTGGATTTGTTAGTGTTTTATCTTATTTTGATTTAAACCACCCAGTATTTCTAAAGTGTAAAAATGACTATATTTGTCAACTACCATCTGTCATGAAATCAAAAAATTATTTTAAAGCACAATTAATCAATTATTCTATGCAAATGAATTCACAAGGGGAAACAAATTGTACACTTTTGATTACTATAAACATGCTTTTTTATTGACATTTGTCCTCTTCATTCCAGCACCTTCTTTAAAAGCTGACTAAATATATTAGTTCACATCGAGAATGAAAATGGCCTAATATTTTACTCAGTCCCTTTTACTCAGTCCCTCAGTTCTTTCTTTCTTTTTTTTCCTTGGCAAAATGAAATTCAAGATTTACAGTACAAAGGCCTCTATTTTAACAAGCTAAGTGCAAAGTCTAAAGTGCATGGTACGAACGCATTAATGAGTTAAGGCTGTGTTTTGAGCACATCATGCATTAAACCAATCAGAGACTCATCTCCCATTCCCTTTAAGAGTCAGTTGCGCTGCACAATGGTGCATTTGCTATTTACATGGCCGACTTTATAAGTGGAAAAACGGAATGCTCACCAGAGAGAAAACAGATAAACAGACCATCTGCAGAACGAGCCTCCTCCATTCTTCCTCTTTACTGTATCTTTACTTTACTTTTACTCTACTCCTTTACTTTCATGGAGTAATACGCACTCCACTGAAGACATCAATTAGCCTACATGTTTAATTTCATTTGTTAAGCACAAAGATTTGTTTCAAAACTATTTCTAAATTCAGTTCTAAATTCCAGCAAACAAATAAATGAGCAATAATAATAAAATGTGGTCAAAAAAACTGACAAAATCTAAACTTGTTTTTATTAAAACAAATATAAATTTGCATATAAATACTACTGATAAAAAATAAACTGAATGAATAAACTGTAAAAGCCACCCGAAGTGAAGAAGGTAGACTAGCTTTCAATTGCTCAATGGCGTGATCTACTTCAGTTTCTCAAACTAACAATACACCAAGAATGCACCCTAACACACCTCTTTTTTTAGACCAGCACACTCATAAGTCCACAAAGTGACACACATGGAGTTGATATTTCAACAACGTGGTAAAAATTTGAAAATTAATGTTCCACTGGTCTGAAAATAGCAACAAATCAAGCCAAACACATTTCTTATTGCACCGGGTGTGTGATAGGGCCCTTTAAGTTATAATTAGTAAAAACTGTTATAAAAAGTAAAGTTGTTCCATAAAATTCCTTAAAATATATAAATTCTAAACACACTTTACATGCTGGGCAATGCAGTGGCGCAGCAGGTAGTGCTGTTGCCTCACAGCAAAAAGGTCGCTGGTTCGAGCCTTGGCTGGGTCAGTTGGCGTTTCTTGAGTTGAATTGGGTAGGCTAAATTGTCCGTAGTAAATGATTGTCTGTGGAGGTTTCCCAGAGATGGCTTGCGGCTTGAAGGGCATTCGCTGCATAAAAATGTGCCGGATAAGTTGGCGGTTCATTCTGCTGTAGTGAACCCAAGTTAAAAAAGGGACTGAGCCGACAAGAAAATGAATGAATGAATGAAATTTACATGCTTACTTCATTGTAAGGTGCCCTTGTTACAGTGTAACTATTCCTTTAACTACTGAATAATTTTACTTAACTATGGTTAGTGTCAGGCTGAGGGTTATGTTTGAGGCTAGTTGCATGTAATTAAGCATAATGAAATGTAATTGTTATAGTAAGTGCATGGAACATGTGTAACAAGGGTACAGAAAAACATTATAAATACATTGAGTACAATTAAGAATATAAAAAAGTAACATTTAGGGGGGATTCTTACGGTAAAAATAAGCAGTCATGTGGTTGTAAGTTGGCATATTTAGAAGAATTTCCACCACATTGTTTTTTCAATTAAATCCAAGTTTGTTGTCCAGATTCACCACACCGGCCAGCAGAAAACTGCTTGGTTTCATAAAATTCATATATTGCAATTGATGATCCAAACTTCAGAATATGTTTCAGTCATTCATATTGGTCTAAATAGTGAGTGAAGGTGAATGTTTTCAGAGATCCAAAAAACAAAAACAACAACAACCTGACCTCAGACACAAGGCCAGTTTAATCTTCCTCCACTCTGCATGTTTGCATTGATACTGTAGTAACATGGCTGTTTATTGGCACAGAACTACTCTCTGTGAATGTAAAATGTTTATTTTGGTCAATAACAGGTTGGCTGAAGCCTTGCGCATCCTGTGATTTATTTCTGGTTTGCTGAGTTCTCTGCTGTCATATTTCCACTGTCTTTATGAGGACTGTGACAATCCACACAAAATAACAGACAACAGCAAATCTGCTGAAAACAGCAGCGATGAGGACAGGCTCCAAACGATACGTCATAGCATGAAAAAAGACGCATTTAACGGTCATTAGTTTCTAAAATCCTCCAAAGTTTTATTATGTAGATTTTAGAAATGTATGTAACTTTATAAAGCAGTGCTTAGCTTTATAATAAAATATTATATCTAAATATTGTATCTTACTATATACAAAATATTATATTTATTTTGCATCAAGTTACAAAGAAAAAAAAATGTTACTGAATATTCAAGGTGTCTGAAATGCATTTTCTATGGGCAAGACGATGAATTTAACATTGTTCTTTTTTCTTTTTGCATTATCTGTCTCAGACACATTCCTTTCCTTTTTTAAAGTCCTGGCAACATTATCATTGAGTTTTGTTATTTGAGCAAGTTTACACTGTAAAAATGCTGGTTTCCACACAATTCATTTATGTTGTCTCAACACAAAATGGTTAAGTTGACTGATTGAAAATAAAACAGTCGTCCTCCAAAAATCTCAAGAGTTGTGTTGTTTCAGCTCATTTTAAATAAGTAGTTTGAACAAGTGAAAACATTTGAAAATGAAAACATTTTTGAATGTGTGGAATGTCCCCACAATAAAAAAAAAAAAAAAAAACTGTTTACTTTTTTTGTGACTTTTGAGGACACAAATTTGTATAATAAGCAGTGGTCTAAAGTAACAAATTAGAAATAGTCAAATTACTGTAACTGAGTATTTTTTCTCAGTAATTTACAAGTAGTTTAAAAAAAAACATGTACTTTTACTTTCCCTTGAGTACATTTTTAGTCCCATATTGTTGCTTTTTACTGCACTATTTTTTTTTCAATCTGCAGTCACTACTTGATTGTTTCTTGACTGTGGGGATTAGAAAAGTCAGTCCTGGGATTCCTGTCCAATCAAATCACACATATTAGGGTAAGTCGCATCATAATGAACTACCTCAAGACATGTATAATTGCAGCAAACTCTTTGGAAGTGTTAAAAGTGTCCAAGAAGATGCCCAAAATCTTTACACACATTGACCCAGAGACTGTTTAGATGCATGTCACTGATAAGATGATGATGGAGGTTTACTGTATAATAACTGAAATGACCTCAAACACCCAGCAGGCAGAAGAAGTCAACATGTCGTCAGATTGACATTGCATTTTGTTTGGAAACGAAAATTGGGTTGACATCAGTACCCAACATCAGGCTGATGCCAATGTCCAACGTCCTACATAAAATTAACCAAATATCAACGACTAATGATGTTACAGCTTGACGTTGTTTGGACATTACCACTATGACCATTTATGTGAAGCTGCTTTGACACAATCTACATTGTAAAAGCGCTATACAAATAAAGCTGAATTGAATTGAATTATGACGCCTTTCAGACTTTTGATTTTGGTTGTCGTACTTGATGAATCAATGTCAGCATTTGATGTCAGTATGACATTTCTTTAAGACGTTGGCTTAACGTTGGATTTTGATCACTTTCCAACACAACCTAAAATCATCAAATATCAACATCGTTTGATGTTATTATTGGACATCCAAATTACATATCCTAACATGCTGGCTAGACTTTGAATTTTGGTCACTTGACATAACGACCTAAATCTAACCTACTGTAATATTATCGTCTTAACGCATTAAAAATGCACTACAGAATGTTACCTTTATACACATACATAAATTACATGTAAACGCATCAGCTTCACAGCATAATACTCACTACCTTTTACTTTTGAAAAGACTCTACTTTTTACTCATACATTGGGTACTATTATAACAGATACTTTTACTCGCGCTACATTTTTAGGCAAGTAATAGTACTTTTACTTAAAGAGGATTTTTCAGTACTCTTTCCACCACTGAAAATAACATGGGTATGACCAAGGTAATACCATTGTATTAAAAGGTATTACAATGTTGAGATGGTTTAGGAGAACATGCATTGTGTCCTTGTCATTTAAAACTTTTAAAAATCATATTTAACGTGCATTTAAAAAAAAGTTTTTTGCTGCTTGTTTAAACCATGCTTGTTTAATAAGTTGAAACAACACAACTCTTAAGTTGTTTTTGGAGCAATCAAATAGTTTTAAGTTGAATCCAATTAATATTTGTTAAATATATATATATATATATATATATATATATATATATATATATATATATATATATATATATATATATATTCAATTAACTTAATTTGTGTTGAAACAACATGGAGAAAAGAAATTGTTGACCTTTCCCATTCATTTCTCTATAAATTTACCCAACTATGACTACTTCTGCGACAGAAAAACATATAAATGTGAAAGGGGTTGGTAAGACTTTATTCTGATGCTCCATTTGAGTATTAGTAGACAGTCTGCTTAATATTTGTTGACACTGCTCCTTCAATAGACATTTAACTGACTATAAGAAACTTTGCAAGTACATGTATGCTTACACTAACCCTAACCCCAACCCCAACCTATCAATCTACTTATAATCTAATGAGTATTAGTTGGCACGTAAAAGCACTGTAACTTAAACTCAACAAATAGACCGTTAAAATAAAGTATGACCAAAGGGTCTATTATGTAACTTTAACATTCACATCTCAGAATAAAAAAATAAGCAACATCTGTCATAATCATAAAGAACTGACAGTGAATGGCTCAGGAAAGTTTACTGCACTTTAAAATATAACATTTGCTGTTTATTCAAGCTACTTATTTAAAATGAGCTGAAGCAACACAATTCTTGAGAAATTTTTAGGACTACTTAATTGTTTTATGTTCAATCCACTTAAACTTGTAAAAACTATTATGTCAACTTCATTTCTTCATGATGTCCCAACGCAAATCGATTGTGTGGAACCCAGCACTTTTTACAGCATGTAAAGGCAACATTAGTCTGTCTCAATGCACACCCTCAAAGAGCTCTTTCTTCTCCCAGCATGCCTTGAGGCACAGCAGTTTAAACTGCTTTTTACTTTTTGACTTCCAGAAGCAGAAGTCAAAGCATTATTGTTCCATGAGTGCTAACAAAACTGAGGGAGAATAATGGTGGAAATTGAAATTGATGTTGTCCCTTTTTTTTCTTCACCTTGAAGCATGATTGGAGACTTGAATGTTCAATCACTTTATCAAGACGATTTATTAATCATTTGAGATTTTCTGCCCACGTTTAAAAATACTGTACTAATATATAGTAAATGCTGTAGTGTTTTTTCAACCGTAGTAAAGTTTATTATACTGTATGTAATATTATGATATTTTAAACTCTTTGTTAATGAATGCTACAGCATAATATTAGTGAACAGATAAGTTTTAATAAATGGTTTACTACATTACGCTATAATGTATAATATACCCTATAGAAACTTTATAAACTTTTTTTTTTCTTGCTTTTTTACCACAGTTGTTTTATTACCACACTAAAATAGAACACTAAAGTATTTACTATAAAATAATTTTTCTTTTTCAAGTGCGTGATTTAGTCATGTCTATATGAAGTGGTAGGGGTGTTCCAATTCTCTTTAGCTTGTTGGTGTAGGGCTAAGGGGAAATAAGGGTGGCATGGTGGCTCAATGGTTAGCACTATTGCCTCATAGCAAGAAAATCCTTGGTTCAAGTACCGGCTTCTGTGTGGCGGTTGCATGTTGGTGTGGGTTTCCTCCAGGTGCTTCAGTTTCCCCCACAGTCCAAATAGGTGAATTAAATAAACTAAATTGGCCGTAGTGTATGTGTGTGAATGCAAGAGTGTTTAGGTGTTTTCCAGTAATGAGTTGCAGCTGGAAGGGCATCTGCTGTGTAAAACATATGCTGGAATAGTTGGTGGTTCATTCAACTGTGGCGACCCCTGATAAATAAGGGACTAAGCTGAAGGAAAATGAATTAATAAATAAATAAACAATTGAAGAAAGAAAGAAAGAAAAATAAAAAGAAAGAAAGAAAGARAAAAGAAAGAAAGAAAGAAAGAAAGAAAGAAAGAAAGAAAGAAAGAAAGAAAGAAAGAAAGAAAGAAAGAAAGAAAGAAAGAAAGAAAACATTATAGAGTCGTCAAAATTTTAATCCTCATTCATGTATTGCAGCACAAAAATAAATACTCAAAGTCAAACAGCATTATCCAGTAAGCAGACTGCAGACTATCACTGTCTGGCTGAATTTAACAACTATTTGACTCCATTTATGAGATGCACACATTGATATGCAAAGAACAAATGACTTTCATCATACTCTAGAAACTTTCTGCTCAAAAAAATAAAATAATAAACGTTAACCCACTTAGACTGTGGTTTAGATTCAGGTTCTTAGGTTGATATTTACAAATAAAACAAAAGCACTGATTCTGCGACTAGTTAATGTCCTGGGTCAAGTTCCCCTATTCAGACGGGACACGGGATCACAGGGGACTCACAAAAGAGGTTTGGTCTAGACAAAGTCCCCTCACCCAGCGCTCAGGCCACGGTGGAGCTCCTTAGAGACCTGTCCTTCATTTGTCTCCATAGCCTTTCACTACTGGCCTTGTCAGACACCAAATGTGGCCGGATAAAGTCAGTGAAGCCTTCAACTTGAACTTCAGACGTCATGTGTTCCAATCCAAAACACACACACATAAAAACATGAGAGAGGGCAAAGTGATGGCCATTTGGCACATTTCAGAGTTTAATATTACTCCTTTAAATTACTACTACTACTACTACTACTACTACTACTACTACTACTACTACTACTAATAATAATAATAATAATAATAATAATAATAATAAATAATAATAATAATAATGACTACAACAATAATAACAACAACAATAATAATAACAAAATTAATAATAACAACACCAACAACAATAACTAACAACATCAACAATAACAATAATAATAATAACAACAATAATATCAACAACAAAATTAATAACAACCACACCAACAATAATAACAGCAACAATAATGATAATAACAACAACAACAATAATAATAACAACAACAAAATGAACAATAACAACAACACCAATAATAATAATAACAACACCAACAATAATAATAATAACAATAACAACACCAACAATAATAACAACAACAACAATAACATCAAAAAAACAATAATGATAATAACAACACTAATAATATAATATCAACAACAACAACAATAATAACAACAACAAAAATAATAACAACAACAAAATAAATAATAACCACAACTACAATAATAATAATGATAACAACACTAACAATAATAACAACAACAACAACAACAACAACAACAACAACAACAATAATAACAATATCAACAACAACACAAATGATAATAATAACAACAACAACAACAATAATAATAACAATAACAACACCAACAATAATAATAACAACAACAACAATAATAATAACATCAAAAATAACAATAATGATAATAACAACAATAATATAAACAACAACAATAATGATAACAACAACAATAATAATAATGGTAAACATAATAATAATAATAATAATAATAATAATAATAATAATAACAATAATAATAAATCAATAAATATTTATGAAAAGTGATAATACAAGATAACAATAATGAAAAAAAACATGTTATTTTACGTAAAAAATAATTTTATGTAAAATAACCAACATTCATACATGTGTATGAATAATCTATATATATATAGATTCAAAAACAAATGTTAAAAATATGTAAATAATCTGAGAAATATCTAACAGTAATTATAGTGTATTTACTGCCATGCTGGAAGTTTAAATATATTAAACACACAACATTTTTTTATTTTATATTAATTTAATCAATTTAATATAATTTAATATCTAATATCAAATAACAGTACATGTCTAAAAGTCAGAACATAACTATTTTATTTGTAAAACATAACATTTAACATTTTATATCTAAAAATGTTAAAATAAAAATGTGTGTATGAATAAAAGCAACTGTAATTTGGGAAAATTATTTTAAAGAGGTCAGCGGTCAGAGATTTAGTGCACTTTGTTTGCTGCACCGTAATTGTTTAATGAAGGAACACTTCTGACATTTAATATGGCACAGCAGATGATGCTTTGTGTGATTTTGGACACCTGCAGAACCCACACACTCCTCATTGTATCGGTGATGAGAGAGTGTGTCTGTGGCTGTGTGAGAGGCCTGAGCATGGCGAACTCTGATGCAAATCAGCCTGGGAGCATGAGAAAATCTGTGTGTGTGTGTGTGTGTGTGTTGCATCTTCAGCACTAAAGCTGATGTTCTGAATCCTAGAGGTCCCCACTTGCACACAGCCAACAAAACCCTCATCTGGACATTCTGTCCAACATTCACATCCACTCTCATTTACAACTGTTCCTAGATTCATCTTTAGGACAGAGTCCTTAACACACACACACACACACACACACACACACACACACACACACACACACACACACACACACACACACACACACACACACACACACACACACACACACACACACACACACCACTGTATTCATTGGTCTGAATTCTTCACTGTTACTCATCCTGCTCTGACTCACACTCTGACATCATAAGAAAGTGACATCACTCGTACCTCAGCAAACATAACGACACAAATACAGAAACAAAAATGAGTAGGATTGATATGTCAGACCATCACTGAAGGGATTTGGTAGAGAAACTGTCATCATACACATTTTCCTTAGAGAGAGGGAGAAAAATGCATTAACAACATTGCATCATGCTTTCCAGAGTAAATATGAACTGAATAAATAAAATGCACTGCACTTTGGCATTCCTGATTAATTTCACAGTGCTGTAATGGCAACAGATGATCGATTGTTATGTTATGTCAGAGATGCACACACACACTTTCAGGATTTCATTTGCACAGAGAGCCACAAACAACAACTAAACATCTGTGGTGAAAAAAAATAAAAAGAGAGAGCTGTGTGTGTGTGTGTGTGTATATTCCTTCTGTACCCTATGCTGTGGAGGTCAAAAGTCCCCACAAGTTTATCAGTTGCGGTTATATTTGACCTTGTGGACTAGGCATGGGACGATAACCAGTTTCAAGCTTGACCGTGATTTGAAAAAGCCAAGATTTTAAAACCGCTACAATTTTGTGATTCTATTCCTACGATATGTTTAGGTTTTTTTTCTCTTTTAAATATTTAATTTAGTTTTTTAAGGCAACAGATTCTCCAGTACAAAAGGAGCCTCCACATCAAGAGCTGCTAGTCAGCACACGATTCAGGAAACATTTGAAAAACAAATCGCTTTTGCACCAACATCCAAGCACGCTAAAGAATTGAAGAGTGCAGTGGTTTACCTTATATCCACAGAAAAGACAGATAACCAAAGATGCCTTTTCAAGTTGTTTTTGAAACTAATGAAGATAGCAGAAGTCAATGATTTATTTTAACTATTTAGCCTGACATCTTTACTATTTAAAAATATTTGTAATGTTTATTGAAATAAAATATACTGTCTTCAATGTTGGGGGGGGGGGGGGGGGGGTAAATTACAGAAGTTAACAGACGTTAAATTACAGAAAATTCTTTTAATTAAAAGCTGGGAAAAAAATGGAAAATAGCAACCATTAAATTACAGACATTTACCATAAAATATTGGATGTTAAATTACAGACATTTCCTTAAATTAAAAGCTGGGATGCCAGAAAAAAGCTAAATAATGGCCGTTAAATTACAAATATTTTCAGTAAACTAACAGACACTAAATTACAGAAATTTTCTTAAATCAAAAAAACACATAAATTATGGCTGTTAAATTAAAGACATTTATCGTAAAATAACAGACAATAAATTACAGACATTTATTATAAAAATTACGGACAATAAATCATAGACATTTATCGTAAAATAACGGACAATAAATTACAGACATTTTTTTGTAAAATAACGAACAACAAATTAAAGACATTTATCGTAAAATAACAGACAATAAATTACAGACATTTCTCATAAAATAACGGACAATAAATAAAAGATATTTATCGTTAAACAACGGCCTTATAATTACAAATATTTACCATAAAATAACATTAAATAACAGAAATTTCCTTCAATTAAAAGCTGAGGTGCCAGAAAAAAAAAACATAAAATAACGCTCATTTAATTACTAACATTTATAACATATAATAAATTAAATTTAATTAAGATTTCTGGTAAATTTTTGTAATTGACTATCTATTATTTACATATATAAAAAAAACAGATTTTTTTACAGCGTGTGTGTATCTATTGTGTAAGCCCCCACAATGATAGTTGTACAAGTAAATAGGTGTGTGTAAAATAATTTTTTTATACTGCACAGTATATTCTGTTCTCTTACTCCTAAACACAACTCTCACAAAATGTCGGTATTAAGAAAGAAAACAAAAGGCGAGTGTCCTCATAAACCATATTAAAGTTGTTAAACCATACACACGGGTGTCCTCGTAAACCATGTATTCAAGTACTTAATCACACATTTTTGAATATGTGGTTTACAGTTACTCTTGATAGATGTGTGTCTGAAAATGAGTGTGTGCGTGTGTTTGTGTGTGTGTGTGTGTGTGTGTGGAGGCTCTCACTGCATATAGACGTGTGTCTGCAGGGTCAAAAGGTTCCTGAAGTTCACATGCTCCGGGCTCTTTGTTATGCTAACGCTGCAGACCCCAGACTTCTTCTGCTGGGTGTGACTCTGCATTGCGTGGTCAGTGTAGACAGACTGCTGCTGCTGCTAGTGACAGGGTGTGTGTGTGTGTTTGTGTGTGTGTGGAGGAGGACATGACTGAGCAATGCTGTTACACTCATAAAATACAGCGAGGATTATAGTGATTTTTTCATCAGACAGGTTATATATAATACTTATTTAAAATGCATTAAAGTATACTTATTGTTTGTACAACTATTTTGTACGAATTTAAACTATTATTTTTGTAATTCCAGAGAGGCAGTATGTATTAAGATAGTTTAACTTTTATTTATGTTTGTTATTTTTATTATTATTATAATTTTATAATAATAATAATAATTTATTATTATTTTTTTATCATCATAACTATCATTGGTTGGCTTGACAGCAAATATTTTATTAGGAATGTGTTTCCAGAAAAGATTAGCTTTTGTTTTAATGTTTCATTTTAACTGTATTGTTATTAATATTATTACTATTATTATATTAAACATTATAAATTCATTATGCATAGACTAACAGGAACAGATGGTATTGCTTTGAGACAATCTTACATGTTATTTTATTAATATCATAACAAAAATCTAAATAATAAAAAACCTAAATACTAATAACAATTTTTATTATTATAACAACTAATTTAATTACAAATAATGCAAAAATATACAATGTAAAAAGACAACAACAGATCTAAATATTCATGAAGATTTAAAAAAAATTAAATAAAAAGGACATAATCATAATTATGATATAAAAAAGTACACATAGAAACAGAAATGTGAGTTTATGAGGTCCAATAAATGACAATGGCTGCAATTTCATTAATAACATTTTTTTTAATGACAGATAGAAAATGCATCAGAACTGGATAAAAAGACAAAGCATTTGAAATGTACAAACATTTGTGAAGATTTGCCAATTTTGCAAATGAGAACAACCGTTTAACTGCCCCACCAAGAGAAAAAGAAATGGATAGCATTCCTAACTCCTAACGTCGCTAGTTAACACACTCAATGCATTTTGTTTCCAACACATCCCATAATTCCTAAATTATCAACCTTTACCAATATATTGTAAAAGTAATGGTAAAAGTACAGGAAAAGTACAGTAAAAGTAAATTCACAAAAATTATAAAAAATATGCAGTGTAAGACCAATTTATTATTTAAAAAAAACAATCAAAATAAAACATTTTTGGATACTAAATAATTTTTACTTTTTGAAGTATGCCATAAAATATTACAGATTCTCAACATGTTTTTTACAATAAGACCAAAGTTAGGAGTAGTAGTGCAACAGGATTATGTTTGTTTCTTTATACTTTAAATTACTTTAACAGTCATTATTTAAAACAGTCAAAATATGGTCAACCATTTTGGTAGAGCTGGCAGTTTAAAGGGATAAAGGTTGTGAAGTGAGCGGTCAGCGTGCTCGGGTCTCCAGGGATCAGTAATCAATATGACTTTAACAAGAAGAGGTCAGCAGTAAACATGCCTAGAGGTCATGGTCAAATGCTGACCAAACACCCTTTACCTAAAAGGTCAAGCTCTTTACCAGCACAACATGTGTTGTTAGTAAAAGACTTTACAGACTTCACCAGCTCACTCAGTCAATAATCGCTGCCTTTGGTAAATCATTGTAAAATAAGAAAAATAAATCAATTACAATCCATTTCTTTTCTTTTTTTTATGGACAAAACTAATTGGTTTGGGTTAAATGTTCAATTAAAATTTTATCCAGGTATTTGGGTTCGCCCATAAACTGGAAAAAAAAAATCTTATAGACTTATTTTATGATCAAAAATGAAAACGGAACATCATTCATTTATTTTCTTTTCGGCTTAGCCCCTTTAATAATCTGGGGTTGCCACAGCAGAATGAACAATGGAACATCATGTGAAACTTTATATATATATATATATATATATATATATATATATATATATATATATATATATACATACATACATACATACAGTGTTCAGCATAATTGAGTTCACCCCATTTTGAAAATGAATATGTGTTTATCCATTTCTCAGTGAATATAGGCAGAATTTTTAAACAGATATATTTATTAAAATACTATTGTAGTCTCAAAACAAAACAAAAAAATAGAAAGATAATACGATTCAATTCAAGCTAAATAATACAAAAAATTACAATCAACAAAATTTCATTTCATTTGCAGGAGCCAACAAAATAATTTTAGCAACCTAGACCATACAGAAACTAAAAGGTACAATAGTACTATACTATAGAGTTAACGAAAAAAAAGTGCCTCTTTTTTTGGAGATGTTTATTATAACACAGACAACATATACAATTATTTTTTATCACTTTCAACAGTGTTTTATGAAAATGTAAACATTTTTTTTTTTTTAAATGATACCAAACTTTTGCATTTAAACCTCTGCATGTGAAGTTTTTGAATTTGGGTAGTCAAAATCCAGGTGGAAAGCCCAAAATAGCACAACTTTAAGAGGTTAAATTAAATTGAGCGGAGAATTTGTAGAAAAAGAGGAAGTATGTATGGGTGCAGCCAATGCAGGACTGGAAAATGATTGACAAGTGACAAATTCCTCTAAACTCCACCTGTTAATATCAGATGTCTATAAAAGCTGGAGTCAGGAAATGTATATTTTGTTACGCACCTCCTGAATGTAATTCTTGTATTGCAATGAGGATACCAGTGTAAGAGTGTAAATTATCATATGCATTTGCTTATATGGCGAAACATGCCTTTTTTCACCAAAGAACACACACAATGTGTGAAAAAACACATCTCACACAAATTCCAAGGGCAGATGGTGTGTGGGCCTGGTGTGTGGGCTTTTGGGGTTTTACGATATGGTCACATGTGGATTGGTCAGTTTGAATGTCTCAGTATTTGGGCTTTAGTCATATGGTCAAGAAAAAGACAAAATCGCTGGTAAACTTTGCTCTGTCTCTTTTCCCGGTCTGCTTCTCTCCTGCTCTCAAGGCTATCTTCTCTGCCTCCTTGAGGCCTGCTTGCTCTTTGTCTCTTTCTCCCTCTGTCTCTCCTTCTACCTCTGGTAACTTTATTTTTACGTTTAAGCTGGGTACAATTATTATTATATGTTTTTGTCATTTAATATTTTATCATTTTATACAGTTATTTCTAACTAATTCAGTTGTAATCATAGCAAGTTATTGTCATTAAATGATTTCATTTTCAAGTATTTGTGAATTACTTTTGATCAACACTTAATCGCTCCATATTGCAATACAATACAATCACATAATATCAACGCTCTCCCACATTTTTAGCTATTAATGCTGCCCTTATTTCCGTATAAGATTGCAAAAGAATGGTTTACCTAGAATGTACAGTTTTATTATCATCATACTGATAACTTTTTAGTCGCTCGGCAGAACTACAGTTCGAAACGCTGGGGTTAAAACACATCCTTACACCAGAATTCTGTGAATCGAATTATTCATTTGTTTTCAATAATGTACTAATATGTTTGGCATTAAAGAAAACCCTCTCCTTACCTTTTTTATTGAACACACATGGAATTGATTAAATATTCCAACAATAAGCATTAGATTTGGCTTCAGTATACTGACTAATGTAATGTATATGCACACATTTCATATTTTATAGCTTTCTAATAAAAATATGAATTTAAAATATAGATATGTGAGGAGTGTATGCTGAGCACTGTATATTTAACATTCATCAAAAGCATTTATACTAAAAAGAGGCCTGACAGAAATACTGACACCTTTACACTCGGCTTTTTAAAGACCTGAACAAATGAAATAACATGAATAAAATCCCTGATTATAAATGTCAGAACATATTATGCTCTAGTAATATAAACGGTGGCATAAAATAGAAAGATGAATCAGTCTGCTATACAAGATACAACAATTCAACCTTGACAGAAGGGCGGATCCGGTCGGACATGCAAATAACAGCACATGAATACACTACGTGTCCAGACAGCTTTCATCCACAAAAATCTTACTGTTTCTCAGATGTGCCACATCAAGAAATGTGTGTGTGTCCGTGATCCCCTGCAAGTCCATCATCAAGCCAGAGCAAAATAATAAAGATGGTGAGCGGCTCTGCATGAAAGCCTGGCTAATTACTTGATGAAGAGAATCTCTCCCTCTCTCTCTCTCTTTCTTTTTTTTTTCTTTGTGGAGATCCCGCCCTCCCTCCTCTTTTTAATTATCACAGAGCTCTGGCAGAATCTATTCAAACGAACGCCTTCAGTTTATAACCACAGCAGGCCACAGACCATAGATTCTAACACTGAGAAATAAATGATTATTGTTGATTTTTATTTTACTCAAATTTGGGTCAAACATGGATTAGGGCAGCCCAATATCATTTCAGCATTAGAATTGCACATCGTTTTTTTTTTTTTTTTAGGTCTTTGACTGTTCATAGGTTTTAAAAACATTCAGGTATAAGAAATAGTAGCCTTTGTAATTTTGAAAAATATATAGAAATTAATTTTATTGACTTGTTTATAAAATGGAGACTATACCGTATTATTTTGTATTTAATTATTTAATCACTGCATAGCTGAATACATTTGGACTTCCTCTGAAAACCTAAACACTGTTTATTTCATTTGTATCTTTTTCTCTATTTCATTTACCTACACTTGTTTATTGTGTTTTATGCATTTCCTTACAGAGTCATCCCAATCAATCTACATTTATAAATTATTACAAACAGTTATTCAACTCACACTGTAAAAAAGGCTGGCTTCCACACTTGAGTTGGGACAACATGCAGGAATTTATTTAACTTATGAATTTTTACAACTGTAAGTGGGTTGAACATCAATTGAGTTGGAAATCTCCAGATTTCTGTTGTTTCGGCTCAATTTAAATCAGTAGTTTAAACAAACAGCAAACATCATTTTTGGAGTGCATCTAGTGAAATTATATTCATATCACAATATACCGCAGAATCAAAAAATATCACAATGTTGGATTTTCCCAATATTGCACAGCCCTATATGGACCATCCCAGCATTTGGGTTACATTTTTTAATTAAATTCTTCATCTAGAGAATTTGTCCATTGTTTTTTACTCAAATATGAGTTACAACAACCCAAATATTTTTAGAGTATAAAAACTGCTGGGTTCCACACTACTTACTGTTATCATTTACGAAAGAAGATTAAACATAAAATATGTATGTTGTCCCCAAAGAAACCTCAAGAAATGTGTTGTTTCAGCTTATTTTGAATTAGTAGTTTGAACAAACAGCAAATGCTATTTTTTGAGTGCAGTACACTGAGAAAAATGACTTCTGCAAAACTGTTGCAAACAATTTATATGTGTTAAATAAAATTAAAAAAAAAACTAAATTACTAAAGTAATCACCTTTGAATAGTTTTTTTCAGTGATATTTATACTAAAAAAAAAATGTAAAAAAATAAATAAATCCTTGCAGGCCTGTAGCCAGCCTGGTGAAAGGGGTGGTTCTTTTTTTCTCAAAAAGCGTATCTTTTTGCAGTTATACATCTCCCATTTTCTATTTAATTACGAGATACTGCATTTTAGTGACATCTTAAGCACTATTTTTTGGCTGAATTAGCTTGTCGGGTGGTTATCATAACACTTTTTGATGTACCAAAAAATTTCCTAAAGAATTAGAATAAAGAAAAAAATAATAATTTATATTTATATATATATATATATATATATATATATATATATATATATATAGAGAGAGAGAGAGAGAGAGAGAGAGAGAGAGAGAGAGAGAGAGAGAGAGAGAGAGAGAGAGAGAGAGAGAGAGAGAGAGAGAATACATATTAATTACACCATATATTGCTAGAAAAAAATAGGGATCTGTTAAATGTTTTAAATTAAAAACTGTGGTCTATTCTCACGTATTAGGCAAATAACAATGTGGCCAGCACATTCAACTGTACTCAGTCACAATTTGGTTGTTTGAATTAAAATATATATATATTAAAACATATTAATATTATTAATGTAGAGCTTCACAATTTTTCTAGTGTTCTTGTAAAAAAGTACATTTGAAAATTCATGGATTAAATAAATTTTAATATGGTCCACTTTTGGTGCTTCACATCTTTTTATTGGTCATTTTCTGTTTCAAGATTAAGGTCCACGATTTAAAATAAAAATGACCTGTAAATTGTTTTCTCTACATGGTTAGCGATTTTTGAAACTTACTCAGTATTTAACTGTAATATAAACTGTATTTTACTGTAGGACAGTTATGCAGTATGTTACTGTATTTTAAAGTTGCATTGTGAAAATAACTGTATATTTTACAGTAAAGATATACAATACTGTAAATACATATACAGCAAGATACAGTAAATGGTGCTTTAAATGTAAATATGGTATTTTTGCTGTAATTGATTTACAGTAAGTTACTGGTGAACTGCTGCCAGTAAGTTACTGTAGATTCTGCAGGAAATTATTAACAATTTAAAACAACACAGTGGCGAAAGATGACATCACTTACATCAGTCTCTGTTTTCATGCACAGCTGGATGTTGGAACAAGGATTCTGCTTGGCTTATTTTCACTATTTATGATGGACAAGTTCTGGACATTTGTCAGTAAGAGAAACTCATAACTCATAAAAGAATACTATCTCTAAAAAAAAGGTCTACATGTTCAGCTGTGGGATTTGAGGGGCTCTGGCTATTAGATAGGCTCTTGTCTGGGACAACAGAAGGAGAGATGGATTGTGAGGTGTGGGAGTTCACACCGGGCCATCAGTCTGACCCAATGAAGGTCCAGCCCTCTTTCAGAGCCGCTCAAAGGCCTCTCTTTAAGCACACTGGCAGAAGAAAAGAGTCCTCTATATAGTCAGAATCCTGTCGCACCATAGCCTCTGTGTGTGTTAGTAAAAATAAAAGAACATGCCACAATAGCGGAGCCGTGGCCATGATGTCAAAACTTTAAAAACATTAATTTTAATTAAGACATTAATTTTCCACTGGTTCACTTATAATTTTCCAATGAGGCGTTAATTTCATGAGGAAAAAATACACTGAAAAAAAAATATTCAAAGGTGATTCCTTGGATTTACCAAAAAAATAAATAAATAAATAAAATAAATAAAAATTAAATAGTTGTAAACAATTTATTTGGGCTGAATTTAAACAAACAAATTGTACTAAAACGATGATAGTGAGATCATACAAATTCATACAAATTATCCACTATAGCAAAAAAAAAGACAAATTGCAGTGAGACTGTGAATGAGGGTGTAGAGCTTGTAAAACGATGTAATGCAGAGTCTGAACAATCATTACGCCTACGGGAAGTCCACACAAACCAATTTAACACAAACAAATTGTTTGCAACAGTCCTGCATGCAACACTAATGCAAGGTTCCAATAAATTCATTCATGTTGTCTCAACACAAATGAACTAAGTTAACTTGACACTTTTAACAAATGTATGTGGATTGAACATAAAAAATTAAGTTGTCCCAATGAAATATCAAGAGTTGTGTTGATTCAGCTTATTTTAAATAAGTAGTTTGAACAAGCAGTGTGTCTGTGCAGTTTGCGTGAAAAATCAAAGTATCGTTGAGTTAAGCTTAACACGTTACTTTAATAATAATAATAATAATAATAATAATAATAATAAAAATAATAATAAAAACATGGTAACATTTTAGTTTAGTTCACAATTCATGTTACTGGCTTATTAAGCAGATGTATATTCAAGTAATTCACATGGGTTTCCTCTGGGTGCTCCAGTATCCCCCTTAATCCCTATAGACATGCTATAAATAAAAGCTTAAATATAAGCTAACATTTTCTGTAGTGTATGAGTGCAAATTAGAGTGTATGGGTGTTTCCCAGTAATGGGTTGCAGCTGGAAGGGCATCCTCTGCATAAAACATATGCTGGATAAGCTGGCGGTTCATTCCACTGTGGTGAACCCTGTTTAATAAAGGCACTAAGCCGAAAAGGAAATGAATGACTGGAAAAATGATTATCGATGCTGTAAAAAGTCCCTTATGAAATTGAAAATAGTCACATCAATCTTTTGCCAAATGATTTCAGTGGCTGAACAACACTTCTGTGCATATAACTATTCGTAAAACAACAAAATCTACATAAGCTCTGCGTGACTAAAATAGTTTTAAAACAGAACATCACCTGTTTAAAAGAAATACTCCAGCCATGTCATCCTTCCTCCAGCATGCAAAAGTAACTCCAAGTTTTGATTCAGCATTTGTTTTTACTGCTGTCACTCGAGTCCAAACTGCGGATCTGCGTGAATAGAGGTGCAGAGTTTCACAAATCTACATTTGCTGACAGTTTAGGCTACTTATTAGAATTATTAGAATCATAGGCCAGACAATATTTAATTGGATGAATGTTTTTAGTTTTATGCCTTACCCCGAATATAAAAATACATTTAGATCGTTTACTTTAATCAGTACCATTGGAATGTGAAGACTTTTAACCAGCACAACAAAACATGTTTCTGAAGAAAATCACCTACTGCACCTTTAACTTTTGTAATTTTTTTTTTCTGATTTGATCTTATTTTAAGCATAAGCTTGATTTTCTTTAATTTCACAGAAAACAAGACCTTTATCTCAAGGATCTGCTTCAGTGACATATATTTACTAGCTTTGGTACATTTGTTCTTGTACGTGTGTAAAGTTACATTGCTCTAACTTTCCTTTAAAGAAGAAAAGTTATATTTTTATATAGTTTTGTTTGCTGAAGTTCCTGTTTGTACAACAAATGTGACTGAGTAGTAAAGAGGCTTTATTATACTATATATACAATAAACTATACCCATAGTCCAAAGACATGCGGTAAAGGATAAATTAGGTAAGCTAAATTGTATAAGTGTGTATGGATGTTTCCCAGAGATGGGTTGCAGGTGGAAGGGCATCCACTGCATAAAACATATGCCGGATAAATTGGCGGTACATTCCGCTGTGGCGACCCCAGATTAATAAAGGGACAAAACTGAAGAGAAAATGAATGAATGAATGAAAGTTCAAAAAGTCCATATTTCTAAGACATTCATCATATCTAAGACATTAAATTGTAGAAGGGCCAACTAAAACTTTGTAAGACCCACAGAAACTATGTTAAAGACTTTATATTTTAAAACTTTGACAATAAATGATAAATTTTATCACTATATATTCGCTTTTTGTTTGGGATTTCACAGAGAATGCATACAGTATGAGCACATATTCGTTTCGCCTTAGCCTGCCTGGGCAAGGAATGTTTGGGGCTTGCAGACGGGGTCTAATGTCAACAATGCATAGAGGTGAAATTTACATTGAGAGAAGTGTATACATGCAACAAAAGCACCTCCAGTGTAATTCCTTTAAATAACATTATGTCTCTAGAAAAATCGCATGACATTTGATAGAACGAGTGTGATGATTCTAAGTGGACTGGATATCACATTGGCATATAAATGCCACTTTTGCATTTCTTTAAACAATAGGGCAGAAATATGAATGCTGTGTATATCGAAGACAAACGTGTCTCTACTCATATCATTAGAGTTTAAATAACAATACTTCAATAATAATAATAATAATGATAGTCAAAATCAACTACTAATTAAAACTATTTATTATTATTGACATTTTAATTTTTATAAATATCTATATATTTTGAAGTAAAAAAGACAGCACTTTTATTGAAAGGTAAAGGCATTTATTTGTATTGTAAATGTACAGACGCTGTCAAACTGAACGACAGAACTGTATGTGTGTGTCTGCGGCTCTGGCACACATTTCACATCATGTATAATTAATTACAAATAAAGCAGGGCGTAATCTCGCTCTTATTCCAGTTTCTGTTTGACAATCGCCATGAAAAATTCTGAGTGCCATTTAGATACAAGCGTGTGTGACTGAATATACAAGAGCCGGGCTGCGGTATTGTCATATAGTGTGAATTTATATCGCAGAGCAAGGGAGTTGGAAATAAGGGAACAGACGCCAAGGAGAAAGCCTGGATAAAACGCAGAAATGCCTGTGAAAGTCGACTGTGATCTTCCATGACCCAGATATGGTATTTCATCCAAAAATAAAGCATGCAGCAGGGATAGTAATGAAGACAATTCACTGCCACACACTGTACAGACAATAAAATGAAGGACTATAGGACTATGCACAACATTATACAAGACATTCACTTGTGTGTTTTTGTTATTGGGATGTTTTTTAGTCACTTCAAGTGCATTAAAGGTCTTTACATTTATACCTAAAACCATACTGTAATAAAAGGGTGAAAATATATGAAATTCTGAACATTTTATATATATGTCAAACATGAACATTTAAATAAAAAATATATTAACAGTAAACACACACACACACAAAGGAAGTTGCCATCTCTTCCATCATATTGTTGTGTGCATTTCAAGCATTTTCCATACATTTTTCTTAAATTGGAATGACACAATTTACTGTAAACTCACTTTCCTTTGGCTTAGTCCCTGCTTTATCACTACTTACTCCCAGGGCCATTTATATCAAAGTTGATATTGAGCTGCATAATATTGGTTTAGTAATATGTAGTTTATACCTGGTGATTTATTAGACCAACGCTCAACCTGGAGGTTGAGGTAACAACGCTGCGTATGCACAAAAACTTTGGATTTCACGCTCACGTTTGGATTTACTAGTGATGAAACGATGTAAGTGTATGTCTTGTATGTGTTTGTTTTTTTTTTTTTCCATTAGCAACTCCTAGATGCAATGATGTTAAATTGCACACTACAAAGTAATGCACCAACACATGTGAAAAAACATTGCTATTAATTTATAACTGACAAAATGGGTTAATTGACACAATATATATATTTTATCAATTATGTGATTTAGAACATATAAAAGCATTAGCAAATGTATACAACACTTAGTCAGTTAGGCAATGGCAGTGTTGGCCTTATTAGAGGACATTGTCAATGGTCGAATCCGAAGGTTCCAAGGTGGCAGGGTGCGTGAGAGGCTTCTTGGTGAGTGATATATTTAAAGATATTATTCCAGCTAAGTTTTTATTTCCTTTTATTGTGCGTAATTATTTAACTGCATATTAGGAGACCGTGGTTATTTATTAAAGACGTGGCTGTTAACCCCCTTCAACAACCCACAAACTGACCAAGAGCGCAGATACAATGATGCCCATTCTCGCACTCGGTCACTTGTAGAGTGGGCGATTGGGCAGCTAAAATGCCGGTGGCGATGCCTTGAGAGAGGAGGGGTGATGCTATACCACCCTAACAAAGTGTTCCTCTAATACATTCTGTGTCTTCCACAGACATGGATACTACTCCAGACAGTAAAGTGTCACTTACAATTGAGGCAACTCTCTCCTCAAAAGGTGTTAGTTCAGCATCCCGTTTCCCCGCCTGTTCTTGACGGTGCACCGCTGTTCTCCTCTGAACCTGCACATTTACATCGAACCATTTCTTTTTTAATTCACTCACAGTGTGATGTTCAGACCCCACTGCATTAACGTCATCAGCTAAATTCTCCCACTCTATTTTTTTTTCTTTTGTTATTAATTCCGGAGGACAAACTTGCAAATAACAGTTTTTCTCTGGTTTCCCTCAGATAGGAGCACCTCCAATTCACATTCTGTGATGTTTTTCTTCTTGCTTGCTTTTGCCATTGCTTTTTTATTTGGTTTCGCCAAGGTGCAGTTATTACCATATTTATTAGGGGGAAGAGACAAGGAGGGGTTTTGTTTCACATTAATTCGGATGTACAAAGAGAATGTGCGTGGGATTCCGCGTGTGCAGTGTTTTATACATCTGAATTTTTTACTGTGTTCGCACATTTACAGCTTTGTCTGTACGCAATGTTTTAGCATTAAAGGTGCAGTAGGTGATTGTCTTCAGAAGCATTTTTTGTTGTGCTGGTTAAAAGTCTCTATACAGTCTAATAGTAATGATTACAGTAAATGATCTAAATGTATTTATATGTATTATTTTGGGTAGGGCATAAAACTAAAAAGTGTTCATCTAATTAAATAGAGTCGGACCAACATCTCTCATAATTCCGATAAGTAGCCCAATCTGTCTGTCA
This sequence comes from Danio rerio, assembly GCF_049306965.1. Classification (NCBI taxonomy): domain Eukaryota; kingdom Metazoa; phylum Chordata; class Actinopteri; order Cypriniformes; family Danionidae; genus Danio; species Danio rerio. Next base: position 52,132,306 of record NC_133180.1, on the reverse strand, counting down.
GCAAATGCAGATTTGAACAACTGCGAAGCCATTTGTACGCAGCTCCGCCGACCGCCACGTGTTCACGAGAGAAAGCACATGTGTGATCAGTAAAAACCTGCTGAATCAAAATTTTTTAAAAACCTCTATTAATATTGGAGTTACCTTTGCACACTGAAGAAACGATGACACAATGGCTGAAGGATTTCTCTTAGACATGTAATGTTCTGTTTTAAAACTGTTTTTGCTTCACGCAAAGCTGATGTAACGTTAGATGTTGTTGTTACAAATGGGTTATATCTTCACAGAAATGATGTTCAGCCACTAAAATCTTCCGATGAAAGATTGATAAGACTATTTTCAGTTTCATAAGGGACCTTTTACAGCATCAACAATGTAGATTTTAATTAGTTTAACAACAAAACACAAGTAAATACCGCTATTCCACCTAGTCTCCGCCTATATCGTTTACCATGCAACTCTAATATTCACTCTGAAATAGCATGTCAGTTTGACTTGCTCGCCGCCGGACAAGCACTAGTCGCTTTTAACACATGAGAGTGTGTTCTTTTGCTGTGCTTGTGCTTAAGGAGGCGTGGCTCTAGACGGCAGGGGAGGGACTGTGATTCAGAGATTAATGCTAAGCTGTTAGCATTGTGAAAGATCACCAACTGCACCTTTAATTCAACGCAAGTCTTCGTACATGAGGCCCCAGGACAAATGCACACTACGGACAATTTAGCTTACGCAATTCACCTACAGTACATGTCTTTGAACTGTAGTGGAAACCAGAGCACCCCAAGGACACAAACATGGGGAGAACATGCAAACTCCACACAGAAAAGCCAACTAAAGCGTGCATGGGCCCGATTTAGAGCACTCACGCTTGTCAAACGAACTGGGAAACATGCCTGGACACAGTTCGTATAGCATAATATAAGTGCAACCTTATAGCACTATACAGTATGGAAGTATGCGATTTCGAATGCAGCCTATTGCTGCGTTCCACTCCACTTTTAAAAATGCACTTTTGAACTTCCCTTCCCTTGTTTCCTCAGGGGCATCCCCACCACCATTTTTAAGTGTGTTCAACTTCATCAAGTGAACGAGGGAAGCTTTCATGGACATACCCTTGATCTCTCAATTTTGACCAATGAAGCAAGTCAGCTTTACTCCAGTAGGCTACCTATATGTCCCAGAATGCAATGCAAGTCTGACATCACAACAGTGTAGTACTGAAGGTTTTATGGCATTCCCTTTGAACCCATTCAGATGTTCAGCCAGTAGTGGGTGGTGTAATATAATCAACGACGTAGATCCGAGAGAACTAAACAGTGATAAGTGCAGGTGTGTTACGGCAAGTTGGAGCTAAACTCTGTCGTACACAGTCCTTCAAGGACTGAGTTTGGGTATCTTCGGCATTGTGAGAGTCATTGAGTTCATTTCAAGCCAGAATATCCCCAAATACAAAACACACATAAACATTATTTTTAGAGATGTGATTTATATTTCATTAAGATTTTTTTTCTAAAAAAATATCTTTGTCTTGGAGATGCAACTACCCATAATTCTACAATCACCCACATACATATATATTAGTTAGTTTTTTTTTTTTTCGTTTCGAATTTAAAAATCTACACTACATGCTTTTTTTTGTAACTATGACATTTACTAACAATTTCTGGTTCAAAAATGTTCATTTGTTTAGAATAAATGCATTTAAACTGGTTTGAGGAACTGTCTAGCTATTAGTGGAAAATAGATGTGCGTTTACCGATAAATATGGCTCTATATTTAGAAATCAGTTTGGAATGTAGGTAATATTTTATATAAATACTGCAGAATAAGCATATTTAATAAACAAAGAAATATTGAAAACTTTAGTAATTACAGCCAAAGAAAAAACATATTTAAATCAGTCAATATACAAGTAAACGAATGAATAAAGGAAGAAATGAATGATGCATTGCCCCTTAACAATTCAATCATTTCAATTCAAACATTCCGTTTAAAGGTTAAATTGAGCTTTCCTCATCATTCATGCTCAGCACTGAACCACCATTTACGGCCAGCTCAGGCAGATTAATGTGTGTTTGTTGTTCACACAGCAGCATCAACTATTTACTCAGCATTCCTTATTAGAGCACTCTATTTCTCAATTAGTTTCGAAGTAAATGCGATAACTATAATAAACACAATCATCAAATGAAGGTTACTGATTAAACCTGGGAAGACAGACAACACATCTAAAATAAAAATAAATAAGGCATTCTAAATCTCTATCTGTATTTGACGGTTATAGACATACAGGGGTCTTTAGTAAATAGAGGATAAGTAGATCTTGTTTACTGTACACAGAAATAATGACATGGGAGAGACAGGGATTATTCAGACATGAGCCAATGCTATTTATTTACACTACCATACGAGTGTGAATACACCTACTCATTTACTAATACTGCTTTCTGCATCAGGTAAATGTGAAAAAGCTCATTTGATTGATTAGACTACAAATTAAGCAACCTCGCTTTGCCTTTTACAGCTATATATAATAAAAAAGAGAAAATGTTAGCAATATTTATTCCTAGAAAAATCTTTTATATAGTTTAATGTATAAAGACTAGGGCTGTACGATATTGTAAAAATCTAGCATTGCCATTTTTTAAATATTTTATTTTGTGCAATATATTGTAATATAAAAACAATATCACCAGATGACTTAATATCTCTATTTGGACAGAATTTATAATGTTAGCTTTATTGTGATGATTCTGCAATAATGCTTCTCCAAAGTTCTTCAAACGCTTCTCCATTTTCGTTGTTGTCAGTGCTATTTGCAGTGCCTTTCTGTATTTGCATGTGTTGTGAGTATTTTCTTCCACAACAATCTATAAACATAATCATGAAAGATACAATTGAAATAAAGTGTTTTATCATTCCCCGTAACACTATTGAAGTACAGTATCTGAATGACAAAAGTAAAAATAACTCAATAAAATTAATCGTAGTTAAGGTCACAAGTGCTTCAATTTCATATACTCGAATGCTTTAAAAATCAGTATACAGTCACAGGCAACAAAACCACATGCAAATCATAAATTATACTGCAATCTCAACATTGCATATCCTGCGATGTGACTATTGGGAATGATCACTGATCACATTGTGATATCGATGCTGAAACAATATAATCTGCATTCCTATAAAGACCTAATGAATACTGTGAAAAGTCAATATTATAAATTGGCCTAAAATAAGTTTTATTAATATTTTTTACATTTCTGTTTATTTATGTACTTATTTTAACATAATTTTGAATTTATTGAATGGTATAGCCCCTTGAGATGAATCATCTCATTTTCGAGGGGGTCCCTAAAAAGTTCATTAATTAAACAGAGTACAACACATCATAACCTACATATACTTGACAAGACAAACAAACAAACAAGCAGCACACTCCACCTGAAGCACTTCCCACGATCTGAAGCCTAAATAAGCAAAAACATATAATCAAAAGTACAAACAATTTGATATTCAAATAAATAATAAACATTTAATTTGGAGCCACTATTAATAACATTCGCAAGTTGTTTCCAGAAGAGAAAATAAATTAGTCCTGAAAAGACGAAGTGATTTAATTGATCTAAAAAAGGAAGGGAGATTGTTCCAGTCGGAAGGTGCTTAGTTGTAGTTTTCATTTTCATCAGATTTGCATTTGTTTATTTTAGTGTAGATGCTTTTATTTTGGTTAATGTAATTTCATTATTATTTATGTATTGTTTTTTTTAAATAATTATTTTATTTTAATCAGTTTTTTTTATTTTTTGTTTTCTGAAGTGTGTCTCTTTATTAATCTTAACAAAATGTTTGCTTGTTTATCTTGAACTTTTTTATTCTTATGATTTCACACAATTTTAAAGCACAACTCAAAAGCTTTTTGTTTGCTATGGAATTATTATTACTTATGTTTTATTTTATAATAGTTATAATAATTTGATCACTTTAATACGATTTTTTTTTATAATTTTTTATGAAACTTAATAAAATGTTTCCTAGATTTTTTAAAATCTTATTTTATTTTATTAACTACACTTACACAATTTTAAAGCACAATTCAGTAGCTCTTTGGTTAGAAGATAATACATTTAACCTTTTTTTAAATTATATCTTTCAATTTCAACCCTTTAAATTCATTCCTTTATTCATAGTCCCTTTATTAATCTGGGATCGCCACAGTGGAATGAACCGCCAACTTATCCAGCATATGTTTTACGCAGTGGATGCCCTTCCAGCTGCAACCTACCTCTGGGAAACATCTATTCACACTCATACAATACAGACAATTTAGGCTACCCAATTCACCTGTACCGCATGTCTTTGGACTGTGGGGTAAACTGGAGCACCTGAAAGAAACCCACACGAACGGGGGAGAACATGCAAACTCCACACAAAATATTAACTAACCCAGCCGAGGCTCAATTCAGCGACCTTCTTGCTGTGAGGTGACAGCACTACCTACTGCGCCACCGCTTCACCTGCTTTAAATTTATATATATATAAAAAAAAACTTATTAAGACAAAAAAGTTGCTTTTCTTATATTGTTGGCTTATTATTGTCGTTGCTTCTATTTTTTAACATTCAGGTAATAATAATTTTATAATGCATTAATAAACAAACGAAAAAAAAGTCTATAGAATATAATAAGATAATATAGAAAAAATGTGATAGCATTTTCATCTATAAATGCTGTGTAACTTATTTTAATATACTTGGATTTTTCATTTTAATCAGATTTGTTTTATTTATTTTAATAAATATGCTATTATTTACCTAAATGTCATTTAATTATTATTTAATAATTATATTATTTAAAGTTTTTTTTTGCTTTTTTAGTGTTTATTTATTAAACTTAATAAAATGTTTGCTGGATTATTTTTTATCTTATTTTATTCTATTGACACAATTTTAAGGCACAATTTAGTTGCATGGATAATACATTAACGATATCTTTCAACACTTTAAATTTAAAAATAAAAAACGTATCATATAATAAAGCACATAAAGAGTTTGAATACTTTTACCCTACTTTTATCCCTAAACACTGTCAGTGTAACGTTACCTCAGATTTCACCAAACACATCACAAAACTGGAGGTTGTTAGGAGCATATTCACACAGATGTTCCTCAGTCCTGTGAGGGTTAAATAAATAACAACACCGGTAGAAAAACGTCACATGTGCTCCCTTCACTACTTCCGGTGAAGGGGTCCTGCAAGATTTGTAATTCGCCCAAACCAGTGCCTGTTTCAAAGAAATCAAATTATACAAGATTTTCGTTTCAAACATACCTGAAATGTGAACACACATTAAAACACGTTATATTAGCCAATCCGAGAGTTCAGTGTGACTCCAATATATATTATTAGCGCACTCTGGGAGTCGTCGATCCTGAGAGGCTGTCGTTGGCAAGCTGAGCAACCGAGAGTCTGAGCGTGACCTCTACTGCTGTTGAAAACACAGCGGAGCCGCGGCTCGATTAGTGGGATGTTTGTTTAGGTCTTCGTTTTACCAGTCAACACAGTAATCTCAAATAAAAGCCCCGTAAGACAGGCTTATGTGCACCGTGCCGCTGGATCTCCGCTCCGGGGTGCTCAGAGTGTCAGCCGGCGTTGAGATCTTTCACAGCACTGCTACATCAAAATGGTAAGAGAAGAGCTGATTATCGGTGCTGTCATGTTTACAGTCATATAACCGGAGAATATTTTATTTAGCTGCTCAGTCTAATGATTGATGTATGGCAGTGACGCTTAAAGGTTTTGATGCTTGCAGCCATGCTTGTAGATTTGGGTAACGACTTCATGTAGTAACGTTAGGGCTGAGATAAGTTAATACTTTAAATGTGTGGTGGTATTTAAAAAAGAAATGTGAAATTATGTCATTTAATGTCGTATTTAAATGAGTGGACTCAATGGACATTGTAATTCTGCTAGCGTGTCTCACCTGGTGCAGGTAAAGTCTCTGATTTTGACCTCAGTTTACCCTCCGTTGACTGGATGACATCTATCACCATAACAACCACAAAGCTTGTCACTTTTAAAGAGAATGTTCACACAAAAAAAATAAATAAATAAAAAAAAAACAATTTCCTGAGCCTAAGTTAACGTTAATTACAAATTTGTATTTTTTTTTTTTTTTTGTTAAATCAGTGTATTTGATGGGCATAATGGTTCTGTAAGTGCACAGGTGTCAAACTCCGTTCCTGGAGGGCCACAGCTCTGCACAGTTTAGTTTCAACCCTGATTAAACACACCTGGCTTGTTTAAAACCTACAGGTTCTGTAAGTGTGTTGAAACAGGGTTGGAACTAAACTGTGCAGAACAGCGGACCTCCAGAAACTGGCTTTGACACTTGTGTGCTTGTGTGTCTCACCTGGTGCTGGCATTGGGGTAAAGTTGGTTTTGTATTCGTACATTTAGACTTTCTTTTTATTGATATAATTTCAGAAAAATATCTTTTGCAAATTCTAAATAGGGAAATTGTATTAGCTTTTAGCAATGACTGTCAAAGTGGGACATTGTTCACAGTCAATTAAACGGTGTTAATGCTGCATTGAATTCATACTTATGGGCTATTTCAGACCAAATATTCAAAGTAACATGATAAACAATATCAGGGCAGTGTTACAAGTTGCTACTTTTTAAAAATGAATGAAATGAAAGTGTGAATATAAAACAAACTTTACCTCAGTGTGCAGGTAAAGTCTCTGCTTTTGACCTCAGTTTGCCCTCTGCTGATAGGGTGACATCACCCACCATAACAACTATAAAGCTTGTCACTTTTAAAGAGATGGTTCACAACAAAATAACAATTCTCTGAGCCTCAGGCCCTGTTACACTGATACGTTTTAGTTTTAAAACACGTTTTGCTACAGTTACACTATTTGTTCACACTATACCAGAGTTTCAAGTGCCGAAAACTAAGCTCTATGGAAATGCTTGAAAGGCCGTTTTCATTTTAAAACATTGCTGCTCCGTCTTAGTGTGGATGGGGGAAAACTGAGACATCTAAAAACGGAGGCATGGCTGCAGACATTCTACTATCTGATTGGGGCTTTTCCACAATATTAAGTAGCCTGGATGTGCTCAAAGCATGGCAGTGCATGCCAGTGTGTGTGTGTGTGTGTGTGTGTGTGTGTGTGTGTGTGTGTGGTCACGTGATGTGCGTTTTCAGCAATGTGGTGTGGATGGAGAGTTGTCCTGAAATGCCAGTGCGGACGCGGATTGTTTTTATTCTAAAATGTTGTTTTAACTCTAAAATGCATTGGTGTTAATGGGGCATCAGTTAGTTACAAATTTCACCATCTTTGCTACATTACATCATTACATGAGTGTCCTCAATAGACATGATGGTTCTGCTAGTGCACAGGTGTTAAAGCCAGTTCCTGGATGGCCGGAACTAAACTGGCTTTGACACTTGTGTGCTTGTGTGTCTCACCCGGTGCTGGCAATGGGGTAAAGTTGATTTTATGTTCATATTCAGACTTTCTTTTTAATAATACAATTTCAAAAAAGTATCTTTTGCTAATTCTAAATAGGGAAATCATATAAGCTATTGGCAATGACTGTCAATATATAAGATCGTTCACAGTCACTTAAACAGTGCCAATGTTGCTTTAAAGCCATACTTACAGTTAAAGTCTGAAATAATTAGCCCCCCTTAATTATTAGCCCCCTGTAAATTTTTTTTTCCCATTTTAACGGAGAGATTTTTTACAACACATTTCTAAAGAAAATAACTCAATTGTTTAGGTTAGGGTGAAGACCACAACTGTGTATAAACATTGATTTTTCGTGTCAATGGGACACACGTGGAGTTACAGAGCTTTATATACACATTTTGACTGTCAGTACTATGTGTTTAAATACATTTCAAATAAAATACACATGTAAGTACCTGTTTAATAGTCTGTATGTAGCAGATGACACAAGTTCCTAAACATAATGAAGACCATAACTGAATGATATGCTTCGACCAACCATCATACTCCTGAAGGGTCAGCATCACACAGATCAGAGGATTAGCTGTGCTAATATTTTGACCTTAATCATTTAGTCATTTAGCAGTTCTTTTTCTAGTGTAATTTAAGGCCTAGATTTGGAGTCGGTGTTATAAAAAAATTTTTAAAAACTTTTAAAAATATTTTTTATTTTCTCTGTTTGGGTTGGAGCTAGTGGCCCTTTGGAAACCGGTTTTTAACACTTCTTATCTTCAAATACTGTTCAGTCTTGATCACTTATTTCCTGTCTTGTTCTTGCTCACAAGTGGTTAAGAAGACCTCATAGGTGGGCTTAAGACAGACTTCAATGATTTTTCTGTAAATGCTTTTTTACTTTTAACAGTTTAGGGGTGGAAAACACGGTCCTAAAGGGTTGGTGTCCTGCAGAGCTTAGCTCCAACTTGCTTGAACACACCAACCAGGGAATGTCTACACTCAGCAAAGCCAATTGAAAGCACTCCTAAATATCATTAGCCTAAAAAGCAAACTGGCTAACGCTAATGCTGCTTCTGTATGGCAGTACACAGGAAAGGAGACTTAAAGCCGCTATGTGATTGGCTAAGACATGCTTTTATGTGACCAAGTTAGCATTACAGGTTTTCCAATAGTAAGTAATACAGACATTTGCAAAAGCTTGTTTAGCGGGTTCAGAGTTTTGCTCCTACAACAATTATCATACCTGAACATTCTAATTAATATCTTCAAGATGACTAGAAATCTATTGGCAAGTGTGACCTATTGTGGTTGGAGATAAACTCTGCAGGACACTAGCCCTCCTGGACCGAACCTGGCAACTTCTGATTTATAAAGTGTAAAATGTAGAATTAAGGTGATGTAAATAATATATCATATAATACACTCTATTATCAGTTATAAAACTGTCATTTCCTTTCAGTGCCATTAGTCTTATTTTGCTCTTGTTTAAATTAGAATCTACAACATGCCAGCAATAACTGAGTGAGGTAATGGATGGAATTTAATTGGAAATCCTCGAATTTTGACGTGTCGCCACAGGCTGTTTTTGAAGAGCTCAAAATCCATACTTTACCAGAGCAGTTCTCCTCTTGACCATTATCTCATATGGTGACTGAGCTTTCGGACCTGCTGGTTATCTTCAGTGGCCCCCTTCAGAGCTCATTTGGCCCCTGTGCTGTCCAGGTCACTGCCAGCAAGTCAGATAAGTGTCCCATGCTGCTTCAATTACCTCAGCGGCCCCAACCTCTCATGGTGACTTACACTGATAGATCAAACTTCCCCAGCAAGGGAGGCGTCCCATTTTTATATAGGAGAAATGTCCAGAGTGGTGGTTTAAGTCATCTAGAGAGAAGTTCGGTGGAAACTGTTTTGATATTACCTTCATTGCTTGATGGACATTCACCCAAAATGTAAAATTCTGTCATCATTTACTCACCCTTTGACTGTCACGAACGTGTTTGAGTTTCTTTTTTCTGTTCAGCACAAAAGATTTTCTGAAGAAAGATGGAAATCCATAATCACTGACCTCCATAGTATTTGTTTTTCCTACTATGGGAGTCAATGTAGGGCTGGCCGATATTGCAAAAAAAAAAAAAAATTATAAATTAAATAAATAATAATAACCAATATCATGTTTCACAATATGTATCACAATGTCATGTTTCATATAATTGGGTATTAATAATTGTTAAATATTATTACCAATACATTTAGGAGTTTTTTTTATACTGAGGCAAATAGTTTTAATAGTCAAAAACAAAAATATTTAAACAAAATAGCTCAACTCTTTATAATAAAACAAACAAAAGTCTTAAAGAGACTCTTAAACTTGATAAATAAAATGATACAAAGTGTGTGCAATAATAAAGGTAGATAAACATCTGTAAAGTGTCAGTAATAATGATACAATAAACCTCTAACACAGATTATGATAATCAAATCTGAGCTTTCAGGTAAAGGAACTGACCATCATTATTCAAATACATACTGCAACAAATCATGAAGTTGAATGACCACATTACTGCTATGCTTTAAAAATCGTTCAGATGGGGTGCTAGAGGCTGGGATGCACAAGAAAAGAAACCAAAAATCCACTCTGGCGTCATCCTTGCATCCTTTTTTATTTGCAATCTCCTCACTGCTGTTTTACAGCAATTATTTTTGTGTGTGTTATTATTCTGGCCAGAAGTGGCGATAACGCAACTTAAAACACATGGCATGAAACATGAAAAGGGCTCCCCTCGCGACTTTCTCTAGGCAACTATCAACCGTTTTCTCAGAGAATGATAAACGGACAAACCATTGCTTCAGCTCTGATACAAGTTTATGGAAAAAAAGGAAAAAGCATGGCAGTGTATGGATGCGCTGTTTTTTTCCTTAGTATTTAGTCTGCCGTTACTGAAAGGTGTATATTCCATACAAAATGTGAAGCAGATTTTTCAGATGTTTTTCAGCAAGGTGCGTCTGGAAAATGCTTGCACACCATGTGCATGTCGCTCCCTATTTGCGCTGCAAGTCGCGTGACAAAATTACACCCAAAGCTTATTGCCATACATTTCTTGCCAAATTTTAATAAAACTAACCCTAATCTTCATATCAAAATTTTATACCAAAGTTTTTTTAATCGTTATTGGCAGTAGTGTTCGGTCAATAAATACCAATACTGTTTTTATCGGCCAGCCCGAAGTCAAGGGGTTCCAGCTTTCTCCAGAATATTTTATTTTAGGCTCAGCAGAAAAAAAGAAACTCAAAATGTTCGGATCGACCTGAAGGCAACTAAATGGTGAGTAAATTTTCATTTTGTTTTACTAGCCTTTTTTCAGGAAATGTCCAAAAACCCCTTAGACTGCCTAAAATGCCTCATTCCTTGTGAATGGCTTCAAGCAAAAGTGCATTAACATTTTGCTTAAATATCTGCTTTCGCTCACATACCAAAAATAACACATACTAATATTTTTGAAAAATCCAATTACATGTGATCAAGGGTGTAACTTTGGTTTGGAAAATGTTTTCGATTTTAATCCCATTTCCTGTATTTAATCAACCTAACCTAAAAGTGGGCTGCACGGTGGCTCAGTGGTTAGCACTGTCGCCTCACAGCAAGAAGGTTGCTGGTTTGAATCCAGGCTGGGTCAGTTGGCCTTTCTTTGTGGAGTTTGCACATTCTATCCCTGACCACTCCTCTGGGTGCTCCGGTTTCCCTCACAATACAAAGACAAATAAGTGAATTTGGTAAACAAAACTGACCATAGTGTATGAGTGCGTGTGTTTGAAAGAGAGTGTGTATGGGTGTTTCTCAGTACTGAGTTGTGGCTGGATAGGCAGCTGCTGCGTAAAACATATGCCAGAATAGTTGGCGGTTCATTCCACTGTGGCAACCCCCTGATAAATAAGGGACCAAGCTAAAGGAAAATAAATGAATTATTTTGAAAGGTGGGGGTACACCCAATACCGTGTTACACCCCTTCCTGTGATTAATAAATAGATCCAAAATTTCTCCACAAGTTAGTAAAAAGTATAAATTATTAATAAAAAAGTGTTTTTCTAAGTTCTTGCTTGTGCCAGAATCTTTAAATGGAACAAATCATTAAAATGTACACTTGATTGTAGCCCATGTAAAAACATAATATTAATTGATTCAACATGACGGCTCCATTACCAGCAGTCTCTCATTCATTCTCATAGCTCCTATAGTTCCCTCGGCAATGGGATACCTGCCTGTTTCAGGTGAAGTGAGAGAAACAAGCTTAGGTTCACTCAGAGTTGCCTGTAACCAGCAGTGAAAAGAAGCATGCGGCTGCTTTCATGTGTTTCACTGCAGCACATTATAGCTATTGTGTCTTTGTGTGGCTTTACTTTTGTCCAGGTTTTGGCATCAGAGTGGCGAAAAGCAGAATAGAACGAAATAAAACTTTTCTCATTTTACGGAAAGCTTTGCATTCATGCTGCTTATCGAGTGAGTAATTCACTGTGAAAGCTATATGCTGAGGCGCTCATTTTCACAGTGTTTTACTGTGAATTAAATCAAGTCACTGCACAAGTGCTTAAAAATCACAGCTGTTCATCCTGTAAATGTAAAAGTTTGATGCTAACTTTAAAACATGGGATGAATGTAAATGAGGAAGTCAAGATGATTTGCAAAGGTTATCATTTTTGAATAACTGAATTAATTGCTTATTTCTGTAGTTTGGATACGGTGAGCAAAACAAATATTGTAAACACTAATTTAAAATCACATTTTCAAAAGCTGCTTGAAATGTCTTAAAAAGGACCTATTATACCTCTTTTTGCAAGATGTAAAATAAGTCTTTGATGTCCCTTGTGTGAGTGTATGTTTTTTTAAAGTTTCAGCTCATAATACTCTATAAGTATTTTTTTATAAGTCATTGAAACTACCTTTTTTAGGCTGATCCAAATTGTGCTGTTTTGGTGACTGTCACTTAATTTTCAAAATAGGTTGTGCTCCTAGACCTCTTTTTAAAAGAGGGTGGGGCTAAAAATGTACCTGTACGTCAGCATAGCAACAGGTTCAAAACAAAACAAAAAACTTGCTGTGGACGGCTGCTTCTCACCAAAAAGCTTAGAATGGCCAAGAGGCGACACTCAATAGAACGTTCCATTGCAACAGCCCCGGATTCCGCCATTTTGGAGTAAAAGCGGTCGACTGTCCATTGGATCTTACTGCTGTCGGGATGGCAAGCAGCTGCTTGTTTTTTTATTTATTAACTTAAAAAACGCATTAAAGCTGATATATAACCTGAAAGACGATAATACAACGCTGATTATCACAATCATCAGCACTTTCAATAGTTTATTTTATAGACTTATAATATGCTGTTGTTCTATTAGAGTTTTTATTCCAAAAAAGCTGCCGCCCCATCTAGTGGCTGTTTCCCAAATTGCACTAGAGTGTCGCCTCTTGGTGATTCTATGCTCTTTCTTCTCACTCAGGGCTGCCTATGCTAATGATGGAAAGATGGTCACTAATGGGCCGGACTATCCCCACCCCCCCACCCCTTTGATAACATGTACAAAGTGAGAATGACTAGATGTACATACACACTGTTTAAGGGCCATGAATGATTCCGCAAGGCGAATGAGAGAATAAAAAAAAACTCGGCATTTCCAGGAAACTTAGATGCACACTGCAGGTAGCATCAGAAAGCCGCGTGTGTTATTCCGGTCACTAAATGCGGCGAAAATCCTACACGAGGTTAAAGTTTGGTTGTGGTGCTAACATGTTTGTACTCGGTGCAATAGTTAACTTAGTTTGATACGAACAAACTGAATAAACAAAGAGCACTGGTCGCTCACTTACCAAATCTGTAGAGACAGGACAATCACCAGCAACTAGAGCCACGTCTTTATTAAGAGGAGACTAAAGCGATCCGGATCTCAGCATTTGCAGATGAGAACAGCTCTCAGGTAAACAATGTTCGTCCTTAGACACGTAAGTTATTGTTGTCGAGCGTTGCGTACACTGTTAATCCACGCGTGACTCCAGCTGAGCTCTCACAGAGAGAAAATAAAAACAAAACTTAATGGCAGCAAACTATAAAAGCAACACTTCCCGCTTGTTTTGCCAACACAACGTGGCGTCTCTGTCATCAAAACACTGTGACTAATGAATATTAAGGAAGTTACACAATGGAGCACACTGATTGGTTTGAACCAAGCTTTACTCATGGACTGACGTCCAGTCTGCACACTGGAATACAACGCTATGTCATGACCGTGACGCAGCTTCAAAAATTGCCTTTGTTGGTCCATAGAAACCCCAACAAGTCTTTAAATGATATTTTACCATATTTCCAAAGAAGTGAATTATGAAATGTATATCACCCTTGTGTGTTACTCCGCCCACATAAAGTAACAGCAGATCAATAAAATCACTACAGTTTGACAAATATTGCAGCTGTTGGGCAACATAATGTACTTTTTAGGCTTCTTTATGTGAGAATGTAGTTGTCTAGATTGCAAAAATGCAGTTTATTTATAAGCGTAGTGCCTATTTTAAATATTTAGAATTTATGAGATACAGCACCATTCACAATATGGTGACATAATAAGGCCTTAGAAGAGAAAACAGCATAATTTTAAACTACAGCTCATCAAAACATTATTAAACTAGTAAGTGACATTCTAAGTCATCTATCTCTCTCGTATGTTGTAGTGCTGTATTTATACCATAATAATTGCAGTATGTTGAGTCCCTTTTTGGTTGGCCATCTGTTTGTTTCTAATGTGTCTCCTGTTTTGGTTACTGCAGACTAGTTCAGTAAAAAGAAAGAACAAAGAAATGCCCGCATGTGTATAGCATTTTTTCTTATCGCAAACACAACAGTAATCTGGTAGTGTTTGCTTTGCTTATAGCACATTCCCCACACAGTTTACAATGTTTTACAAACCACCCCTCTGGTATTTTATGTTATTTTTGAAGTAGAAACTAGTAACACATGTATACAGTAGCCATAAAGAAGTAAAATATGACAAATACAAGAAGTGTCATTCAAACTTAATTTTTAATAAAATGTAAAAATACATAAATAAATCATAAGGATGTAGGCCAGATACAGTAACTTAATGTCATAATGGCAAAGATAAAATAAATCAGTTATTAGAAATGAGTTATTAAAACTATTATGTTTAGAAATGTATAGAAAAAAATCTTCTCTCCGTTAAGCACAAATTGGGGAAAAAAATTAACTGGGGGCTAATAAATCAGGGGGCTTGCCCATTCTGACTGGCAACTGTATATTTTCAGTGTTGATGTTTATTTTTCAGTTATTGTTTCATTAAACATTTCCAGAGGTGCAGTGATATCTATGCTAGATTTTAAACAACAAGAGTCATTCATTGTATCCACAGATCCTGACCATAATACAATAAGTGATGTAACAGAATTCAACAAGTCGAACTTGCACAATCACGATATTACAGAATGTTTCAGATGCATTTTTTTCACCAGCTATACTGGCATGGAAATTTCTTTTGTGCAAGTTTCGAAATGGTTAGCTAGTCACATTTCAGCCATCATTTGAATGCACATCACCGTCTCCTTAACACAGGCCAGGACACCGAGCTTTATACATGTGGATGGTGAGCGTGAGATTGGCCATTGATGCTAACAGTTCTCCCTCCCACGCTCCAACCGGGGAAGTTTGATGCTGGGGTGTTTAAGGCAATTACAGAACACTGTAGGTGCTTGACCATGGAAGTCAAGATCATTTGCAAAGGTTATTACCTTTTGAGGTGCCTAATACATTTTTCCTTACTCTGTGGACTAGTCATTTTTATGCTCAATCTTTCTTCAAATTTTGCTACTTTGGTTTAAAAGTCATCTGTTACAGCCAACCAAACTGTCAGTTGAGGCTAGTTCACTGCCCTGAATGCTGTTCTGTGTCCTTGCTGCTGCGATCAGGAAGTGTTCTAATATTTCACTCTTTCTCTTCAGGGTGTGATCAGTGTGCAGCTGGTGGTTACCATGGTAATGGCCAGCGTGATTCAGAAGATCATACCCCACTATTCGTTTGCACGATGGCTCCTCTGCAGTGGCAGGTAATGAGGAAGTACAGCCCACTGTGCCACTCAGGCAACCCTCTCAATGGTCAAGCTAAAATTGCATCTTAATCTTCAAGGCAGACTTAACAACCTAGTCCACAGATCCTGCTCCACTTTGCAACCATCTCACATGTTTTATTGTTCATATTAAGGGTCCATCAAAAATGCATCATTATGGTGCTTCAGAAAGACCAAAGGGTATCATCAAAAAGCGCTCCGACCCGAGAGAATCGCTAACGAAAGTACAAGCCATGCTTGTTTCCACCCTTAATTAGCGCCATATGTGTTTAGAGTAAACAGCTCTTCCAAATGTGCTCAATAATTCATCTGTGCTTGTTTTTGGCTGTAAAAATAGTTTGGGAAAACTCTGGCTCCAGCGCAGGGCTTGAAGTGTTGCCCAGGAGGATTTCATAATTAAGTTTTCATTAGGAAGTAAACATACAAAAACAACTGAAAGCAGTACAGCCCTCTCAGGGCTCATGACAGGCCAGTTTCTAAATAAAGTTGAAGGGGTTGTGTTTGCCACCAGTGATCTGATCATTTTATTGGAATCAAACATCCTTTGCAATTTGAAGAAATAGTATATTTGAAAATGAAGATTCTGTGATCATTTTCTCCTCAACTCAATCAACACCTCTATGCTGTCTGCATTATGGATGTCAATACAAGTTACGACGTTAATACCAATCGTTACTCCAATTTGAAAAGATAATTGTCTATTTTCCACAAAAATTTGGGCTTGTTTTCGAAAGGTTACAGGTTGAATTCCTCATCCATGGCAGGAATTAAAGATAGGGGACTAAATGAAACCACACTTTTTCCATCTTTTATACCCTTAAAGCAAGGCACCTAACCCTTAATTGCTGCCCTGGTGCTGGAAGCAATAGCTGCCCATTGTTTCCGGTGTATGCTCACCATGTGTGTGTGTTCTTTCACTTTGGCTACATTCACACTGTGAGGCTTAGTGCTCAAATCTGATTTTTTCTCAGAGCAGATTTTTTAGCATAGCTGTTCACACTGTTATAAATGTGGCCAATATCAGATTTTCTGTGTAATCAGATCCTGTTCCTAAAACTGACCCACATGCGCAAAAGTACAATTACAGATGGTACAAAATGTCTAATTATGCATACAATGTGTATACTGTATGAAGCACGTTGTCAGAATATGCTTATTAAGATTATTGCTCTTTTCACGAACAACCGTGGTGTATTTCATGAACTGTAAAAGGTTTTTCTGCTTCTACTTATGTGTATTTTGGCATTTGCAACCTAAAATAAGTCACTTGTGATTGAAAACACAGATCATTTATGATTTATGGCAACTGTGGTGCGTGTCTTTCTGACCACCGGTGTTGTGAACTCATCAAGGGTTAATAATGAGCAGCCACAGACTGAACTGTGAAGGCAGAGATATTTTATCTCTGTTTGCTGATTTATTTCATTTTACTTTGTTATAAACAACATACATGCGCAGAAGGGGGGTTTGGGTGCTTGAGCACCCGCCCTTTTGTTCTCTGGGAGAGAAATCTTTAATCCTTAAAATGAAAGTGCCCCCTCCTTAAAATGAATGCGCATGGATCAGGCCCGGATTGGCTAATCGGGAGAACCGGGAGAATTCCCGGTGGGCCGGTCTGTTTTTTGGCCACGAGGGCCGGTGTCCCTAGCTGCTTGCACTCTCAGCAGTTGCACTTTTTTCATTTATTTGTTTATTTGACCATAACATCACTCTTTTTATCCGTTATTTTGCCGCAGCTCCAGTTTTTTTATTTATTTCTCCCAGTCCCGTGATCATCATTAACCTGTGGACTGCTCACCCTTCCACTCTAAACAGCGGCACCTCAGTGAATATTAATTAATATTAATGAATATTAAACCTGCTCAATGAAAATCAGATGATTCACTACATTAATAAATCTGACATAATGATAAGAAATCTAAAAAGGGGGGAAAAAAAGTAGGGTAAAAAATGAGTAGACATTAAACCAGCAGATAACAGAACAGTGCCTAACAGCGTTATCGTGGTCAGCACGTTATGATACAATAGTTAGCACGTTATGATACAACGCCGCAGCCGATCCGTGTTCGAACCTCACCAGAGTATAATTTTTAAGACAGTAAAATACTGTTTGGGTTACTTATGTAGGGGTACATATTTTATTTTTTTGTGTGACGACCGTTACAAAGGACTGGATATCTATAAAGAATTAATGTTCTCATATTTATGAAAAACATTTGAAGTTCTAAAGCAGTCCTTGAAAAAGACATGTTAGTGTCATTAGAAACTGAATTGGAAATGACATTATTTTAATATAGTCAGTCGTCGACTGAGGTGGGCCGGTCTTAGGCTTGAAACTGCAGAGCTAAAAAGGAGTCCCACTCCGGCCCTGGCACGGATCCCCCATCTGCATCAACCCCGACGCTCTTCAGCTTCGCGATCCAACCGTTGCCCAATCGTTAACCAGATTGGTTAACAAGCACCAGTTTTGCCTTCAAAATTGTCTTCAATATGAAAAACTTTCTGTGGTAAAGTAGTTACCCTGTGTGCCATTCCTACTGTGCTGCTGAGGAGTAGATGATATTTGCAGCACAGAATGATGGCGCATGTTGCTCGAAGATTATGTAAAAGTAGCATGAAATCCGACATAACCGTTCACACTGCGGTCGCATTGCAAAACATCAGATCTGTGTGATTTAATACCACATATGAAAGTGGTACAAATCAGAACTGAAAAGATCAGATTCCATGCTGTTTGGGCTGTTCACACTGTCATTACCTGAGTCACATGTGGGCAAAAAAATTTGATTCGGGCCACATTTGGCTGCAGTGTGAACGTAGCCTTTGATGAGTCAAAAATAGTACCAGTTTTGAGTATGGGTAAAAGTTCTTGACAATACTCTCTTCACCACTTCACTTCACCCTAAACACCACCGATTGGCTATTTCGTTCACATGCTCAACAGATATGACTGATCATCTCTTAAACAAGTACTTACACAGAGAAATGGACATGAGAGCATTTGAAATCCATGTCTATCAGCTGATCTGTCAGCAGATTGCTCTTATGTTTGCTCATGAATGGATCCTCTGATATATATGTATTTCAAACACTTCAGTTTCCATATATCTGTGTTCGCTATTAGTGAAAAGTGGTAAAGCGATGATCATTAGAGCCAATCACAGTCATTTCTGTTGAGCATGTAAACGCAACGGCCAACCTGGAGTTTGGATGTTTGGAGTTCTGGAGTTTATGGGTACCACTACAACTCCCCTACAAAGAATGACTTTATTTTACATTCGTCCATTAAATTACAAGCATTTAAATTGCACAGTATGTACTATGACCTGCACCATTTTAATCATATCCAAATAAATTACATCTGGTAAGCAAAAGCACTTTTATTTAACTCTATATCTGGTTTGCATTTTTTATTTTAATCACTTATAACAATATGTTGAAGATAAATTAATCAATTTCACTCTAAATGTGCTAATTTATTTAACAATTTATTGCAAAGGAAAGTGTAAAGAAATGCATTGAATTACATGTAAAATTTTGGAGAAGACTGAATTGGTCATTTCTGATAAATTTCCTCCCATAAAAAAAAAAGAAATTTAAGCAACTAAATCAGAATATTAGAATTATTTCAGAATGATCATATGACACTGAAGACTGGAGTGATGACGCTAATATTTATTCTAAAGTTTAATCGTCAAAAGAACAAATAACAAAACAAAAATGACCAGCATAAAATGGCATAAAACATAAAATGTCTCTGGCCTGTTCTGTCCTTCACTGTCATCATCATCATCACTCCTCCTTTTATCCTTCTTCTGAGAGTCCTGAGATCAATGTAACACACGTGTCACTTGTCTCCACTTTTTCCACTGGCCTGCCAGTCCAGTCCCACTCATCATAACAAGAACTTATAAAATAATATACACTTACTGTACCTTAAATTGTAGTAGAGTTTCTCTGTGTTACTTTTTTGTTGTGACTTCCATCGAATAACTGTTGCCTTGTTTACTTTAGGAGACTATTTTGAGAAATATAATAGTGTGACGAGATGCATATCCCATGAGACAAGGCATGAGACTGGGTTCACAAGAATGGGACAAGTTTTTTTTAGGCTTCAGAAAGAAAATAGAAGGAGAATAGAAATAAATTCTCAGTTATAAAATATATTTTAAAGTGTTTTTTTATCAAAAATTTGCTAATTTTGGTTCACTTTGCAATCAACTTGTAGTTTATAAAGTGTAACTTTTAAAAAATAAATAATATGCAGTAATAAACAAGCAATCACTGCAAACAGACACAAAAAGTCTTTTCTTAAATCTTGAAAAAGGGTTAAAATAGGAGCCCTTTAAATTAACCTTTCTAACAATCTCAATTTACATCAATCAAACTGACTAAAAATGTTATGTTGAACTTTGTAACAAAATTTAGTGTTTCAGAAAAACCTGATTAACTTTTTTAAAAAGCAAACAAAAAAATCTTTGATTTCTTGACTTTTTGCCGTTATATTTTTTTATAGTTTTTTTTTACAGTGTAGCTGAAATAAAAAAAAAAATGATAACACTAATATTGGGATATAACCTGTAAAGAAATATAGGGGATAGTAGCTAGAAAGGTCCGTGAACCGGTAGCTGATGTCAAGGCCTCAACCTCAGGACGCCTCAAGTGAAATTGTGCTTTAAATCCCCTTTTTTATAGATTAAAAGCAGTAATAACCCATTCATTCAGAGTGCCATAATTTAGCTTAGAAGGAAAATTACAAGGGAGAATAAAGTGTTCAAGCAGCACATCATAATTTTCATAGACAGAGATTAGAAGCGATAATGTGTCCAGCATTATGTTCGGCTGCCATTTCGTTGGCCTTGGATATTCAGCCCTTAGCACCTGATGCAATCAGTTCTTACTTGTAGCCCAGCAATCTTTTGCTATTTAAGAACCCCTTTTCCTGGTTTCATAGACATTGACTGTTTCTGAATATGCGTTCTTCAGCGTTCTTGCGTCTATTTGTTCTTGTGTATGTCATTATCAGCCATCTAAGTTCAGTTCCAAAACTTAAGACCACAAGAATGGAGAATTCGTGAAAGTTTCCAGATGTGTTCTTGATATCGAGGATGCGTCGATACAGACTTGAGCGCAAAACTCAGTCAAGAAGTCCTAGAAGATATTGCCACTGAATAAAGGAAGTGGGAAGCGCAGCATTTTATATAGATTTCTTATGAAAGTTCAGAGAGTGTTACAGGCTGACTCACCATTGTGAACTGTATGCCAAAGCTTAGTGACCTTCTCTGAATGTAAGATGGTACAACCACTGGAAGACTCTGGTCTACAAGGCTCTTCTGGGACTATTGCCTTCTTCATACCCAAGTTTCCTTCTTCATATGTCAAAAAGCCAGTATGCCGTACGTACAAATGAATCTTATCATTTGACTGTTCCCCGGGTTCAAACTGAAATAGGGAAGTGAGCCTTTAGTCATGCTGCCCTCTCATCCTGGAATACTCTTCAGTCTGAACTAAAAATGTCTGAGCTCATCCTAATTACTAATTTCGCCCTAACCCTTTTTGCAAACAACAACAGTCCATTTCTCAATGTATGTGTTTTTAACATATTGTAATGTGGTATAGCTAAACAACTAAACAGTATTTTTAAATTTTCTTAATTTTATAAAAATGTATAAAATTATAATTATTATTTTTTATAGGTTGTGTGTTACAGACCTCATGGCCAGGTCACCCATGTAAATGAGATCTTGACCTCTATGGGTTTTTATCTGGTTAAATAAAGAAACTATATATATATATATATATATATATATATATATATATATATATATATATATATATATATATATATATATATATATATATCAGGAAGAACACAGAATCTTATTTTTCACAGGACATGTTCTCTGTTCTCATGTTCTCACGAGTTTGTTCTTCTGAGGTGACCTGGCAAGACCGATCTTCACAATAATGCAAGTCCGTTCCCTATGAAAGTAAATCAGTAGCAATACTCGAGAGCTTGCAAATGTAAATGTGAGCACTTGTGATAATAATATTTGTATGTGTAGGTTGAAATGTACACTTACAGCTCTGATGTGAACAGCTGAAATCCTCGATTTGCACACACACACAACAATCCACACACTTGTGTTTTGAATTGGAAGTTGCAGATTAATAGTTGTGTATTTGTAAAATGTCATTCACAAATACAAAGTGACAGACACACGTGTGCACGGCAAATTTGACTGCATCTTTGCTCTACAACCACAGGTCGGCACTCACAACCTCTCAGATTCGTCAGTACAACTACAAATCTCCCGCGCTCTGACTTTTGCTACACATCTCCCGCGATCTCTGTAGCAGAACTCATCTGTGCACTTGCAAATGCAGAGGCGTGAGCAGCGCGGGGCGGGGGAGGGGCGGGGCTGGTGTAAAGCTGTTTCATTGGCTGAAGCCTGACCAATGAACAATGCCAGCAGCCAACAGGACTGAGGTGCAAAATAATCATTTGCCACGATTATTTTATTATTTAGGGTTTATTTAAACTCTTTTCTGAAAAGATTTTTGTTAAATATCATTAATTCTACTGTAATGTACATACCAGTAAAAGAGCAGCAAAGCCAGTTTATTGGCTACAGCCAGCCAATGAGATGGGGCGTTTCTGTTTGTCAGCACACAGGGCAGCTCACGTTGTTGGAGGCCTCGAGCAATCAGAGGGTAAGTTATGATTTTTTAATAATTATCTATATGTTCAATACTGTTAGCTAAGCTAAGGACTGTGCTGGGTGCTTCTCTTGTTTGTTTTTTATATAAGAAACAGTTTTGAGTTATCTAGGAGCTGCTTTCAATCATGTTATATGGTTCTAAAGATACGATTCAACCCACATGAAGAAGAACATAAGAAGTTGTAATAGTATTTATAGTAAACAATATTACGTTTTTGAACCATACTAACTATAATAAACTGTATTATACTGTATATATTGCAGTATCTACAACTTTGTTAATGAATGCAACAGCACACTGTAGTATTAACTAGCATGAACTTTAATAAATTGAAATATATATATATATATATATATATATATATATATATATATATATATATATATATATATATATATATATATATATATATGTAGCTTAAATTTGAAAAAATTGAAATATAGCTATCTGTTTAAAACTAAACATTCTAATGCCATTTATTATGCAAATATCAAGTTGAAACAAATCTGTTAAGAACACGCATTTATATGTAAAACCTAATACATTTTAAAGCAGTTTCATTTCTTTCTAATTTATACATCTACATGCATTACATCTGATTTAGGTCCACAACTTGCATCCTTCAACATGATATGTGTGTTCAAAGGAAGAGCAACTAGGTGAGGGAGACAGTGTCCATCGCTCGGCTGAGGGTCCACTTTGAGCATCTCATCTGCAGGGTTAAGCAACATAAGCTGAACAGTCATCATCTCTCTCTATTACAGCGAGCATCAACCAGCTTTACACAACGGCCTGCTTTCTGACCATTAGTAAAGGCTTGAGCAAAGTATCAAAGAGGAGATAACATTTGATGGGTAATGATGAAGTTGGATTTACCACCTCCATCTCATTATGAACAAGGAAAAACCCTGAAATATTTCAATACAAGTAACTAGACATTTGCACTGCACTAATTTGGACTGTAAATTTTATTTGACAAATTACATTCCCTTACAGAACAGGTGTCAAACTCAGTTCCTGGAGGGCTGCAGCTTTGCAAAGTTTAGTTCTAACCCTAATTAAACACACCTGATCAAACTAATTGAGTCCTTCAGGTTTGTTTGAAACTTTCACTTAAGTGTGTTGAAGCAGGGTTTCAACTAAAAACGTGCAGGGTTACGGGCCTTCAGGAACTGAGTTTGACACCCCTGCTTTACAGTAAAGTGTAAAAATACTACACTAAACAATTATCAAAATAAAAGTTGTGTGTGTGGGTGAGTGTGTGTTTTGTTCAAATCTGTAGTCATCTTGGCAGGTAAAAAGAGAAAATAAATGGTCGGCTTCCTCTTGAATGATCTGAATCATTTTGAAGTGTTTGTAGATGAGCTGGATCCTCATGTCATCTTTAGCATAAATAACATCCTATTCAAGCTATGCAGCTTCTCTGAGTTCCTCATTGACTTGAAACACGCTGATCTCTCCTGTCACTCCATCCTTACAGGAAACTGAGAAATAACCTATAGTTAGTAACGTTCATAATTAAAAAAGTGATATAAAGGACACACTGTACACAAACATGTAAATAGATAGATGGATAGATAGACATGATGCAGGTTATAATAACCAAAACCGGTATGATCTGTAAGAAACTGAAACGCCTAGTGTTATTTTTAATTGCTATTAATGTGTGTGTGTGTGTGTGTGTGTAAATATACTTCAATTTATTAAAGTTCATGCTAGTTAATACTACAGTGTGCTGTTGCATTCATTAACAAAGTTGTAGATACTGCAATATATACAGTATAATACAGTTTATTATAGTTAGTATGGTTCAAAAACGTAATATTGTTTACTATAAATGCTATTACAACTTATTTCATGTGGGTTGAATCGTATCTTTAGAACCATATAACATGATTGAAAGCAGCTCCTAGATAACTCAAAACTGTTTCTTATATAAAAAAACAAACAAGAGAAGCACCCAGCACAGTCCTTAGCTTAGCTAACAGTATTGAACATATAGATAATTATTAAAAAATCATAACTTACCCTCTGATTGCTCGAGGCCTCCAACAACGTGAGCTGCCCTGTGTGCTGACAAACAGAAACGCCCCATCTCATTGGCTGGCTGTAGCCAATAAACTGCTTTTGCTGCTTTTTTACTGGTATGTACATTTCCACAGAATTTATGATTTTTAACAAAAATCTCTTCAGAAAAGAGTTTAAATAAACCCTAAATAATAAAATAATCGTGGCAAATGATTATTTTGCACCTCAGTCCTGTTGGCTGCTGGCATTGTTCATTGGTCAGGCTTCAGCCAATGAAACAGCTTTACACCAGCCCCGCCCCTCCCCCACCCCGCGCTGCTCACGCCTCTGCATCTGCGAGTGCACAGATGAGATCGCGGGAGATGTGTAGCAAAAGTCAGAGCGCGGGAGATTTGTAGTTGTACTGACGAATCTGAGAGGTTGTGAGTGCCGACCTGTGGTTGTAGAATGGAGATGCAATCAAATTTGCCGTGCACACGTGTGTCTGTCACTTTGTATTTGTGAATGACATTTTACAAATACACAACTATTAATCTGCAACTTCCAATTCAAAACACAAGTGTGTGGATTGTTGTGTGTGTGTGCAAATCGAGGATTTGAGCTGTTCACATCAGAGCTGTAAGTGTACATTTCAACCTACACATACAAATATTATTATCACAAGTGCTCACATTTACATTTGCAAGCTCTCGAGTTTCGCAACTGAATTACCTTCATAGTTCCCTGTGTTCTTGGAATTGAGTCCTAGCTTTGGTTGTCGAACGAAAAATAACTGATTTGGAACTAAATGTGAGGATATTGGCGTTAAATATGATGTGCTTGTAAGACCAGTCAGATCTTGCAAGACACATCAGATCTCACGATTAGGGCCAAACAGAATCTGCAAACATTTTTTACTATTTCTGCAAAGTATTTTGTAAAAAAATTGGTGGATTTGTGCAGAATTATTTTGGGAGTATTATAACTAAAAACGTAATATATAAAATTAAAATAATAATTTTTTAACTTTTATTTAATGTTTACAATGCAAATTCATCTAGATTCACTTATTTGGTAAACTAAGCAAGTCTTACAGTATATCCACTAAAAGACAGAAACTATTACTTAAAAAAATGTATTGTAAATAAATCATATGAGCATTTTAATATTAGTCAATAATATTACTGAAAATATTTAAAAACTAAGTAAATATAAAATTACACATATTTACACAAGAGAATAAACAAACCCAATGATGGGCTAAAAACGTGGATTTCTGAGTGTGCAGTTTCCATGTGGGCCTACTCATGACTCTTTTAATAATAGTGTATTAATCAGGTTTCATTCACTATTAGGAAATGTTTATCTATATTTTCTTTGTCTTGTTAGCTTGCGATGGTACCAACACCCCACAGAAGACGAGCTGAGGACTCTGGCTGGAAAGCAGCAGAAAGGTGGCAAGAGCAAAAAGGACAGGTACAACACTGCATTTCTCCAGATTGCTCGCACTTGTTTGAAGAACATTTTGCGGCTCCAACAAAGTGACAAAAAAAATAAAAAATCAAGCAGCTTTGTTGCCCGTATTCGGCTGTAGATGAAAGCTGTCGACTATGCATACAATGCTAATTCCCTGAAAAGGTAGACTAGCCTGTGTCTAGCAGCTTAGTTTTGATAGTCAGCTCTATTATACCTACCTCCTGTTCTCAAACAAAAGTCCATTTTTGCTCTGCGGGGAGTTCTTGGGCCATTTTGTCAGGCAGGTATGCCGCAATCCAGCGCAGAGAGACTACTGTGCCCACAGTGCTTTTGTGCTGAACACCATTGTGCACACTGACCTATGTAAACAACAGAGACCCAGAGGAGAAGTCCAAGAATCTCAGGTTCAGCTGGCTTGGAGCCACAGGGCAGAAAGCTTGCATACTCGACTCGTTCACGCTAAGGACTGTGCCCCTTTCCAATATCCCACCGCTCCCAGCAGAGCCCGACATTCATTTCTCTGTTCTTTGTCATGCAGACGGCATTAGAGATGGCTGAAAATATGTTTGATTTGAACGTTGTATGGATTTAGCTCTTTTTTTTTTCAATAGCGAGGAGGGTTTCTCTAATCCCCCCGTAAAATGTGCAAACTCTAGTGTTTGGTCTCCAATAGAGACAGAGCCCTCTGTTGGGATGTATCTGTACAAAATCCTTTGGACAAAGTTGAAGATCCCACACATTGATGCCTGCTTCTCAGATGCATTCCTTTGACTTTTCATCATTGGGAATTTTTTTATTGCACTGTTGCTTATGTTAGGTTTCCTACAAAGAGAAATTGTCCAAAAGTGACCCTGAAGATTTTTATTTTAAATTAATTAGATTCTTTTGAGCAAGTAGTTTTCACAAGTAATATTAAAAATTGTAACATTTCAACATTAATAATGAGAGGTTTTTTAAGCATCAAATTAGACCCACAAATTAGACTTATTTCTAAAGGATTATATGATAGGAGTAATAAAAATTTAGTTCAATTGTATTCCTCGACAGTAATTAATCATCACTCCACTTTTTTAAGTCCCCTACAGTCAAAAAGACCAGTAGCATCTTGCTAAAAAAGAGTTTAGATAATTTTCTTATTTAAAGCTTGGCCTCTGGTTACATTGAGTACTAGACCGACAGTAAATAAAAAGTTACTATTTTTTCGGGCTAGGTTCATATTAGTGATGCACTGATCCCGATACTTGAATTGAATGTCTGTTTGATACCACATAGTTTTGCTGGATCTGGGACTGATCCAAATCCGTTCTTGCGCATGCGCTATATTGCGTTTATAAGAAAACTAAGCCATGAAGGTAGCTTATAATAAGGACCTAGAAAGTTGTCATGTAGACCTACTGTACTATATTCCAAATGTTCTGAAACCATTCTGTGGTTTAATGTGAAGTGCAGATAAACGTTCAAGTGGTTAAATTCATGTTCAGTTTAGCGCTTTCCGCCACTGCACCTCTCAATCATTCTCCATTCATTCTGATTAAATTAAATAAAGTAAAACTGATGCAATATGGATTGGCATTAACAGAACATTATTTAGCCTGATATAAGCTACTCTGAAACTGTGAATAATTCACTGCAATTTTATTTATATTAAAATTTTATTTGACAGACCAGTTTGTGTTTTGTCGCCAAAGTATATAAGCAGACCTTGTTTTGAACTTCCTCTGTCTCATCACGGCAAGATTTAATGAGGGATTATTAAGTAAAACTGGCCTTAGTTTATTTTAGTCTGCATCAAACACAGTGGTGTAGCGGACGGGCCCGCAGGGCACGCACTACGGGGGGGCTCTGGGCACTAAGGAGGCCCTGCACGACCCACCCCCTGCGGTATTTCCGTGACCGTCAAAACATACATATAAATATATTATTATTATTATTATTATTATTATTATTATTATTATTATTATTATTATTATTATTATTAGCCCCTCTGAATTATTAGCCCATCTGTTTATTTTTTTCCCCAATTTCTGTTTAATGGAGAGAAGATTTCTTTTACATATTTCTAAACAAAATAGTTTTAATAACTCATCTCTAATAACTGATTTATTTCATCTTTGCCATGATGACAGTAAATAATATTTGACAAGATCTTTTTCAAGTCACTTCTATACAGCTTAAAGTGACATTCAAAGGCTTAATTAGGTTGAGTAAGTTAACTGGGCAGGTTAGGGTAATTAGGCAAGTTACTGTATAACAATGGTTTGTTCTGTAGACTATCAAAAAATATATAGCTTAAAGGGGCTAATAATATTGACCTTAAAATGTTTTTTTTTTTTTTTTTTTTTTTTTTTTTTTATGAAGACTTTCTCCAAAGGGAAAAAAATATTATCAGACATACTGTGAAAATTGTCTTGCTCTGTTAAACATCATTTGGGAAATATTTAAAAAAGAAAAAAAAATTTACATGTAAACAATAATTGCCATTTACAAAAATAGCCACTGTGTACTTAGGCCTGAGGTATTTATTAAGGATTTTATGAATTTCTTTATAACTTAAAAGAGCTGTAATTTATTGAAGCAATAAATTGTTCAAGCCAGTCACATACAAGTTTTGAGAATTTGCAAAAAATGTTAATGCATTTTAAATAATTACAATACTAATTATGTACATTTTTGTCATGTGGGTCAGAAAATGCAATGTCACGTCAACAACCTACCACCGTGCTGGAAAAAATATGTGACGTTATAGAGTACTGCCGTAACAATATTACTTAGAATATAACATCTCTCTTGAGAAATGCTATTTGTATTAGCTATTTTTAAATCATTTATGTAATGCTATTAAAATAAACAGGTAAAACATATATATATATATATATATATATATATATATATATATTTTTTTTTTTTTTTAGATCTAATTGATTCTTATTAAGACTTAAAAAAAAATCTGTTTCAATAAGTGAAAAACTCTAATAAAACGCAAATAAAACGCAAATATTCTGAGTCTGACTAACTGTTGTCTTGATTCCCACCATACGTATTTATTCTCAACTTTGGCTTCACTTTTAGGGTGCTCCAGCCAATAGCAGATCAGCAACTACTGGGGAGGTGGGGATAATGATAGCAAGGCCCCATCCGATTAGTCAAATTTAGATAATCAATGCATAAAATAAATGTAATTTATACATATATCGCATATGCTATTATCACAACATCAATCATTTTGCTATATATCATGCAGTCCTAGTTTCCATTTAGTTTCCCTTTGTCTCGAATAGTTAAACATGGCTGCAGTAAATCTAAGCTTGTGAATTGGATTCCCAGGGAAAGCGGTAAATTATCAAATGTGTACCTTCTATGTTATGCTAGGGTAATAGCAATTGCTTTGGGTAGTAGCCCAGTTGGGTTGTATTAATTTTAATACAAATTTCACAATACTATTGGCAAATGATCTGAGAAAAGAAATCACTCTACTGTATTTCTTTTTTTTAACCAAAATATACTTGGCAATTGTGTGTGTGTGTGTGTGTGTGTGTGTGTGTGTGTGTGTGTGTGTGTGTGTGTGTGTGTGTGTGTGTGTGTGTGTGTGTGTGTGTGTGTCTTTGTGTTTTGACTTGGCCTACTTTGAGCAAACTTTTACATGTGCTATGTTCACATTTTTGCTTTTCAGAAAGTACAATGGGCACTTAGAGAATAAGCCGATGACTATTCCCAAAGACATCGACCTTCAACTGGAGACAAAGTGCATCGCAGAAGTGGACACACTGGGTAACTCGCACGTTGTCATAGATGAGACCTAATGAACCCTTGAGCTTCAAGGATCTACCTATTAAGACCAATTCCTAAAGCTTCTTTTTGTTCGACTTCTCTTTTTGTCCAGCTCTACATTATTTTCCTGAATTCCAGTGGTTGGTGGATTTCACGGTGGCCGCCACGGTGGTGTATCTCATCACTGAGTTGTACTTCTGTGTGGCGGAGCCCAGTGGAGAGATGAACATCAGTGTGGTGTGGAGTCTGCTGGTCTTAGCCTTTGTCATGTATCCTTTTCGAGCTCGAAATACTTGAGTTTTCCCTTTCATAATACATTGGGAATAATTCTTGTAATTATTTCATTATGTGCATAGCTGTAAACTATTGTGTTTTTTTCTTATATCAAGAATTTAGTTTTAAAAATTTAAACCCAATCGCAATTCTATTTTTGTACAGCTCTACAACACCTGCACATGTCATCATATGGCATCGCAATCTCTTGCTTCATATGAGATCGACGACTGCTGTTGCGTTATTTTTTTTGTATTTATTTGTAGTATTTATAATAAGCTTGTAACTATACTGCGCATTTGCACCCAGGCCATATTCATCTGTGTAAACACACAAAAACAACATTAACATTATAGAACACACTGTAAAAAGCAAGCAAGCATTGTGTATTGTGTTACATAGCGCATTTATTGTGTATGGCTATACACCAAAGCACTTCACAATTATGGGGGGGTCTCTCTACACCACCACCAGTGTGCAGCATCCACATGGATGGTGCGACGGCAGATACAGGACAATGGCGCCAGTGTGCTCACAGAGACAGTGATAAAGCTAATTCGGTGGATGGGGATGATTGGCAGGCCATGATTGGTAAGGGCCAATGGAAGGAATTTGGCCAGGACAAAAAAGGTCATTCCCAGCTGCTAGACTTTTCTGACAGTTTATTTGAGTGACAGATGCGAAAGTATGTTGTGGGACTGCTATACAGGAGTTATAGGAGTTTTTTTTTTTTTTAAAGCATGTCAATAAAACATGAACACCATTAGGGATGTATTAAACATGCTTGTTTGTTGTAAAAATTCATAATAATGACAAAAAAATACTAGTTTGTGCATCTCCTGACTTCTGGTTGCAGCCTTGTTGTCGTTGTAGATGTTTGTATTCTGGGAAATTGTCTTACCCCTTGGTTTAGAGTGTGGTCCTGAAGAGTCTATGTTTCAAGGGCTATCTAGCCCTTCCCCTTAGCCCAACGCCTTGAACCTAAAGAGAATTGGGACACCCCTACCTCTTCATGTGAATGCATAAAATGAGGGGTAGTGGAAAGGACTAAGTGCAAGAATTGAGATTGGGCCATAGTTACAAATGTGATAAGTCATTTTATATATTTATTTTTTACAGTAAAAGAATAAATAAAATTGATCAAAATTGCATTTTTTGTTAAAGACTTTAAGACTTTAAGACTTAAATTTTTGACTAATTGGTATTATATATATGTAAAAAATAACAGTATAAGTTTACTATAAAATAGTATGCACTGTCAACAGTGGTAAGAAATATTACATGAATGCACTTCTGAAGAATCTGTTATTTACACAATATTGCATTTTTACAATTACTTTTATTTACATGTATTTCATTTTTAGATAAAAGCAGTTTTGATTGGTGGAAGAACATGTGCATTTATACGAAAGTGTAGTGACAAATAAAGGCTTGATTGATTTCAAGAAAGAGTAAAGCATTTAGGCACAAGAAATTGCTTGTAAATTGTTTGTAACTTATAAAGATGCACATTGTTGTATTATTTATACAATGAAGACTATGCAGTACTATTGTACTAATTATTTAATTTCTGTATCTGAATACAGTTTGACTCCCCAGAAAACCATAAGAATAGTTTATTTCACTTTTATCTTGCTTGTTGTAATTATATTTTATTCATTATTCAGTGCCCTATAAAATTACAAATTAAAATTAACAGGATAGTTCACCAAAAAAAAAAGAAAAAAATGAATTATGTAATCATCTACACATCCTTCACTTGTTTATAAAGTGAAAACCTAAAATAAAAAAACCTATTTGAGTTTCTTTCTTCTGTTGAACACAAAAAATACTGTATATAAACTATGGGTCAAAAGTTTGGTGTCAATTTATTTTTTATTTTTTTGGTTTTTATTTTAATTAATTATTTTTAAAAAAAGGATTCTGTTCATCAAGGCGGAATTTATTACATGTAAAAATAAATGTTTAAATTGTTAAATATTTATTTGTATTTTAAATAACTGCTTTTTATTGTTTGTAGTTTTAAATGAATTATTAGTTATTACTCCAGTCAGTTATTGCTTTTATTACTATTACCATTAATAATTAAAATATTAATAATAATACAAATGTTAACAATAAT
Organism: Danio rerio; assembly: GCF_049306965.1. Lineage (NCBI taxonomy): Eukaryota > Metazoa > Chordata > Actinopteri > Cypriniformes > Danionidae > Danio > Danio rerio. Next base: position 52,100,348 of record NC_133180.1, on the reverse strand, counting down.
AATAATAACTAATATTAGAGTGATTTCTAAAATATTATGTGACTTGGAAGACTGGAGTAATGAGGCTGAAAATTCATTGTTAAAACCACTTGAATAAATGATTAAATTAAATTATAAACTACTTTTGAACTACTTTTATTTTATAGTGCAATAACATTTCACAATTTTACAATTTGTACTTTATTTGTGATGAAATAAATGCAGCCTTGATAAGCAGGATAAGCTTATTTTAAAGCATTTAAAAATCATACTGACCCTAAACTTTTGACCTGTAGTGTAAATAGCGAGATTTAGCTTTTTTTAACGGAACCTCAGAATAAACCTTTAAAGTTTTTTATTCAAAAACATGCCTACAGTTCCCAAATTATAAAACCTCCTTTGTAAAAGACAACCCTTATGGAGAAGCTCAATTTTCATGCTCGGAGCAGGGACAGTCTAGCCGTGAGTGATGAAAGCTGCACCTGTTGCCTTTTACCTGCTACTTTCCCCTTCTAGTGCCTCGGCAAATCACACACATTAACCCCGGCACAGTCCACAAAGATCAATCTCCCTCCGCTCGCCGCTGCCCTTTACCTAGCTCAGCCTGCCACAGAAGATTGGAGGCCCAATTTTCACGGCCCACCAGACTGATTTGCCTGGGAAAAAAGGAGAGGAAGGAAGGAAGGTGCCTGGTAGGGTGATGAAGATGATGACGATGATGATAGGTCTATATGTGTGCAAATGGCTGAATGTGGACAGGAAGGAGCCATTTTTCCTGATCTCAGTGGAGAGTGTGTGCTGGCGGAAAATGGCCTTGTCAAAGTGATGGTCACTGAAACATTTTCTCAGATGGCCGCCCGCTTGCCTTGCAGATTTGCGCGATGTAGCCACAAGTTGAATGATTGACCCTAGACCAGTATAATCAAAACTGGCACATACGGGCGAGCTGCTGTAACAGGAGAGGCGCAGCTGGACGTTTTCTGTCTTTGCTTTTCAAATTTGTCGTTTCTCACCTTAGGGAAATTATCTTTGACAATGGTTCATGGGGGGTGTTTTAAATGCATTTCTTTAAATTGAAGTCAGGTAATGTGAAGAGTGTTTGGACACAGTCAGGGCGGAAAGTTGACAGATTTCACAGAGTGTTGTGTACTCTGTAAGAGCCACATAATGATGTTAAATGTTTCGTATATTGGGTCAATTTTAGAACACACATTGTTTTCATTTTTCAGATAAAGTGCATGTTTCTTTGTGAGTTTGTTGTGTCTGGGATGACTTGGTAGTGTGTGAGTATTTGTGGTCTTTTACATTTAGTCGTTTAGCATAGTGGTCCCCAACCTTTTTATCACCACAAACCAACGCTTAACAATTTTACTACGGACCGGAGGGTGGTGTTTTCAAAGGTTTCAAGGCTACACTCAACCGTTTTCTCAGAGGATGACAAGCTGACAAAACATTGCTGTCACTCTGATACAAGTTTTATTTATGGAGAAAATTACAAACACTGCAGTTTTTGGGTGTCCCGTGTTTGTCTGAGATAATTAGTCTGCCGAAATGTTAAATAATAATAATTAATCACCTGTGTGGATCTGGAAGGCACGAGCGTGTCACCTTCATTGTAAATATTGAACTTGCGTGAACTAGAAAGAGGTGATATAGGAATGGCCCCTAAAAGGCCGTGCTCATTTGCGATCCCCAGCAGTTGATCTTCTTGCACAGACATGGTAGATTCACCTGGTTTGTTGACAAATGTTTTGTGGATCTATTCCTTGACAGTTTGTAGGTTCTTCACTGAACCTTTTCCTCTTTACAAAGAAACTTTCCAAAGACGTCTGTTCTTAACTCATTTTGCTGCTTGGTTAAATTCGGACGGTCAAGTGACCGAGATGTGATCGAGAGAATACGGTCTTGTTTCAAAATGAAAGATATTTTGAGATAAAAGATTGTTCACACTCAGATAAAATATATATTTTTTTTTTGTGTCCTAAGCGACTTACAATTGAGGAGGCATTCAGCGATTCAACAAGAAGAGGCAATACACAGAGAAGTGTTTGTGCTCAGAGAATTAAGTTCTAGAGTAGATTTTTTTTTTTTTTTTTTTTTTGAGAGAGAGATAGAAAGTGCTTGTATAGGTGGTTTTGGTATTCACCGGGGTTCTGGAGATGGGTTTTTAGTTGTCATGTAAAAGATACTAGTGTGTCCATAGTCCGTATGTGAATTAGAAGATCATTCCACCAGTGAGGAACATTGAACAAAAAGGTTTTGGAAAGTGACTTAAAGCCTCTCTGCAATGGCATCACACCCTGAGGGGAGGTTCCTGGAGAGAATGTAGACCTTCAGGAGCAGGTGGAGATAAGAGGATGCAGTGCCTGTCCTGTAATAGCCCGTTTCCATTCAGTGGACCCTACAGTACAGCTTGTTTTTGGTTGACCCAGGGTTGATCAGAGCTCAAACAAACCTTGACATCGTCTTGATGAACAGCCACAAAGGCAAGAAGAAGAGCAGAGAGTACTGGAGTGTACACTGTTGTTGTTTACAAGGCCTACTAAAGCGCAAGTGGTTTCACTCGCGTGAGCTCGCTGCGCATCTATATTTGAAATAACGAACTTCTTGAGCTGATGATAATAACATGCGTGTGATTATTGAAGTATATTCCTTTCAGAAACGAACAAACGTGAGAATGAAGTGCAAAAAACAAAGGAGAAGCCTGAAAAAACAAAGGAGCGAAATGATTCTTTCAGCAACCCAAACTATGAACAAACTGCCATGTTTAACTATTATCATCACCTATTGGACTATTATGAACTCAAAATGAGGAAATTACTTTCTAACAAGAGGTTACATGTGCTGGGGAAGATTAAAGATACAGATGAGAGGTTTGCACTGACTGGGCTTTATGTTGGGTGTTGTTCTTAAATAAGGACTAAATGTATGTTGTGTGTAGCTTTTCTGTAAATGGGAACATATCAAAGACTGTAAAGGTCTGTATGTGTTCATATATGTTGCATTTATTTATTTATTATTTTATAAAATCACAGACCTTATATACAGTAGGCTATTTCGCATTTCATATTTATCATTGATCTTCAGTTATAATCAAATCCTGTTCACATAAAGGTTAGTAATGAACATTTATACAGAAGTATTTATGTGTGTAAAGCCTGTGTTTTGTGCTTCTCATATGATATGTGAACGACCTGTACAGCTTTACTTTGATTTTCTTTTTCAAGCAAGAATGACGTTGACTAAAACTTTCTGCCCGAAAACCAATGCAGAGAGATCATTTATCGTTTAGAATGCATTCACTTAACACTGTTTTGGGTTTCAAATTTATTTTATGTAATGTTTTTTTTTTTTTTTATTATGATGTCATCTAATATATTTTATAAATTACATATATTGTACAAGTTTAAAGTAGAAAAGTAGAAAACGTCACATGCATGTACTATGGGGGAAACAAGTATTTAACATCACTATTTTTCTCAGAAAACACTCCTAAAAGTGCCAATGACTTGAAGTTTTCACTGGATGGGGGTAACAACCAAAGAAATATAATATAATATAATATAATTTAATAATTTTATAAATTTAATTAGTTTACAAATTAAGCTATGTGTAATAAAATGAAATGACTCAGGAAAAAGTATTGAACACTTGAATAAAGGGAAGCGTAAATAGGCAGTAAGAGTCTAGACAGCAGCTGAAATTTCTCAGTACTTATTCAGCAACCTTCCGCCCATTGTCAGTGTAAATTAATCTCAGCTGCTTCAGCCCAACATCTACATTATCAGGATGATGAAGATGAAACCGGTGTGGACATTTCATCAAAAACACAACCAAAGAAACTCTCAAATGGCTTCAGAGAGAGAAAATCAAGCTGTAGAAAGGCCCAGCCAATCACCTGACTCTATTCCAATAAAAATTACAACATAAAGCTCAGATTTGATAGATGAAACCCACAGAACCATCAAGACTTCATTCGCCATATGAGAGATGTCTTTAAGCTGGCATCATTAAAAAATCCATTTAAATAAAGTATTAAACACTTTTTAGTAGTTCAGAACTTTCTTTTTGGTCATTTCATTATTACATAACAGATTTTTTGTTTTGTTTTCTTATTTTTAATGTGTGTATTGTTTGGGTTTTTAACAAAATCTGGTTCAATTCCATGTCAGCAGCTCCTTTAGAAATATTATTCCCAGAAAAAAAAAAAAAAAAAAAAAACTTTTTCCCAACTGTATGTTATGTTTAGTCAGTTTGCTTGTGCAAGTACTTGACTTGTTTCTTCTCAAAGTAACAGTGCCATCATGGCCTGACGTGCATAATACTTTTTTTTTTTTTTTTGCCATTTTCGTGAATTCTTGTCAGTGTGAATTGCTTTAACAATTTAGTTTTGTCAGGTGTGTATTATCAATAATGTCAAAAAAATAATAATTCTTAGGTTTAAAATTAATTCAAGCATTTATATATGTATTTGTAGGCGACGCGGTGGCACAGTAGGTAGTGCTGTCACCTCAGAGCAAGAAGGTTGCTGGTTCGAGCCTTGGCTGGGTCAGTTGGTGTTTCTGTGTGGAGTTTGCATGTTCTCCCTGTGTTCGCGTGGGTTTCCCTCGGGTGCTCCGGTTTCCCCCACAGCTTAAAAACATGTGGTATAGGTAAATTGGGTAAGCTAAATTGTCTGTAGTGTATGAGTGTGTATGGATGTTTCCCAGAGATGGGTTGCAGCTGGAAGGGCATCCGCTAAGTAAAATATAGGCTGGATAAGTTGGCGGTTCATTCCGCTGTGGCGTCCCAGATTAATAAAAGGACCAAGCCGAAAAGAAAATGAATGACTGAATGTATGTATTTGTTTGTTCAGAGCAGTTTCTGTGTGTAAGGTACAAATGTTTTTATTTTTATTTTTGAACGTTTTCCTTAGCTTTATTTTCTCTCAGGAAGATCCTTTTCTCCCTCACGGCTCACTACTTCAGACTAGAAGAAGGCGGTGAGCGTTCCCTCTGCATCACCTTTGCCTTTTTCTTCTTTGTGAAAGCCATGGCTATCCTTATCGTCACAGAGAACTACTTGGAATTTGGCCTCGAGACAGGTAAAGTGTCAAGTTATTTTTTAATATATTGGTTTCTCTTTATGCAGTATGTGGTATCACAGAATTTAAGACTGCAATATCTTTCATTGTAGTCCAACATTACACACTAAATAGTTCATGTAAGCTATGAAACTATGCTGATCTAACAAAGCAAGTAAGGTATAAACCTACATGCGCTCACATACAGACAATTTGTAGAAATTATTTTGTAGTGAAATTTCTGATGTATTGAAAATATAACATTGATGTCCCTACAGCATCTAAAACTCTTGGATGTGCTTTAAAGAGTCTGAAAATCCCAGCCCATTGACAACTCATAACCCAGCCAAAAGGAATGAAAAGTATCCCAATTTATTTCCTTGTCCAACCAGTCAATTGCTGAAATCCCACAAGGAAAAGGTTTACCATGCTTTCTCTAATATTTTGTAATACAAATACTTGTAGACAGTATATGTATTAAAGTACTAACTGACTTTTTACACTAAACAACACTTCTAAGTAACTTTATAAAATAGATCTGATGAAAAAAAAAAAAAAAAAAAWTTATATATATATATATATATATATATATATATATATATATATATATACTGTATATATATATATATACTGTATATATATGAATTTAATTAAATGCTAATGGTGCAATTTTATTATTTATGCTAAGCTATTAGTGCCCCCGCCTGTTTCAGAGAGTGATTGAATGAATTCACAAATGGTAAATCTCAGTTGTTTGACTGTAGGTGACTTGTAAAATTAATATTTGCAAAAAAAGTAGAGTGATCCTTAAATATTTGACCTGCCATCAAACGATTTTACTCATTTGCATGAGTTTTTGGGCATTCTAATTTCTTCCATTAATAATTGATTCAGTTTTCATTTTGTTTTTGCAAGAACAAAACATTTAGACAGCTGTGGCATATTATAAAAAACTCAACTCATAGCTTTTTTTTTTAGCAACTGCATTTTCAAAGCAGCCCAAATGTGCAGCAAAACCATGATCCTGGCACACACTGGACTTTGCCATAAATTATGCATAGGTGATTTTGATAAGTATTGTCACAACTGTAAACACAACAATATTCTTTTTTTTTTTCTGTATTAGCCATGATTTTAATACAAATGTATTAAATGTTCCCATATAATTCCTAAATTAAGTACATTTGTATTTTATTAATACGTTTTAGGAAATTCTTGCTAAAAGCCCTGTATATTTTTCATCATCATTCTAATGTTCTTTTTTAAAAAGCTGAACATTGATATATATTTTTTTAAATAAATATTTATTTATATTTTTGTATTGCAACAAAAGTGACTTGCTTGATGTCAATGTGCACAATGACAAATCAAAAATTATTATATTATTTTAGACTATAAATGTTGCCACATCTACTATAATTTTATTTTCATTCTTTACGATATTTGTTTAAATAATTTGTAACAATGTTTTCTCAATTTTGTTTCTGTTTTCTTATAGCAACACTGGACTTAGCCATAAACTATGCATAGTTGATTTTGACAAGTACTAATTGTCACAACTGTAAACACAACAGCACTCCTTTTTTCTATGTTAGCCATTATGATAGCTTTGTTTATAAAGCAAACTGTTAAGAAAACCACACACAGGTCTCACGAAATCCTAGTAAAATATATCCAACGAGATGATGACTTTGAAACTTTGGAAGTGTATCCAATGCTATTCACCATATGTGGCAGTGATCTGTAGGTGAATCCTATTCTGTGTGATTGTTAGTTTTCAGCACTGAAAATCATTTTTAAAAATGTCCCTATATAATTCTTAAATTAAGTACATTGGCATTTTATTTTTTATTTACGATTTTGAGAACCTCTCTTTACATTTTTCATCAGCATTGTAAAAAGATTTTAAAGTAGTCTAATACATATTGCTTGATATTGATTTAGTCTTTTTGGTATTAGTAACAAAAGTGACATGCTCGATAATGTCAGTGTGCACAATGAGTAAGTTTACATGGACGCCAATAATCCATTTTTAACACAGTTAAGACATTACTACATGTTTTTTCTTCCTTCCATTTAATCAGATAAAGGTCATAGTTGCATTATTAAAGTACAGCACAGGCATATAAACACTGGTTTGTCACATGGGGCTTGAATGAAATATTCCTGAATGAAAGTAAAAGTGCCAAACTGCAGTTAAAGTCGACAAATTAAAAATTAAACACCTGAAATTGCATGAAACTCCGGTGGAAATGTGGATAGCGTGGAGACACACTGAGGTTAATGGATCTATATGCTATTTAATATATAAAATGGGTTTCATGAAAGGAACATTCAAAAAGCAACTCATGTAAACACCTTGAATACACTTGATCATATCATCATTACTGATGTCCATGTAAATTTAGTCATTTATAAATCAAAAATTATTATATTATTTTAGACCAGGGGTCACCAATCTCGTTCCTGGAGGTCCGGTGCCCTGCAGGGTTTAGCTTCAACTTGCCTCAACACGTCTGCCTGGGTGTTTCAAGTATACCTGGTAAGACCTTGATTAGCTTGTTCAGGTGCGTTTGATTAGGGTTGGAGCTAAAATCTGCAGGACACCGGCCCTCCAGGAACAAGTTTGGTGATCCCTGTTTTAGACTATAAATATTGCCCACATCTACTTTAATTCATTATTTTGACATTTGTTATAAGAATTTGTAAGAAAGTTTCTCAATAAACAGTTTCTTCTTTTTGTAGGCTTTGCAAATTTTTCCGAAAGTGCCGTGCAGTTTTTGGAGAATCAAGGCCTCGAGTCTCAGTGAGTATTATGGCCAGTGATCATCCACGTAGGGTGTGTGTTTGTGTTTACAGTATAGCATGTCTCTGTGGGTTGAGATTAAGCAGTGTATGTGATGGTTTGTGCTTCCCTGCGGTGAACAGGCTTTGTTCTCTACCTCCGTCTCTACAGGGGCCCCATATCCAAGCTAACCTTTAAGCTGATCCTGGCACTTCTCTGCGCTCTCATTGGAGCCTTTCTCACCTTCCCCGGCCTGCGATTGGCCCAGATGCATCTCGATGCCCTCACGCTAAACAACTGCAAAGTCACACAGTAAATATTTCAATAATGTTTCAATAATCATAAGTCTACTTTAATGCGTTTACATAATTGATATTGTCCTTGATGATGTCCAGTGTAGGCGCAATTAGATTCAATAAGCAATTCAGTTATCAAATTACATTTCTGCTGAAAAAGCAAAGTAAGGTCAGGTAACTTAATTACCATTATAAAATACTTGCTTAAATAATGTACATAAATTCATCTGTTCTGTATAAACCAGGTTCAAGGAACCAGATTAATTATTTATATTTTGAAAAAATTATATTGTTTTAACTATAAAACGGCTACATTTATCAAGATAATTGCATATGCTTTAACAAGGCGAGAAATTAGTTCATGACATAATGAGCTATACATTTAGAGAACGTTATTTTTTGTTATTCAGATATTTTGCAGAATAATTAACTTTTTCAACTAAAGGATAGATTATACACGATTTGTACATGCCTGAGAAGGCATTAAATGTTTTTTTTTTAAAGTTAATGGCAATATGTTTATGAAATATGATGTTATTGTTTTTAAACGTTTTGGGTTTTGATATATATTTTGTTTAAAGGCTATATAGTGTTTTTTTATTATTTTAAATTATGTGAATAGTAATAATTACTTTTTGAAGTAACTGATTTTTATTAAACCAGCCAATTCAGTAGTTTTGTTGCTCTTATTAGCTGTTCTTTGACCATATATGATTGAGAAAATGCTCAATTGGTCCTTAACCGTTGATACAATGCAGGATGGATCCGAGCTTTCATATTGAGGACGCTAAATTCTGACCCTACCATCCAAATGTTGCAGCAGAAATCGAGACTCATCAGACCAGGCAACGTTATTCCAATCTTCTATTGTCCTATTTTGGTGAGCCTTTGCCAATAGTTGCCTCATTTCCCTGTTCTTAGCTGACAGGAGTGGCACTCAGGGTGTTCTTCTGCTGCTATAGCCCATCCACCTCAAGGTTGGATGTGTTGTACACTCAGAGGTACGCTCTTCTGCATACCTCGGTTGTAACAAGTGGTTATTTGAGTTACTGTTGCCTTTCAATCAGCTCAAACCAGTCTGGCCATTCTCCTCTGACCTCTGACATCAACAAGGCATTTGTGCCCACAGAACTGCCGCTTACTGGATATTCTCTCTTTTTCAGACCATTATATGTAAACCCTAGAAATGGTTGTGCGTGAAAATCCCAGTAGATCAGCAGTTTCTGAAATACTCAGAACAGCCTATCTAGCACCGACAACCATGCCACGTTCAAAGTCACTTAAATCACCTTTCTTCCCCATTCTGATGCTCGGTTTGAACTGCAGCAGATTGTCTTGACCATGTCCACATGCCTAAATGCATTGAGTTGCTGCCATGTAATTAGCTGATTAGAAATTTGTGTTAACGAGCAGTTGGACAGGGGTACCCAATAAAGTGGCTGGTGAGCGTATGTATAAAATATGGTGTCAGTAATTTTAAATGTATTGATGCATTTTAGAAATTATATTTTATTATATTTAAATATTATTACTTTTTGAAGTATCTTCTTTTTTTTAATCCAACCAGACCAGATTGTCAAAGAACGGCTAACAAGAACACCAAAACAGTGGCTGCATGTTATATATTTAGATCTGGATTTTTTTAATTTTTATTATTTATTTTTATTTATTTATTTATTTTTTGTCAAGCTGAATATAACAAGTTTGCTTTAAAAAAAGGATACCCACTAGCAATAATTCCATGTTAATTTACATTAAGAGTCAGTGTCTGACCACATCCTCAGCCAGTTATAAGTATTACCTCAGACCCTGTCTCCATTTTCAGCCAGCACTGAGCTCTAGGGTAACTGTGTTACAAAAGAGGAGTTAAGCATTACACATCTCACATAGCTAATCCTCTTCAGTGTGGCCAGCTCTCCATACCTGCTCTCATGACACTATGGGGCTTACAGTTACACCTCTTTTTGGCCTGGATTACATTCATGCTTTTTGTGCTTGGAAAATGCTATATTTAAAGCTGTGGTATTTTATGACATTTGATGCTCCACTAATATTAATGCACTGGTCTGTGATGATGACTAATATGTTGTTTTTATGCATTCATATTTCAGGACTTTGCTGCATATCAACTTCTTGGCCCCTTTAATCATGGTACTGCTATGGGTGAAGCCCATAACAAAGGATTACATAACAAATCCCACATTTGGAAAAGACAATGTGCCTTTGTGAGTACCTCACATCACTAGTTTATCAAATTAATGATTCTTTACCTCAAAGTATAACATTTTGTATGCACATTTCTGGTGTTTTTTGACTTGTTTCATTGGTTCACAGTATTATAAAGAAAGGTTATTTGCACTTTGTATGTATAGGTACAAGGCATAGATTATATTAATTTATTCTACCTTTAAGATGGATTTGTTTGACACAACAAAGACTGCAATTTGGGCAAATTAAATTTGAGTTTTTGTAAAAGTTAGTAACAATTTACTCTTTGTGGAATTCATTGAATCTCATTTGAATATTTCACATGTTTATGTCCCACTGAGGGTTAGTTTGAGTCGTGGATCTTAAAGGGATAGTTCACCCATAAATGGAAAATTACCTGCTATTTAGTCACTCTCAAGACCTGTGCACACCGAGACGTTTTTATCTCCCGACTAAACAACGATCGTGTACACCAACGTGCAAAACGCCTGGGGCAAAAGCGTAATTTTTTAAAAAACGCCTCATGCTCGTTTTTTGTATTGACGCGCCCGGTCAAAACCATGCCCACCAATTAGATCGGCACTTTTGTTTACATGCACGGAGCTGCTGAAGTTACAGTAAACAGCACTTGGAGGCACTCAAGCACAAAACTGCGAGCGCACATTGAAGAAGATGCTCAGAGGTGATGTGAACGTTTAGCTGCTTATTGCTCTTGTGAACAATAATCATTTTTTCATCGCTACAGCTGGAGCTGCTGCTTGAACCATCCATGCTTGTTCGAGTCACCAGTAACTTCAACAACAAGCATGTGAACTTCCTCTCCTCCTGTGTCACAAGCGGGTGTAAAGTTGTGTAGCGCCGACGATAAACACAAACGAAAACCGTCCCGGTGTGTAGGAGTCTTCAGGTGGTTCTAAATTTTCATTAGTTTCTTTATTCTGTATAACTCAAAAGCAGATATTTTGAAGAAAGCTAAAAATATGTAACTACTGACTCAAATAGTAGCAAAAACAAATACCATGGTAGTCAATAGTTGGTTTACAGCTTTCTTCAAAATGTGTTTTGTGTTCAACATAAGAAAGAATATAAAATTGGACTTGAACAAGTAAAGGGTGCAAATCTTCTAAGTAAAATTTACTCAGTTTAGATCAGGGGTCCGCAACTACAGGGCCATGGATCCACAACCCAGTTGGCAACAAATCAGGTGAATCCCAAATGATGGGGGCCTTTTAGGGGCCGTTCGCATATGATGTCTTTTCTAGTTCGCACAAGTTTGTTGCTTCCAATAAGGGTGCGCGGCTTGTGCGCACAAGCTGCTTGATGGGCTGGGGCCTTTCAGACCAGACACACCCAATTGAATGAATCCTGCGAGCGCACTGCGAGTCACGTGACAAGAACTGACCGATCAACTTGTATTGAATATACATACTTTGCTAAGACTAATTATCTCAGACAAACACAGAACACCCAAACACTGCAGTGCTTTGTAATTTTTTCTATAAATAAAATCCGTATCAGAGTGACAGCTGTTTTGTCAGCTTGTCTTCCACTGGGGAAATGGTTGATGGTCGCCTAGCAACTCCCCCCCCTACGGTCCTCGGTAAAATTATCAATCGTTGACTGGTCCGCGGTAATAAAAAAGTTGAAGACCACTGGTTTAGATAGTATTTGGCATGTCTCTAAATTGAGTTAAAGTTACTCAAGTTAATGAGACAATGAAAGGAATAATTAGCCTGCTAACACCTGCTATTAATAAACAAAAATACAGAAGAGAAACACAAAACTACAACTGACTTCAGTCACAGCCCTAGACAGCCCTAAACCAAATGTTAGGCCTTAAAAAAGTCTTAAAACCACTGAAATATTGTGTTATAGTTTGTAAATCCTGTTAAACGGGTCTTTATTTCCTTTGTCCTTGTAAAGTTATACCCAATTGGGCCAGCAACTTTCCAATCACTAACAATATATTTCAGTAAAAGTTTAAAGAAACGTTTATTTGGTAACTATTTACTTATTAATATGGTTTAATTATCTTCCTTACAATAACATTTGTTTTTAATTATTTTAAGGTTTAACTTGGCCATTAAAAAATTGTTAGCGTTTAGCCTTGTGCAAGTCTGAAATTTCATTCATCACAGTCTTAAAAAGATCTTAAAAAGTCTTGAATTTGACTTGATGAAGCATGTAGAAACCCTGCCTTAATGAAATCAGCTGAATTATAATATGTGGAATCTCTCAAAATCTCAGCAGAGGATCATTAAGCAGCTCCACAAACAACAGCTTTTTATCACCAACCTCTTTGTCTAAATAATCTAGAACCAAATAATTTCTGAACTAAGTGTTATTCATGGATTTTTGATGACAGAATTGTATTTTTGAGGGAACTATCACTTTTTGATTTGGATATTTATTCAGATCAAGTCTGATGGGTTCATACTAACACACTCTAAAAAATGTTGACTCATTTGATTGGCTCAAATAAGGGAAGATAGTGTGTGATATCTTCTAAGTAATCAAATAGTAATAAAAGTTAATCAGATTAATTAATAAAGTAGTGGAAAACTACACTACTTTTTAAAATATGGTTGCTTTTAGTATTTAATTACTTTTCAAAATTACCTTTTTAAAATATCCTTCCTAGCACTGCCAGGCAATCTAGGCATGACTTGCAGTTTTCTTCTCGATTTTCTATTCATAAATGCTTCACATTGCGATAACAAAAGATGTTCTTTCTGTTTACTTGAATTGATGTTTTGTTTTTTTCCTTGATACTTTTGTTTAACTCTCATTACTCAAGTCAAATGCCAAAGTTGGGGCTTATTTTACTGGCCATGATCGAGTGTGTCACTCTTCTTCATCTGCTTGCAGAATGTCTGAGAAGACGTATGACACATTGCGTCTGTGGGTGATCCTGCTTCTCTGTGTGCTGAGACTAGCCATGATGCGGCATCATCTCCAGGCCTACCTCAACTTGGCCCAGAAGGGCGTCTTACAAATGAAGAAGGAAGCGGGACGCATTAGTACTGTGGACCTCCAAAAAATGGTACATAGACTTTTAACACTTTTTTTTTCATGCTCCTGTTACATCTTGTTCTTTCAGATAAACGACGTGTCATTATATCAAAAATCCCAAAGATAGCAGGTAGTCTCAGAATAATGTCGATAATTTGCAATTACATTATCGAACACAAAGGCATCTTTTATTTTTGGCCCCTATCCCGAGCATCTTCAGTGGATTGTTCTTGTGATGTTTGATCTGATACTAGTTAATAAATGCACTCAGGGACCCTCTTGTGGCGTCTACTCTAGAGGCCTACATTACAGTGTCGACATTCCTCAAAGGTGGAAATATGTCGGTATGAAAAAGGACTGCGTGGCATTGTTGCCCTCAAAGCTCCAAAATGAGGAGGCTATTTGAGTTTAGTGGAGCGCAAGGATCAAAACCCACAGCACTCCACAGCTGGGGCTGAGGAAAAGAGCCCGTTTGATGTTCCAAGCCATAAGTGAGACTCGCAAATGGCTGTAGAGTCGCAGGGGTGTCTGGTCTTACATCTGCTGCAAAATCATATGCTCGCAGCCTCCCTCTGTACTTAAGCTCCCAGTGATGGTTTCAGCAAGTCTGTTTGATGAGCTCCTCTCCTGCCAAGCTGCTTGTTTTGAACAAAATTTGCCTAAGTGTTTTAACTGCAAATTTGTTTTCCCTCACACAGGTGGCCCGAGTCTTTTACTACCTGTGTGTAATAGCTCTACAGTACATTGCGCCTCTGGTGATGCTGTTACACACTACTTTGCTGCTAAAGACATTAGGTAAGTGCATTGAAGTTCTTCTTGACACAATCTCTATCAGCCCCGTTGGGTTTCTTGAAATTTTCAGACTCCTCTTTCAACCCCCAGGTGGACACTCGTGGGTGATTTACTCTGATGAGAGTTTGCCGTGTCTATCAAACGAGGACTCTAGCCCTGCCGAGGTGGGGCAAAGCCAGATGGAGGCCTCTCAAACTGTGGCCCAGCTGTCGGTTGCACTTGGGGGGCTGAGGACTGTTTTCTCCCCCTTGCTTTTTCGAGGGCTTCTGTCTTTCTTCACTTGGTGGATCGCCGCGTGTTTGTTCTCCACCTCTCTCTTCGGCCTTTTCTACCACCAGTATCTGATGGCTGCATAGCATCTTTAAGGGCTTGTTTCGACTGAACTTTGCAGCACGAGGCACTCAAACATTCCCCTTTCCTACAACCATATCAGTCGGGTTCTTCTCTGAAGGACTTCCGCATTGTTTTAAACTAACAAATTCACAAACGACAACAGTCATAATTCACTCACTGTAATATTCATCAATGCATCAACGAACAGGGGATGCCAACTGAAGGAGACCTTGAAATGCTGACTTTTTTATGAGCCACTAGAAGGTTGGAAGGAAGGGATCACTCATGGTCTTTGATGTACTTCATTTTATTTTTAATGAATTTCATAAGAACGACGATTTTTAATAGCATTTTTTTTTTTTTTGTTATTATACTTCTCTTAAGTAGATACTGGGTTCTGCTGTACGAGAGGTTTTCATTGTTGGTATGTGAAGTCAAAACAGTGTTTTTAGTCAAGCTGGGAGAGTGAAGTGAGGGGATTCATCCAGGAGAAATGTGCGTATTAAAGGTGTATTTATTTGTCTATTGTCTGAGGGTCTGAACCCAGCTTCCTCGCCAGGAGTATTTCATTTGACTGAAGAAGACTGATAGATAATTTAAGTGTGTGTGAGCGCGCAAGCGCATGTGAGAGTGACGGTTTGTGTGTTAACATCAGTGCCTGCAGGCTCCCAGTGACCCCTGCTGCTGGTGGGTAAATCTAAAAAGGGCATTTTGATCAAGTATAAAAGCTAACTCAAAAAAACTGTCTAAAGCAGTGGCCTCCGCTCATCTGATACCCTTCCCCGTCATTTAACCGGTCAGATGTTTCACTTTGAATTTCGGGTCCAGTGACTTCAAACACATCCTCTAAGTGGGCTCCATGTTTCTGGATAGAGCTTATTGATTTTCTGTAAAGCATCAAGTAACAGGATTGGATTTGTTTCATGTGAAGGTGCCAAGTATGCTTGTTTTCCCCCATGAGTGTGTACAGTATTTCCCGCTGGAAATCGGAAGCACACATGTAGAGGTGCAAGCCAAAAGAGAACATGCAGCTTGATCACAAAGAAACATAGTTTAATGAGGTCCACTTTAATATTGTATGATTGGGCACTACAGTTAGAAAAACTGCACAGAGGCATATCAGGTATGTTTTTTTTTCTTTTTCTTTTTTTTTTTGTGTCTGTTAGTCATTTTTAAGTGTTGACCTACTGTAAAGTCTTATTCTCACCCTCTGTTTTGAGTTTTGAGGAGGGTACGCAGACAATGAATGTATTGATCCTGCCTGATTTTTGATTGTTGTTATGATGGATTTTATTTTAACAAATCTACAGCTCTTTGCATTAACAAATATCAGTTGAATCAATCCTCCAAGGACATTTATCATCAACAGCACAATCAACATTTGTCTATATGCTGAAGCCTTTTTTATTTTAGTTGTTGATTCTCAAGCTGTGAACATTGAAGGACACAAATTTTATTTTAGCTGTAAACATTCACATCCTTTATTAATCAGCAATGGGCAATTTAGTCTTAACCTTTAGGATTTAGTTCACTGCCTTATTATGATTTCCCCACCATTAAAAATCAGAAAAATGACCAAAATTGATTAAAAATAAACTTTATTAAATTGTTACTAAGTACAACACCTTTTTACGGTTTTTTTCAGTAAGCATGTATGTTAACATTTCTGACCCTAATGCCAAATAACAGTGTACGAGGCTCATGACTGATCCATACTGAGATATTGTAGACAAATCACTTTTCTTCTCTTCAGTATTCCAGTAGAGACGTATCTGTTTTAAAACCCTTGGGCCTGAACTGATCTGTCGGTCTAATGCATTTAACTTTATTTATTATTTTTCAGTTTGTTTAATAAATGATTGTCAAGAAAACTTAAAGTCTCGTTGTCACATAATCCTTTTTACAAAGTTTTATTTCTTAAAATTGGCAGTTTTGTAATGTTGGAATTACTGTGAATGACATGAATTCGCACAGTGAATGGTTCTCGCTGGTGTAATGTTGTCCTGAGTGCTATTGTCGATACTGGCCTCCTCTTTTAGTAGCCGCTCTTGGATCAATGAGACAAATTCCAAAACAAACAGGCGAAGAGGCTCTTTTCTTTCCCTAAGAAGACTCCATTCACTCAAAGCATTTCATCCGAGGCCCACCGAGGGTCATCGTTCCCAGTGCCCGAACAAGTGAATCTTCTCAAAAGGTATCTTTTTAATGACCGCTCCACTGTCTGTGCTAAATAATGAGAGTTTCATTATTGTGTTAGCTCAGTTGAGAGCAGCAAAATAAATAATGAGAACTTGTAATAATGGGTGACCTAACCTTGTTCTTTTTGTCCAGAAATGAATAGACTGAAAGCACAGACTCTTGAGGAAGCTAACGAATCTGGATGCTTTCGTTTCGCACTTAGGGCTGTTTTCAAAGGCTATACTTGATTTTACATAATGCAAATGCACTCTGGAACAGTTTGTATGCAATGCATGAACGTGTTACTTGCAAACTAACTACTTAGACATTTACATGTCTGTGTAATTCACATCTATATTTTGTTTTACATAGAGAGGAGAATGAGAGCTATGATCTTATTTATGTTTTTAATATATATTGTAGAGTGTCTGAGAACGCACAGTGTTTGTAGTGTCAAATCTAATGCAATTAAATACACTCCATAATGATTTGAGGATGAAGCTCTCATCAGGGCATTTGAACAGAAGTGACTGCCCCCTTGTGAATGTGTGATGCAGTGACAGGTATAAACTGAGTGAGATCAGAGCACCTTTAATTTGACTGCATCCCTTGTCACTGGTTCTTAATTTTGTTTTTATCTTGCTACAAATTGTTTATTTTATCTCCGAGATGTTGTGCACATCAGAGCTGTTCGCACATAAAAATGGAATGCTGAGGAAAAGGTGCTTGACTTTAGGACAGGACAATCTGAGAAATATCTGAGGTATGTTAAAACATATTAAGAACCTTCATGATTAGTTCATATCTCGTTGTACAATATTAATTTGCATTTATGTTTTTAATTATGTCGCATTTTAATTGTATTACTCAATTATTATTTACAGTCATTTTAAAAACACTATTGGATTCCCAGATAAAAAGACATAGATCATTAAAAGGAATTATTGTAATTTATACATTGAAACAGAATTGTAAAACAATATAGGAACAATGTACATATACAGAGTTCTTCTGTATGTTTTGAAGAAAACACACACACACTAAATCCCATACACTTACAGAAAATAAACTTGAGCTTTACATCTGCAATGGTGTTAAAATAAGAATGTGTGGAATATAAGGAGCACATCTGAAATATGGGTTTGAAATGTGTAAAAGTGTAAATGATCACAGGTTTCATATCAAAACAAAGTTCCAAAATCATAATTCACAGAATAATCTCACAGCAATAGCAAACAATATTTATTTCACCTAGGGTCCTTTTACATATCCCAAATTCCATTATTTATATATATATATATATATATATATATATATATATATATATATATATATATATTTTTTTTTTTTTTTTTTTTTTTTTTTTTTAATTAAATTTTTTTTTAATTTTATAAATTGAAATGTATCCACACTCAATGATTATAATGGAGATCAGTGTCCAGACTCCAGGCTAGTTTTAATGTTTTAGATATCAAAAAAGCATGTTCACTTGAAACCAAGTAACACAATTTTACAATTTATTGAAAATTTACCAAAACATATTTTAAAAATCCTTTTAAAATTAAAACAGGGAAGAAAAGTAGGATTATTATGTTAAAAAAAAATTTACAACGCTATTAATTTCAAACTACAAAGTTTTTGATATATATATATAACATATAATATATGTGTGTGATATATGAGAAACATGTCTGAAATATGGTATTGGAACAATGTGTGCAGAAAGTGTAAAAACTTGATCACAGGTTTCATATTCAAACAAAAAGTTCCGAAATCATATTTCTTACAATAATCTCACAGCAATGACAAACAATATTTATTTTACAGAAGGTCCTTTTACATTTCCCAAAATCCATTTATTTAGGTGAATTGAATAAACTAAATCGGCCGTAGTGTATGTGTGTGGATGAGTGTGTATGGATGTTTCCCAGTACTAGGTTGCGGCTGGAGGGGTATCCGCTGTGTAAAACGTATGCTGGATAAGTTAACGGTTTATTCCACTGTGGTGACCCCAAAGGGACTAAGCTGAAGGAAAATGAATGAATGAAAATTTAACGCTTTTAAATCCTGTTAAAATTGAAATATGGAAGGAAAGGAGAATTATATATATATATATATATATATATATATATATATATATATATATATATATATATATATATATATATATATATATATATATATATATATGTATATATAATTTTATTTTGATGGGTTGTCGTGAAGATATTTAGGTTTTCGTTTGTCCATGTTATAATGATGCTGTTTTATTTTTCACTGAAATTAATGTGTAAAATTATCTTAAAGTGACCTTTCAGAGGAGCTCTAGAGATGAAAAGCATGTCTATTATAGTGGGCTATGTGTATTTAAAAAAATTATTTAATGTTACACACATGCCCAGAACAAGCTATTGTCGCCATTTTAAATTTTAGTATTCACTCTAGATTTTGTTTGTACGTCTTTTCGTTTGATTAAGTCATTCAAATTTGACTGAAATGCACCTTAACAGCTGAATTCCACGTTTCTGTTTTGATGAAATCCCAAGGCCTCACATCGTTTTGGTCAAGCAGACTTCATCAGGCATGTGTCCACCGATCTATAATCCTCTTTAGCCCTTAGTTGCCCCTGATGTGTCCCTTGTGCCTCTATTTGAACTATGGCTAGTGGTCCGAGGGCAGCAAAGGTCGGCAGCCACTCAACCGAAGCCCCCATGGGACACCACTATTAGTCCAGCATACCAGCACTATCACTGAAGACATCAATGACCAGAAAAACACAACAAAAACCAGTGAGTATTTTTATTATTTTTATAATGACGTTCCATACAAAACATTTTCTACAAAGAGGCCAACACAAAACAATGTTAATTTAATAGGAAAATATGTGCTAGGGCATGCCATTCCAACTATGCTAATAGTGAAAATAAAAGTCACTTTTTTTTCTTTTTTTTTTTTTTTTTTTACATTTTAATCACTTAATAAGCATAATTTTGTTTATTTATTGTGTAGAATGAAATGTTGCACAAAGTTAAACATCATAAACACTTCCAAATATAGAATAAACAGTTACATATAAATAAAAGGATGTTTGGTGTAGGCCAGTGGTTCTCAAACTTTTACCACCTCAGAAAAAATGGTCTCTCCAAGTATCGTCATAATGACCAGTATTAAAATACAGTAGTGTAGCAGGCCTAATAAAGCAGCTGCAGCTCTGCACAGTTCAAAAACCAAGCGGATGAATTGCTATTATTAAAAATATTGGTCACATTTTACAATAAGGTTCATTAGTTAATGTTAATTAATGCATTTACTAACATGAACAAACAATGAACAATACATCTACTACTGTATTTGTTCATTTTAGTTAACGTTAGTTGATGAAAATACAGTAGTTCATTGTTAGTTCAGTGCATTAGTAAATGTTCAATTATGATTAATAAATGCTGTACATGTGTTGTTCATGATTAGTTCATGTTAGTAATTGCATTAACTAATGAACCTCATCGTAAAGTGCGTTACCAGAATATTTACTATTGTCAGCCACTTTAACCATTAAAAATAGTTTGAACATTAACTCTGCTTACAGGTAAACTTTTGCTCCTAAATCAAAAATAGCACTGTTTTTAAAGTAAAAAGAAAACTGCTTTACTGAAATTGAAAGTATTAACATATAGTAGCCTATTCATCAAAACCTGCAAATGTTCTTCAGACCTCATAAATATAAGCTATATGTCATCATATTCATATAAAAACTCTTTTTGATATATTTTTTTAAATAGGTGTTGCCTGTATATTTGACTTATTTGTATGTCTTTAAAATCTAAACATTAACTGGTATTTTAAATATATGATTTGGATTTACATATTTAAATAAATTAGATCTGCTTACTGCGTGTTAGAAAAGCAAGTCATTAAACCATACATGCCAACATTGGGATGTAAAAATATGGGAAATGCCCCCACCAACCATTACAAATATGGGGAGGAGAATAGCTTCAAATAATACATATCAAATATTAGAAAACTGAAAATGAAATAAAAGGTTTAGCCTATTAAAATCAATTTACTGATCACATCTGTGTTATATGCGTCATAGGGTTAAAAGTGTTTTCATTTAATTAATTATTCATCAATTTCTCGGCGTACCACACAAAACAACAATTCTGAGAAAATCACCTTTAAAAATATGTTGTAATTGAAGAAACATTTTGAATGTTTTCTTGCCATTAGACTAAAAAAACACTTTATTAACAAAACAGCACCTCAAAATCGACAGAAATGTTTGGTTTGCACTGTCTTGCCTTAACAAAATGTAAACAAAAATAAAAATGTTTATTTTGCTTCATGTGAAATAGCATTGTTTTACAGTGATGGCTGCATCCACTGCATTGCATAAATTGGCGGTTCATTTCGCTGTGGTGACCCCAGATTCTTAAAGGGACTTAGCCGAAAAGAAAATGGGTGGATGATTGAAATAGCACTATTGCATAAAAAGCAATAGTTAGCTTAGGATGGTGAGTCTTATGTCTGTTACATCTATAAATCAATGAGGTAAATGAGAGAGTATAATGATTCCAGAAGAACCGTGGGACGATCTTAGCTGCGCGTGTTCACACAACAATAAATCTCGAGGCAGAAGAAAGAAAACTTTACTGTTTCCTGCTCAGGGAAATCTTTCTTCAGACATGAGATTTATTCCCACAATCACAGACATAACACCTTTTGCTGTCCTGCCTGTGTGCAGCTGTACGTTTGTCCGAAGTGAGGCTCCTATACAGAAGTATTTGTCACTAAGGAATTGTTGCCACTGGAGACAGTTGCCGGGCGCAGTGGCTGGAGGCATGATCCGTCTATAGTATCCCAGAAGGCCATAGGAGCTGATTCCCCCATAAGTCACCAGTGGAGGTGAGAATCTCATATTGTGTCCTCTGTTTGCTGGCCTGAAAGACAGGGGAAATAAGGGTTAGTCTGAAAGTAAGTTTGCCAAGGATGTATTTCAAGTCAACGTGTCGCCATTGTGTGAGTGGCCTCTTCACACTTTGCTAAAGCCTGCCAATTTACCAAAAGATTGCTTCTGTTTCCTAGCAACAATTTAATTAAGATGGTACGTGCAAGGTGGGGCTTTCTCTCTAAATGCCGGATTCTTTAGTGTGTGTGTGTCCCAATAAGAATATGTCATATATTAATGTTTGCCGTAGCCGAAATTCTTCATTGAATGACCTAAATCACTTTTTAATCTTGTTAATTATCCAGTATTAAAGGTAAGCCAAACTCGGCTGTGAACTCATCAAATCTGCTTATTAAAAGTAAATTGATTCTTGATTTCTTATAATTTATTAAAAAAAAGAATCTGTTACAAAATTTGCCAATATTTTTTGGTGTGTGTGTGTGTGTGTGTGTGTGTGTGTGTGTGTGTGTGTGTGTGTGTGTGTGTGTGTGTGTGTGTGTGTGTGTGTGTGTGTGTGTGTGTGTGTGTGTGTGTGTGTGTGTGTGTGTGTGTGTGTGTGTGTGTGTGTGTGTGTGTGTGTGTGTGTGTGTGTGTGTGTGAGACAAGTAATTTATGCATGTGCACATTTTATGCCATATTGCAGATATATTCCATTTTCTAGACTAAAATTAAATATATGAAACAGACGCTCTGCATATCCTGTTAATTTTATACATGGACACATGTATCAAATTACTGTATGTGCAGTAATGATCTATTTGCACTTTAAAGCTTATAAAACATTAATTAATAAGATCAAATAATATTTGATCATATTATATTATAGGGCCTATTAAAGCAGGCCTAATAAAGCAGCTGCAGCTCTGCACAGTTCAAAAACCAAGCGGATGAATTGCTATTATTAAAAATATTGGTCACATTTTACAATAAGGTTCATTAGTTAATGTTAATTAATGCATTTACTAACATGAACAAACAATGAACAATACATCTACTACTGTATTTGTTCATTTTAGTTAACGTTAGTTGATGAAAATACAGTAGTTCATTGTTAGTTCAGTGCATTAGTAAATGTTCAATTATGATTAATAAATGCTGTACATGTGTTGTTCATGATTAGTTCATGTTAGTAATTGCATTAACTAATGAACCTCATCGTAAAGTGCGTTACCAGAATATTTACTATTGTCAGCCACTTTAATCTTTAATTAAGATCTTATCTTAATTAATGTAACGCTGTTTATAGAATAACAACAAAAAGCACATTGTGTTGCTTCATGTTAGCTCTGGTCCATTTTATACTATTAACAAATGCAACTTGTTTTTTATTAATGTATTAGTGTGCTTAAATTAAGAATAACACATTATTTATATGTATTTGTTATTGGTTTATACATTGACTAATATTTAATGATTAATTAAATCATTATTTCATGAATTAAATTTTCCAGAGATGGGTTGCAGCTGGAAGGGCATCCGCTGCATAAAAACGTGCTGGATAAGCTGGCGGTTCATTCCGCTGTGGCGACCCCAGATTAATAAAGGGACTAAGCCGAAAAGAAAATGAATGAATGATATTATTTAATAAATATTGATAATAATAATTTATTGAAGCAATAAATATAAGCCAGACTTTGCAGTGAACTCATCCAATGCACTTATTAAAGGTAAAACAATTTCTTGATTTTAACAAAATTTGGCAATTTTTTTTCCCATCTTTTTGGTGTGTGTGTGTGTGTGTGTGTGTGTGTGTATGTGTGTGTGTGTGTGTGTGTGTGTGTGTGTGTGTGTGTGTGTGTGTGTGTGCGCGTGCGCGTGTGTGCGCGTGTGTGTCTGTGTGTGTCTGTGTGTGTATGTGTGTGTTTATGACAAGTACAGTCATTTTATGCACATTTTATGCTCGTCGTGTCATATTGCAGATATATTCCAATTTCTAGACTTAAACTGAATGTCATATAAAACTGTCCTGTTAATTTTATACATTAGATTATTATCATTATGTGCAGTGATGATCTATTTGCACTGTTAAGGCTTAAAAACATAATATAATATGATAAAATGTAAAATGTATAAAATGTATTAATTCTTGATTTCATTTAAAACTCCTGTCACTAAATTTGGCAACATTTTATGCACATTGTGTCATATTGCAGATATATTCCAATTTCTTTTGAACTTTTCTTTTGACTTTTGAACGTCGTATGAAACAGACGGTCTACATGTCCTGTTAATTTTGTACATGTACCATTAAAGCTTTAAAAAACCTAAAAAAAACTTTGTAATATGATTTTATTAGTTAACATTAATTTATTACCTAACAATAAGAAGTACTTTGTGTTGCCTAATAGAAGTTTTTTAAAAATTGTTCATTGTAGGTTGTGTTAGCTCAGGTCCATTAAATAGTATTAACAAATGCAACTTGATTTTTATTGATGTGTTAGTATGTTTAAATTAAGAAAAACACATTATTTATGTATTTTTGTATTTGTTATTAGTTGTATAGTTGACTAACATTTAATGAATAGTAATAATAATGATAGTTTAATTAATTTATTTTAAATCTTATTATAAAGTTTTACCAAAAGCATCTTTAAAAAGCATATTAAAGCTATTAAAACAATCTAACATTTTAAGCAAAATCATTTCACAGTCCAAAACTCTTGTCATTTTAAAACGTAAATATTTATTCAAAATTGTTACACAGCCATATACCGTGATGAGTTTATATAGTACATTGATTTTATAATTGTAATGTCTTCATATTAAAAATTACCATTAGAGTCAGTTTCAACAAATCAAACAAGAATACGTTCTGCCACCGGCACTTTTCTGTCCTAAAAAGGTGATGAAAGAGAATTTTAGATCAAGCTCCAGGAATGACAGAAACTCATTTTAACCAACTGCTTTAGCTAGCTCATCATCAATTCATTATTATTTTTTGTCTGTTCACAGTTTAGGAAAACCCACCGTGAAGTTCTCCCGGTTTTGTAGGAAGGCACAAGCAGATGGTACAAGAACGGTGCATAATGTAGAGCCACTAAACGGATATTTTCATTGTTCAAAACCCTGCCAGTTAAACCTGGCAAAATTACATTAATGAAAATACACCAATCTGTTTGGATTGCAAATCATTTAAGCTATTTCTGTTAATGTGATTTGTTTATTTTGGCTACACAATATTTAATTTCAGCATCAAAATTGCAATGTGTGCATCCACAAATGAGTGTGTACGGATGTTTCCCAGTACTGAGTTTCAGCTGGAAGGGCATTTGTTGTGTAAAACATATGCTAGATAAGTTGATGGTTCATTCTGCTGTGGCGACCCCTGACAAATAAAGGGTCTAAGCCAAAGGAAAAGTAATGAATGAAACATCCACAATTGTCACATATTGTGCAATATTGAGTTAAGATTATAAATGACCATCACCTAGACCTGTCACTGTATCTATTTTTTGTTTCAATAAACAATATAATTGTCATTTTAAGACCATTTTATGCTACTCATGATGCCAGAATGACAGTATAATATCATCACAATGCAATCATCAATTGTCAGACCTCGACATGAAAATATAATTTAGTAATTTATAGTAAAAACAAAAAATTCTAAATCGAACAAAAAGTTCTCAGGGGTAGCTCAATTAATGTGTCAGTGCTCTTTGAGTGAGGGATTCATCAGAATAAACAGCAAAACAAAGTCCAAGGTACTCGAACAATGTGGAAGAAATATTTTAAAGCCTTTATTTACATAACTATTACTTAAAAGCATAGACACAGTTTTAAAGAATAGCCACATTAATAAAGACTTTTTCCTATTTTTTCCACATTTTTTGAATACCTTGGACTTTCTTTTGCTGTTTATAATAAATACTATCCCTGCAGGCGCAGGCCGTCATATTGACGTACCCCAACATCGTGGGGACATTGGATTTTGCTTGTAAATGAAAATCGGGTTGATGTCAGAACCCAACGTCAGGCCGACGTCAATGTCCAACGTCCAACCTAAAATCAACCAAATATCAACGTCTAATCATGTTACACCTTGACATTGTGTGGACGTTACCACTATGATGTCTATCAGACGTTGGATTTTGGTCACTTTCCAACACAACCTAAAATCAATGTAATTTAAACGTCAATATAACGTTGTCCTTAGATGTTGGCTAGACATTGAACTTTGGTCACAACCTAAATTTAACATAATATTAACGTTTTATGATATTGTGTGCCTGCTGGGATAGTGTTTTTTAACCATATTGACACCTCCAATAGAGAAAGAGATGCAGAATAAGCTGAAATGTTGCTAGAATTGTTTTTTATGTATAGGGTATATATATATTGCATCATCAAAAATGACTGAGGTCATGTCCATGTGTTGCGTAATAAATCAATTTATTGATTCTTGTGACAGGCCTACCAGCACTACAGTTTAAAATACAAGATTTTTGGATTTTGCATTACAAACTTTAACCATAGTGGAGTAAAAGTTTATCAGTTGTATCTGTTTTTTTATTTTATTAAAAACATTCAGGCACAAGAAACTACCATTTGTTTTCAATATCTGTACTTTAATACTGTTTGACTTTGTGGAAAACAACAAAGCACTTTTTATATTTTCTCTGCCTTCAATGCCTGATTCACTACCCTACTGAATTTACTTAATCAATATAAACAAATAAATTTGTTCCAAATAGGACTAGTCAAGTCATATGGTAAAATTTTATTCATATTGCAATATATACAGTAGAGTTGAGGTCAGAATTATTAGCCCCCCTGTTTTTTTTTTTTTTTTTTTTTCTCCAATTTCTGTTTAACGGAGAAAAGATTTTTTTTTCAACACATTTCTAAACATCATAGTTTTAATAACTCTTTTCTAATAACTGATTTACTTTATCCTTCTTTTATTCTAGCCAAAATAAAACAAATAAGACTTTCTCCAGAAGAAAATGTCCTTGCTCTGTTCAACATAATTTGGGAAATATAAAAAGGCACTAATAATTCTAACTTCAACTATATATTGCAGAAAAGGGGTCAGACCTTTACAAAATCGTGAAGCCCTAATGTTAGGCCATTTAAGATGTTCGCCAAACCATTCAATGTGTGCAAATCAAAGTACTTGACAGGATCCTGGTTCACGTTATGACTTTAGGCCTTGACATTGACATTGACAATGACCAAGCATTTGTGAAGCTAGTGTCTGGAATGGGATTGTGGGTTGGTGGGAAAGGGCACAAGCCATCATTGGGACCCAGTTCACCCTGTCATGTCTCTGCTCCTCCAGACACATTGCCAATCTTACAATGGTGACAATAATGGCGGCCCATCCTGCCCCACCACTCCAGACAATAGGAAAGGCCCGGGGCCATATGCTGAGCCTCTTGACACGAGTTCGTCTGCAGGATTGTCTGTGGGAAAGCCTGAATGAGGACTATGCCAGACATCGAAGGTCATGAGGTCGAGCTCTTAACGAAATTCTCTGAAAAGGTAATTTTGGGTACTAACGTATTGTCCTTTCATCCATGACTGAGGACTTGGTGATCTGTTCAATTATTTAAATGATCAAAATGCATGTTGTTATATCACCATAACTACATGGTCTATTTACCGCATACGACTCGCCATGCTATTTTAAGAAAAGACTAAACAACCTCCCCATCATCAATGGAGCAAAAATATGCCATGGCCCAAAATGATTTGATTATCGCATGCGGTGATTAGTAGGCACGCAATGTAGATTGGATGTCCAGCTTTGTTCGCACATACACAATTGCACAAAAGATGCTCGTCTTTACCCTTCCCCCACACTTCAGCATTCCCGCCTCCCTTCCCCTCAATGCTACGTAAATAGCGGTAGCACGTTAATAGAGTGTCGATAACTAGCTGCACCCTCCATTCACACTTCCACGCTCTTTTATTAGCATGACACTGGTTAGTGGCCGATCTCGTTGGGCCCCTGATTAAAAAGCGGACCCCTCAGAACACAAATCTCCCATCCCCTTTCATCTCTGGCCTCATATGACGGGGCTCTCTGATCCATGCTGGCACTGCGAACTGTCAAGAGTACCTGTTGGCTTCCTTCTCATCACCCCCGTTCCAGCTTTTGCTTCTTCAAGTGAGAATAATTGTGGCTTTCACCTGAAAGCAGAGCGGTACAGATTTAACTCTGACGTACGGGGTGGCGCCCAGGACAATAGCAAACAAAGGGAACGGGGTCAGTGTTAGCATTGAACAAGTCTTTCAGGTCACGTTGTTGCTTGAAAATGTCCTCCTGTCATAATCCACTCTGGTTCGAGAGCATTATTCCTGTCTGGAATGGATCACACCCTCTCTCTCTCTCTTTCTCCCTCTCGTGCTCTCTCGCTGAAGGATCCAGACCCAATTGTGATCCCCCTATGCAAGCTCAGCTCAACAGGGTCTCCTCCTGTCTTGCTCTGATTTCAAGGTAAAACGTCTCATTAGCTCTGGCCCTTGAAAGACGCCCGCTCCATCTCATATTCAGTTATACATTCCCTTTGAATAGCTTGTGAGAGGCGAGAAGGGAAAGAGTGAGAGAAAGGAAGGCAGGGGTGAGAGCTGATCCTGCTACCTGAGAGAGAGAGAGAGAGAGAGAGGAGGAGGAGGAGGCCTGCTGAGGCCTCTGTAATTTCATGCAATCATTACTGCCTTGTGGCACAGACACATTCGACTGTCATTTATGCCTTACTTGAGGATAAAAGCTCTCTAGAAAAAAGGAAGTAGAAAGTGTCTCCGCATTTGTATATTTGTGATATGTCGGCCAAATGAAAAGGGCTTGGCTTTTAACGGTTAAATTGTTTAAAATGCTGCTAAAATGGATTAAGAGGCACGCTGGGGGCTTTTAAAATATTATATGTTGATTATTTAGTTCATTATAGAGGCGTTTTAGACTCTGTTTAAGTGAAGGCCTTTCATGTCACAGACGTGATGTATAGAAGTGTATAGAAAGCTTGTGTTATTGTTATCATTTCTTTAAACTTTTAAAAGCATTTTCATAAAATTTAATTACATCAACCCCTACCCTATATATATATATATACACACACACACACACACACACACATACAACACACAGTTGAATTATTAGCCCTCCTGTTTATTTTTTTCCCTGTTTTCAGTTTACCAGAGAGCAGATTTTTTCAACACATTTATAAACATTATAGTTTAAATAACTGATTTATTTTATCTTTGCCATGATGTTTTACTACATGTTTTTCAAGACACTTCTATACAGCTTAAAGTGACATTTAAAGGCTTAACTAGGTCAATTAGGTTAACTAGGCAGGTTAAGGTAATTAGGGCAAGTTATTGTATAATGATGGTTTGTTCTGTAGACTATAAAAAAATAGACTAAAGGGGCTAATAATTTTGTCCTCAAAATAACTTTTAAAAAAAATTAAAACTGCTTTTATTCTAGTCAAAATAAAACAAATAAGACTTTCTCCAGAAGAAAAAATATTATCAGACATATTAATTACGTAATTTGTGGATCATTCCTCTTTGGAATCTAATCAGAAACTAATATGGATGTGTTATTATACCGTGACTGTGGCTCAGTAAAAGGATTGGTAGTCTTTGAAAGGTGAGTTGTTTTTCATTTATTTTAATATCCTGATTACACAACAAAAATAAAAAACACATCCATATCTCAGCAGGATCCTTCATGTTTTTGGGTCCTCTTGAAACATTTCTGTTGTGTTGCGTGCATATTTGCAAGTGTTGTGATCAATTTGCAGCTCGTTTCTACAGTTGTTTGTGTTGTGACCAATTTGCAACATGTGTGCTGTCAAATTGGTGAAGATCGCTTCTTTATTTGCTGGTGTTTTTTTGTAATTGCATGTGTTTTCTTAAATTGCAGCGCGTTAAGCTGTCTCAGCCAACGTAGTTTTTACTTGGTGATGTACAGCATAGTGAGCCAAGAAAGAGCAAAAAGGGACATTTATTTATCATTGTGTAAAAATACTTTGCCTTAATAATTTTCAGTAAATTCCCCAACAATATTTTTTTACAATTGGCAGGTAGATACAGACCCTTTCCAAGTTCATGCCTTAAGGCACTAGTGCATGACTGGAAGCAGGCTTTGATGCGGCCCTTACCCGCAGTGACTAATGATCAAGCCAGCCCTCACATCTCTGAATAAGCTGGGAGAGTGGTGCCATCTCTAATAAGGACTCTTACTATAGAAAGCAGACAAGGGCTATCAGAGTAGGAGGAGGAATACAGCAAAATCTACAGAGAACTCTAGAAAACAGAATAGCTCCTTTATCCCCCAAACCCAGTTAAACTCGGATTAAAGTGTGCTCAACAGCAATACCATGAAGACCAGAGGCTTTTAAAGAACTTTAGTGGTTGAGTCCTCTGCTCTGATACAGAATGTAGCAGTAAATGACAGGAAAACATCTCAACTAGCTCTTCTTCTTTTGACTGGTTGATCAGACTCATCCCACTGTAAAACCTTTCCTAAGGCCTGCCGGATATAAGGGTCTCAAAGTTCAACTTGCTTGCATTTATGTATTTGTGTTTTTATGTGCTACAGTATAGATACATAGATACATATAGATACACTCACTGGCCACTTTATTAGGTACACCTAGTATTGGGTTGGACCCTCGTTCGCTTCAGAACTGCTTTAATCTTCATGGCATAGATTCAACAAGATACTTCAAATATTCCTGTGAGATTTTGGTCCATATTGACATGATAGCATGATGCAGTTGCTGCAGATTTGTCGGCTGCACATCCATAATGCGAATCTCCCTTTCCGCCACATCCCAAAGGTGCTCCATTGGATTGAGATCTGGTTACTGTGGAGCCCATTTGAGTGTGTTAAACACAATGTCATGTTCAAGAACCAGTCTGTGATGATTCGCATTTTATGCATGGTGCATTTAATGACATGGAAAACGGAGACGTTATCCTGTTGGAAGTAGCCATCAGAAAATGGGTTCACTGCGGTCATAAAGGGATGGACATGGTCAACAATAATACTCAACAAGGCTTTGGCATTGACAAGATGCTCAATTGGTACTAATGGGTCCAAAGTGTACCAAGAAAATATCCTTTACACCACCACCACCAGCCTGAACTATTGATACAAGGCAGGATAGATCCATGCTTTCATATTGTTGACGCCTAATTCTGACCCTACATCTCAATGTTGCAGTAGAAAACTCATCAGACCAGGCAACGTTGTCCAAACTTCTAATGTCCAATTTTGGTGAACCTGTGCAAATTGTAGCCTCAGTTTCTTGTTCTTAGCTAACAGAAGTGGCACCCGTTGTGGACCTCTGCTTCTGTAGCCCATCCGCCTCAAGGTTAGACGTGTGTGCATTCAGAGATGTTAGGAGTGGTTACTGTAGGCTGTCTATCAGCTGGTTTGGCCATTCTCCTTTTGCATCAACAAGGCATTTGCACCCACAGAACTGCTGCTCACTAGATATGTTCCCTTTTTTAGACCATTCTCTGTAAACCCTAGAGACCGTCTCGGAATGAACCGCCGACTTATCCAGCACATGTTTTATGCAGCGGATGCCCTTCCAGCTGCAACCCATCTCTGGGAAACATATATACACACTCATACACTACGGACAATTTAGCCTACTCGATTTACCTGTACCGCATTTGTTTGGACTGTGGGTGAAACCCACGGAACGCAGGGAGAACATACAAACTCCACACAGAAACGCCAGCAGACCCAGCCGAGACTCAATCCAGTGACTTTCTTGCTGTGAGGTGACAGCACTACCTACTGCGCCACTGCGTCACCCATATCAACAAAATCTCTTTTAAGTATTAGTTTTAAAAACATGTTGAACACAATCCCTTGCAAACATCTGACACAATAGTACAAAATAAATTAAATGATCGGTTGCATTTCAATCCAGATATTTTACAAGCAATCGCATTGATGATGTTAGCCAATAAATCAGACAATGCTGTAGTAATTTAGTGGTATTATCCACACAGTCTTGGTCATATAGTTAGAGACAAGAATAATCCTTGAAAAAATGGTCCGAGTACTACAACAATAAAAAAAAAAAAGTTAACTTTTGTTTGGAGTCCAGAAAATGTGATGAATTTGTTTCTGGCCAGATAAAGTCAAAGTAGGCTTTGGCAAGGATATCTAAACACATTCAGCGAACTATGCGTGTTATTTTTTGGCTTTTACTGTTCTCTACCTTCTGCTTTTCCCCCACATTTACCTCTTGGCTGCTAGAAGAGTTAAACATGACAATCACGTTGAGAGATTTTTTTAAAACCTGATATTTTCAGACAGAAAGGAAGATTCAGTAACAAAATAATCTGGATCTACGCTGGATATAACAGACCACAGATCAAGACTAAACCTAATCTTACATGTCAGACTGAGATAAGTGCACTTTTACAGAGTTGTGTCCTGTCAAAGTAAGACGTGAAGCTAAAAGAAGCCTTTAGAGCCCTATCACTGATTTAGGGATGAGCGAAATCAAAGCTGAGGAAAAGAAAGTGCAGAGACCCCGAAGCGAAAGCTTTCCACCGCAGGTATCACTTCTTGCCCCGCGGCACTCTGCGGGGGCTAAAATGTTCTGCCCAACCATAAGCGGCATCTGAGCAAGCAAAAGGTGCACCATGTATTAGCTGCTCGCACTTTAGCCGTGGGCAGCCTCCGAGATCCACGAGTGGCCGCTTTTACGTATGTGTTTTCCCGCACACGTAGCGCAGAAGGGAGCCGCAGTGGATGATCGACTCAGACACACTCTTGGGGAGAGGATGTCCTTAGTGTGGACACTGTCAGCAGAATCCAACTGAATGGTTTCTCAAAGCTTTGTTCCTATGGAAACTTCCAGATATGCTCTCCAAGAAGGCATGAAGACAACTGAACCGACTTTCTTTTGATTAAAGTACAAATGCGCTGAAAGAGTTTTCACTTGTCTCCTAACTGATACCGATATATTGAATTACCAGAGTTACAATCCCAAATGTGAGGCCTGAGATACAGAAATACAATATTTTTGCCACCCGTAATTAGCTTCAAATGACAGACACTGCATCCTCACTACTCTCTCACACACAAACACACACACACACACACACTCATAAATACTGTGATTCCCTGCCGAGTGCCTGAGGAGATGAAAGCCATTGCAGCTGCACCCACCTTAGTGTTGTGCAGTGCCTCTCAGGAGGGTCTCCCAGCGTGACACAAAGCAATAGCGCAACCCACACACACACACTTACACACTGATTCACCTCATAAACATCATGTATATAACCCCTCAGGACATCTAAGCAAACAGTACAGTATCTTACAGGTCACCAATTAAATGCATAGCTATCAATAGAAGGGATTTAACATGAATGTTCAGATGGTTTACTGCGCCCGAAACAACCATAACGAATGTTTGTTTGTCAACAGAGACTGATAAAAGTCATGATAAAACAGAGTAAGTGACTGATCTTTACTTCTGTGACATGCATTTGGGTTTAACGGATCATTTGAAAATAATAGATGTAAATGTAGCTCAAGTTTAAGGATAGAGGGAAAACATTACTCTAGAAAATACAACGGACTACAACTGATGAACTAGAGTAAGTAAAGTACTACTTTACTTGCCTTGTTAAAAGTCCACTGAAGAAAACTAAAGCTGTTTTATGGTCTGAACCACCTGACATTGCCCGACGTAGAGGTCAGGTTAGTTCAGTACAGAGTTCACACTGACCAGGCTTCTGTTTCCACTTGCCAACAGTACCCTGACTTAGGTAGGCATAGTGAACACCAGCAAGTTCTAATCAAGGTCAGTCTCTTTCAAAAGAAGAAAGCTGTACAGGTTGTTCTCATATCTCATTTCTTTACACACTCAAGTTTATTATTACAGATGTAGATGTATGGAAAACACACAAATAGAAAGAGGAAGTAGCACCCCTTTCAAAACATGTTTTTAACATGTTTAGTGCCTTCAGATTCTGTTCTTGCTTCTTGGCTCATGCCTTTTTGTCATAAGAAGACAACCTTTGTGTGAGCTCATTGTGGCATGCAATCATTGTGTTATCACGATGTGGTGTTTTGGCTGTGTATTTAAAAATGGCACTTTCTATGTTGTCATTTTTCTTGTACCATGCACAGGGAACGATTCTCTCTGTTCAGCAACAAGTCTAGCTCCATCTTTTGGTTCCAAAAAAAGTGGTGGTACTTGTTAAAGTGGAAATTAGAAATAAATATGCACTGTACTCTATTCTACCCAACCATTATTCACAGAGGAAATGAGTCATAAGTGAACTAAGGCTGTGTTTACACTGAGGCCCTGTCAGTGTGAGTGCGTCAAGTGACCGGCGTGACCCACAGCGTATGCAACGCATGTAGCTGTGCATTTATACCTCTGCGCGCTGTTTCTGTTGTTCGGTAATAACAATTCTGAAAAGCTAGTTGGCAGTGAAGTGTTCCTCTGTGTGGAATTTCTTCACTGGTGATTTGTTTTTTCAGAACGCTTTTTTAATGTACAAGTGGCTCAAACTCGCTCATTTTGAGGCAGGAACCGGCGGACGTGCAACAGCTTTAACCATTAGGTAAACACAAAACAAAACTTTCCATCCGGAGCTCCTTTACGGGACTCCACACTTTGTAAATAATCACTCCATTTGGCTCGTGTGGCTCTCGGTCTCACCCAGACTCGTCAGCACAACCAAGCCGACGAATCACAGAGCTTGCGCTATGCATCGTTGTGACGTGTAGTTACATTTTTTAAGAGGTGTGCATCAGCGACTCCTGGCGTAAGGCTATGCATTAACACGTAGGCTGCGCCTTAGCATTCGTGTGCGCTTGACGCAGAAGTATAAATCAGCCTTAATACGTTTTAGATGCAAAAGTTTTGCTATGGTTACGCCTTCCATATAAAATACCCTTTTGAGCCCCGTAAACAGAGCATTTTCGCTGAAGAGGCCATTTTGGTTTTAAGTTGCTGCTGCTTTGTGTCAATGTGGATGGGGGAAAACAGAGACGTGGCTGCAGACATTTGCACTACCTGAATGGGGCTTTTTCTTAATATCAAGTAGCCTACACAAAGTTCAGACTTGCATCCTTTCCTTGTAAATTCAGACTTCGTAAGTTAATAACGAACTCCCGAGGACTCGTCGGGTAGATCTTCAAATGTAACGGTAGTATACTTTTATAACGTCTTTCATTCTGGCTACGTTTCACTATTTAGAAAACATGACATGAAGCAATGTCTCTTAATTTTTATATTAAAAACAGAACAGACATCAAAGAGGTTAAGTCACCATGTACATATTTATATGATTGTCATGTTCACTGTGCAAATTTATAACAAAATGGAGCCTAATAATGGCCTCACTGTGTGGGTTCTAGCAAGATGTGCTTAATGTCAAGCAATATACACACAATAAAAGTATTAGCGGAAATGCATGGTGAAATACAAAATAGCCATATCTTTTGCTGAATATTATAATCAGTAGCCTAAGCTATAATTATAATTATTAAAAAATGATTACTATTATTACTATTAAGTAATAGGTTTATACAACATAAGAAGGCAAGCAATTGGTCAAATATGCGGAATCAGTGTACGTGGTTATATCAATTAATAGGTATTTTAACTTATCTTTGAGCTCAGCGAAACGCATTACCTGAGAACAAGTAGGCTAATAGATTCATAGATATAGGTATACACAAGATTAATTCAAGATCGCATTTACCAAAAACAGAGAGATGAGATCCACCGGCAGATTCGTGACGGACTGGTCGATGGGCAGGTAAGCTCAGAGCTCCCGCTGACTGCTTAGAACTCAGACATGAGAATACACTGAAGCAGCTTTCAGCGCATACCAGAGTGCGTGTATGGTCTTGCGGTGTACGTTTTCAGTCGTGTAGTGTGAACTGAGATAATTTCAGAAATGCTAGATAAAACGCCAGTGTGGGCAAGGATCTTTTTGTTCTAAAACACACTTTTAAAGAGAAAACGTAATAGTGTAAACAGGGCCTGAGAATGTTTGGTTGGTTTAAACTCTACGATGATTGATCTCGTAGTGTGGTTAAATAAGTGTGAATGGTGCCATTAGAGTCTTGGTATGCATGCAGGCAAAATTGAATTTTTGAAACGTCTCTATAATTGGGTCTCTATCCACAATTATGCAAACTCTTATGTGATTTGACTGATACAGGATGGAACAAAGACATCCAAACAGATAAAAAAAAACTGTACATGATGTCACGAAGCAACCATCAACAGGGACAGAATGCTCAAGCATGTCTGACCTTTGTCTTTATAGTCGCACTACTGCCCATTAAAGTTCAATACAGGCATCAAATGTGTCATTTATGTGTCAAACTGATATTCCTGGACATGTTTAGACTTTTTTATCCAGTTGTGCTCGAGTTCTGAAATATAATCTCGTGTTTGGATTGTTTTTATGTTCGGTAAGTTTTATAATATTTTTCCATATTGAAGTTAGATCTGAAAATGACAGGGCGCATATTTGGTGAACACTGACTAAATGTGTGACTTTCATTGTTAAAACTACAGATTGAAAATTCTTTCAATTCTTTAAATTGCACTTTAATTTGAATACTAGTATCTTGAAAAATATATAGTAAAATATTATGTTCTGGAATCATGGCAGTGATAAAATAAATAAATTATTAGGAATTAACTATTAACTTATGTTTAGAAATATATTGAAAAAATTCTCTGTTAAACAGAAATTGTGGAATAAATACACAGGGAGGGCTAATAAATCAGGAGGGCTAATAATTCTGACTTCACTTGTAATTGTCAATGGGCCATCGGAAACCAAATATTACATTTTTGTGATTAGCTATATTTTTGTGCTATCTATAATCTATACTGGCATAACTAGATGTTTGATCTGTACATCACTGTCACTTACAGTAATCTATTTTCTCTCTTTATCCCACTGGACAGACTTGGCTAATAACATTAAAACTTTTGTTTGGGCAACTCTGTGCCCTTCAGTTCTTTGGCTCCATTCATTCTTCTGAACAATTCCTTTAAAGATTGTACCAGCAGGGCCAACAGTGAACGCCCCGGTAATGGTGTGGGAACCTAGGCCGTCTGGATGAATATTTACTCTGTCATCATGGCAGGGTGATGCTGATAAATCTGCCTCTTTTAGCTGCCCATGCTAAAGATGGAATGGAGAATGAGAAGGGGAGGAGGACGCGAGTGAGAAAATGGCTGACAGTGAAGGAATCAATTACTGGACAGAGACAGCCATGATGCACACTGTGAACTCAAGCTAAACAAATGCAAAACAAATTTATACAGGGTAGACGCATATATGTACTTTCAAAAGAAAAAATGTGTTTTGTTAAATGTGACACAAACACCCAAATTCTTGTGTTTTTAATCATTAAACTAAGATGAAAAGCAAAACAAATATCCAGTGAGTGAAATATTGAACTGTTTTGTGCATACACTCACCAAGAAAGGATCAAGCTCTGTCACAGGAGCTGTACCCTAAGATAAAAAACCTAAAGAGTACATGATTGTACTTTATTTAATTCTAAATTGTACATATTTGCACCTAAGGCAATGGTCTCAAACTCAATACCTGGAGTGCCGCAGTGAGTTGGAGTGAGCACCTCCAACTCACAGTTGCTTAATAGTCTATAGTAGCCTTGAACACATTGATTATTTGGTTCAGCTGTCTATTATTAGGATTGGAGCAAAACTGCTGCCCTCTAGGAATCAAGTTTGAGACCTATGACCTAAGGTATGCATATTAGCACCCTATGGCTTTAGTACCTCACGGTACCACTCCAATGAATTTTTGGAGAGTTTGGTCTAATGCTGCGTTCACACCAGATGCAGATAAAGCGTCAAGCATGAGTGATTTACATGTTAAGTCAATGCAAAGACGCGAATAGACATCCTGCGTTGTGATACATGCAAATGAGTTTGCTCGAATGATACAGCGCGAGTTGAGCCTTTTGCACATTTGAAAGGCTTAACTTGTGTTTCGCACAAATCACTCGAGTTGGAAATTCTGAACTTCTGCAGAAATTCGTGCCGCATTAACGAATTATGAGCTTGCTCTTGTAGGAGAGTGATTATGACGTAGTGCCTGTCGTTGGTGTCCCGAGGAAAAATCCTCTTCCGAAACTGGACAACAGTTCATCAAACTGGGCTTGGCTCAGTCGGAAGCACCACTAAAAGCTTCCATCATCCAGGTATAGTTTCTGAAGAAGTTGATGAACTCACAGAGCTGGGTGCACCTCTGAAAAGATCTAGTGGACTCAGACGTGGTGCTAAACGAATGTACGCTGTTTTTAGCCTTTCCTAAAGCACATAAGCACATCTATTCTCTAAATAAAATCTATGATAGGCATTTAGCAAAGAAACTAGTGTCAGCAGGCAGACAGAAACTCTGCCCATGATGCGAATCAGCGTCTATTGTGAAGTAAATTTTACGTGCGAATGAAGCAAGTAAACTCAAAATAGTTCATATGTTTATTCATGTGCAAATAGTGCAATTTATGCACGTGTTCCGTATCAAACACCGCATATATTTTAAGGTGATGTTTAATATTCCCTTTTAAATTGCAGTAATAACGATAGAGAAGATACTAACTAAGCACACAGATGTATTATTTAATTCATCTACCAAGACAAGTCTTCATTTTTTCTGTTGCTCATTGTTTAAAATGATCTGAAGGAAGTGCCACTGTCCACTCATTATTGGATAATAAGAGTATATACGAGCCAATTCTAGCCAACTGTGTAGCAATGAAATCTCCACTGCAGTGATCTCATCTTGCAGTTTAAAAGTTTTACCCTACTTTCCCATTAGGCCATGCTTTTTTTTTTACTTTCAAACTTTTCTCTATCCATCTTTCAAACAGAAGTCCAACCAACAGGCACCCCTCCTCAATGCACTGATTACAGACCCTGTGCACTGAAGGCCTTTAAAGGGGCAGCAAGCTGGAAAACAACCACATGCTGTCCTAGGCAACTCCACCACTCCCAGTTATGCAGTTTCCCAGGGAGCCATTCAGGAACTTAAGCAGCAAGACAGGTTCACACCCCGGGTCTGTTATCGACTCACCACCAACCCTTATTGGGTCAAACACTAGAAGAATCTCTTTTTGATGCGCAATAGGGAAATGTTAATATAAAAAAAAAAACTGATGGCTGCCTGGATTGAAGCATAGAATCGAACCTTAGTAAGGATCCCAAGACACCCATCTTTTCTTCATATCACAGAGGCCAGCTAAAATTAAGTTCAATATGTATGTAAACATTCATATCCTCAATAAGGATCTAGTGTTCCACAAATTAACTTTGTTTTCACTAATGACTACAGTTCATTTTCCTCATTATATACATGTCTTGTTTTGAAACCAAACTATGTAGATCCAGGTCAGATTTTATGGTGACTGTCTTTTAAAATTATCAGGAATTCGTGTGTGAATTTTTGTGTGTAAACAATCCTGATCATTCAACCTTTGACCTATGGGATGTCAACCGTTCTACTTGTTCAGCTCTCTGGAGTCAATGGACAAACTGGTAAAATGGTTGTAAAAGGAGGAGCCCTTAGAATAGTGGGCTTGACCAGTTTATCATCAAGCCCTTTAGTGGTCACTGCCAATATGACCTTTAGCTTGGGATCTTGTCAATGTCACAGACTCCCTTGGGAAGACATGATCTGTCATGAAGGGTGAAATTGAACAGAAGCTAATTCTACAGATGGTTGCTTTTTTATGGAACAAATTGCCAGCTAATTGATATCCTATTGATGCAGATTATTATAGCTTCCCTATTGTTGAGTGGGTATGTAAAGCTGAGCAGAATCACACACATGACCCTGTGCAGGTTTAGTTTAAAATTGCACACTACATATTCAGGGTCACTTCAATGTCTCAATTTTTAAATTTCAATATTTTTAGAACTACTTTTTTTTCAGCTAAACCAGTGAAAGAGCCTTTCAATCACTTTTTTTTCTCCAAACTAGTCTAATTCACTGATCTTCTTATTAGTCAGACAATCCCAGCATGTTGCCACTAGGGTCGTGTTGTAAGAAAATACTAAATTTGTTTGTGTTCAGATCTCAGATCAGACAATAGGGCCTGTTTTTCATTAAATCCCATGGGGCATTATATGTAGTAGCTTGTTTGAGCTTGAAATCAGGCCTGGTCGAATATGGGAAGGGTCACAACCCTTATCACCCTGAACCCATGACCTTTTCCCAAAGGACCCGCCCCAGTGTCCAAAGAACATGGTCACTGAAGGTTAATAGAGATATACAATTTAATAAAGAATAAGAAAAGAAAGACATGTCTTTATCAGACAGAGGACTGTTTTTAAACAAAGCTTTCAGTTTACCCCCGTTTAGCATAAAATTATGCAAATCTTTTGAGATTAGAGTTTAGATCATTCTCATGAAGGGCAAGCAATCCTCAAGGTGAGGTGTATGATGCGTGAAACAGATAAAACATGTTAATTAGACATCTGACTTTATTGGAATGCATCTTATTAATGATGACCTAATAAACAAAGTATGTACCTCTCGAAAGTCATGAAAATGTTCTGCTTGGCTCAAGGTTAACTTTAAAATCTGAGTGTTTTCAGTCTTGTGAAGATGGGTCACATTCATTTCTGGGAAGGAAGATTAGCCTAATAGCAGATGCAGAACTTATAAAGTGTGAAAACAAATATAATTTTAGAATACTGAATTAAAATATACAGTGTTTGCATGGTTAAATATTGAAGAGAGAGATCAGTATTGTAGCTGTGTATAGGGGTGCCAAAAGGACAATCTCAAAGTAAAACATGTTAAATGGTCTTTGTTCCAGACATGGCACACTTGATCGTCCCTCCAAGTCTACTCCAACATAACAATATTCTCAGTAAGTCTGATAGACTTTTGCCCCGACCTGAGATTTTGGGCCTCTCAGCTGAATAAGCAGAGCTGCAGGAGCAGTTGACGCTGGCGCCTGGGCCTCTGAATAATCGCGTGCATATCCCCACAGTTCCTTTTCACACTACACCCCAACTCTTCCCCCTTCCTTGGATTCTTCCCTCTGTCCTCCAAACCCTAACTGTGCACCGGCAGGTAAGGACTCCGATCAGCCTACACTCACACTCCAGGGTGATGGATTAGAACACGTCCACCCGCCGCCCGCTTTCATCCTTTGCCAGTGCTCGGATAGGGGGCTCGTCCGGAATAGGAGTGCTTTCTCCTCCAGCCCCTTCCCCCTTCTCTCCTTACCTCAAGGAGGTGGCTCGGGGTGTGGGGTGGGAGACAAACCAAGTGGCATGAAAAGGAGGGTAATGGGGGAGGGGCGCCAAAGAAAAGCTGGGGAGAAAAAGACTGAACATTGTCCTTTTCAAATGGATGGGAAACGATTCAGTGGGATTTGCTGGCAATTATACGGTGCAGGGCTAATCAATTCAGACTATTCTGGCCATGGAGTGGACTGATCCGATAGAACAAAAAGTCGGTCAGCAGGAGAGGTACCTGAGAAATGGGTCTGCTCGGTGTAAGTAGCATGGGGCAACACCTCCCCCTCCTGAACAGCACCAGAGCATATGGACTGGCTATGAACTTATTAGCCAGCGGATTAAGGGGTAAAAGCAAGGGCTCGGGGGGACACCACAAGCCCCTTTCACTTCAGCACTCAGGGGTCTTACCACTAATAAGAAGATGATGATACCATAAAAAACCCTAAAATATTCCTGGTGAAAGCACACATACTTCAAGAGGGGTGGTAATTTATCATGTGCCGTCCGAGCTCAACGCAGAACCTACAAAAACCTTATCTCACTAATAATAGGGCTCAGATTGCCCAGTATATTCATGAGGAGATCCCTCATGCAAGGTACTTCTTTGTGGGACTTTGATGTGATGAGGTGGGTGACAGGTGATCCTTGGCCCTTTCATGCCTGTCAGCAAGGCTCCATGCCCTCAACAACCTCTCATCACCTAGAGACAGTGAGCAACCTGCTTTAATGGACTTTCGGGACCTGAGGAGGCTCAGTCTGGTGCCTACACAAGATGAGGCTCTACCAGGTTACCTGGTGGTTCCAGCGTAGGGTCTGTATTGTCATCATCTCAGCATGAAGGGGATAAAATATCAGTCCTTTGATAATTTGTACCACAAAGTAAGGACTGCAATGCATGGAAATTTAACCACCTGGTGTGGAAGACCAAGCCATGGAAAATGGACCAAAAAGACCAAAAGACACCAGCATAGAGA
The DNA here is from genome assembly GCF_049306965.1 of Danio rerio. Taxonomy (NCBI): domain Eukaryota; kingdom Metazoa; phylum Chordata; class Actinopteri; order Cypriniformes; family Danionidae; genus Danio; species Danio rerio. Next base: position 52,058,531 of record NC_133180.1, on the reverse strand, counting down.
ACATCTGGAGGTGGACAAAGCAATGCCACTCACGTTATTGTCCATCTTTGTTTCTCACTCTACTGTGTTACTCTGTAGACACATTTTGTTTGTCTTTGCTCTGTTCTAATTTGTATCTTTTGTCCCTCCATCCTCCTTTAAATTAACACAGCAAGCAAGTGGATCTTGTGCCATATACTGGTGGAATCATACATTGCGTTAATGTTTGCTTCTCACTTCACCTGCACCCCCACCTTTTTTAACCATGGAGGTCAACTTCTTTACAGAATAGTTGAGAGGTTGCTCTTTAATGAGAAGGGATCTCAACAGGGCTCCAGTCATTCTCATCTCCTTGTCACATGATGCTGGGGTTATCAACTTCAGAGGCCTGCATCTTCACTGGCGTCTCTTGAAACTTCAAGGGGAATCAGAGAGTATACCTCTCTCGCTCGTAAATATAAAGACAATGCGATTCCTCCACTTCCCTTCCCACATAAACACAGGATAAAAACGGATGATGGCCTTGCTGTCTCAAATTGAAATAAAAGTCGTCTGTATGATCAGCGATGTCATTTTATAGCAATTTTTTGTTGCTCACAAGTTCCAGTTTCTATAGAATGACTTCAAAAGACTTTCTTGAACAAAAGAGCTACAGACTTTACAAAGCACTTTGGTATGTCTCAGCATAATTAAAAGCCTTTTATGACTGGTGAATTCATGAACTGTCAACAGCAAAGCCCACTATAGCATGTTATCATAATGAAGACATATAAAATGCATTGACATATAAAACATATAAAAAGCTTTTGTGACTAAACCTTTGACTTACATCCAATGCATCAATAATGCTCAATGACTAAACAAGAAGCTCATCTGGCACAGAACCCCATCCACTCTTGTTTGGCTGCTTTATTAACTGAACTAAATCAAGTTAGATACTCTATGCCCCTGTCTACAAGTCTTTCTGCTCACCCTATCAGTAGTGACATGGACCTTAGCATGGGCAATATGACAAAAATCTCATCTCACGAAATAAGTATATATTATATCAGTGTTACTCCACCACTGGGCCATGGACCGGTAGCAGTCCGTGGATCAATTGGTACCAGGCACACAAGAAATCATTAATTATTTTCGTTTTATTTATTGTCTGAGACTGAGCAATCTTTTATTTTGAATTTTTTTTTTTACTTTGAAAAATGTTCATATTCTCTCACTTACCTCGGTCTCGGTCACCTGAGCATCCAAATGTGACCCACAAGCAGCAAAATGAGTGAGAAACAGACGTCTTTGGAAAGTTTCTTTTTGGAGGGGAAAAGGCCCAGTGAAAAACCCACGAACTGCTAAGCAATAAATCCGTAACACATCTGTCAACAAATCAGGTGAATCCAGCATGTCTGTGCACGAAGATCAACTGCTGGAGATCACAAATGATGGCGGCCTTTTAGGAGCCTTTCGCATATTGCATCTTTTCTGGAGTTCACGCAGGTTATTTCCAACAGAGTTGTATGAATGCCACAGGCGTACAGTCTGCTGTAAAATTGCCAAAGTGTTGACCAGTCCATGGTTGTAAAAGGGTCGAGGACCATTGTATTATATTATCATAATATAGCATCTTTTCTGTAAATTCAATAGATTAAATGTTTAAACATTGACCATATGGAAAGGACTTTTTTTTCTACTTTTATCTTAAATTATATAATTGGAAATCTACTCATTCATGTGTGATCGTATTTCTCGCTTTGTTAAGAAGTAAATTGAGGCACATGTTTGATTAGGAGAGTAAAAATATAAAATAAATATCAATGAGATATAAAACACTTTTCAAAAACTAACAATTAAAGGTATAAAAAATAAAATAAGTAAAATGCAAAATGTAAACCATTGTACTTTCAAGATCATAACTTTCTCTTAATGTTTTTATTCTTGTTTCTGTCTGCATCCCCATAATGACATGTAATATTGGACTCATAAAATTTATGAATCTCTATTACAGTATTTTTTATTTTATTTTGTGACACTACAATATAAATGATTGAGCATAAAATGAAACAATAGACGTTTTATTTTGTGCATAAGATAAACAGTTGAAGTCAGAATTATTAGCCCCCTTTAATTTTTTTTTCTTTTTAAAATATTTCCTTAATGATGTTTTACAGAGCAAGGAAATTTTCACAGTATGTCTGATAATATTTTTTCTTCAGGAGAAAGTATTGTTAAACAAACCATTGTTATACAATAACTTTCCTAATTACCCTAACCTGACTAGTTAACCTATTTAACCTAATCAAGCCTTTAAATGTCACTTTAAGCTATGTAGTTTTTTTCTTTAGAAATAACTAGTAAAATATTATTTACTGTCATCATGGCAAAGATCAAATAAATCAGTTATTAGATATGAGTTACTAAAACTATTACATTTAAAAATGTGTTGGAAAAAAATCTGCTCTCCATTAAACAGAAATTGGGGGAAAAATAAATAGGGGGGCTAATAATTCTGACTGTATATCCTCATATTGCATAGCCCTACATGGACACATCCCATTTATCCTATTAAAACCACCACAGCCATCTTAAGTGCAACTGTACAGTGACCCGTGTCCAGTAAGGTCACGGATGTTTGGGTATGTGAATGTGTTCTGATGCGGAGGATTTAGGGGGTTCTGGAAGAAAAAAGTTGTTGACACCCCGACACGCTCACACCGTGACGGACACATGGAGAACTTCTGCCTTCTCCCCCATTTCTTCTTCCTGGTGCTGTCAGCCTGGGTCAGTCGGCTGTCAATGTGGCTATGTTTGTGTGAAGTGCCGTGGCATCACGCCTGCCTGTCAGTGTGTGATAGCATGCCTGGAGGTGACCACAGGGTTGTGGGTGTGCCAACCTCACCCCTCACCCCTTTGGTACCAAGTGACATTGACCCATTCCTTTTTCTCCATGGCTTTGTCAATCAGATCATCAGTTAAAGATAAATAAATACATACCAATAAAAAATACAGAGAGCTACAATTTAGAACTAAACAAAAGATTCACTAAATATTAAGCTACTTGCATTATCTGCACATCACAAAGAACATAATACATTGATAAATAGTTTAATGCTGGTTACTTAAAAAAAAAGTTAACACACACACAAGCGCACTAAAAATTGACAATTCTATTACTCACCCTCATGCTGTTAATGCAGCTTTTTGCTATACAATGAAAGGTCATACTTTATTCTGATGGTTTGTTTGTTGAATTAAATTTAAACTGATTCTCCAACTAATTCTCATTAGAGTATAAGTAGACTGTTAGGTTTGGGACAGGGTTTGGGTTTGTACTATAAAATGTACTATGAATTTCTTATAGTCAGTTAAATGTCTGTTGAAAGAGCAGTGTCAACAGGTATTAAACAGACACTCGAATGGACAATCAAAATAAAGTGTTACCGTTCAATTTGCCTGTGACTATTTGTGAATTGCGTTCAAATAAAGTCTCAGAATCGCGAAACAGTTTGTGCTTTTAAGCCTTTAAATGCTGCCTTCTCTGTGATGTAAACAGCATATTGCTTTTTGGGTCCTCTTATGCGATTGTATGTTCTTTTTTTCTGTAACCTGTTAATAACCAGTGCAGTGGGGAAACAGCAAAGTCAAATTCATTAATTTTGCTTCCACTAGGTCCCTTTTTTATCAGGGGTCACCACAGCAGAATGAACCGACTATCCCAGCATTTGTTTTATTTATGTTTTATGTACAATCTGCTGCAAGTTTGGTTTGGACAAATATTTTGTTAATTGACATTTAACAACATTACGAATAATTACAAATGAGTAAGTCAAGTGCGCCACTTTTTGTTGAATGATTTAAAACTGCAATAAAATACCTGCACTCTATCCATACTGCTACTTTTGTCAGCATAACACTTTTATTTATTTTTTATTTTTTGGTCATTATACCAAATTTAAATTTTTATTTAAAATATATTGTCAAAAATAGCTATTAACTTTTTTTTGGTGGAACTAGTGGCCAGTAGAATAAATCCTTTGCATTGAACCCTGCATTTTATTACTTTATATAACTCAGTAAATTATTGGTTAAACACAATACATAAATGTATCATTACACGAATCAGGATACAGTAAAACAAAGTGCGCACTCACACTTATATTTATTCATTATTATTTTATTCAATGGCTATTGTATATATTAAAAAGAAAAACATTTATTAGTATTTCAATGTATAAATGAGATAAGCTTGGCTTCATGGCTTCACTTTAGCAGTCCTTTAGTTAGATCAATAAGCACAATTCCTTAAAAAGCAAATTCACACAAAATATACAAGGTAATCTCGATCAAATAAAATATGTTACACTCAATTTTACAATTTCATATTTAGACTACTCCGTGAGGAAATTAATAAATAGTATGTGTGCGCTCATTTACTAAAACCCTTAGTAGGTGTTTTCTATACCTTTTAATAATATCTTTTAACATAGGCCTAGAAAACAAAACATAATTTTGCTGTTTGTTCAAACTACTTATTTAAAATGAGCTGAATCAACACAATTCTTGAGGTTTTTTTTTGGGACAACTTTGTTGTTTTACGCTCAGTCAACTTACATTTGTAGAAACAATTAAGTTAACTTAATCGATTTGTGTTAAAACAGATCAAGGAATTTTGTGGAACCCAGCATTTTTTACAGTGTTTTTATGAATTACATTAGAAACCTATTGTTAGTTAACATTTGTCAGCACTTACAGTCCCTTTTCAAACTATACATATTATAGTCATTACATAAGAACTACTATCCCTAAACCTACCCCTGCATAACCTTAATCCATGCTGTTATTTTATATAATCCACTAAATTATTAGGTGAATACAATAAGTACACATACAGTTCCACCATACATTATTGAATACATAAATGTAGAATTACACAGTAATCAGGCTACAGTGAAACAAAGCCTTCACTCGCACTGCATTTATTCATCATTCATCATTAAGCTTATGAGTGCTTGAACTTATACTATGATAAACTGACTTAAAACAGCTTGCGTAACTTATAAAATTAAGTTCGAACATGATTAACTTAGTTTATTAAGTCACAATGAACTAAAACATATGCTGTCAGGACTAATTGATCATTTAATTCTTTACATGCGCACTGTCAAAAATGCTGATTGCCTTAATTTTTTAAGCTGATTCAAATTAACCTTATGAGTGCATTAAACTTATATTATGTTAAACTGGCTTAAAACAGCTTGTGTAACTTATTAAATTAAATTAGAACATGGTTAACTTAGATTAATAAGTTACAATGTCCTAAAAACATGCTGTCAGGACTAATTGATCATATAATAATTGTTACAGTGTTGTTATTATACAAAATAATAATACATGTATTAGTAATTCAATGTATAACTGAGAGAAGCTTGAGATTACCTATTGTATTTCTATGGAATGGGCCTACAGCTTCTCTTTAACAGTCATTTAATTATATCAATAAGCATAATTCCTTAAAAACCAAATTCACACAAGGGAATGTCAAATCACAAGCAAATAAAATTTGTAACACTCAATTTTACAGTTTTATTTTGAGACTACTCAGTGAGGGAATGAATAAATATTATGTGTGCGCTCATTTATTAAAACCCTATACCCTATTTATTTTAATAATACCTTTTAGCATAGGCAAAATGTAAAAACATGAATGCTGTTATAAAGAGGTGAAAATCCAAACGCACACACAGTATGACAGAGTGCTGATCAAAAGCTTCAGTGTGTATAATTGTCCCAGATGTAGAATGTAACTCTTGAAGAGCAGAGGCACGCCATCTACATATTACCAAGCCATACCCTTCTTTACTTTTTCTCCCCTCTTTTTTTACACTCAGTCAATTACGGGTTCCCATGTCACTCAGCAACACCAAACACCGCACAGAGGACGAGACGAAAAAAAATCTTATTTGAAGTTTAACTCTCATTTGAATGACAAAAAGGGAGGCCCTGCTAACGCACTGATAATAGAATCAATTTGCACACTTTCATATGCCCCAGAAATTAAAAGAGACAAAATGAAAGTCTCCAAAACAAATAAACCCGAAGCTTCCTGGCGCAAATCACAAATTCGCAGTCTGATGACTAACAATAAAGCGAACAGTTCTGTAATTTTGCCATGCGCTTCTTAATGCAACAAATAAAGAACGAACGCATATGCTGAATCAATTCTCCAAACATACTGAGAAACAGGCAGATATGAGGACAGGCGGGATTTAATGGAAAAGAGTCCAGCTTTATCTGTGAGATCTCTGAATTAATCAGCAAGTAAACTATTACATTAAAGCACATAAAGGACATCCTTTTTCTTGCTTTCTCTCTGACACACACACACACACACACACACACACACACACACATTCACTAGAGCCTACGCAAGAAACAAAAGCTAATTGAAGCGTACTGTTAGAAGGCTTTGAAATTTTAAGAGGGGCTCATACAGCTTTTGTTGATTTAGGTTTTGCACCATCTATCAATGGGTTCATAGGAAGAGGTTTAATCAGGTAGGAAACCCGGACAGAAAGAGGTGGGACGGGGTATTGTGTTGGTGTGAAAGCAGAACCAAAAAGGGGCGTCTTTTCACGTTTCTTTACTTTCACCTGCTGGGATCCATTTGGTCTCTTTCAAGGAGAAAAACGGGCGAATGCAATGAATAAAGAAAGACAGATGAGTAGCCCATGAAGGCCAATAGCTTAATCAACAGCCACTTGTAATCACCACAGTGCTCAACCCCACTGTCAGTTTACAGCAGTTTGGTGCTCGTGGAGTTACATGCGCATATTGAATAAACAACTTTCTGAGTGTGGCTTTGTTAGGTGTGTAGTGTTCAAAATCTTGCAAAGCATGCCAGGAAGAGCATTTAGAAATGTCATATAATCACTTGGATTTATTTATTTATTTATTTGATTTTTTTTTTGAAGGAGCCGGCCACCTAGAATCGAACAATGAGGTCAGTGCGCCATCTTGAGGAGGAAGTGGGAACCATATGGAGTTTTTTTTTCTCTCCCACTTCACATTTTTCTCAGCCTTCTCTGCTTGGGTTCAGTGATTCCATTTTGAAGGTAAATAATATTTTTAGTAGTGAAATAACTATGCGTTTTAGAAGAACTTTTCAGATTGAACTAAGGCGTTTGCATCTAAACTTTTAATATTCATTTAGCCTATTTATTCATTCTTTTTTTTGTCGGCTTAGTCCCTTAATTAATCTGGGGTCACCACTGTGTAATGAACCGCCAACTTATCCAGCATATTTTATTTTTAAGCAGCGGATGCCCTTACAGCTGCAACCCATCTCTGGGAAACATCCATACACACTTATTCATACTCATACACTACGACAATTTAGTCTACCCAATTCACCTGTACCACATGTCTTTGGACTGTGGGGAAACCGGAGCACCCAGAGGAAACCCACATGAACACAGGGGACAAACACCTTTCAGAAACATCAACTGACCCAGCCAAGGCTCAAACCAGCAACCTTTTTGCTGTGAGGTGACAGCAAAAAACAACCGCGTCGCCACTCTTAATATATTACGAAAAACAAATCATTTTGTATTATGAATTTCAGTGTTTCCCAACCCTGGTTCTGAAGGCACACCAACAGTACACATTTAAACTTTTCCCTAATCAAACACACGTGAATCAGCTTATCAGAACATAAGAAGAGACACCAAACCTGAAATGAATAGGTCAGTAAAGGGAGACATTCAAAATATGTACTGTTGTACGGTGTGCCTCCAGAAACATGCTTGGGAAACGCTGATGTATTCAAATATTTTAGCTACATTATCAAGTGAAAATAGAATGTGGATTTGAAACAAATTCACATTTCCAAGACAAAAACGATAAGTACTGCTATGAGATTATGAATATTGTAGTGCTCATTTTTCTGTCACAAAGACCATTTTGATCTTCATGACCACAAGGGGGCCATTTGCAATTTGATTATTGTAGTGTCTCATTAAAGTCAAATTCCACACATTTCACTCGCTCGCACACAAACACACGCTTTGAAGGGACCTCTGTACACATAATGACCCTTATGTAGATGAATAGTGGTTGGTTGTATTACAAATAAAATAAAACCAGGGGTTGCATTTGTAATAAAGCGATGGTTGTGCATATGATAAATATGACAAAAATAATACAACGGTTAATTTTCATAAGAGGAATTTTATATCTACAATATCTTAAGCCTAATCTACTCCTAACTATATATCTACGTTGCAAAAATGCTGTATTCTACACAATCAATTTGTGTTGGGACAATATGAAGGAATTAAGTTAACTCATTAGTTTTCACAAGTTTAGGTGGATTGAACATAAAACAATTAAGTTGTCCCCCCCAAAAAACCTTAAGATCCGTGTTGTTTTAGCTCATTTTAAATAAGTAGTTTGAACAAAGCAGCAAACATTATTTTGTTTAGTGTAAACACATTTGTTTTAGAAGTCAATGATTAATTTAAATTATTTAGCTTGACATGTTTACTGTCTCAAAATACTTTGAAAGTTTCTCAAAATAAAATATATTGTGTTTAAAGGGGAAAAAGGTTTTCTTTTTTTTTTTTTACTCAGACATTTATATAAATATATTTTTAAAAGAATATATTTTAGAGCAGTAATCACAATACCGCCAAACCGTGATATTTTTATCCAGAGTTATCACACAGTCAGAATCTCATATTGGTCCACCTAGCCTGCACATGCATGTACACCATTTAGTAACTGTTTAGGCCATTTGGTTCACGAGAACAAAAGGAAGTGCAATACAATGTAATACTCTCGTCATTACATTAGTGTATACAGCATGCATTTAAATATGGAAGCCACACTTCAAAAATTACTTTTGCTGCCTTTTCCAACTACTTATTTAAGATGAGCTTATACAACACAATTCTGGAGATTTTTTGGGGGAAACTTGATTGTTTTAGTGTCAATTCACTTAAATTTGTTACATTAACCTAATCGATTGAGTTGGGACGACATGAATGAATTTTGTGTAACCATGCATTATTTGTTCATGGGAGGGAGAAGGGAATATTGCAAATGTATGGTTTTTGTTTATTTTCTTTTGTCATGAGTGCTCCTAAATAAAAAATATTGCTGTTGCATTTGAGTTTACCAATAATGATAGAAATTTCTCAACCCACAAAATCCCATTACAAATGGCTTGGCATGGTCATTTGTCTTGCCAATTAATTTAGTAACAAAAAAACAAACAAATACATAATTCAACAGATTTTAAAATATATTACAGTAACAGTTTTAAGGTCTTGCTTTTACAATAATTTCAACATTAAAAATACAACTTTGGTTTCAAGGAATTAGTTAATATTGTTTAATGGATTTAAGCTAGCACAAACATATTTTTAAATTATTTATAACAGAATTATAAATATTGTAGCAAATTCCTTAATGTTGTTTAATGTAATAAAATACTGTAAATTGTTAACAATTTTCAGTGACTACAAAATTAACCATGGGTCAAGCAGAATCTGCTTTTGCCTTCATTTGCTCACTGATATCTCTGATTTATTTACAACATTTAATTGAAACGTTTTATTTAAGGTAGGTTTTTTTCTTTAATATAAAGCATTGTTTCACTACAGTACTGAAGTAAACCCATATTGACTCAACAATTAATGGTTTTACATCAGTTATATTTTAACTACTTAGTGGTAGAGTCATAGCAACGAAAATACAACAGTAAAATATCAGTAACTACAAAATTAACCATGGTTTAACTTTAAATCATAATAACTTTAAAACAAAGCATTTTCACTACAGTTCTGAGGTAAACCCATATTAACTCAACAATAAATGGTTTTACATCAGCTATATTTTAACTATTTGGTGGTAGATTTATAGCAACAAAAAATACAACAGTAAAATAAAAGTAACTACAAAATTAACCATGGTTTAACTTTAAAGCTACAAATATAACCATTATTTCACGACAGTACTGAAGTAAACCCACATTAACTCCACAATTAATGGTTATACAGTAGTCGTGGATTAACCATTTAGTAGTAGAATCATAGCAACAACAAAAAATAACATTAAAATTACAGTAACTACAAAATTAACCATGGTTTGACTTTAAAATCATAGTAACTTTAAAATAATCATTGTTTCACTACAGTACTCTAGTAAAGCAATATTAACTCCACGATTAATGGTTTTACATCAGTTATATTTTAACTACTTAGTGGTAGAAGCATAGCAACGAAAAATACGACAGTAAAATAACAGTAACTACAAAATATACCATGGTTTGACTTTAAAATCATAGTATCTACAAAATGTACAATTGTTTTACTACCGTAGTCATGGTTTAACTATTTAGTAGTAGAATCATAGCAAGAAAACATACAACAGTAAAATAACAGTAACTACAAAATTAACCATTGTTTCACTACAGTACTGAAATAAACCCATATTAACTCCACAATGAATGGTTTTACATCAGTCATAGTTTAAATATTTAGTAGTAGGATCATAGCAGCAACAAAAAATAACAGTAAACTAACAATAACTACAAAATGAACCTTGGGTTGACTTTAAAATCATAGGAGCTACACAATCAACCATTTAATCACTACAGTACTGAAGTAAAACCATAATAACTCCACAATGACATGGTTTAACTATTTATAAGTAGTTAAAACACATAACAACATAACAAAAATACAAACAGTTAAATAACAGTAACTACAACATTTTGACCTCAAAGCGACAAAATTAACCATTGATTTACTACATTACTGAAGTAAAGCCATATTAACTCTACAATTAATGGTTTTACAGTAGTCTTGGTGTAATTTATTTAGGAGAATTATAGCAACAATAATACAAGAGTAAAATAACTACAAAATATTTTTGGTATAAATGTACTTTTATTTACAGATTCTTATAATGGCAAAAAACAACACTACCAAACTATAATTTTAATTTGACAGTCAAGGTTAATACAGTTTTACTCTGTTCTTTTACTACATATTTTAAAATGATGATCTATTCTAGTGCCAGGTTTTTTATGCCACAATGTCAGTAACCCCTTCTCACCCTACAGTGACCACAGCGTCATTTCACACAGTGTGTTTTGTGACACTCCCAAGGACATCAAAAAAATCTCATTTTCACACATGAAAACCGCAAAACACGTTTAACACTCGGCACACCCAAACATAGACAGACAACATACAAAAACACTCGAGCAATAGACACACACACACACGCTGGGTCACAAACCCAGAACATTGTGAAGACAGGTCATACATTACTCTGCCAGGTTTGTACATGCGTCTTTTCCTTGAGAGCATGCTGGCTATTTGGAGAGCTACGGACATGGCACTTTGATAAAAGGGTCATTCTGCAGGCTTTGCGGGGGCTGTGTACTGTGAAGGATTGGATTTTCACATGAATGCTTGCACTCTTGGGCTGCCCGTCCTCTTCCTCATCCACACTGAGATAGCCTTTGAATGGCAGATCTCAATTTCTGATTGCTGTCTGATTATCTATTCACCTCCAGCTATATTGACAGGGGCACACTGCTATTGAGAAGTGTGTCAGAATGACAGTGGGCCCGAATTTAGATTTGGAGCTGCAGGAGTGTCCACTTAGCCTATATTTTCACTGTCATTGCCATCGGGAGAGAAATAATTCATTTCCTCAAATGCTTATGAAGGTTTTTAAAAAAGCAAGCATGGGTAAAACTTTATAATATTGTTCATTAGTTGGAATCGTTTCTTTATTTAATGATAGTTTAGTGCGTTTATTATTCACTAGAACTGGCTTTTGAGAGGGAGAAATAGGCTTTATTTAAAGGTTTAAGACATCCTGGAGTACTTTGTTTTACAAATGTTAACAGATTTTTGTGTGTTGAGCATTAGTTAATATAACATTAGCATGTGTCAGCTTTAATTGTGGGGAACACTGGATCATTTTGAGCTTTTGTCAGCTAATTTCATCTTCCGGGTTTAATTTTATTTTATTTTTTTTCTCGAGTACTTATAAAAGTGCATAAATCAAAATGATCAGAATCAATTGTGTGTATAAGTCAAAAATAATGATTTTATTCAACAATTTCATCTCATCAGCATCAATATATTGTGCATTCACAAGCGAACATTGAATGCTGAGATACACAACCTTTTTTATTCAAATGGAACTGCCAATCCATTGCAGCTGCAATGTTTAAACAGTAGAAACTCCACATTATCCTGTTTTTTTTTTTGTTTTTTTTTTGAGGGACTTAAATACATTAGTGATATTCTACAGATGCCAAATAGCAGAACAGATTTGGAGTGGCTAACTTCTCTTGCTTCGGCTGAAAGGTTGTTCCCTTTGGCCTTCCTCTAGACAACCTGCGGAAGATTTCAGTCACTTCAGAAAGATTTGCTATCTTGCATTGTAAGTCAACGAGGACTGAAATTATGCTGTCAATTAAATATTTGTTAAAATTAAGGAAATTATTTGCAGGTGTCAGATTTACACCAATAACAACGATAATACACCAATGAAAATGTTCTTTAAATTTAATAAATATATTTAGCTGAAGTGTTTTTATAAAATATACATGTAAATATACCTAAAAACTGTTCTTTTATTTCTGTTAAGATAACTTTAAACATTGTTGTACTCTGCTAAGGAGGTTTATGAAGACATAAATTGTGTCCTTGTAATTCAAAATGATTAAAATCTTACTTAACATGTAAGTATTGCCACAGGTTACATGTGGGGGTTGGGATTAGGGGTAGGTGTAGAGTAAGGCCATATAATAAATGTTTTTACAATTTAAAATATCCTTGTAAACTATATATATATATATATATATATATATATATATATATATATATATATATATATATATATATATATATATATATATATATATATATATATATATATATATATATATATATGTGTGAAAGAAATATCAGTTTTTATTTTTTTAAAGAACATTTTAAGATTTTAAGTTCAAAATTATTAGCTACTTCAAGCTATATTTCTTTTGATAGTCTACAGAACTAACTTGCCTAATTAATTACCCTAACCTGCATAGTAGGCATGGGCCGATGACCATGTTCAAGGTATACTGCGGGTTTGGAAAAGTCAAGGTTTTACAAATTTTCTGCAATACCGTTCCTAAAGTATGTTCATTTTTTTTTTTTTTTTTTTTTTTTTTTTAGGTTTTAGGACAACAGTATCTCAAGCAAAAAAGATCTCTAAAGATGCTGTTTCCATTTTTTTTTTCTGTTTTTAAAACAAATGAAGACAGCAGAATCAATAATTCATTTAGCCTGACACGTTTACTCTTCCAAAATATTTCAAATATTTCTTAAAATAAAAGATATTGCATTCAAAGTGGAAAAAAGCTTTGAGTTTTTTTTACCCAGACATTTAAAAAGAATATATTTTAGAGTAGTAATCACAATACAGTTATACCATGAAAATTTTATCTAAGGTTATCATACCATCAGAATCTTATACCGGCCCATGCCTACTGCCTAGTTAATCTAATTAACCTAGTTAAGCCTTTAAATGTCAGTTTAAGCTGTATAAAAGTGTCTTAAAACATATCCAGTCAAATATTTACTGTCATCCTTCATTCATGTCTTTTCGGCTTATTCCCTTTTATTAATCTGGGGTTGCCACAGCGGAATGAACTGCCAACTTTTCCAGCATATGTTTTTACACAGCGGATGCCCTTCCAGCTGCAACCCATCTCTGGAAAAAATCCATCCTAACTCATTCAAACTCCTACACTACGGATAATTAAGCCTACCCAATTTACCTGTACCACATGTCTTCGGACTGTGGGGGAAACCTGAGCACCCGAAGGAAACCCACGCAAACACGGGGAGAACATGCAAACTCCATACAGAAACACAGCACTACCTACTGCGCCACCACGTCGCCCTACTTTCATCATGACAAAGATAAAATAAATCAGTTATTATAAATCAGTTATTAGAAAACTATTATGTGTAGAAATGTGTTGAAAAAGTCTGCTCTCTGTTAAACAGAAATTTGGGAAAAAAAGTTTTTTACGGGAGATAATAATTCAGGGAGGCGAATAATTCTGACTTCAACTGTATATATATATATATATAAATATATATATATATATATATATATATATATATATATATATATATATATATATATATATATATATATATATATATATATATATTGTGTGTCATGTCATATCAGCACACTTGTATTTGAGACACATGGTTATAACACAGGTATTACAGGTAGATGGTGAATTATAAGGACATTTCTCAAAAAGCTTAAAAATCATACTTTTTTCTCACTAAGTAGCATATTTTCTTTAAGGGTTGGATTTAGGGATAGCGTGTGGATAGGGCAATTTACATTACTTGCAATTTACATTCATTATAACTGTTACATTTTAGTTATAATAAACCTGCTAGAGGGTGAGTAAATGAGGACAGATTTTTCAGTGTGAATTATCCCTTAAATTGATAGTTCCCCAAAACCTGAAAATGTCCTGTTAATTTACTTACTCACAGGTCATCCAAGATGTAGGTGACTTTTTTTCTTCAGTAGAACATAAAGAATATTTTGAGCTGAATCTGTAGTCCTTGGTGATTAATAGCAGTGAATGGTTATATCTTTTAAATAAAATAAAAAAAGACATACAAATTAATTATTCATGGCTGATGACACACTGAGATCTTGTGAAGCCAAATAATCAAATCTGTATAAGAAATTGAACATCATTTACAATATTATTAGCTTTAATCCGCAGCCTGGTTAAACAGTTCTCTGCACATATGCGATTGAGGTCCGATTGTAGTTTGTTCACTTTTGATAGTGAAAGTGCGAGAGCTTGGACAGGAGGTCTGTTTGATAGCATCTTTACTATTGTCGCATATGTTCCAAGAACTGTTGGATCAGGCTGTGGAAAGAAGCTAATAATTTTGTGAATAATGTTCAATTTCTTACCAGTTGATTTGGACTCATTTGTATGTGTTTATTTAAAAAAAAAAACAATCATAATGGACCCTTTTCACAATGTTAAATACTTGAAAGTAATTAATTCATTCATCTATTTATTCATTTTTTTGGGGGGGGGGTTATTAACTTATTAATCTGGGTTGCCACATTTGAATGAACCGCCAACTTATCCAGCCTATGTTTTACTCAGCGGATGCCCTTCCAGCTGCAACCCATCATTGGGAAATGAAAGCTTTTAATATTTAGATTTAGACAGGCGCAAACTCATTGTACCTGCACATTAGCGACATGCAAGAGGTGGAGCGGCAGAGTAAAATAACAGCGGTGAAGTGCGCCAGACAAAACACAAACTGTGTGCAAATAGTGCAAAAGACATTTACTTACACTAACAGAACAATGAATATGATGCACATAGACCATCAGCACAGTGAAAAATTTCTATCACAAACGTCTATACGCAAAAAACTATTAAAAAGCCAAACCACACACACCGGATAATTTGCAGCACCGCTTGCTCCGAGTCTGACGAATGCTACGGAGATCACACGGTGCATCAGTGTTTTCATAGTGAAAGTGTGAAGATGTTTTTCAGACCGAAAGAGATAGTTATTCTGTTACAGAAGCAGGTATTAGACTATGTTTATCCTCTCCTTTTCAATTGAGTTCATGCATGTTTTAAAGGGTCACAAAACACCAAAACACTTTTTTTTTTGAGCCGTTGACAGTTGTATGTGTCCCACACTGCTAAAAACACTATTAGGATGCATATATTTAACTAAAAAGTTACAATTGTTTGTTTTTACGTTATTTCAAGCAAATTCATACTTCCGGTTTGAAACTAATTTTTGAAGCTGCGTCACTGCCATGAGATCTTAGCGTGTATTCCAGCATGTAGACTGGACATCTGTACCTGGGAGTGCTTTATTACATCTCTGAGTGTGCTGGATTAATGCATGGGTAAGACTTGGTTCAAACCAATCAGCGCACTCTATTGTTCAACTTCATTAATATTCTTTAATGTTACAGTGTTCAGAGAGACGCCACGTTGTGTTGACAAAACAAGCGTGCAGTGTTGCTTTTGTAATTTGCTGCAATGAAGGTTTTGTTTTCATTTTCTCTCTATGAGAGCACAGCTGGACTCACGTGTGGATAACAGTGCACACAAAGCGCGACAACAATACGTGTCTAAGGAACATTGTTTACCTGAGACCTTTTCTTATCTGGAAATGGCGAGATCCGGATTTGCTGCTCGTCTCCTCTTAATAAAGACGCGGCTCTAGTTGCTGTTGATTGTCCTGTTTCTACAGATTTGGTAAGTGAGTGACTAGTGGTCTTTGTTTACTTAGATGGCAAAGTTAGTTCGTATCGAACTAAATATTACTGTGAGTGTGAACATGTTAGCACCACAATCAAACTTACCGTCATGTAGGATTTTCGCCGCATTTTGTGACAGGAATAGCAAACATGGCTTTCTGACGCTACCTACCGAGTGCATCTAAGTTACCGAGAAATGCAGAGTTTTTTTTCTCTCATTCGCTGTGCAGTATCAAATATTGCATACACGCTTAGAGGAGTTCCTCGAATAAAGTATCTCTTTTGTCACGAGGTCATGAATGAAATTCCCTGAATGAAAGAGCCAAACTCTAGTTAAAGTCCACCATTTAATAATTTGTCAAATAATTTGATTACTTATAGCCATGTGAACACAGTCTGTCTTTCTCCCCTCTCTCTCTCTCTGTGTGTGTGTGTGTGTGTGTGTTTTGACTCTGAAAATTAGCGTGTGCCTAAAATCTACACTCCCATTTTTATGCAAATTTTTTACAGACCATGCCTCTTTTGCTCCTCTGACACTCCCCCCTAAACAGAGCTGGACATGCCCACTTTCCTGACTTCTTCCAAAGTAGAGGTGTGAAAACACCCTGCTAAAACAAGGGGGTTTCATGGTCCTTTAATAATTTGCTTATTATTATTATGGAATGTTTAAAAAATGTTCAAGATTATCTCTTAAGTGTACACTGATACTTTTACTAATTAATTATACAAGTAATGTTAATTATTCACCTTCATAATCAATTTCAACTCCTGTATCTATCCTACTATATAATTAGCAATTATATAATCAGTGTGCTCTCTGGTTTAGGAAAGGTTCACCTCTCCATATCAGCATCTCTGTATCCAGTGAAAGAGGTTTTCCATCAGCAGGGTGCATTGTATATGTGCAAAGACTTCAGCTTATTCCAGAAAACATAGATATGCTGATATTTCTCTTTAATGTAAATGGAAAATCCCAGCACAGTTTTAGTTTTTTTTTTAAATTAATGAAACTTCTTTAGTTTCTATTAATATTTTTCTTTTTTTGGAATTTGCTTTTAAGATAGCAATTTAGTTTACTGTGCAGAATTGAAAAAAAAATGAAAAGCCTCTTCAGCTTAAATTTGTTCCAAATAACTTTGTAAAAAAAAACATGACTAAATCATATCGTAAGATCAGTATCGTGAATTGTATCGAATCGTGAGTCAGGTGAATCTTTACATCCCTAGTATTTGTATGAGTATTATATCATTCTTGCATCAAAATACAAAAATCTAAAAATTACCACTTATGCGAGGCATTTTTAATGCAGTGTCTATGGACAAGACTGTAAATTTGATGTTGTTCTCTCTTCTGGCTAAAGTTATCACAATTGTCAATTTGCCTTTCCTTTTTTTTGAAAGTCTCGATAACACCATTAAGTTTTTCCTTTATTATTTGAGCAAATATGATTGTAATACTCTCCCATTCACTGCATTCTAAGTTTGTCCATATAAAACCGAGAAACCCGTAAATGTGAAAAGGGTCCATTCACTACGATAAAGACTAGATCGGATACTCGGCCAGCCGGAAGTGCGATATGCACATCAATATAGCAGCATTATTTATGACACTGTATTTAAATAATTAAAGTTTTTACAGTACTGTGACGGTTTTGGATAGGGTTGGGGTCGGCGTAGGCATTAAAAAATCCTATTTATTGGGTCATTTAATAGATACCATAAATAATACTCGGTACAACAACTGTTTTTACCTTACTGTGACGGTTTGGTTTAGGGTTGGGGTGGGGGTAGACATTATAAAATACAATAAATGGGAATAATTCACGTTAACTTCCATCCGCCAATCTAGCAACAACCATTCACTACCATTATATGAATCACCAAGGACCACGGATTTAGCTCAAAAACTTCTTTAAAGTTCTACTGAAGAAATAAAAGTCCACTACATCTTGGATGATCTGTGACATGTAGGAATTTTTTGTTTTTTAGATGAACAATCCAGATAAGATATGCTAAAAACATTATTTTATTACAGTCTTCCTCTATAACTTACAGTAAAACTAATTAAAGGAACGCATTTTAATAGTTTGAAACCCAAATCTGATCACAAATTTTGGCATTACAGCATGGTTTTGTACAGCTGGAGATTCCATGAATACAAGAGACAATATAGGATGCAATATTAAGCTGAGGAGTCTAGACAGAGCCCAATTAGAGAGAGATGGTTAGGATGGGACCTGCGGTGTGTGGAGGGGGGGCAGCTGATGGTGGGGAGGAGGTGCCTGATGCCAACCTGAAACATTTTGATCTCCACACTTGGATTCACAGGCATACATTACTCCACGGGCAGACTAATATGCTTCCACAGACACATAAACACACACAATTGGTCATTGCAGGCAACATGTTCTGGGTGGCAACACAGTCAACATTGCACTCAGTGTTATGACGCCATCCTGTCTAGCTCAATCACCATTGTCGAAACAAATGTGGCTAGCCAATAGCATTCTCTTATACTTTCTAAAATGTACAATGAGAAATATTTGTTGTGTTTCTCTCTCCAAATAGTTTGGTTTTGTCAATATAACACTTCCGATGAGTTGAACACCATGTCCGACATAAATTTTCGATGTGTTTTTTAAGCTGAAATTGTAAGTAAGCTATGAATACATTAGATTTCTTGATCATGGCACAGTGCCAGTCGGTCTGCAAGCAGAATAGAGATTTGATGAGGTCATGTGATTTAGTAGCTGTTTGCTTCATGGAGAGAGCCGCACTTGTCCATATTGTAGCGGCTAATATCACAACAGCCCTCTGCCGGTGTCCATGGCAACGAGCGACAGAAAATGAAAGGAGGAAATTAAATCATGCTGTCATGGGGGGCATGCATTAATTTTGCATAAAGAGTGGATGATATGTGAACGTCTGGGCTTGCCTTTGTTCAGTGCCAGCGTCTGGTACACATCAGAATATGACAAAGACCAAACCAAGAACTCTTGTGTTTTAAATGAAAACACTGAAATTGTTCTATAAAATGAGCATTTTTATCTGGCTCATGTGTGTATGTTCAGTAATTTCACTTTTATGGTAAATAATAAGTCATTTCTGTGGTCTTTAAAGTGAAATACTGTAAGTCAACATAAACAAAGGAGGCTGAGAAAAATGTTCATTTTCGATGAAAATTTTCGATGGCACTTAGAGGATTTTGCATCTCAACTCTTCATTTATTTATGGGAAAAAATGTTTATTTTAAATGTTTGTTAAAAATGAAGAATACAATTCATTTTGTATGTAAAGTTCATGTCTATATGTATTTCAGAATGTGAAGTTATATTATATATATATAATTGTGTGTGTGTGTGTGTGTGTGTGTGTGTGTGTGTGTATAATTAAATCCAACATCCTTAAGAAATATATATATATATATATATATATATATATATATATATATATATATATATATATATATATATATATATATATATATATATATATATATATATATAAATGTGAAACATATATATATATAATGTGAAATATATATATATATATTCTAAAGACGGATATCCTTAACAAATAAATACATACATACATACATAAATAAATAAATAAATAAATAAATAAATAAATAAATAAATAAATAAGTAAATAAATAAATAAATAAATAAATAAATAAATAAATAAACAAATAAATAAATAATGTTAACAAAAAAGGTACAAGAAATTAGAAAAAAGTAACAGATCCATTTTCAGTCATCAGACACTCACATGAAAATATACTGTAGTAATTAATAGTAAATACTAGAGTGTTCTTTTAACCATTCTAAAACTGACAGCTGCAATTCAGCAATTAGTCAAAATGTGGTCAGATATGTTTTTTTTATATTGGCAATATACAGTTGAGGTCAGAATTATTAGCCCCCCTGTTAATTTTTCCT
This sequence comes from Danio rerio, assembly GCF_049306965.1. NCBI lineage: Eukaryota > Metazoa > Chordata > Actinopteri > Cypriniformes > Danionidae > Danio > Danio rerio. The sequence continues at coordinate 52,038,271 of NC_133180.1, read as the reverse complement.
CCAATTTTTGTTAAATAGAGAGCAGATTTTTTTTCAACACATTTCTAAACATAATAGTTTTAATAACTCATTTCTAATAACTTATTTCTTTGTACTTTGCCATGATGACAGTAAATAATATTTTACTAGATATTTTTTCAAGACAATTCTATACAGCTTAAAGTGACATTTAAAGGCTTAATTAGGTTAATCGGGTAAACTAGGCAGGTTAGGGTAATTAGGCAAGTTATTGTATAATGATGTTTTGTTCTGTAGACTATCAAAAAAAAAAAAAAAAAAAGCTTAAAGGGGCCAATAATCTCTCTGTTAAACATCATTTGGAAAATATTTTTAAAAAGAAGGGGGGGCTAATAATTCTGACTTCAACTGTATATTGCATTAACAGAAATTTTTTAGGTCCATGTGTAAGTCGATATATTGATTATTGTGACAGGCCTATGTGTGAAAGAGTGTGTATGGGTGTTTCCCAGTGTTAGGTTGTGCCTGGAAGGGCATTTGCTGCATTAACCATATGCTGGATGAGTTGGCGGTTCATTCCGCTGTGGTGAACACTGATTAATAAAAGGACTAAGTCGAAAAGGAAATGAATGAATGAACGAATGTCTTTCAAAAAGTAAAAAAAAAAATTATTATCTAACTATCAGAATTGCCATATTTTATCCACAACACACAGAAGATAAAAATTGTAGTTAATAGCTGCACAAAAAACAACAACAACATGCAAAAGAAAAGTTTTTTTCGTATCAGGTTTTTAATTATTATTATTATTTTTTGTAGGATTGGTGTGTTTATGTTAGATTAACAACAAAGCAATTGTGTCAGATGCAGAAGATTGATTGTTTTGCACCAGGTTTAACTTTCTGACACATTTATGTCAATCAAATACATTAGAAATAAATACATTCCACAAATGAATGTCAAGAATGATCTCTGATTTGTGATCTTTGAAATTAAACTAAGAATAGACTTGTGCTGAAAACATTGTGTCCATTAGTCTCATTAGGTGAGGTTAATATTAAATTCATTCATTTTCTTTTCAGCTTAGTCCCTTTATTAATCAGGGGTCGCCATAGCGAATAAACCAACAACTTATCCAGCATGTTTTATGCAGCAGATGTCCTTTCAACTGCAACCCATCACTGGGAAACACCCATACACTCTCTTTTACACTCATTCACTACGGAAAATTTAGCTTAGGGTGCCCCATGCTGCCCTTATATTAAATAAAATAAATTAATAAATGACTATAAAAACTATAAGATTGTAAGACTGTTGCACTTTTTTTTTTTGTATATAGGCCTATTGTTGTGTGCGCAACGTTTGGATATTTATAACCCCCTCCAAGAAATGTGAAGGTCTCAAGTCACTGGCATTGTTATTTTGGGCGTTGCGGACTGAAAAGTTAAATTGAGAGCGTTTTCTTTTCATTTCTTCTTATTTTTTTATTAATAATAAATACATGTACTTCTCTTTGTTGTCATTGAAAATCATGTTATTCAACTAAACACTGATTGCAGAAGTCCTCAAGCATTTAAACATTGGTGTCTGATCAAAAAGAAAGAAGAAAATACCATGACATTTGAAAGATATGTTACAATAATTTACAGATAAACTAAAAATGATTCATACACATACATAAGCATAATTGTTTTTAGAATTTAAAAAACTGGTCTCAATTCATTATCACATTATTTTACAAAAAAAAACTGCTCCGGTTTCCCTCACAGTCCAAAAACATACGGTATAGGGGAATTGAATAAAGTGTATGAGTGTGAATGAGTGTTGGCTACATGGATGTTTCCCAGTACTGGGTTGCAGCTGGAAGGGCATGTGCTGTGTAAACCATATGCTGGATAGATTGGAGGTTCATTTTGCTGTGGTGACCCCTGATGAATAAAGGGAATAAGCCGAAGGAAAATTAATGAATGAATAAATAAATTTAAAAAAACTGCATAGTATGAGATGGGTTTTATTTATTTATTTTTTATTTAAATACAGTAAATCACTAACGCTAAAAATCTTGGTATAAAACAACTACACACACAATAAAATCTGCTGTTTTATGTGCAATTATGCATCACAATATTATAATATACAATAAAACATAAACAAAAATACATTAAACACTGAGATAAATGTGTAATGAAAACTGTTAAATACTAAATAAATCAGTATCTAATATCCAAACCAACAGTATTATACTGATAAACTGGGCTCTCCTTTCTATCATCTACAACTATTTTTTTTTTAATGACATTATGTAGCACTATATAAGTGAAAAAAGAGTTACATTATACATTTAAAGATGAGTTTAAAACTACTGTCATTTAGAGCATTTTCTTTTCCCGGAAACAGTTTATTGATAATAAATATTTCCCTTTGTTGTCATTAAAAACCAAGTTATTCAACCAAACACTGATTGCTGAACTGCTCAAGTGTTTAAACATTGGCGTTGTCTTATAAATAAGAAAGAAAAAACTACATTTAAATTTGGATAATATGTCATATGAAGATATATTAAAGTAATTTACAGATAAACAAAAAATACACATTTGTAAGCATAATTGTTTTTATACTTTTGAAGTAGTCTCAATTTATTTTCACAGTATTTATAAAAAAAACTGCACATTGTTGCGAATCTCATAATGTCTGTATGAAAAGGTTTTATTGTATTTCAAATCCAAATACAGTAAATCACCAATGCTCAAGTTTTTTGTCTAAATAAATTTCACAAACACACACAATAAAATCAGCTGTTTATGCATCACAATATTATAATATATAATAAAAAGTTTTTTTTTTTAAGTGTAATAAAAACTGTTTAAAGTTTAAGGACATTTTTACAATTTACACAACACCTGGGAGACTGAGAAGTGCTAGCAGAAACACATAAACATAAATATATGTAATATTAGCCAACATTTTGTGCTTAACTTATACATTCAGGTGCACTATAGACTGTATTAGAGCTGCACGGTATTGGCAAAATCTAGCATTGCGATATTGTTTTATTCAGCGATATGCTTTGCCATATGAATACAATTTCACTAGATACACTCAAATAAGTGTGTATCAAATAAGACACACAACACAGGTCTAGAGATTTTTTAGACAACATAATTGTTTTTTTCAACCCACTTATATTTGTAAAAACTAATAAGTTAACTCAATTTCTTCATGTTGTCAAAGCTTAATTACCCATCTACAAGCGTAGATAAAATCAACAGAGAAAAATATAGAAATGAAACAGTGTCTAATTGCTTTCAGAAGAAGTACAAATGTATTCAGGTTTGCAGTAATTGAATAATTAAATGCAAAATAATAGTGCAAGTCTTTGTTTTATAAACATATACAAGTAATTACTATTCATTTACAAATGCAACAATATTCTATGCCTGAATGCTGTTAAAACATTCACACAGTCACAGGCCTCAAAAAAGAAAAAAAACACAGCAAAATAATCAGTTATAACACAATGTGACTATTGCGAATAATCACAATACGATATCGATGCTGAAACGATATATTGTGCAGCCCTACTCTGTATGGTGCTCATAAGGCCTCAATAAATCTTCTAAACAAAATTTCTCGTAGCATTCATGAGCAATATAGCACTTGTAGCCTATAGACAAAAACTTTAATGGGGAGAACTGACTGGAATTACACATGTATAAACCCTTTGAAAGATTTTTCAAAGGCTGTTTTCGCATATGAGGAGCTTATTTCTGTCCGATATCACAGAAATACGAAGTAGAGTCAATGCCACAGTATTGGACTTTCAATAATATCCAAGGTGATAGTAAAAAGTATAGACACACACTTGGAATGTGTGCATAAAACAGGCTTGAGTCTGAATACAACATCATGAGTTTATTAAAGCCCCATTGATTTACTCAGAACTCAACTAGAAGCTTCAGCGTTTCTGTCGTGCATATTCAGGCGTCAATGTCAGCCGTTCATCACGGACAGTCAACACTTCTATCTCTCCACACCATCAATTTACAAAATCATTGCTATCTGTCGAAATAGCATAGGAAATATTGACAGAAGATCAACTGAGGTGCATTGAATTTCTGTAACCCATTCTAAACAGACTGAAATAAGAAGACATCAGATAATAACGAAAGTCATCTGCCACAATGTGTTCACAGTTCATGGATAAAAGCACTGACGCCTTGCTCATCTCCACCTGCAGCAAATACCAATGCAGACAAAATGTCAAACTGTAAAATTCCTTGGGCAACCTAAAGCCTGCTTTTCCAGCAGTGCTGACACCAGAAATCAGCTGCTGCATGACAAACAGATCATGCAAATGACCTCTGATGGATTCAGAAGAGTGGGAATCTTACAGTCCATACATGGGAAATGAGATTTTAGACCAGCTGATAATGATAAAACACTGACCGAGGTTTTGAGAAGCTGCTATTTGTTGTGGCACCATCTTTAGTAGGCTACAGACAATGCACTCATGATCCATCAGTTTTTTCAACTTCCCAGCTGCCTATAAGGCAGAGCTTGGATCTCATCAATAATGCAACGAAACATCATGTTTATGCAGTTCACACAATGACAGAACACTAGTACCAGACTGTAGCCACACACTGAAAACAAGCCTCAAAAGCATTGGACAAAATGACAGTTATTTAGCTTAAGACATATACATCGTACCTAACCAGCAGCAGCAGATTAGAGAGTGTAGAAATAGGCAGTAAATACTCACCTTTTGATTCTGTTTTCTGCAGGCTCTTATCGCTTCATGGTAGCACAGCACACAGGAAAAATAACTGTAGTGCCATGGTGATATGCAAATTAATGGATCACGCTGAATACAAGGGCATTTATTATTCATAAATTACTCATGTTTATGCAAATTAGGTTACACAGCCCTACTCAAATAGGAGCTTGGTAATTTATGCTGCCTTGCTTCATATGCCTTGGCTTCTTGTTTAAAAAAGCTAATATTTGTTATAAAATATTGCGTGCGTGTGCAAGTGTGTAGTAAAAAACAGTCATAAACGTCTTATTTTTTTAAGAACAGCTTTTATTTTTTTTGTGTAAAAATAAAATCATTGAAGGAGATTCAAATGTTAACAAATTGAGGACCTTAATATTCTACTGTGAAGCTGGATGCAAAATAGAATAAATGATTGGACTGTTTGCAACATAAGAGGGACGTGTTTAAATATAACAAACACTTGGCGCCCCCGTGTGGTCTCCTCAGAGAAAGAGGTTATGATGATGCTAAAACAAAGACTACATATGAAAGTACATTGTACACTTCAGTACATATGGCTTTAGGCTTGCAAGCTGTTGTTTTTTCCTAGGGTCACAGATCTCCTCAAAACATTGTCAACCTCTTTTTCAAAGCGATGAAGCAGTTTAAAGTCACAGAATCCCCTGTAGAGTAAACCGGTTGCCAGTGTTTTCATGGCCTCCTTCATCTGCCACAGTGAGGGTACAGTGACGCTGTGTGCATTTCCATTGAGCTCAGCTGTGACGACTGTGGGTTCGAGTTTGGGAATGTCCAGATCTGATAAAACATCACTTTCACTGTACGATTGGTCGGTTGTACTTGACTCATCAGTTTGCATGCGATAGGATGCACTTTCTTCCTTAGTTTGGTCATTTGGTGGATTTTCTGGACATGGGTTGGGGTTGGTCACACGTTGTACGACTCTTCCCCTAGCTTTAAAGCACTTCAGCCAGTCCTCATTTGACTGGAAGTTAATGAAACCCATCATCCGAGCCAACCGAGATGCTTCAGAACAAATCACTGAGTCATTTACTGTAACGTTGTTCTCACGGCAATGGTCGATCCATCTCCAAAGCGCATCTTCAAGCTGTTGCATGTTTGCATTTGTGAAATTCGTCCTTGGCTCCAGTTTTCCCATACTCTTTTTATCCTGATTATTTTTGCCAATCTTGAACATTGATCGAATGTGTCCCTCTCTGTTTAGAAATCGAGTAAACCACTCTGCATTTGCCCTGAAGTTACCATAACCCACAATCTTGGCCAACTGAGCAGCTTTTGAACGAATAGTCGATTCATTCAAGTCAACGCCGCTCTGCTGAGTATGATCTATCCACCGCCAGAGTGCCGCTTCGAGTCGATGAGTCTTTCTGGCTCCAAGGTTTTTTTGAGACTCTGTCACTTTATCTGCAGATTTTGGATCTCCAGCGGCATTCCCCTCTTTCTGATCTACCTGGAACATCTCTCGTATCACTGGCTCCCGTGATTTAAAGCGTTTCAACCAGGCGGAGTTCGCCCGAAAATTAGAGAGACCCATTTCTTCAGCCACTCGAATCGCTTTTCCACGAATCATTGGCTCGTTTACTGTAATACCGTCGGCAAACGAAGCATCTATCCACCTCCACAGTGCTGCTTCCAATTGATGTGTCTTGCAGGATAGATAGACAGCTCCAGAAAGGTCCGACTTGGCGTTTTTCATGTTTCTTTTCCGGAGCCAGATGCTAAGCAGAGGAGCTGAGACGTTTAGCAAACGCGCAGCAGCGTTTAGGGGCATTTGAGGAAGTCGATCATATTTCTCGAGTATATGTTTTCTTTCCTGCAATGATCTACGGATATATTTCCTCGTGGCCATGTTTATGTGCGGTGAGAAGAAGTGATGGGGATTCGATTTCGAAGTCCAAAGTGGATCTCTTTATTGAACCGGTTCTTACAGAATGATTCGATTCGAGCAGTAACATCTCAAAAATAATAAACAAATATATAAATAACGCGACTGTGCTGTAGTTTCATCAACAACAATTTGTTAAAAACAAAAATATGTGTTTATAAATGTCTTTCATGCTTGGTTTTAGCACATGTGATAAGTTTATTGCTTAGTGTTCATTTAAAACGGTTCATTAAAACAAACTGTCCGAAAGAACCGATTAGAAAAAGTGAATCAGACTCGTTAGAGATGAACACAATCGACATCATCCAAAGGCGCAAGTGGCGTGTATCGCATGCGACGCTTTCTTGCGTGTTTAGATAACGTACGTTTATAATCGTGAAACTTTTGAGTGCGATACGCAGCTTTTCGTCTTGTATAATAGTTGATGTTTGTACGACTAGACTTGATTTAAGAAACATCATCGTGTGCATTAGGGGTGAGGTTATTGTTTTAACGTTAGTCAAACTTTGAAACAGAGTAACTTACGCTTTTAATAAGATGCGAATGCATTTGCCTCGGTAATACTGTTCATTAATTGAAATGCTAATAATTAACGTAGCTTGATTAGCGTTACAACTAATAATTGGGCTACGCAGCTGCATTATGTTAAACGCACATCTGACGTTAATCATATTTTCCTTGTTCTGTCAGCGGACGTGGGTTAAACATGTATCACAACAGCTCACAGAAGAAATTCTGGACATATGATAAAGAGGAAACTTTGGATAAATTAAGACTTGAAGCTAATCAGAAGTTCTGCTCAAAAGCTCTGTCCAGTGGAAAGGTAATTCACACGAATGCAGATCTATATTTCTCTAGTTATAACCATGTGTTATTATAAAAAAAGTATTATATTATTTGTATTTCATATTATTTGTGTAATCACAGATTTACTACAAATACCCTGAGTAATCTTTGATTATGCATAATGATTGTATTATTTTCTTGTTGTGATAATTGCTAAGGCTTTTATCTCATTGTACCATATTATGACAATAATACAAGTTGCAAAAAAAGTTTACTTAACAAAAAGGACCCTACACTGTTGAGTTTTGCTTTTTTTGTACATACATTTTTTTGATTAAACATATATTTCAACCTAAGTAAATTGCAAAATGTTGAAAAAAGTAAAATAGTTTACATTACAAGTAAATGTCAGTAAAAGTAGCATCAACAGTGAAAATAGCTACATTTGTAATAGGTGATGTTAGTTTAATTAATAAAAATATAGGACTGAACTTTATGACTTATAAGCTCTTTTAAAGGGATCGGTCACCCAAAAAGTTCAATTTCTTTTTTCTGTAGAACATAAAAACAAAATATTCTAAAGAATGTTGGAAATTGGCATGAGACGATAACCAGTTTCGAGGTTTACAATGGTTTAGAAAAGTCAAGGTTTTAAAACTGCTAGAATTTTCTGTTATACTGTCCTATATATGCTATATGTAAGGGTTGTTTTATAAATGTGTTTAAAGAAATTTGTGTTTTTGAAACTAAGACAGCAGAAGTCAATGAATTATTTTATTTATTTAGCCTGAAATGTTTACTGCTCTATAATATTTTAAATGTTTCCTAAAATAAAATATAGTGTTCTGTTCGATGGTGACCCAGACATTTGAAAAGAATTTACTTTTAAGCAGTAATCACAAAACCATGATACAGTGAAATTTTGATATTTTTATTCAAGGTCATCATACCATCAGAAACTTACACCAGCCCATGCCTAGTTGCAAATGAGCTGTCATCGGCAACCACTGTAGAAACCAAAAACTACAGAAGTCATTGGCTGCTGCCACTTTCCAGCATACTTTGTTTCAGTTTCTTTCATCTATTAAACACAAAAATTTCAGAGTTTGAACAAATAGGCGAGTAAACAATGGCAGATTTTTTTTTATAGTAGTAGTAAACTATCTTTTTTAAGTCTATAAAATAATAAAACATTTTAAAACTTTTGAATTTAATGCTTTATTAAAATTATCTAAGATTAAATAACCAAATCAACACGTTATCTTTTTTAGCCTGGAATAAATGAATCCACACTTCTCAATGAGCAGGAAGAGAAAGTGCTTTTCAAACACTATGAGAAGAGATTGCTAGACTTTTGTGCTGTGTTTAAGCCTGTGATGCCTAAATCTGTTGTGGTAAGTAATATCAGTGTTGCCAGTTAAGCATATTTAATATATCATATATAATAAATATGATTTATATATTTAATAAATAAACAATGATTTATTTATTATGCTCTTCTGGCCTTTTGTGTCTTATTTTATTTGTTTATTTGTTCAGGGCACAGCTTGCATGTATTTTCGAAGATTCTATTTGAACAACTCATTAATGGAGTATCATCCTCGGACAATAATGTAAGCATAGTGATTGATTGGAATAAGTTAGAAGATTATAAAGTATTTCAGATTCTGACTTCCATGTCTGTTTTTGCAGGTTGACATGTGCATATCTGTCCTGTAAAGTGGATGAGTTTAATGTGTCCAGCACTCAGTTTGTGGGGAATCTTCAGGAGAGCCCAGCGGGACAGGAGAGAGCTGTAGATCAGATTCTGGAGTATGAACTGCTCCTTATCCAGCAGCTGAATTTTCATCTGGTCGTTCACAATCCGTATCGACCTTTGGAGGGTTTTCTGATTGATCTGAAGGTGAGCCTAATGCCTAGTTGCAAACAGTCCTATCTCTAATGCACAGCATTGGCTGAGATAATGTTATTATGGCGAATATACTGTAGCTGGTGTGCATTACATTTGCCACATTACCAATAGTCGGTTAACTGAGTGCATGGCGTCTGCATTTTTCAGACCAGGTACCCATTGTTAGAGAACCCAGAGATGCTTAGAAAAAGTGCTGAAGACTTTCTCAACCGAGCAACAATGACAGATGCCGGACTGCTCTTCTCTCCATCTCAGATTGCTCTCACTGCTGTCCTCAATAGCGCTGCACGTGCTGGCCTCAAGATGGATGTGTACGTTTTTATTTATTTATTTTTTTCGTATTTGCAGATTATAAAAATATTGTGAATATTGCTGCAAAAGAGACGCTCCACCTTGTATTCTCTGATGGTAAACTTGACACTTATGTTTTTCACATTAGATAAGTGAAAAAAAAATTCTAATCTAGATGCAGTTGAAGGTTTCCCCCCCCAAACTATTTCCAAAGTGATTTTCACCAGAGCAAAGCCATTTTCACAGTATTTTTATTATATACCATTTTTAGAGAGTTTTATTTATTTTAGTTAAAGTAGAATAAAAGTAGTTTTAATTTTTAAGGTCAACATTATTAGACCCCTTAGTTTTGATTGGCTAAAGAACAAACCTGTGTTGTACGATGACTTTCATCAAGGTGTCTGCAGCGTCTTATAAAGTATTAAAAATTGATAAACCATTTAAGAGAAATTTAAGGTCCTAAAAAAGTATTAAAACATTTTAAAAGCTATTTTACATTGTCTTAAAATTTAGATTATACAATGTAGTTGTATGATAATTTTGCCTTTAATCTGCCAACTCTGGGGTGCTGTGTGGTTTATGAAATCGATAAAATCCTGCTAGATTTAACATCACATTGATTTGTTTACTGTAGTAACTAAGGCAACGCCGTTATTCCTGCTGTTCTATTGTAAAGTTGCTTTAAGGCAAGTCACTTTAAAAAGCCTCTCGGGCAGTATGCTCAGGCATTTTTTTTGAAAATTCTCCAAAATTGCTTGTCATGCTTACGATTAAATTTCGTATTAAGAATCACCAATAAAATTGAACAATTAAACAACAACAACTACAGAAAATCTACAGAAACTCTCTTCTGGTCCAAGCCATCATGCAATCATCAGTCTTCATCATCAGATTGATCAGTCTAATAGCGATCTGATTGACTCCTGTACTAGAAAGTGGGGCTTTATTCATTATATTGACGTTACACTTTTTTCCCCATTCAAAACTGTACGATTGTGTTTTTTAATAGTTTTTGTCTATAGGGGCCACCCGCTGGATTAGCATTTATATTCATTATACTGTATAAATAATCTTTCTTAAAATCAGAATTGAGTAAATATACTTTAAGTTAAAATGTTGCCAATGTTCCTGGTTGAAACCTAAAGTGGTGATAAGGACTTAAGATATATGGAAAGTGTCTTAAAAAAGGTTCTAAAAGGAATTAAATTTCACTCTCTGATTCCTGTTTATACACTGTTCATAATTACCCTAACTATTCAAATTAAGTCTTTAAATCACACTTTAAGCTCCATATTTATATCTTGTAAAATATCATGTACTGTCATCACAGCAAGGACGCAATCAGTGTTTAAAAATGTGTTGAAAATATTCCCTCCATTAAACAGCACTTTATTCATTGAATTTCTTTTCAGCTTAGTCTCTTAATTAATCTGGGGTCGCCACAGCGGAATAAACGGCCAACTTATCCAGCATGTTTTACGCAGTGGATGCCCTTCCAGTTGCAACCCATTACTGGGAAACACCCAAACACTCTAATTGTATCGCATATCTTTGAACTTGTGGGGGAAACTGCAGCACCTGCAGGAAACCCATGCAAACGCAGAGAGAACATGCAAACTACATACAGGAACGCCAGATGACCCAGCCGAGGCTCGAACCAGTGACCTTCTTGCTGTGAGGCAACAGCACTGCCTACTGTGCCACCGCATCGCTACAGCACTATTTTTATATTATTATAAAAATATTTGAAAATAAAATTTCAGGGGAGGGCTAATCATTTTGCTTTCAACTGTATGACCATGTTTTTACAAGGTGTGTTTTAGTTCATACAAGTATGATAATTATTAAAAGGTGAAAAACCACCATCATCCCTTTTCTTGTCAGTCAAAAATGACATAGGGTTGAATTAGGGTTGTACTGTTTTTAATGTAAATGAACAGTTTTATTAAAAAACACAGAAGTGTTTGACTAATTACTGTAATTATATAATGTAATGAATACTGGAATTTGTATTGTGTAAAAAAAAAAAAAAAAAAGCTACATTGAACATTTTCTTAATATAGCATCGTTTTCTTTGACATTTACAGATATTTAAATGAATGTATGGGGCTTAAGGAGGATAAAGAGACCCTCTCAAAGATGTATGAGTCAATGAGACGTAAGTAACTTTCTCTTTCTTAAGGTTAATAACACTAAACATGGCTACAAAACCTTCACCCCCTCAGATTTTCAGTGGTTAAACATGATAATAAGGTTCAGGGTAATATGTATAATAAGCAGTGGTGTAAAGTAACAAATTACAAATACTCAAAATAACTGTAATTGAGTAGTCTTTCTCAGGAATTGTAATTTACTAAGTAGTTTTAAATTGTTTTGTTTTACGTTCCCTATAGTATAGTTTTATTCAGTATCGGTACTTTATTCCTCTACTTTCCTTCAATCTGCAGTCACTACTTTATTGTTTCTTGTCTATGGGGATTAGAAAAATCAGTCCTGTGATTCCATGTGCGATTTGATTGGACAGAGGGGTAAATTGCATCTTAATGAACTACCTCAAGACATGTGCTATTTATAATTGCAGCAAACTGTTTGGAAGTATTAAGTGTCCAAGAAGATGTCCAAAATCTTTACACGCAATGACCCAGAGACTGTTTAGATGCATGTCACTAATAGGAAGATGACATGCTTACTGTATGATGACCAAAATGGCCTTAAAACACACAGCAAGCACAAGGCATTAACATGGTGTTAGACTGACATTGTACCTCAACGTCGTGGCGTGAGGACATTGCGTTTAACTTAACATCAGGCCGATGTCTGTGTACAACCTAAATCAACCAAATAACAACATCATTTGACATTTGTTAAGGCTGATTTAAAATAATGATGTGCTTAGACACTGGTTAATCATTGAATTTTTGTCACCTAACATCACAACCTAAATCTAACCTGATTTCTTGTAGCGTTATGTGGCTGCTGGGCAATAACTAAATGCACTACAGAATGCCAAGTTTACACAAATTGCATGTAAATGCATCAGCCGTTTACAGGGTAATACTCACTACTCGAGTACTTTTGATATGTCTACTTTTAACTCATACTTTGAGTAATATTTTCAACAGATACTTTAACTCGCACTACATTTGTAAGCAAGTAATGGCATCTTTACTTAAGTATGATTTTTTTTTTTTAGTAGAGAAATATTAATGATGGTTTAATATGTTGTGTGTTTTTTATTACACTGCACAAACCAGAATTATGACTGAACCATAAAAAATATTTAGTATAATAAAACAGAGCTACTTGCATAAAACAATCCTATTTATAATTGCATTTGAAAATTGTCCTGGATATCCTTCCATAAAACTACTTGTTGCCAAAATGGTGGTAATTTGCACCTGCTAGGACAATTATTGTCATCAAGTAAGTTAATTTACTATTGTTGCATTTATAATATAAGTCAGTGTTTCTCAACCACGTTCCTGGAAACCACTAACACTGCATGTTTTGGATGTCTCTATTGTTACCATCATTACAGGTTTTTCAGCCTCTGCTATTTGAGCTGATGATCTGAATCAGGTTTGTTTGGTTAAGGAGACATATGAAGAATGTGCAGAGTTGGTGGTCCTCCGGGAACATGGTTGAAACACTGATATAAGTGACACTGTTGTATCACATGGATAATTCTTAATATGTTTTTCACTGTAGGAATGACAAGTCTTGTTAAAGCGTACGAGCTTCCCAAAGCTGAGGAAGTCAGTATCTGCAAACAGAAACTGGAAAGGATTTATGCTGAGTTTGCTACAAACCTGTGAGTATTTGTGGAAGAATTAAATTTGGTGAGACCAGCAAAAAACAAACACACAAACAAACGTTCTCATACTAAGAGTTTTATTCAGCCAGGTTAGTCACTTGGTGTTTTGTATCTAAGATGCAAAAGTCGTGGTTTTTGAGTATAAAATAGAAAAATAAAAATACATGAGCTACCTGAAGTAGAAAAAAAGGGGTAAATCTGCGTCATGCTTTTTTGCCGGTTTTGCTGGGTAATAAAATGCAGCTAAATGCACCGTAGAGAATCCTACATCAGCTGTAGATGGAAACAGGAAATGAGAACAAAGTGAGCTTTTCCAGTCAGCGGTTGTTGATACACATTAACATAACAGGGTTTCCCATACTTTTACAACATGGCACAATAGTTATAACAGTTTTTTTTTTTTGGACATGTACCATGGTTATCATTCAATACCGTCGCATATCGAAAATCACCAGTGTACAAATGGTAGCACCATAGTACTTTCTTTGTAAGGAGGACAATAGGACTACCTCTCAAAACAATCAAACAAGAACACATTATGGAATGCGCCTAATAAATTGTAGAGAAGATTTAAAGTTTTGCATAACTCAGGTAATCATAATAGTTCACATCAAGAAACAAACAAGCTGATAATAATAAACCAATATCATTTGATAGTCAGCACGTTTTGATGCTGGGTTTTTTTGTGATGGAAAATGAACCAGGAAGCTCAGAATCTACTCTATAAAGCTATAAATTCAGGGTTTTGAGTTTGTCGCCATTCTCGATTCAGTGGAAGAACGAGGGTTAAGTTATTAAAAGTGGACGCATGCACCAACCGCGTGTAATCTATTTCCTAAAATTGAATCGGACTCACTGATCTGCTTATGTATCACACACAAACACTGGTTCAGAGATAAAAGCCAGGATGCAGCATCTTGTCAAGCGAAGCGGCTCAGAAGGTAAGATAGGAATCAGTTGCTATCTGTGGGATCGAAGCCTACCTGCACCTGAAACCGCGGGGCAAAACAGGAAGAGGTTGTGCGGTAGTATTGAGTGTAGACGGTTTCTTAAGGCTTGCACCGTAAGTGCATCTCGCTTCCCTGATGGTCAACAGCAATGCGGCGCCAGAGTTCTTGCATGCTACAGATGCCAGTCTAGTGGTCACTGCTCATAGGTCAGTTCAATCAAAGTCAGGTCCAAGAAGCTTTGAGTCAACAGGGTTTTCAGATTTTGGTATTCCCTTGGGAAGTTTGGAAGATTCAAGAGATGTTCTTCACCGCAAATAATATCTCGCACCATTTATTGTGTGGTTCATCTTGTTGTGATTCTGTGGGTTTTTGAGATTGGCAGTGTGTGTCGTTTAACTAGTCAGAGCTAGTTACCGCTGTCTTCATTTGCATCTGGGGAGAACGAGTCTTGCTGTCTTTGCTACCAATCGTGTCTTTCAGAGGATCTGGATAGTGGTGGCAACAGCCATAAAGGTACATTCAGTTCTGCAAAATAAAGACAAAATTAAGCGTGGATACCTTTTTAGAAATCAAGCTTGTCTTGAGCAATTTTTCTAGTTGACCAAGAAATCAAGTGCTTTCGGGAGGCCACGCTATCGTAGCTATGAATCAGTTTGTTCATCATGTTTTCTTATGCTTTTATATAACCCTCATAATGCATTCAGAATGTCTCTTATTTTTGCATAACGTGGGGAAGGATTTTACTAGATTTACATTTATTATTATTATTAATAACCATTTAACAGGAAAAACTTGTTTGGATTGCATTTCTTAACTCCTAATGTTGCTAGATAACACACTCTATGCAGTTTTTTCCAACACATCCCATAATTTCTAAAATATCAACCTCTACCAACTATCTACTACTATGAACAATCTGAAATTATGAATTGTAAAACTAATTTATTTAAAAACAATCAAAAAATCATTTTTTAACACTAAATTATCTTAATTTTTTTTAATTTTGCCTTAAAAGATTTCAGATTCTCAGTTAACATGTTTTCTTTCTATACACTAAAATTAAGTGTAGTAGTAACAGGATTATGTTTGTTACATTATTCTTTTAATGACTTTCAGTCATTATTTAAAATATTGTCAACCATTTGGTAGAGCAGGTAGTTAAAGGGTTAACAAATACAAAAATGTTTTTTAAATTTACCAAGAACCACAGCAAGAAAAAAGTTGGAAAATATGTGTTTCCATAAATGTAAACGCTGCTTTAGTTTATTACATTTCTAAGAATATATATTGAGAGAATTGGAAGTACAAACATTACTGGAATGATTGAAAGTAAATTTAAAGGGGTAGTTCACAAAAAAAAAAAAAAAAAAACATTAACTTGTTACAAACCGGGTTGGATTTTTCTTCAGTTGAACACAAAATATCTGTCTGTCTGTCTGTCTGTCTAATTTTATTTATTTATTTATTTATTGAAGAATGTTGGTAACAGTAAACATTGACTTTTCAAAGAATTTGTTTTTCCTAATGTGGAAGTCAATGGGTACAGGTTTCCAACATTCTTCAAAACGTCTTTATGTCAATCAGAAAAAAAAAAGGCACTCAAAGTTTTGGAAACCCTTGTGAAAGAATAAATAGTCAATTTTTGTTTTAAGATAAGATACCCCTTTATTTTTATTTGAATTTGGAACATATTAAATTACAAAAAAAACTTCAAAAAAGTCCAGATATTAAATATTTGTACTTGCAAATTGCAAAAAGCATTCAGGTGAAGCGGGAAAATGCATTCAATTATTCATCAATAGGCCTACACATTTGTCAATACAATTCAGTTATAAAAGTAAGAAGACTCAGAAGGGACGTGATAGTGGGGGAAAAATGGATGGAAAAAAAAAATGGGAATGGGAAAATATATTTTTAAGTTTTTTTCCTTCACAGAGATATTTTACATTCCCTCACAAAGATATTTTGCAAGGCAACGCAAAGTTGTTTAGCGTTCCCTAACAAAACTGTTGTTCCACAAACACTTCCTGTTCCCTTCATACATGTCTACTCCTGTTTTAACCGATATTTCCTTGTATTTCACCATTCTATCCCACTATCTCCGAGTATTTTCCCATATTTTTAATCTTGAAAGCAGATTAAAATTATTATGAAAATGTTTGCATTCAATTTCTTTTCATTGAAGCTGTGCATCGATCATCGCCCTTCATACGCAACCCCTGAATCAGTTAATGCATGTATAAGTGCTGACTGACGGATGCGCTCTGTATCTATAATGAAAGTAGTCCATTACTTTAGTAACCGATTGTGCTCATTTAAGAGAGACTTAGTTGTTTTTAAATAAAACACAGAAGAAAGACATGTTTACATATTATTAAGTGTATTTGTGTTTAAACACACACCTGAATCCCAAAATGTCCTGCACTTTAGCTTCTTTAAAAGGCATGTACAGATGCTGATTTGGGATCAGTTTATCATACGGAGCGCATTCGTCAGGCAAAGCTTATACATGCATTCACAGTCAGAGGTTGCATATGAAGGGTGATGATCAACGCACAACTTTATTGAAAAGAAAGTGAATGCAGACATTTTTATATTAATTACAATGTGCTTCCAAGATTTAAGTATGGGGAAATACTTATAGTGGGATAGTATGATAAAATACAGGAGAATCACAGCAAAAATTGATGGGTTGACACGTATAAAGTAAATAGGAAGTGTTTGTCGAGCAACAGTTTTGCAAGGGAATGCAAAACAACTTAAAAATATATATTTTCCTATCGTTTTTTTCTTCCACCTTTTTCCCCACCATCACGTCCGTGCCATGTAAAAGTGTTAGAAATGGGGGAAAGGGTATATATTTTTGTTTTGTTTTTTAGATTAGATCAATTAGATAAATTTAAAGTATTTTTGACCAACAAATAGCCAATACATTGCGTGTCCAGAATGCATTGGAGCAGTGGTTCTCAAACTGTGGTATGTGTAGATATCAAATGTGTCATATGTACATGCTACATATTTATAAATAAAGTATTTAAAAATCTATCAAAAATGATTTATATATGAATGACATATAATATTATTTATTTTATGACATAGTCTATATTTCTGAGGTCCAGGCAACATTTTCATAAGTTGATGAATTGGCTACTGTATGTTAATACTTTACATGTAAGTACAGCACTTTTCTGTTTACTTTTTAAGAACATTAGCCTACCAATTTTAACTTTTAAAAGCACATTTTAATTTAAATGTTTTTTTTCTTTTTACATACAAGCACAGTACAGTATTAAAGTTTAGACTATTTATAATGTTTACAATGGCGGACAATGTCCGCCATTGTAAGAATAAATATATTCTGAATAATAGAAATTAATCTACCACGTTTTAGAATTGTGCAGAGCTGTAGCTGCTTTACTGGGCTTACTACGCTATTGTATTTCAATACTGCTCATTATGGTGGTACTTGGAGAGACAATTTTTTTTCTGAGGTGGCACTTGATGAAAACCACTGCATTAGAGGGTTAAACAACTGCTATTGTGTTGATGCTACAGTTAATCAACAAATTGACATGGACAAAAACTAGATGTGATCTATATCTACATGGTTAATGCTAGCATGCATGCTCAGATGTGTGTGAGAGTGATGGCCTTCTAATTGAATGCAGTCTTCAGATGAGAGGAGCTGATGGTTCTGACGCTTTCCATTTCCGTGTCATTCAGGAAAAGAAAACATGGATATGAAGATGACGATCACGTTGTGAAAAGGCAGATGGTTGCAGATGAAGTATGTTTTTGATTATTTGTTCTTCAGATGCCCATCTTCTGGCTGCCGCTCGAATCTCATGGGTTTTCTGTTTTGCAGGAGTGGACTGATGATGATTTGGATGCATTGTGATAAGTAAATGACTTTAAACTGGCAGCAGAGATTTTCAAGAACAGGTCGAGTGATTCCATCTGGTAACAGGAGAGGATGAGCTTCTCATTATTAAATTGTAAATATTTCAGTAAAATGATGTGTAAATCTTTTAGTAATGTGAAAATAAATCTTTCTTTTTTTTAATCACATTATTCCTGGAATGTTTTTTGACATTAAAGCACAGGTGTCAAACTCAGTTCCTGGAAGGCAGCAGCTCTGCTAAGTTTAGTTTCAACCCCAAGTAAACACACCTGATCAAACTAATTGAGTTCTTCAGGTTTGTTTGAAATGTACAAGTATTGTAAGCCTGTTGGAACTAAACTGAGTTTGACAACACTGCTTTAATTTTTTTACTTTTTAGAGTTATTAGATTTTCAGTAAAAAAAAAACTAAAAATTATATTGTTGCAAAAAATCTTTAAAGGATTGAAAATTCTGTTATTTAATTACTCATTGTTTTAATCCCTCAGACCTATGTACATTTTCAAAACCCAAATTAGAGGGTTAGTTCACATCTTTGTAATAATTTTGTACATCTTCAGAACACAACTAAAGATATTTTAAGTGAATTTAGAGAGCTTCCTCATCCTCCATAGACGGCAACAGTCCAGATAAATACCTTAAAATCATCCTCAAAACAGACCACGTGCCTGTTTTGCGCAACTTCCTGATTGAAACAAAACACGGTTTTGTTATACGCCAGGTGCATAACATGTGAATGCATGCGCTATACTGGCATTAGGGAACTTTTTAATATATATATATATATATATATATATATATATATGCACATAAGAGGTTTATAGTATTCTGATCGGGCCACTGAAGGCATATAGTTTGTTTTGACAAATTTTTGAGAGTTATATTTCCTGGACCTAATAGGTTGGGAACCTTGCTGTCTGAAGGCTGGCTCACTGTGATTTTTAATTTTTTTTTATAATCCTAAACGATTGTACCGTGTCAGACTGAACGGCAGTGAAGATCACCAAACACGGAAGAAAACTCCCGAGTTTAACATTAAGCACTTTTTCCACTATCCTTCATTCTGAAATGATTCCTCACAGCAAACATAAACAATCAGTAGTGGCAATTTTGCACACGTCGTCTCAACAATATAACCAGGAAGAAAAAAACAACAGTTTTGACATTTCCTAACGATCATTTGAGCTGTCACATGGATTATGTCATTAGATTCTGCACTCCTATTGGTTCTTGGATTAATGCTTATCGCAGCTGTTGTCACACAGCAGGAAAGTGTTCGAAATTTTCTGACACTGCCAGAACTTCATCTTCTGATCGCACAGGCATTAAGCAGCTTTCTGTGAACATGTCAAACCATTGATCAAAGACCACAGATTTTAGTCCAGGAATCTTTTAGGATTTCCCAAATTTGCCTCAGTGTGAGCAGGGCTTAAGGAGGATTATGGAGCTCTCACATTTCACCTTAAATATCTTAAATTGTGTTCTGAAGATGAACAATGATCTCATGGGGTTGAAACGACATGAGTAATAAATAACCATATTTATTTTTGGGTGAACTAACCCTTTGAGATGAAATCTGAGAGCTCTCTAACCTGCCATAGACAACAATGTTCCTGAGATGTTCAGAAAAGGAATAATAAAAAAAATGTGTGAATTCAGTGACAACTGTAATCAGGTGAAGGTACAAAAAAATAAAAAAAATAAATTGTGTTTGCCTATGTTCTCCGTGTCAGGTTAGGGTGCGCTTTTACTCTGTAAAAATATGATGCTTGCATGAATGGTAATACATCTTAGTGCCCTTATGCTAAGTTCAGACTGCATGTTTTTATCCTCGATTTTGATTCACTTACCGGTTTTGAGAAATCGCAGACAAATGCCTGAAATCAGTCAAATCATTGAATTTTGTAGAGCAGTGAATCTCGAATAATATATAACGAATAAATTACAAGCATAGATAAATGAAATCTAGTAAAGATAAAAGTGAATTAAAATTTTCAGGTATTCACTATTCAGGTACAGAATCATCAACATTGCAGTCTTCATTTTATATTATTTAATCTTTAAAGTTACAAAAAAAATCTTGACCGGATGTTTTAAAATATGAAACGTTCACACAGTCACAGGCCTTACAGGCACAGTTTACTCAAAGATTAAAATGTACTTACTATTTACTCGCACTTCAGGAGTTCTAGATATAAAAACAAATGTAAACAAAATAGATTGTTGCGTGTTTTATGATGTGCTGTAATAAATTTGATTGTCATTGTTTTTCTTATTACCATGTATAAAGTCTTGGAATTTTAGTAGTAAAAATGTTTTGAACCCTGACTTCACTAAAGCTCTGTTTCTCATGTAGTTAACAACAAAAGACATACTGTGTGATCTTGCGTTGTTTTCATATTACTTTTCGCATGTGTTTGGTTGTAAGAGTTGTTAGTAGACTGAGACAAAGTTGTCTGCGATTCTTCCAATTTTAAAGTCATTCAGTGTAAAACCTCCTGTCAATCAATCCATCTTGCAGTGTAAACAGCAGCGACAGAACGCTAGCCCAGATAGTCATGCAGTGTGAAAACATCTGTGACACGACTACTTTGAAAATCATGTAGTCTGAATTCACAATTGGTAAGCACAGCTGACGTACAAAAGAAGAAAAAGGCAAAGAAAGTCTGATTTACGAAACACATGGTTACAAAATCCTTCACATGGTCACAGTTGAGTTGAACCATTGAGATCAAATGAAGAGTTTCGTTCCTGTTCTGGACTTTGAATATCTCAGGAAAGATTCCATCTAAAATACCTTGATTTGTGTTCTGAAGACATAGAAGTTCTCACAGGGTTGTAGCGACACAGTTTTCTTTTTTGGATGAACTTAACCTTTAAAAATGTCCTGATAAGTTCAGCTTTACATCAAAAAAGTATTTTGAGCTGAAAATGATTTCTCCATTTCCAGAATATATACAAAAATATGTTTCTACATGACAACGGCCCTTAAATTAGAATGATCAATGAAGACTAATATTACAATTTAATGTTAATATTACTGAAAATTGAGTTCTGACATCATTATTTTACTGTTATTTTAATCAAATAAATGCAGCCTTAAAAAAAGACTTTAAATATATATAATAATACTGAAATGGATGTATCCACTGAATGTGAACGGTCTGTACTGTAACTTCACCATATGCATACAGTACAGCATTTTACAGGGACAGTCTCAGTAAAGATTAAGGGATGTTCTGGATTCAAATTATGCTTAATTAACACCACAGATGCAGTCTATAACCATAATAATGGTCCTTTATTCAAAACCAAGAACTAAAAATGTAGACAAACACTAGAATATTTTCAGAGGAGCACAACAGCCGTCTTGTTCTTTATTAAAAGCTGCTTTGATGAGCTGATCTGAGACATAAGCCAGTCAGAACTTTATAAAACATTTTTAATAAGTGCATGCATTCTTGGTACAATCTTTACTATAGTCAATTTTACTGCTGTAAACTTTTTTCTGTTTAAATTTTACCGTCAACATTTCTACTGAGAACTTATCTTGGCTTTGAAATAGTCTCAGGGAGGAACCAATTAAACATATTGTACAATATGGAAAACAAATCAGGTTACCTCAAATTATATACTCATGATTCCAGCAAGAGAATTTATTGTACGGATATAAAAATCATACTCTCTGAGGATGATGAAAAGAAAAACAAACAAAAGTAAATCCAGTCTACAGCACAATTGGAACTAAACAGAACAGTGGGTTAAAGGGACACTAGTCTCGGCACATTTTGCATATTCATAACCATGTAAATCAGTAACAAATTACAGTATAAAAAGCATTTAGCTCATAATCCAGTTATAGAGAAAGAACGGTCGCAGCTTTGTGTCAGTTCAGATTCGGACCAAGCAGATGAAGAGATACACTTTGGCAAGCTGTGTTTAAACCGTCATTCTGCAGACTTAAAGGTGTCTGTTAGCTTGATATGTACCCATGATACTGAGAGTCGCCAAACTCGACCGCGTGATTATAAAGTCATTGGTGTCCAGCCGTTTTTGTTTTGTAGCTGTAGTTTGCATAGTACTTGTGGTACAGGCAATGAGACGAATGGGAAATATTGGGAGGATGGGATCTGACATGGGGGAGGATGAGGGTGGAACATGCTGGGGGTCCCATTGACTACTCCATGAAGACGGAGACAAACTGACAAACAGAAAGACGGAGGTGGAACTACCTGCTGCTGTTGGACATGGCATATTGCACCTGTTTCTGCTGGAGGAGCTCGGTGATGGCCAGCAGCTTCTTCAGCGCGTGCTGGGAACAGAAGTAAAGCGACAGGATTATATACTGCAGCTTGTCCTGCTGGGTTAAAAATGACAGTGAAACCCACAATTTAAGTGTGTCATTTCCTTAAGGTGGTCTTGTGGCCACAAGGTTTTGCATGTAACTGGTGACATCTTTGAGCTATTGAAAGGCAATGATAAACAAAAACAGGTAGCTGGAGAATTAGGCCATGTCCACACATACACCAGTTTCTCCACAGATGTTTTTAAAAAATATCTCAGTCTAGATGAAAACGCACTGTGATACATGTTAAGGGCATGCCGAACAAACACAGGAAGTTAATGACATGTTTATTCTGAGTTCACACTAATTGTGGAATTAAAGATGTAGTATGCAAGTTTGACACTTAGTGGTTGACAGCACCTCTGATAAACTCTTCAAGAGACACTTGTTCTAAGTTAGCTTGACCTAAAAATTGCACAACTAAATAGGACTACAGGCTAGGCCAGTGATTTTCAGCAGAGTTTCAAGGGAAACTCAAAATGAAAATATTTTGACAAATTTGTTGAGATTCTTGACATGTTATTTCATTGCCGAGATCTTAGTCCATCTTCAGAACCCAAATTAAGATATTTTAGATGAAATGAAAAGACAGAAATGGTCTTATGACATTCAAAGTCCAGAAAAGGAAACAACACACTGTCAAAAGTTCACCATGACTTCAGGTGTTTAACTGTAATTATACAAAGCTCCAAAAACAGTGTACCTATGTTAGAATCAGATCAATATGATGCTTGTATGTTTTATGTTTACAGTTGAATTACTGACAATGTTTTTGATTCCCTTTCTGGGCAAATCAGGAACCTTGCTGTCTTTAGAGGACAAGGGAGCACTTTTATTTCATCTAAAATATCTTAATTTGTGTTCTGGAGATGAAGAAAGGTCTCAGGGGACTGGAACAACATGAGGGTTCATTTAAAACAGGCTACATAAAGTAAAATTCTTACAAAAATAACCAAAACATTCACAATTCGCAATTAGTATGAACGAAGTCAAATATTACACTTAGATATTAATATTTGTACAGTTTGTTCAACCTATGGATTGTCCTAGTGACTAGAAAATTCTTGACAATTGTGGCCCTTTGAGTCAAAAGGTTTGGGAACACTTTTATGAAACGTTACCTTTCGAATCATATCCTGTTTATGGCCCTCTTAGATCTTTAATCTGTAATGAGTTCATATTTCTGCTAAAACTGCACCAGAGTGCAGTTGGAAGTGGATTTAGATGCATCTTATCAGTGGTCCACATGTTCAGTGCACAAAAAGTTTGAGATGGCAGCGTTCATACTTGTCCACTGAAGCGTTTCTCGAAGGCAAGCATATTTTTTCAATTGTTTCCAATGAGAGTGCCACTTTTTTTTAGAACAGCGTGGCGAGGTGCTGAGTGTGTGTCTTATGCAGAGCACTGAGCAATCTGCCTTTTTCAAATACTCTGACAGAAGAAAAGCACTTGCAACTCACTGATTTTTATTTATTTTTTTGTAGTGCTGTCATTTTAAGCTGTGCAAAAAATGTTTCACGATTCCTTAAATGTCCTTGCACACAGTTTGATATTCTCATTTGAAATATTCTCTATTAAAAACAAATACAACCTTATGTTGTGTTTACGCTTACAGAGACTGCCTTAGAAACTTTTGATCTGGTTAAATGTCTACCATCTTCCTCTCTACGTGATTCCAGGATGGAATATTTGAGGAACAGTTTTTTCTTCATGTCTTTTTAAGAAAAGAGAAGACAAAATCAGTCTCGCTGCTCAAAGGCTTTATTTTGGATTTGTGATTTTTTTCTACGTAATGATATCCATCAGACTTGGTGCGCAAGGTTTTTGTGCATGACAACTTTTTTGGATGATGATTACAAAAAGACATGTGCAATAACCTTTATTCACTGACAGACAAGTGTGAACCCTAAAAAAAATTTAACCAAAGCAGTCTTTACATGAAGATATATCATCCGGCAAATATTCATAGCACTTCACTTTTTCCACATTTTTTTAATGTTACAGCCTTATTCCAAAATGGATTAAATTCATTTATTTCCTCAAAATTCTATACACAATACCCCATAATGACAATGTGAAAAAAGTAAATGAAAAAAGCTAAAACATCACATGTAGATAAGTATTCACAGCCTTTGCTTAATACTTTGTTGATGCACCTTTGGCAGCAATTACAGCCATAAGTCTTTTTGAATATGATGCCACAAGCTTGGCACACCCGTCTTTAGGAATTTTTGCCCATTCCAGTACCTCTCAAGCTCTATCAGGTTGGATGGTGACATTTTCAGATTTCTCCAGAGATGTTCAATAGGATTTAGGTCTGGGCTCTGGCTGGGCTACTCAAGGACATTAACAAAGCTGTTGTGAAGCCACTCCATTGATATTGTGGCAGTGTGCTTTGGTTCACTGTCCTGCTGGAAGATAGAATCGTCCTCCCAGTTTGAGGTCAAGAGCACTCTGTAGCAGGTTTTCATTGAGGATGTCTCTGTACATTGCTGCATTCATCTTTCCCTCTATCCTGACTAGTCTTCCAGGTCCTGCTGCTGAAAAACATCCCCACAGCATGATGGTGCCACCACCATGCTTCACTGAAGGGATGGTATTAGTCTGGTGATGAGCGGTGTCTGGTTTTCTCCAAACGTAACGCCTGACATTCACTCCTAAGAGGTAAATTCCAGGCGGGGAGTGGCTTCCGTCTGGCCATTCTATCATACAGGCCTGATTGGTGGATTGCTGCACAGATGGTTGTCCTTCTGTAAGGTTCTCCTCTCTCCACAGAAGAACGCTTAAGCTCAGACACAGTGACCATCAGGTTATTGATCACCACCCTGACTAGGGCCCTTCTCCCCCTTCTCCGGCCAGCTATAGGAAGTGTCCTGGTGGTTACAAACATCTTCCACTCACAGATGATGGAGGCCACTGTGCTCATTGGAACTTTTAGAGCAGCAGGAATTTTTTTGTAACCTTCCCCAGCCCTGTGCCTCAAGACAATCCTGTCTCAGACGTCTACAGACAATTCCTTTGTCTTCATGCTTGGTTTGTGCTATGGCATGCATTGTCAACCCTGGGACCTTATATAGACAGGCGTATGCCTTTTCAAATCATGTCCAGTCAACTGAATTTACCACAGGTGAACTCCAATAAAGTTGCTGAAACATCTCAAGAATGATCAGTGGAGACAGAATGTACCTGAGCTCAATTTAGAGCTTCACAGCAAAGGCTGTGAATACTTATGTACATGTGATTTTTCAGGTATTTATTTTTAATGATATTTGCAACTATTTCAAAAACTCTTTTTTTCACATTGTCATTATGGGGTATTGTGTAGCATTTGGAAAAAATAAATCAGTGTTATCCATTTTGGAATAAGGCTGTAACATAAAAAAAATGTTAAAAAGGGAAGCGCTATGAATAGAAACTTCTGGATGCACTATATTTCCTCCCAGCATGCCCTGCAAAAGAGACCCATACCTGCTGTGCTCCTCTCTCGTTGCTGAGGGTGCGGAGTTCGTCCGAATGAGTAGCACAGATCTCGTGCAGGGCAGCAAGGTCACGGGACAGATCAGTCCTAAAGTGCTCGGTGGATTCGGGGAGATCAGGAACATTCTGGATGAGCAGAACAGAGAAAATGGGTTCAGACAGTACTCATAAACTGAGCCATGCTGCTTTAAAAATGAATAGAGGAAACTTTACCCCCAACTCATCCAGAAACATGATCATCCTTTGTTTGTTGTTCTTGATGAAAGGATTGACTCCCTCCATGTAGGGCTCCTGCAACACAAACACATCAGCACAACATTAGCATTCTCTCAGCACAGATCATTTTAGAACTCAGCGTGAAAATCTAAACACCTTGGCACCAAACTCCACCAGGTTGGCCAAGTTTTGCACAGACTTTGCTACCAGCGTGAGCGTCCGGCCTGCAGTGGAGGATGGAGGATCTGAAAAGACAAAACACGATTGCATCATCGTTAATATTATGTTTGGACCGATACCAGTATATCTTTAGAGGGGATTTACACAACACAATGTTCAACAAAATACACAAAACTTTGTGTTCGAGCTTTTCATTTTAATTGTTTTGGGGGTCTAAAATTGCATGATGTCATGCACATACACTTAACCAGCCACTTTATTAGGTACACAGGTCCAACTGCTTGTTACCAAAATTTCTAATCAGCCAATCACATGGCAGCATTTCAATGCATTTAGACATGTAGACATCGTCAAGATGATCTGCTGCAGTTCAAACCGAGCATCAGAATGGGGAAGGAAGGTGATTTAGGTGGTTGCAAATGCCTTGTTGATGTCAGAGGAGAATGGCTATACTCCTTCCAGCTGTTAGAAAGGCAACAGTAACTCAAATAACCACTCGTTACAACCAAGCTAAGCAGAAGAGCATCTCTGAATGAACAACTTATCCAACCTTGAGGCAGATGGGCAACAGCAGCAGAAGACCAGGGTGCCACTCCTGTCAGCTAAGAACAGGAAACTGTGGCTACAATTCACACAGGTTTGATTTCTGCTGCGACATTTGGATGGTAGGGTCAGAATTTAACATCAACAACTGCCTCATATCAACTATTCAGGCTGCTGGTGGTGTAATGGTGTGCGGGATATTTTCTTGGCACACTTTGTAATACTAATTGGGCATTGTGCTGGTCGTAATTAAGCATTGTGTCAACGCCACAGCCTAGCTGAGTATTGTTGCTAACCATGTCCATCCCTTTATGACCACAGTGTATCCATCTTTTGATGGCTACTTGCAGCAGGATAACGCACCATGTCATAGGGCTGGACGATATGGCAAAAATTTATATCACAATATTTAATTTTGGTCGATGCGATATAATTCTGATATCGATATGGAGAATATTAAAAACACAGAGAAAAAAACTGCCAAGAACGCACACAATGGATGTCTGTACCAACAAATGTCTGCAAACTGAATATGCAAACTGTATAATACCTCCAGTCTCTAAAAACAAAATAAAAATTAATGTTCACTTTTTATTTGTATGAGCCTTAACAAACAAGAAATGTGAAGTAAACTATCAAATAAATAAAACTCTCAGACTCAGCTTATTTATATAAATAATATATAGACAGTTCATGGAGGTTAGCTTGACGAACAGAAATTTTTATCAGCGTTTTTTTTATTTTATTTTTTTATATGCTGAATATTTAACAATCAAAATATTACTAAAATCTTACAATTATGACATCCACATCGTAAAAACATAAAAAAGAATAATAATTATAATAATAAAAAATAAAAAAAGAGTATGGGCTACATTAATATTTGCAATAGAAAATTAGACTTTTTTTTTTCAAGTTTTTTGAGTTGTTTGAATATATTCGTAGTTCTAAATATAAACATAACATAAAATAGTTCTAATTTTATATAGTCTATTTATATAGACTAATATTTTATATAATTTTATATAACAAATTTGAATTATTTAACAGAATTAATACATATATTAATCCCATTCTTTTTTATTTCATCAGCTTTGCAATAACCAGATTCCTGATAAATATGTTTGTGAATTTTATTATGTAAGTTTGTGCTATATGCCAGCATGCAGCGAGTTTGTGTATGTCAGTGTAAATTTAGGTGTTTATGCGAGGATAGAGTATATGCACGGATCAAGTTTATATGTATGTGCATGTGTTATTGTGGGAGTATATGCACGGATCGAGTATGTGCTTGTGTATGTGATTTCAACAGACTATTGAAAATGTATATGTATAAAATTACTACTGTATAGATTTTTTTAACATTTTAGTAAAATGAAAATAACATATTATAAATATTAGATACGAATATGTTATTTATATAAATATATTAAAAACCTTTTTATAATTTTGTAAATGCTAAATGTGTATTAAATGTGCAATTTTATTTAAAAAATAACTCTTAATCAGAGTGAAAATCTGATTACCTGAGGTAAATGTGTTGCATCAGGTAAATAAGCTTGTGAGTGAGGCTTTGCACTTACCAGCGATGATGTTGAACATTCTGGGGTTGAGGATGGCTGGACAGATGAGTCTCAGGAAGACGAAACCACTGGAGGACACACACAAACACATTTTAGCACTTTGCAAGAGGCTGTTCTTTGTCAAGCTATATTTGTGCGTGTTTGCACGGTGTTACCTCACGACTCGGGTCCTCATTGTAGTGTTGGTCGGCCATTTCTGCTGCACTGACTTCTGAAGACAGCCATAAATGTACCTCAGGGTCCTGGGACAGGAAATGGACAATCAACCAACTCTATAAACTGCTTTGTAAAAGTAAGTGTCCAATGTATATGACATTGACAGGACAGTAATATAGTAATAAATATAGTAATAATTAGGAGTAATGCATTATAAAAGTAATGTATTACAGTAACTTATTTCTTTTTCCTTGTAACGTAGTAGTGCAAGGCATTAATAATACATTTTCAGAAATATTTTACTCAGTACATGTTCTGTAACGCTTGCGTTACAACAAACCTGGCTTTCGCCCACAAGACATTAGCAAATAAAAAACAGAAAGTAAGTTCTATATTCTGTTTGTGATTAGTAAATAAATATACACATATGTAGTAATTAATCTCCCTTTTGCTATTGGAACTTTTTACTTTTAACGTGGAATGATTTCAGCCTCTAAGCTTGAGGTCCAAGGCTATTGGCTCTGCCCGGTCTACAGTAAGCCGATGAACAGAGCAGATGAAAATGACAGAAGACAGTACATTCGCAAGATGGACGTACACGCATTCCTTTGATTTTGATAAGTAGCAGAAGAACATTATTGTCAAATACAACCTTTGTATATAAACCCGAGAGAATTATCGACATTGAGAAATAGCACTAGCAATTAAAAAAGAAAAACATCTTGACCGTTGCCATGTGACCACTCCACTTACAGAGAAGAGAAAATTGAGAAATTGAGTTTTTCTCGGTCTGCCATCATGCCACTTGAACCTCGAGATGTCAGGAGACTTGCTACCATCAATTAATTAGCAAGATCCCTGTGACTGGCAGCAATGACAAGGTAAACTAATGTTTACATGACGACTAGCTAGAATTCTATATAATCTAGTATAGGGATGGATGGGATTATGCTTAACCTACTGAAGTCACCTGCCATGAGGATGAATTCTTTTTATTTGATTAACAGCCCAATGCCATGGCTGATACACCTTTGTCAGTGGAAACAGAGGTGGCCAAAGCACTTTAATTTCATTTTGGTATTGAAAAGTGTGTCTAGTTTTATGGTTTCATAGAGCCAATAGCTATTTGTCTTGTTGTTGTAGCCTAGGTGCATTAATTTAGTCTTTTTAGATGCATGTAGATCTCTGTCTGATCTGTTTTCTTTCTAAGCAGTTAGGCAATGTTTAGCCTATACAGTATGTTAATTTCTATGGATTAAAATGACTGAGGTTGGGGGGTTGGTTCTCTGATTGCATTTTATACTGATAAAGCTTCATTGTGTTCATTTTGTGCATGACAGTTTTGTGTTGTGTGAACCACTTGAATTTAAAGTAAATAAAACAATGGCAACAATAAGAAAAAAAATCTGCATCTTGTCATGGAGTTGGAGTTTAAATATAGTCATGTTGTGTCTAATATGAATATACCCAAGCTATTCACAGATATTGCCAGATAATCACTTTACCTCTACCAAACTTTTAACAGACTTGTCATTTGTAATTCTGGCTGTCGTCCTTTCTTGCATTGTCTTGAGCCTTCACGTTGCCAATTATATACTATATTGTTAGTAGCCTGCATATATATTTTAAGTTAAATGCTTTGCAGTTGACATTTTTAGAATGTTAAGTTCTGATTCTGTAGTTATTTTGGTGAAAGTAACTAAAAAGTAATATAAAAGTAATGTAACATTAAAATTCTGAGACAGTAATATTGTAAGGTAAGGGATTACTTTTAAATAACAGTAGCAAGTAATCTAATGTATTACAGTTTGGAAGTAACTTGCACAACACTGATGATGACCAATAAATAGCCATTACTGGACATCTATAACCCTTTTCACAAGACACTTATGAGGTGTTTAACGGTTATTAGCGTCATAAATCCTAGAAAGCTTTTTTTAATCCTTAGACTTTTTTAAACATATGTATATTTATAAAGCAATACTTTGTACTATACCATCTAATTATAAAAAAGCCTGATCAACGCATATGCTTAAACATTTTGTTCTTCACACAATTTTGATGGAAGTCGTTATAACATGATCTTTGAGTTTTTCTTTTATTATTTGATTAAATAGGAATGCCAAATATGTACTCCCTCATTCACTGTGCTCCAGGTTTACTCAACTACGATGACTTGCATTGCTGAAATACCCAGAAATGTGAAAAGAGTCCATACTATTTTGTCATATAATCAATAAGTATATTATTGGATCATGCATTAGTATTTTTATAGTTAAGTAAAAATAATCAGAAATGTTTCTTATGCAATTTCAGTGATTTCTGAATGATAATGGTCCACTAATTACCGCAGTAATGGCTGCTGAAAAATCAGGAATAAATTAAAATAAAATAAAGATGTCCAGATCTTATTTACATAGAAAAATTGTGGAACGTGCAGTTCAAGGCAAAAATGATGAAAACTTGATGAAACCTGTTTGCTTTACACAGATCCCTTGAATGCATAAAGCACTTGTAATAAAACGTTAATAAGACAGATGGTTAAGAGAATGTAACTTGAATCATGTTGCGTTTTTTTTTTTTTTTCTTTTTAAGTAAGTTTTTAAAATTAATCTAGAAATGGTCAATTGCAATATTCCTGTGTCTATGCATGCATATATTTGGCATATTATTTCTACCATGTCTACCCCCCCTAATAGCAGTCATGCTGGTCAGATTGCAGTCATACTTACGGAGGTAAGATCTCAGCAGCCATAAATATCTTCTCCACCAGCTCTGAAAGGATGTTAAGTAAGTGAGCCAGATTCAGGTTAACATCCTCATTCTTCTCCAGTTTAGACGGGTTCAGCTACAGAGAAAAACCAGAAAGCATTAAACATAAGGGAAATCTTAATTCCCTAAAATTAATTCAGGCTTGGAATAATGTGATGAAGATAGAATATTGATTATTGGTTGAGCGATCCCTGTAATGCTCTACCACTGCACATCTGTATTCTACGCAATCACTTGAATCAAGTTCCATATAAAAATTTTACTTCACAAAAGAAGTCAATTCAATGAAAATCATAGAAATCACACAAAAGCCAATTTATCCAAAGCTTTGGAGAGAACATGATGCAGATATAATATACACTACACATCAGGAGGAACAGAAGACAACACTTACAGATCTTAAGGTAACAGAGCATGAGATAAAAGAAACAGTTCACCCATTTACTAACCCTCAAACAAAACATTGATGAGTTAATTTCTTCTGATAAATGCAAAAGATGTTTTGAAGAATGTTGTAAACTGGTAGTCATTGGCTTCCATGGTAGCAAAAAGAATATATAGTATAAAAGTCAACAACTATCAGTTTCAAAACTTTTTTAAGATCTACATTTTTGTTAAAAAAAAAAAAAATACTCAAACAAGTTTGGAATAAACAGAGGATGAGTAATTGATGACTGAATTTTCTTTCTGGCTGAACTATCCTTTTAAAAGTGGGATATTATTATTTGTTTATTTGCTGTACCTCACATGACTGCTTGCTCTCCATGATCTTCAGTATGGTGTCTTTAAGAGCGTGATGGACGAAAGGTGTAGCCGTGGCCTTCATGTACTGCTCCATCAATGTACTGGCCAGAGTGGTGGCACGAAACAGCGTTGTGGCCTCATCTGCAACATCAAAACCAAACAACATAATGTAGAAAGGTGTGTTGTAAACACTAGGCAATTAACAAGTGTACTGATTTCAAATTAAAAAAAAAAAATTCTCGGACTATAGGTCGAATATGACAAAAAAAATAAATAAATTAAAAGCTACAGTGACAAGTCACAATTTATGTTGCTAACCCAAGGGCAACTATTTTACCCATTTTTCAAGATTTAAGAGACATCTTTTGTGTCTCCAGAATGTGTCTGTAAAGTTCCAGCTCAAAACACCCATTAAATTATTTATTACAGCTTACAGTATTTTATAATTTTCAGCTATGAACACAATGTAGCTGTGCCTGTGCCTTTATTGCTAGTTCTACCCGCCCACCTCACTCTCCGCCTTGGCTGCATCAGATAAACAGCACAGTGACAGACCGAACACACAGACACACAAACACAGCCCATGCATTTAGCTTTCCACAGTTTTTGCACAGCAAATGTGACAGGATACATGTTAATATCCACTGCTGTATGGATATTCGTTATGTTAATGTACAAAATAAACCTGATTTAACGTTCACAAACCAGGATTGAAGCATCTTCTTTTATAATTGTACTGACATGCGGCTGTGGTGATAAGACAGTAAAATCACTGTAATTCATTAACATGCACTGTTTTAAAAATGTTGTAAACCTGTAATACTCATTCTTAATCACATTTGATGATGACTTATGATCACAGAGAGCTGAACAGATCTTTTAATCCTGGTTACTTTGCGCACGTCCTGTCTTGTTGATATGATTATACGCGTTACTATGGAGACATGTTAATAAGTGGGTGTCAATCAAGTCGATGCAGGGAAACCGCATTTCTATATCATGTTGTGGTCGGCCTCAAAATAAGGATTTGGATCCTATTTTAACGTCAGGAAAATAAAAAAGAGAGACTTGTTGTGTTTACTTCAGACCAACAGTACATGTTGTTTACAACAGTACATGTTATGTTTACAATCACAGTACATTATCTGATCTGCTTTGAATTAGCTGTCGAGTTAGAGCAATTAAATTTTACAAATGCTTTTATATTAAAAAATAAATATTAATAAGGTCATGGAGATTATTTTGTAATCTTTCTGAAGAGTCACGCTCTGAAATCTAATTCAAATTCACGAACCGAACGTTCACCATGACTGTGGTTGTAAATTCACCAACAAATGAAAAAAGTGTCTAGTACTAATGCTGGTACAGTGACAGCTCTTCTCTGA
This sequence comes from Danio rerio, assembly GCF_049306965.1. Classification (NCBI taxonomy): domain Eukaryota; kingdom Metazoa; phylum Chordata; class Actinopteri; order Cypriniformes; family Danionidae; genus Danio; species Danio rerio. Next base: position 52,004,579 of record NC_133180.1, on the reverse strand, counting down.
ACACACTGCACATCGTCAAGACAGCGTCTGATTACTTGCTCTATTAAATGAACAATAGCTTATAGCTTCAAAAAAGGAAGTGTGTAAAATGCAGCAACAAAGCTGTCAAAGCATTGTTCTGGAGCTGAAGCATGATGAAGAAGCCTGAGGGAAACTGGCCAGCCTTGACATCTGTTTGCTGTTGAAGATTGAAATGTGAATAAAACAACAAGAGAGAGAGAGAGAGAGAGAGAGAGAGAGAGAGAGAGAGAGAGAGAGAGAGAGAGAGAGTCTTACCCTCCATATTAATTTCTCTGTCGTTCAGTGTCCTCAGCAGCAGGGCTTCCGCTCGCTCATGTCTTAAGATGCGGAGCAGGATGCTTGCCAGCAGAGTGCGGTCCTGACCACACACGTGCGCCAACGCATAGATCACATGATAGTCTCTCTGCAGGATCAGCTGGACAAGCACAGACAGAGCAAGTCAGCAATGACAATCTACTCAAAAGATACATCACTTTGTTTTTTGCATTTCTAAAATATATAGTAAAAAAAATAATAATAAATAATTTTTTTACAGGTTTGTACAAAATAAAAAAGAAAAGAAAGGAGCACCTGAAAATAAAAAAATGTACATTTATTTAACCTCCATTCAAGAGTTAGATTTTCCTTGTTTTTTTTCCTTGTTTTTTTTGGAAGATTGTTGCCCTTGGTAATTTATAAAATGCAATAAGTAGCTCCTCCTATTAAAAAAAAACAGCCAATAGCGTTTGGTTTCCTCACAGCACTGCCAGTGAAAATTATTCAGCCAAAGTGTACAGAATACACAAGACGTGTCACACATATAGTTTTGAATGGGGAAAAGTGTAACGGTCAATATGGTGAATGAAGCCCCGCCTACAAGTACAGGAGCCAATCATCAATCGCTATCGACTGACGATTCTCCGGAGAAGCTCGGACCAGACGTGTGCTTTTACGACAGTTTGGTGGTCAACAAACACACTGAAATCTATGCGAATACTTGCTTCACAGACATAAGAAATATATCCCCATAAAGCTTAAAATATCTACTTTTAAATGAACTAAATGTACTTGTATTCTGTATGAAACAAACGCGAGGTACAGTCCATTCTGTCAAAAGCACATCACATGACAGCAACAACTACTCAAACATCGCTGTAATTTCTGGAGGAAATTCGCCATCAAGACCAAGAATTACTTCAGAAGAGCAACATGATCAGACAATCATTATCCAGAGGATGATAATGTGTAGAATGGCAATAAATGAGGTTGGTGTCATGATCTCAGTCATTTCAAGTGTGCATGCGCATTAGCTCGGGCAACCTGAAAATATGCCGTTTTAGTTTGATTCGAATGTTTAGCAACAGAACTTAAGAGACGGTTGATGTTTAACTTTATTAGTGATTACAAATATGAAATGTAAACGTAAGCTTGGCTTAAAGTTTTGGAGAATTTGATATTCCCCATTCAGACACAATGCTGTAGCATACTGCCTGAGAGGCTTTTCAAAGATGGAGACAGAGTAAGAAACTGAACTATGAAAAATGAGGCGATGTGAAAAGCAATTGATTAAGGCGACAAACTCCAAGCTTTGAATGTTTTTATCAGTTTTATATTTTCTAGATGCAAATTTTGTCATTGTTTGTCATTGTCATTGTAAAGCTAACAGACTGAAACTAACTTCTACATTGTTTTGTTTAGGTTAGACAATTTAATAAACAAATAATAATTTCACAGACCTTTAAGGGCTTATAAACATATAGGCAAGAACTGAAAATCTTTTAGTTTTCAGTCCATATTAGGGCTGCAAAATATATTGTTTCAGCATCAATATCGCATTGTGATAATTCGCAGTAGTCACATCGCGAGTGTACGCAATGTTGGATGTCTGGATTATAATTGATCATTTCACAAGTGTTTTTTGAAGCCTGTGACTGTGAGGGTTCAGACATAAGAAATTGTATCTTTGATAAACAATAATGATTAATGTGATTGAATTATTTATAAAACAAAAACTATGCAGTATTATTTTACATTTAATTGTTCAATAATTGTATGATGAATACAGTTCAACTCCTCGGAAAACAATAAAATGCTGTTTATTTAATTGGTATATATCTCTTTGTTGAATTTGTTTATACTTGTGGATTTTTTATTTTATGTACTCCCACACAGAATCATCCCAATCAATCTAAAATGATAAATTCTTTCCAAATAGTTATTCAACTTATCTCGTGAGATTGTATTCATATCGCAATATATATCGCAGAATAACAAAATATCACAATGTTAGATTTTTCCAATATCTAGTCCACATATTCAACCACAAGGCTACATTAGTAAAATCCAAATTACTATATATTGTGTATGCATATAGACACACACACACCTCTTTGAATTCACTGTACTCTTCCTCGGGCATGATCTTTTCCATGGAGTATCGCACTCTTACACGCAGAGAGCCGGGCTCAATTCCCTTCAGCGGCACATAGGAGCTCAGAGGAAACCACTCATCGATCATCTGGCCCCTCTGCAGCTTGCTCAGCTGGCAACGCATGAACACTGAAACAACATATAAAGAAAAAGCATCAGGGAAGTGGTTGTGTTTGCTCCGTACAGTGCCAGCAGAGGGCACACAAATCCAAGAAGAAGAAAAAAACAGGGATATTTACGGAATAGTTCGCCCAAAAATAAACATTTGCTCACCATTTTCTCCCACACCATGATTACTTTTTTGAGATTTTTTCTTTTTTTTCTACAGTAAACAATAGTTTGAAGAAAGTCAGAAACTAGTAAAACACTGACATGCACAGTAGGAATGAATTAATAAAATAGATTCCAACATTATTGTGTGTTCAACAGAAGAAAGAAACGCAAACAGGTTTGGAAAAAGTACAGAGTGAGATGACTTCACTTGATGACAGAAGACTCATTTTTGAGTAAACTATCCATGATATACCGTCAATTAAGATTTTCTTTTCTTTAGATTTTCAGATTAAGGTTGCAGTAGCTTTAAACTTATTATATACACAACAGCAAGCATCAAAATGACATCCAATACAAGTAAGGGATAGCGTACATCTAGTTCTCACAGAAAAAAATAGAATAAAATAGTTATCTTTATACATTATACTTTTTTATTGTAAGTTCAATGAGTTACAAAAACATAAGCTTTGAATTCCCCCTTCTCTACCCTTGAAACAGACAGTGGTTAGTGATATAATGCCTCAAATTCTGTTTCCATTAAAAGGTCACAGTCTAAAATTAACTTTATACCACAACTGCCTTGTGTGTTACTGGCTACATGTATGCTATTTAAGAACATTTTATATTTAAATCTTTAACAATAACAAGAAAGCTTCAAGTATCAAAACAAAAGTTCACACTACACCTGCCTTGGGGTATTCTCTTATAACCTGTGTCTTTTTTTTAACTCGGTGTAAAAGAATGAAGTGAGGTATTCATCATTTTTACCTGAAGTTGAGAAACTCTTCTTTCTAACATAGTTAGCACTACTTTAGAAAAGAGGGTTTTCAATCTTTTAGGACACATGCCCCCCCAAGTTTGGCCAATTTCACTTGTGCCCCCGACCCACCCTTCACCGAGCCAAAATTATAACTCATGTGCAAACCTCATTCACATATTACTTGCTGCGTTTAAAGTGCGTAGCATTAATTACATAAAAATAAACACATAGCCATCTTTTCAAGTCAGTACAACATGGGTGTATTCCTGACACGACTAACCGTAAATCATCTTTCACTGTCAATAAGTGTGAGCCATAGCTTACTTGCTTTTGATGTACATGCAGAAAATGTTGCTTCGCAAAGCTAAGTTCTCAGAGCCCTGACGGTGTGACTGAGTCGAACATTGAGTACGTTTACACCAATACTTTATTCGATTTTATTACAATTAAGACTATACTCTGATTAAGAGTCTAGCATGTAAACAATGATTTTTGATTACCTTAATCCGACTAAGGTCATAACTGAACTAAAAGGAAATAGAATTAAGACATGGAATATGCATATGTAAGTGGCATTATTAAAATAAACACGGCAAATTATTATCGTCATCAAGGACTATCCACCCAATTTTCCGACAAGATTCTCACACACGGCTATCAGTCAAGAACCATAGACATGCACATCACAAAATGTGGAAGTTTTTTTCTTTCTATTCGGTGTGTGTTATTAAATTTCATAACACTCTTCCACTTGTCCTTACTCCCTATTTCCGTCTAATGCCCCAGTTTGTCACGGGAGCATGAATAAAATGTTTATGAGTTAAAGTGAAACTGCCGAACTGCATTTAAAGTAGTAATAATAATAATAATAATAATAATACCTTTTATTTTTAGGCGCCTTTCAAAGCACTCAAGGACACCTTACAGCAGATCACAAGTACATCATAAAAATACAAGCAGTAAAAATGACAATCAGAATAAAATTAAACCAGCAAATCATTAAAAGCTATCCTAAACAAAAACATTTTTATCTGAGATTTAAAATTGGAAATAGAGTCCATCTGGCGAATGTGCAAAGGCAGGGAATTCCATAACTTTGGTGCTGTACAAATAAAAGCCCTGCCACCAAATGACTTCATCTTAAAGTGTGGGACAGATAACAGTTCAGCAGAAGATGATCTCAGTGAGCTGAAGGAGTGTACAAATGAAGAAGATTAGAAATGTTGATCAGTATGTTAAGAGGAGGATTTTGTATTGTATACGACAGTGAACAGGGAGCTAGTGCATATGAAAGAGAATTGGAGTTATGTGATCAGAAGTATGTGATCAGAAGTATGCGAGCAGGTAACTATCCTAGCCACTGAATTCTGAATCAACTGTAGTCTATGAAGTTGTTTATCAGGAATGCCAGAGAGAAGCGAGTTACAGTAATCAATCCGTAATGTAACCAGAGCATGAGCTAGCACTTCAGTACTTTGTTGAGATAGTGAAGGGCGAAGTCTTGCAATGTTACGCGAATGAAAAAGGCACAGCGTGAGTCTGCCCAAAGTCACCCAAAATTACATGAAACTCTTACATGAAAGCACTTCACGGAAACACCTTAATTATATTATTATCTATTATGGCAAATAACTAGATTACAGATGTCCATGTAAATGTAGACAGTAAGGTCTTCATAGTTAGTGAAAGATCCAGAAAAGCATCCTGCTAATTTGGCTCAGACGGGCACTTTTTTGTCGGACGGCTCACAGGTTTTACTTTACTTTTTACTTTCATTAGTTTTGAAAAGCATCCGGTCAATTTTATTTGTGTATTTTTTACTCACACGCATTAACTCTAAAGGTGCTTGATAGTTAGATGTGGAGCTAATATCAATCAGATTCATTAGTGAACACATAAAAATTTACTTGAGTACATGCCTCAATGTCTCGTGACTCTGGTGGGGTGCGCCCCACAGTTTGAAAACACCTACTTTAGAAGTCTGATAACCAGTTAGCAACTTCCTGCTTTCTTTGTGAAGTCAATATGAAATCTGCAGTTCATCAACTGGCCACTTGAGGCTGGCTCCAAAGGGAGAGTCAATAATATAGACTCTTATTTTAAAAACATCCAAATTTACAGCAGAAAAAAATTGTTTTCAGTCTGGTACGATAAATGATTTTAGTGTGTACAGCTAATATTACACTTCATGACAACTGTAAATGAGGGTGGATTTTTTTTACAACTCATTCATTTAATTTATATCAAGGCTAAAAATTATGCATAATTAATGGTGGAGCCGTTTGAGTGACTTGTATCTGCTGCTTGCCATCATGTCACCTTAGCTAATTCTGGATGTTGAACTTGTAGTGTGCACACACACAGACACAGACACACAGACACACAGACACACACACACAGACACACACAGACACACACAGACACACAGACACACAGACACACAGACACACACACACACACACACACACACACACACACACACACACACACACACACACACGTTTGTTTTTGTGAAAAGTGGGGACATTACATAGTTTTCCATTCATTTTATACTGTCCAAACCGTATATTGTATTACCCTCAACCCTAAACCCAACCATCACATGAGACAGCTTTACTCTCTGATTAAACTCATTCTGTAGGATTTATAGGCTTTTTGAGAAATGAGTCACCAATGAGTCACCAATGTCCTCATATTTCACCTCCTTTTTGTAATACCTGTGTCATACTCATGTCATTATACAGATTTGTGTCCTGATATGTCACAAAAACACGTACACACACACACACACACACACACACACACACACACACACAGTTGAAGTGAGAATTATAACCCCGCTTTTAAATTTATTTATATTTAATATTTCGCAAATGATGTTTAACAAAGCAATGACATTTTCACAGTAAGTCTGATAATATTTTCTTCCAGAGAAAGCCTTATTTGCATTATTTCGGCAAGAATAAAAGCTGTTTTTAATTTTTTTAAAAAACAATTTAGCTTATCTATATCTTGAAAAATATCTAGTAAAATATTATTTACTGTCATCATGACAAAGATAAAATAAATCAGTTATTAGAAACGAGTTATTAAAACTATTAGCTATGTTTAGAAATGTGTTAAAAAATGATCTTACCGTTAAACAGAAATTGAAAAAAAAAACTGTGTGTGTGTATATATATATATATATATATATATATATATATATATATATATATATATATATATATATATATATATATATATTAATGTGTGTGTGTGTGTGTGTGTGTGTGTGTGTGTGTGTGTTTGTGTGTGTGTGTGTGTGATTGTGTTTGGCACAATAATATGGCATGCTGTGTACCTCATTTTGCTATTAAAGATATACTCACAGATGTCACTTTCTTTGCTTTTCTTGGACTTGTTGCTTAAGCTTATTTCAAATCTGTTGATGTCGCACGACAGGTCACTAATAGAGAGAGAGAGAGAGAGAGAGAGAGAGAGAGAGAGAGAGAGAGAATATAATCAGAGTTTGAATAAACCATCACTTTCAAACCTCAAAATGAGTGTTGAAAATCAAAATGGCAGGGTCCCCACTTTAAGTCAAATGTTAAATTCCTTAAATTTTATTGAATAAAAAGCAGAACTTCCATGACCTGTAAGGATCAGAAAACAGACTGTTCTGTTGAGCAATCCATACAGAATTTACTGATTCTATGATTGCTAAATTTAACACAAATCCAAGCTAATAATGCAAAGTTGTGTGGAGTTTACTATTTTTTTAAAATTGTGACAGTTTTCCCACAGGTTTTGGCCGGCAGGCACATTGTTCACAGTTTAACATTAAATAATACTATATTCTCACATAGAAAAGGTTGCGGTATCCAGTGAGTGATACCGTGAGATATCATAAACACAGCATGACGCTAAGTTTCTATTTATGCATGAGACCCACTTTAGATGAACATAATGTGACATCATCACAATGCACGTTCACCCAGAGCAAAACAACACAGATTTTGATAAAAGGAAGAAATTTAAGAGCACAATAATCTAAAAATTTATTAACAAAATCCAGGAGAGAGATTGAGCTGACAAAACTAACCACAGATAGTATTTTAACAGATACAACATGGTGACTGCATTTGATTGCCTGTTAACAAGCAGTAAAGGAATAAAATTTATATTTAAAAAAATAGCTAACCATCACAAATAGACAAAACGTGATGAATGAAAATACATTTTGGTAAATGGGAAGAAAAATATTAAATGACAGACAACTATGAATTGGAAAAAACAAATTAATAAAATTCCCTGACTTTTAATGTTCAGAATACACCTTATAAAATTCAATATAGGGCTGAACAATTTGTTGTTTGAGCATCGATAGCTCTATCACTGGATTAGATCATTTCAAAGGCCAAGGTTTACATTTGGCATTGGTGGGTAAGGGAGAATCATATGGAAGATAAATCCTGCTAATTTTAAATACATCAAATAAACATTGAAAATTAAAGTGAAATCCAGATTAACAATTTCATCATAAAACACTGTTCGTAAAATATCTGCCAAAAGCGAAAATGAAATAAAATATAATTGAAAAGAAGCTGCCGATTTAACATTTCACTTTCACTGCATTTCGGCATCAAGCCTGCCAATATTAAAATAAAAAGACAAACTGAAAAATAAAATGCAAACACGATTTTTACAAAGTTTGTTATTAATGTTCACACTATAATAGTGACACAAATCAAATTAAAATGCAAATTTAAGTTTTACTTTTATTTACACTTTTATTTTAGTTTTTATTTTCAATGTCAACCTGCATGCAAAGCCTATGCTTATCAGTGGGAGGGGCGTATTCAAGTGATGGGGCGTATTCAAGTGACGTTGAGTGTTTTCAGAGGCCAAGGGTAGCAGCAAGGTTTTGATGGATAGGACAGCATGAGTTACTAACGTAACAGAAGTAAAATGGTAAAAACTATTAGTCAGCTTTACGTGAAGCAGCTGTCGCATTGGTTCAGCAAGAGGAACAGATGACACAGGATAACCAACCATCAAACATTCATACCACAGCAGGAGTCGTGGGCTTCTTCGGAGGGCAGAGAAACTGTGCAGCCATAAGTACGGCAGGCTTTGTGATGAATTTGTACAGTATACTATATTAGGTCTTGTGTCATTAACAACTTGTTTGTACTAAAATCTGGTTCTATCGATGTAATTCCCAGATGATCCCTAAAATTGCGTGAGTGAATGTCCGGTAATTATCAAACCTAAAACCAACTTTACCAAGCTAATTTAGCTACGAAGCTTTCAAAGATTTTAGTACGAATTTAGTACGATTTTAGTACAAAGATTTTAGTTTTAGTAAGTTGCTTACAGTAGAATTTTCCTTTTTATTGAAATGGTTTGCTATTTGACTATAGGCTTCAGTTTTTAATTTAAAACAAGTTGAAACAGATTTAAAAAAAAAAAAAAAAAGGTATAGTAGATGATAATAAATTTGTATTTTAAAAAAAATATATCTTTTCATGTTTCTTTACTCTAAATGTGCATTATTTATAAAACTGTAATATAAAACTCACAGTTTAAATGCACATTTGTAATTAAACACTTAAAAGAGTAAAATAGTATGGTAAGCAATTTAACAAAATGGTGGGAAATATTTTTGGTACATCAAAAAGCATGGTTACGATATCCATTCCACAAGCTAACTCAGCAAAAAAACAGTTCTTTGAATGTCACTAAAATGCAATGATTATATCACAATTAAATAGAAAATAACTGCAAAACAGTTCAGTTTTTGTTAAATGTTAAAGGAAAGTTATTTACTGATAAAGAGAGTTTAATAAAGACTTATTGTTGATTAAGGCTATATTATTCACAAACTATATCAGTCTGCTACAACGTTAGACTGTGTTTTACAATGGGGGGAAAAACATGAGCATTAACGGCATTATCATGATGGCAAACTTGAGTTAATGTGACTTTCGTCCACCTTATGTCCACCTTTTTTGCTGGCGCCATTCTCACTTGTGTGTGTCACACCTCACACACCTTATTATTGCATGGCAAATTCCCCTGCGCAGTTGTTTTGGCGCTGATTGTAATTGAATGCAGCTACAGCCATTCACATGACAGCAGGTAAAGACACAGCCAATCACATTGTTCATATGCGTTTAGGGGCGGTGCGGCTCGAGGAAAGAACATGATGTAACCCTTTCTGCACGATTTTTTTAAGTAAATTAAATTATTGGTGAGGACATTCTGATAGTTGTTGGAAACTGGTGGGGACTTATCAATGCTAAATCTACGCCCCTGAATTATTCATTAAAGATAAAAAGATATTAATAAATATTATTTTTAAATCATTTATACAATGATGGCCATGTTATTATACAATTGATTCAACTTCTGTATTGAATACTGTTCAACTCTGCAGAAAACCATAAAACACTGTTTATTTATTTATTTTTGCTTGTTATTAATTATTATTTATGCAGATGCTCATTCCAGTGGATCTAAATGAGTGAAATCTTCCCAAATAGAGCTATTCAAATCATCTGGTACAATTTAATTTATACCGCAATATGTATTGTAGCAAAACACAATATCGCAATGTCATATTTTTTTCTAATATCGTGCAGTCCTAATTCAATAACATTCCAGTAATAACATGGCCAATGGAAACACTGGAATAAACTCACTCGAAGATGAACTCCTCGGTGAACACAGGGTTTTGTCCTTCTCTTGGATGAGTCCTGGCCACCTGCACGCTGTTCAGCGAGATGATGCAGTACGGGTTGGTGAAGTGTTTGATGGGAAGTTTGTGAGCTTCTTCCACATATAGAACCAAACTGCTAACCTAAGGCGAGAGGCAAATGTGAGATTTTCTCCATTCTCTGTAATGAATAAGTGATGAGATGTCAGAGGCAAAATGACACGCATGGATCTTTTCCCAAAAATATGCCTGTGGTAATGAAAATGACGATGTTTTTTTTAGATTTAGCCCAAAGAGCCTGTTTGGGGATCAGGTGCTCGGAAAGGGCTTTTCATCGGCCTGTTCACCAGCATGCAGACGGTTCAGCTGTGGCCTCTTCAGACAGCACATTCCCAGGCATCCAAACGTCTTATCTCATGATTAAAGGGACAGCGGATAACGCTTTATGGGAACAGCGAGAGTTGACACACAACGGATGGTCGCTCTTACCTGACGCAAACGCTTGTTGTATGTGGTCTGTAAGGGTTTCCGTAGATTATTGCAGAATGTCTGAAGGCATTTCATCCAGTCCTGTGGGTGAAAGATTTATTTAGTACTTTTGAACAAGCTAGATTAATACATGAAGTACAATCTAAAAAATCTTTTGTCGTTTTTCGACTAAAATCGATTTAGTTTGTAGTGTTAGTAGTGGTGTCATTTATTCAAGTCCCAATAAAGATTTTTATATGCTTATAATAAAAGTACACTTGAATAAATGCAGTATTTTGACATATTCATCCAAATTTCAACAATAAAAATTTCCAAGACATATTATTCATCTTATTTTTACATAGATAACAATAAAAGTGTTGTTATAACTTAAATAAGTTGTAATAAATTATATTTTAAAATGTAAAATATACAAATATATTTTAAAATGTATAATTATACTGTGTTGGATTTATATTTAAATATATATCATTATATGATTTTATTTGAAGTTGTATTAGCATTTCACAATTTTGCCAGTAATTGTTATCAAATAAATCCCGCCAAACAGACTTTTAAATTAAACAAATAAAATTAATATCAAATAATTCTGAACCCTTTATGTTCATTATTATAGTTAACTAAATAAAACAATAATATTATATTTTTGTTAATAGAAATCAATTAGATTTATATATTAAATAATTTATATTAAAAAAACATACAAATATACAAACATCTAAAATAAAAGTAAAAAACTGCAGTCAAAAATGAAAAAGGTAAAAACAGTTTAAAAATTACAGGGTCTCTGCAGGTAATTTGAATAAGTTTGCAGGAAACCCAATATATCTATCTTTTCTAAGTGTACATTTACAAACAGTTTGAAAATACAAATTTCATTTATTGTAATTTAATTAATTTAAAAAAACAGTTAACGATTTTTGTAAATTACACAGTATTTAACTTATTTAAACTGAATATTACTGTAGGTCATTGATGCAGTATGTTACAGTATTTTAAAGTTATAATTAAAATACTGTTGACAAGTTGAAATTACTGCATATATTTTACAGTAAAGACAAATGCTGCTGTAAATGTAAATACAGTATTCTGCTGTAATTGATTTGCAGTAGGTTACTGTGAAGAGAACTTTAATAGAACAAAATTGTACAGTTATGCGTTGTTACTGTAGTTCAAAGTTGCATTGTGAAAATTACTGTATTTTACAGTAAAGATAAACAATACAGTAAATAAATATACAACAAGATAAATGCAGCTGTATATGTGAATACAGTATTTTTGTTGTAATTGATTTACAATAAATTACTGACAAACTAAACTTTAATCTGAACTCAGTTTTACGGTAGGACAGATATGCTATATGTTATTGAATTTTTTATTTGTATTGTGAAAATAACTGTATTTTACAGTAAAGATACACAATATAGTGAATCCATATACAGCAGGATAAACACTGCTTTAAACATCTATTTCAGCAAAAATACTATATTTATTTGCAGTAGGTTACTGCGAAGTGAACTGCAATATGAACAGAATTTTACTTCAGGACAGTTATGATGTTACTGTATTTTAAAGTTGCATTAGGAAAATTATTACTTTACAGTAAAGATAAACATTACAGTAAATACATTTACAGGAAGATAAATGGTGCAGTATAAATGTAAATACAGTATTTTGCTGTAACATTTACAGTGAGCTACTAGCGAACTGAACTGTAATATAAACTAAATTTTACAGTAGGAAAATTAAGTAGTATGTTACTGTATTTTAAATTTAAATGGTGATGATAAATATATATTTAACAGTAAATATATGCAATACATATACAAGTCAAATGCTGATGTAAATGTAAATACAGAATTTTTGCTGTAATTGATTTACAGTAAGTTATTGGTGAACTGCTGCCAGTAGGTTACTATAGATTCTACAGGAAATTGATAACAGTGAACATAAGAGTAACTCCTTTTTCACAAAAATATGAATACAGTTTGTTCTAAATTGTTTTCTTGACAATGTGAAGACGTAATGTTCTTAATTTTCAGAAAATCCAACCTAATTTATAACCCACCGAAATATATATTCAAGTTCTCATTTGAAGCAAAAGCTAATTTTTGTTTAATTTCTAAGAAAACACAACTTTAAATTTGCATCTTGAGCAAATGTCTCAACTTGGGGAGGTTTAGATATATTTATTATAAAAATAAATTAATAAATAATGCCATAACTTCATCATTTTATGGCCTGTTTTTTTAAAAGGTATAATAAAAATACTTTTAAAGACCTAAATAAATCCTGCTACTTATAAAAACTTGGATGCTGTCAAAGTGATATGTACCTGTGCCTGCTCAGGTGTTTCCCCTGCAAAGTAGAAAATGTACTGCTCCTCGCTAAAGTGCTGAACCACAATCTGGAAACAGTTTGGCCTGGACAAAATAATAGCATCATCATTAAACACACAACATCAGTAGTGCTTGACACACTGGCCCCAAACATTGCAGCCACTTAAGCTATACAGTCCAGCTGTCAGTGAATTTCAAACAAAACACTAAACCAATCTGAATCTGCAAGCAAACCATTTTTAGAAATACAAGTACACTAGTGGCTTGTGTAGCATTACAGTAGCATACCTGCCAAACAGACTGTCATGGACCCCATACACAGAGCAGACACTCAGATCAATCAATCCTTTGGGTTTGGTGGCTCGTTTCTCACTCTCAAAGTAAATGAGATGAGCGTCGTTGCCTTCCAGGATGAAGTACAAGTGTTTCCAGCGCTTGCCTTTACCTGTGGAAGTATATGCGGGAAGGTGATAAAGAAGTATTTAAAACAAAATTTAAGAAATGAAAGCATGGAAGGACGCTTAATTTATTTACGTAATAAACTGTTAAGAGACAAGCCTTAGTGCACATCAAACCAGCTGAATACTAAATACAAACAACAACTGAATGCCAATAAGAAAATGTCTCAGAAGTATGGATAAGAATTAACATCGGTAGGCCCACATGGTATCTACGCATGCAAAAATCCACAGATTTCCGCATATTTTTAGCCAATCATTAAGTCTATTTGTTTAGTTTTGTGTAATTGTGTGTAAATTCATATTTATGCAGTTTTTAAATTGATTTCAGAAATATTATTGTCTAATAAAAAATGTTTATATGATTTAGTTAGAATACAGTGTGCAAAGTAATAATTTCTAGTAATAGTTTTTAGTAGATAAATGGTAGATATATTATATGAAAGACTTGCTTTGTTTGTTAAAAAAGGATCTAATAGGATTTGCATTGTAAACATTAAATAAAAGTTATAAATGTATTATTTTTATTTAAATTTTAGGTTTTTAGTTAAGATACACCTAAGATCATTCCACATAAATTCACAGATTTTTTACAATATTCTGTACAGAAATAGCAAAAAATGTATGCAAATTCTGTCTGGCCCTAGACATCGGTCTACAATATGCCTATATTTCAGACCCCTAGTTTTTTTTACGATTTTGAAATGGCTGAATTTAACCCAAAATCAAAAAGAATTCACAATTTTTTGCGATCCTGCAAAATTCTTCTTTTTAAGGCAAAATAATGACAAAAATATAAATAATTTAATAAAAAATCCAATTCCAAACCCTATAATCAAATTATATTTATTTCAGTTTGCAATTGGTTTACATGACTTATAGACGTTGTAGACACAGCGCATGTGATGTATTTGAGCGACTCTCGAAAGGTGATGTCTAAGATATGCCCTTACAATAATAACACTATCAATGCAAAGATGGTGTAACTGCCATGATTTAATTTACACGCTTTGCTTTCTTTAATTGGGTCACCAAAGGGAGGCTGTATAGACTGATAGGATTTAAGTGAGGCAAAATAGAGTAAGAGTAATTTACGCTCATGAGCTAACAGGTACAGCTTGGAAAAATGCCATGAGCTTTTATCCTTTAGTATCCCTTCGGCAAGCAGAGCGAGGTATGTTTTGTTTATTATTGGATTTATTTGAAAAATGTTAGATGTTTTGTGAATGTTTGCTGAGTTTATTTTTCTATGTTATTAGTTTTTTTTTTTTTTTTTGTAACTTTACAGTGCTTTGGTGCTACAGTGCTACATGTTAGTATGATGATATGTGCAAAGAAGTATGTGCTATGAGATCACCAACCCGATAAAGATAAGAATTGATGCTTGTACAGTATGTAGCAAAGAACTGAGACAATGAAGATTTCATTGATTAGGTTTATTGCATCTAAGTAAACAATTTAAATGCACTCGTCAAAAACTCTCTGCCTCCTTTATTAAACCTGATGAGCTGCTTCAGGGATTAGACATTCTGTGGGGCAAATCGAGTGAATAACATGGCGCAAATTGGGCGTCTTGTACATTTGAAAGTGGGAGCAAACATCTAACAAATGGAGCGATGGAACAGACAGAAAAGCAAGCAGCTTACAATGATGGTGATTCGTTCAAGGATGACGGCCACTGAAGGTGACCGAATTAAAGGACACTATTTGTGCTTTACATGTATGGCTGGTATTATGATGTACATCAAATTGCTAAATGATTTTGCTCAACTCTTTCTCTGCCGTTGACGAGAGAAAACGCTTCCCTGCCACTAACACTTTTTACAGCAATCAGGGTTTTAGATGTATTATGGTAGAACACAAATATCTGTACTTTTTACTCCTTAAATTTTTAAATCAGGCTTGTTAAATTCGTTTTCATGCATTTGGTGGGGCGATCTATTTTTTTTTTATTTGTGCAGTTTCAGTGGCTTTTTGATGCAGTCAATCTATTTTAATAATTACAGTACAGAGTTTAAATAAATAAGTACAGAGTTTCAGTACCCATTCTTTATTACAGATCTAGCTTGCATCGCGACGTGTAGTTATAATGCATATCAGAGAACAATGAAGAGTATGCGACTGTGAAAGACTACACAAGACATACCACACAACACACACTCAACGCAGAAGTATAAATTGGCCTTTATTTGTCTGTGACATGTCTAACAACTTCTTAAATAATATTTAAAATTCCCCTAAAAACCGAAATAAATATTTCTGCCAATATTGCAGTAATCAGCCCAACGAGAAATTGATTTTAACATGCAGAACATGGAGTAGATAAACCCCAGATCCCCTACAATGTCTAAACACATATCAATTCTTGCAGAACATCGCATCTATTAATGCCTTCGATTTAAGAAATTTAATCTGCACAGAGCGAGCATGTAAATGACAAATGGCATTGAAGGCATAAAAGTTTTAGCACCTATTAAACCATCTGGATATTAGATACAAACAACAGCTGAATAATAACCAGACAGGGTGTCAGAACCGATTCAGACTAATACACTTTTATCAGCAGCAGCAAACCCCACCTAGAACCAAATCTCTTATTAAGCAGAGTCAGTGTCATTGAACTGAACAGCTCTGTGTGCGTTAAGGTACACGCTTTTTCTTTTTGTTCAGCATGGCTCATCCTAAGCTGTCTGTAAAGAGCCCTCTTTTTCGTTTCGCAGGAGATCAAAGACACTCGCATGGGGCTTATGTGCTTCAAATTACCCACATCCTCTCAAGATCAGTCCAAGTCCCACTGAGCGACGAATACAAACACTACTAGAGTCAAACTCAGCGAGAAGAGCAGCTGGATGGAAACAAAAGTAATCATGGGTACCTTTGTTGAAGAGAAGATATCCTTTCTTGACGATGTTTTTGTAGAAAGCATCTTTTGTTTTTCGTCGAATAGTGTTATATATTTCTCTGCCATCAACCAAATCAGATAGAACTTGCTCTTTTTGCTAATACAACAAAGAAACAACACAATGTCATGGCTGTTATTAAGAGGTATAAAATTATTTGATTATATTACAGTGAGATTCATTTACCTGGACTGGGACAGGATCT
Source organism: Danio rerio (assembly GCF_049306965.1). NCBI lineage: Eukaryota > Metazoa > Chordata > Actinopteri > Cypriniformes > Danionidae > Danio > Danio rerio. Next base: position 51,988,025 of record NC_133180.1, on the reverse strand, counting down.
TTCAGGGTATATCCTTCTACAATCTGCTCTTTTCGGTAACGTTCGATAATATCATCAACACTAAGAGAGGAAAAAAGCATTACTTAATTAGAGACTGTCTGAAAGTAAAGTTCTGTGATTTTTCATTGCTGAGTGGAAAATTAAAAAGTATTGCATTTTAATTAAATTTGCTGTGCGCCACAATATTTGGGACAAGGTTTAATCTCTAAAATGCTTTGTGGAGACATGCAGTGGAAATGAAAATCTGAGAAATCTGTTACGAGTCTGTACAGAAATGATGTTTGTGGGTAAATTATATTCTAATCTGCATTTAGATATTATTCTCTAGCAAGTTTATTTATTTCATAAATGCCTAGGTTTACTTGTACATTTATTTTAAAGAACTGGAATAGTAACTCTATTATTAAAGTTCGTCGGAACAAACTTTGAGGCTGGCTTGAGAGCCTGTTGGCAATAGTTTATATAGTTTAAAACAGATGGATGGATGGATGGACGGATGGATGGATGGATGGATGGATGGATGGATGGATGGATGGATGGATGGACAGGTGTACAAATAGATAGATTGAGAGATAGACAAATAAATATGGGGTATAAGGATGAATAGAAAGTTGAACAGATAGAAAGACAGACAGACAGATAGACATGTAAACAGACAGACAGACAGACAGACAGACAGATAGATAGATAGCATGAAGATAGACAGATAGCAAGAATCAAGTATGAATTAGCATGTTTCTAGTATGAATTAGCATGTTATTAGAACAATTCTAGTACAAGTTAGCATGTTTACAATATGAATCAGTGTACTGTAAGCATGTTTACAGTACAGATTATCATGTTGTTAGCATGTTTCCAGTATGGATTAGCATGATGTTATCATGTTTCAAGTACAAATTATCATGTTGGCACGTTTCCAGTATGAATTAGCATGTTTCTAGTATGAATTAGCATGTTGTTGTCATGATTCGAGTATGAATTAGCTTGTTGTTAGCATATTTCCAGTATGGATTAACATGATGTTAACATGGCTCCTGTATAAATTAGCATGTTGTAAGCATGTTTCAAGTACAGATTAGTATGTTGTTGGCATGTTTCCATAGATATATACACTAGATATCGCATAGGAACCCTGAGCATGCGTCAATAGCGCCACCACATTGGTACAGTGCTCCCAGGAAAAATGTCATTCAACCGTACTAGTCAAGACAGTGTAATTACGTGAAGATGCGGGACTTTAGCGCTGTTTACGGGTGTAGTAACGAGCAAACAAAGAAAACAAAGCACAAAGGCAGAACATTTCATAGGTAATATTCAGTTTTTTTCTGTTTTTGTATGTTCTGAACTTTTGTGCTCTACAGGTAACGTTATTGATGATAACAGTCACTTACTGCATTCACCATACGGCAAGGCAGCTCCAACTCGCACTAAACACTCGGCTTATGCTAGTTTTGTTGAATAAAATCAGCAAACAATGCAAAAGAAATATAACAACGAGATGCTGCGCTGCCAGAAACTGGTATCATTTTCGCCTACGTTAGTGAAAGAGTCGTTCGGGGGATTCATTCAAAAACTAATCGCTCTCTCCGTCAGTATGAGCAGTGAAAGCAGGAGAGGAGCCGTGTTTCAGGAAACGGATTAGATTAAATTTAACAGGGAGGGTGGATAGTACTTTTCTGTACACACAAACACAAGCTTTTTGTCAGGAATGCCCATGCGGTCACTGATCCATCAATGTAGAAAAGTGATGTAAAATTATAATTTTCGTAATTAGAAAAAAAAAATTACATACTAACATCCAGGAAAACTCCCGATCACAGATATATGTGTATATGTGTATATCTCTGGCTTTGCATGGCCACAGTCCTCCACTGTACCTTGGTCCCGCATTCATTTCAAAGGAGCGCTACCCTGTAGCAAGATGGTGGCGCTATTGACGCATTCTGTCCAATAGACAACAATAGGCCAGGCGACATCTAGTGTATATATCTATGGCATGTTTCACTTTACAAATTAGCATGTTGTTAGCATGTTTCCAGCATGAATTACTGTGCATATTATTTGCATGGTAAAAACAAAGACAAAGCATTAACAACAACGATATTTCAATCAAACAAGTAATAGTATTAGAATAAGCATTGTTAATTAATCTTTGCCTCTAGATATAAAAATTCACAAGACAAACTGTTACTACTAAGCTTTGAATGCGTTTCTTTTAAAGAAGGTGTAAGTCTGAATAACAGACAGAAACACTGCTAGCAACTAACTAGGTTAAAAACATTGAAAGCATGCAGCATTTATGCTGTCATGTTTCAGAAGATTGCTTGCATGTTTTTTACCACAATGTAAGCACTATTTAATGCACTGCTAGCTTTTTCTTCCATAATTAAATTAGGTGCATAAAAAAACATTATGCAAGGGATCAGGAATTGATCATACGAAAAGACCCATCAGGCAAAACCATACTGTTTTCTATGGTGTAAACAACATCCCTGAGTGTTTCACTTGCATAGAATACAATTATTAAAAGCACATTAAGGACAATACACATGAAATAAACATTCATATAGCTGTGTCTCGTGAAAAATAAAAAATTGCAGTTAAATATGAATTTATTTTCTATCTTAAAAAGAAAACATTTAAACTTAACAGGAGTGGTATGTATGAGAATATTCTAAATGCATCTTAATATCAAGTGTGAACAGGGCCTTAGAGTGTCAGGGTAGTATCATACCATACCCCAACGCAACATAACAAAAAAGAAAAAAAAAAATTCCATTTGAAAAGGATTTTCTATCCATGATGGTTACAAGTGAAATTTCTACTTAATAACAGCACCTATTTCTGCAATGTCGCAGCATAAACTACTATGACAATGACCACCTCAGGTGCTGATTATGTGCTTTATTAAGTGTTAAATGTTACCAGTGCGAGTTTGAATACCAGTTTATATGATATTTTTAGTCATACTAAAAGTGGCAGCAGATAGTTTTAAGTGTATCTGTCTGCAGAGTGCAAGACAAGTGGACCTTGTAGTAAGTTAGTGAGGCGTAATGGTTGGAGTAGGTGTGGATGTTAATAACTGTGATGGTTCGGGTAGATGTAGATGTTAACAACTGAGATGGTTGGGGTAGGTGTAGATGTTAACAACTGAGATGGTTGGGGTAGGTGTAGATGTTAACAACTGTGATGGTTGGGGCAGGTGTAGATGTTAACAACTGAGATGGTTGGGGTAGGTGTAGATGTTAAAAACTGTGATGGTTGGGGCAGGTGTAGATGTTAATAACTGTGATAGTTATGGTTGGTGTAGATGTTAATAACTTTGATAGTTATGGTTGGTGAAGCTGTTAATAACTGTGATGGTCGGGGTAGGTGTAGATTTTAAAAACTGTGAAGGTTGGGGTAGGTGTAGCTGTTCATAACTGTGATGGTTATGGTTGGTGTAGCTGTTCATAACTGTGATGGTTATGGTTGGTGTAGCTGTTCATAACTGTGATGGTTATGGTTGGTGTAGCTGTTCATAACTGTGATGGTTATGGTTGGTGTAGCTGTTCATAACTGTGATGGTTATGGTTGGTGAAGCTGTTAATAACTGTGATGGTTATGGTTGGTGAAGCTGTTAATAACTATGGTGGTTATGGTTGGTGAAGCTGTTAATAACTATGATGGTCGGGGTAGGTGTAGATGTTAAAAACTGTGATGGTTGGGGTAGGTGTAGATGTTAATAACTGTGATGGTTATGGTTGGTGTAGCTGTTAAAAACTGTGATGGTTATGGTTGGAGAAGCTGTTAACTGTGATGGTTATGGTTGGTGAAGCTGTTAATAACTATGATGGTTATGGTAGGTATAGCTGTTAATAACTGTGATGTTTGGGGTAGGTGTAGATGTTAATAACTGTGATGGTTGGGGTAGGTGTAGATGTTAATAACTGTGATGGTTGGGGTAGGTGTAGATGTTGATAACAGTGATGTTTGGGGTAGGTGTAGATGTTAATAACTGTGATGTTTGGGGTAGGTGTAGATGTTAATAACTGTGATGGTTGGGGTAGGTGTAGATGTTAATAACTGTGATGGTTGGAGTAGGTGTAGATGTTGATAACAGTGATGTTTGGGGTAGGTGTAGATGTTAATAACAGTGATGGTTGGGGTAGGTGTTGATGTTAATAACTGTGATGGTTGGGGTAGGTGTGGATGTTAATAACTGTGATGGTTGGATTTAAGTTTGGGGAAGGTGTAGACGTTAATAATGATGATAGTTGGGTTTAAGTGTAGAGAAGGTGTAGACGTTAGGAACAGTGATGGGTGTGGATCAGGGTTGGGTTAGTGTAAATGTTAATGTCTATGATGGTTGGGTTTTCGGTGTGGAGCAGGTGTAAACGGTAATAACTGAGCTAATAACTAAACTGGGTACAGCTCCATCTTGCCTACAACATAGTTTTGACATGTGGGTCTCCATAACATCAAGTTACATCCCTTTATGTTACGCCCCTGTCTTGCAGCATGCAGACAGACCCAACTCGATAGTGTATGTCAGTTCTTAAAAATAAAATAACTAGCATTAGCAAACATACAGTTTAAACATGAATGGTAGATCTGAGAAATCAGGGCAAACAGGGTCATCAGTCATCCAGCATGTACTTTTAGTGATGTTAAGGAGGTTTAAGATTTATTAATTAAATTATAAACTTGTTTATTTAGTTGCAAGTGCAATGCACTATTCTGTGCTTCTGAATGTCTGTGGTATTTAAATGCTTCTGTCGCTTCGCATATTATGCAAACAGACAAAAGTCAGTGTTAGTAAACATATATATATATATATATATATATATATATATATATATATATATATATATATATATATATATATATATATATATATATATATTTATATATACAATCATCACAATGACCATTAAGAATGTAAATAATTTTTTTTTTTTTTGTTAAATTACAAACATAGCCTTGAAAAAAATGTTGTAGTATAAAGAAAAACAATATATTTATTAGGGTTATGAGTGGTTATTCTCAAGTCAGTTGATGCTTTCAGGCATTTAAACCTCAGCCTGCATTCCTACCTGTTATAGTAGCGTCCTCCCATCATGTACTGATTGTTGGGAGTGGGGCTAATCTTGAACCTTTGGATGTTCTCATTGGTACGAAAGAAGAGAGAGTAATCGCCCGGTGTGTTGTCTGAGGGCCTGACCAAAAAACTGCAGACCTGGCCAACTAAGAGAAGAAAGAGTGTTAGACCTGCTTTTGAGTAAACCTCAAAGGCAGTTATGAAATAATGGCAGTTTCTTTTATACTCTAATGTACGCAATTTGCCTCTAATTCTTGTAAGAATATTTACCATTTGTTATCTATGCTAATGTGAGCCTAATTGCAGTCAAACACAAATTAATCAGAAGTGGTTAACGGATATTTTATTTTAATTATTTGTTTATTATTTAAAAAATATATATTTAATCCAACAGTCTACGTTTGTCATTATTTGTTTTTTCCTTCCATAATCCTTGTATTAACTCAAAATCGTCCTGGTGTGCCTTTAGATTATGAGAAAACATATCCTACAACCAAAACCGAATCTTAATGTTAAACTAGATAAAATAAGCATGTACAGTTAAATATGCAAAATAAAGAAAAAGGGCAAATAATCATTCACTTTTATTTTGGAATGAACTGTAGAGCAATTATTTGCTGTGTGCATTGACTCATGTTTATGTACCTGTCAATAGCAGGTTGTAGGCCTCCTGTTTACTGATCTTCCTGTGGTACCAGCTGCAAAGATAAAAAAGGAAATCATGAGGGAACAGGATATGAGAGATAAGCAAGCAGGGCAGAGGGCAGCACCTCAGGCTCTGTGAGTCAGCGTGACCATTAGAGTCACAGTGCAAGGGATCAGCACACCTCTATTAAAGCTGATCGCTGATCAGAGCCACAGCCGGAAGCTCAAATGCTCATGTTCATACATATACTTGCACCCCAGGATTCTGGCAGAACCTAGAGCACTAAACTAACCAAAAGTAGCTTAAGTTGTAGGGCTGCATGATAAATCTAAATGAACTCGCAATCATGATCAATCAAAAGCTGCGATTTTCATGAACATCTCTTCAGGAGAACACGGTTCTGTGATCAATACTAAATCTCCTCCGAGGTCCAAGGGGCACTCTCACATGGAAACTCCAAACACCCATAAAGAAACAGCCAGAAAAAAAACTGAAGTGTATATATCCCCATTATAAACAAGATTTACCTGCTATTGATTTAACATGACTAATAATCACATGACCATAGAATCATCTCAAAGAACGACTGATTTCAAAAACTTGACTGAAGTTATGAATGAAGTTTAAACTAAAAACATGCTATTACAGTGGAAGTCAGAATTATTAGCCCCCCTTTAATTTTTATTATTATTTTTTTTATTAATAATAATAATAATAATATTTTAATAAAAATAATGTATTTGTATGTGCTTTCAGCAACAGAAAGTGCCACAATCAGCTGTCAATAATTACAGAATGATTATCCTCAATTTCATAATTCTCAATAACTGTCTAATTAAGCCATTTGTGGTTATGAATGCAATTGTTTGTAGCTTGACAGTGAACAGCGGCTCTGGGTAGTAAACACACTGCCCCATCTGAAAGCCAGCGCTGGAGATTTACTGCTATTTACAAAACCGACTTTACTGACAAAAAAAAGTGCAAACTAGGGCTGTGCGTTTGATTGAAATCATATCAAAATCGCGATTTGGACATGCGCAATTTCTAATTTTCCCGCAGTATGGTATTTGAACCAATCATGAAACAGCGCGCCTAAACAAAGCGTGTTCAGGTTTCTTGTTGGTCTGAGGTAAGTAAAATGTGTATATCCCATACAAAGTATGAAGCTGATCAGTCAATTTTTGTTACGTGACTCGCGGTGCAGCATTCTGAAAACTTACATAAAAGTTTGTCTGAAAAAATATGTTTTTAGTTGAGTGCGCCTGGAATGTGCATGCAATCCACATGGCTCTATTGGAAATAATGAACTTGTGCGCGCAAAAGACACTATGTGAATGGCATATTTCATGGCAGCGCTACAAAGAGGTCTTGATCTATAAATGATTTTCTTTTAAAATATGTTTAAGATTTACACTGTACACACAGATTCAGTATGTCTGTGACACAATCGTGATTAAAAACAACATAACAATATGGTTAAAAAAATCGTGATAGGTTTCTTTTGCCCATATCGAACAGCCCTAGTTTAAACAATCGCCTTTAATTAATTGTGCAGCACTACTACAGGCAAAAGTCATATTGAAAATGATTGCTGCATAATTCTTAACAGTTTAAACTGTTGAGCTGGTGAGAATAAGATTAGGCTAAGGGATCAAAGTTTTAGATGTTAATGTTTGTAGATTGTGTAAAAACACCATTATTAATATAAAGCACGTTTGACCATTGAAAGCCATTTAAAAGTCATAAAAGGGAATGTATAAAAAATCACAACATATTCTATTACATTACAGCTGTTCCACCAGCCCATTTTCAAATTGCTGTTAAAAGACATATTGTTTTATACTATAAAGACTTACATTTTTCCCTCATGGGGATCCTCTTCCCGACCCTGACAATAAATTGAGAAGAATCTATTATCCATATGCAAATTCTCAGGGAGATCACAAAATCACTGTCGTTTGTAAAGAGCTTTTACAGGATAAAGGGTTAGAGACACATACCACCTCCTCCACAAGATCATCAACGATAAGGCCTTGTTCTTCTGTCCGAACGTTGGTCACCCACATCCAACCATCTTCCAGTTCATTGTGAACGATAAACATGTCTCCTTTGAGAAAACTAACAAACATGCAAAGAACACAGAAGATATTTTTAACAACAATTACAAAACATAAATGTAGTTTAGAAATGTGACTGGCAAAACACTGGTTTTACAAATAATGAAAGCACTGTTGACTATATTTACACACGCACGCACGCACATACATACATACATAAATACATACATACATACATACATACATACATACATACATACATACATACATACATACATGAGGTTGTGAAATAGTCTGTCACACAAGATTTTCCCGCTTTTCTTGCTTTCTTGCTATTGCTTTCTTGTACTGCTACATTTTGCAGCTTACTATAAGTGCTACTGAACACAACAAAAGATTGCAAAAGATTGCTGCAAACTGCTACTCGAGTAAATCATCTCAATTCTGGTCCTGGAGTACCCCAGCACTGCACATTATTGTTGTCTTTCCTATTTAACACTAACATACCCCTTATTTACTACCACATGCCCCAAGACTAGAATCATTGCTTTATGCACAGTATGTGAAACTATATGCAATGACTAATATTTTAAAAGTCAGAAAATACTAGGATAATCTCCTGCTTAAAATTAAAGATATCTGAAAGGGATAGTTCACTCAAAAATGAAATCTCTTGGTCAAAAACTATGAGTTTCCTACTTCTGTTGAACCCAAAATAAAAACAATTAAGAATGTTTGATGGCACTCACTGACTTTCAAAATAATTGTTTTTGATTTCCTATTATCAACCAACATATCTAGTGTTCGAGAGCAGACACTCATAAAGGTTAAAAACATTATGAGGGAATGTAAATGGTTAAAATCATTGTCTTTCATACAACAACTAGGACTTACAGACTTTAAAGTTGTCATGAAATTGAAATTTTTAAATTTTTATGTTTGTATGTAAAATTGTAGAGCTACATGAAATATCTGTGCACTAATAATCTCGATGTTTAAATAAATTGCCAGTTGCAAATTGTTTCTAGGGATTTCCCGATCCGATATTGATATCGGAAATAGGTCTGATATCAGTCCAAAAAAACTAAATCGGACAGCGTTAAAAAGCTCTGATGTAAGCAGTCCGATGCGCTCTAAATTCTGTTTCAGCTATTCTTAACAACTCCTTATTTCTGCTCCCCAGTGTGAAATGTATTTTTCAAATCGAAACTGGATCAAAAATTTATCAACAAGCTGTGTGAGAAATTGAAAATTTGGACACTCAACCTTTAGCAGTTGGTCAATTAACACTATTTTTTTCTTATGTTCCTGCTCTCAGCTGTTTTTACCATTTGCTGATGGTAAAAAAAAAATAATAATAACTAAAGTAACCTTTAATTAGTATTTTGCACTTTAAAAAATCTATTTTTGTTTATTCAATTAAGATATTTTTAGGGTCTTAATATTTTTTCTTTGATTCTTTTTATATATTCTTATGTAAAAGGTTTACATTTATGCAACCGATAATTAATAAATTGGTCGTTTTTTTTCATACTTATTGCTGCTGACTTTTGTTCTCAGTTTGAGCTAGCCGTTCATACATTTCACTCAACGAAATAGGTAAAAGTAAAGTATTCATGATATGTGCTAATTTCGGATTTGTATCGGTATCAGTTCGTACTGAAGGCTGCAATATCAGTATCATATCGGAAGTTAAAATGTTGTATCAGGACACCCCTATCTGTTTCATTGAGTATGTTTACATGGACACCAATAATCTGATTTTAATACAGTTAAGACAATACTCTGATTAAGAGTCTGTCATGTAAACAGTGATTTTTGATGACCTTAATCCAACAAAAGTCATATTAAAACTAAACAGAAATGGAATTAAAACATGTGGAGTATGCCAATTTTAGGGGCATTATTGAAGTGCAGTACAGGCATGTAAACACTGCAATCAAACTTTAAAAATAATTTTGAGACAGGATAGTCTATACACACACACGGGTGTTCGACACTATCATCTGCACCTACTGAGTCAGTGAAGGGCCACAGAAAGGTAATATGCTGATTTTTTTTTCACATATGGTTCACATATGGCGTGAGGTATCAAATACCTTTAAAACAACACCTTGTCCATGTAAACGTAGTCATTGTTTGTTTTCTCAGGAGACAAACTGTTTAGAAATCAAATGAGTATAGTGTGATTGCCATTATTTTCAACATAAGTATCCTCAGTAAAAAAATAAAAAAAGACATGCGAGCGTGTCAACAAAGAATGTGCAATGGCCAACATCCAATGATTAAATTAATTCATGATGTATGAAATAAAGCCCCCCTCCCCCCAACTTTTTATTTCTTATTTCAGAAGCCATTTCACTCAGATATCAATCTCAGCCTACATTTCAGGATAACTTAAATAAAAATATATATCTGTAAAAAAAAAAAAAAAAAACAAACAATCAAACAAACAAACAAACAAACAAACAACAACAATAACAACAACAAAATGAACTCTAAATAGTTGACTGGCATCCCCAAAACAACATAGCCGAAATTCATGATTTGTCTTACTGCAGTTTGACATTAGCTTTCACACATAAAATCCTTTCCTGAAAAATTACCAGCAATTTTCCTGAAAGGTCTGTTTGTGTGAGCAGGCCTTTAAAAAAAATAAATAAATAAAAAAAAAATAAAACGATAAATTCACTTCCGGCTATTTTCTGGAAAGAGAAGTTCTAACATTACCGGTAATTTGCACAGAATGCTGTGTTGTGGGAAGATTGCCAGAAAGAGCGCATTCACGTTTAGAATGCGCTGATGTGAGGCGTCTACTTTAGCCAATCAGAACAGTCAGACGCATTCACGTCCGCACGGTTTATGAAAATAAATGCCTTTGAATATTTTTCCAGACACATTTAGCTGCTAGATGTTAGTCAGATAACGTTTTTATGTTCAATCTTAATGCCAACTGTTTAAATAATTATCAATAAGATGCTTATGATAAGCCATTATTTGTTTACCTTCAAGCTCTTCTTCCTTCAGTTGCTTGACGTGTCGCATGTGCACGTAAAGCAGCCGATGAGCACCAGCACACACACATATTATGAACATCTCGACATGCGAAAGTGTTTCTCCATATGTTTTCATCGAAGTTGTTCACAATTCTGATCCATCCACAGGGTTTGTAATGTAGTCAAATGTTTACAAATACAAGCGCAGCCGTTTAGAGGTCATTTCTGGTAATTGATGTCAAAATTTACTGGTATTTTGGAATGGATGTGTAAATGCTCTTTTCCTGAAAAAATCCAGTAAGTCTGTGTCCGTGTGAACATCGCTTTTTTTTTTTTTTTTTAATTTACCCGTAATGTCAATCTGGAAATTTTCTGGATATTTACCGGTATCACTGTGTGAAAGGGGCTATAGACTAAGTTTACACGGACATTAGTAATCAAATTATTTGCCTCAAGCTGCGGTCACACTGGGCTTTTCCTCCCATAGACTTCCATTCATACGCAAGCGAATGTGTCAGACCGGAAACGTAGGATCATGCTTCAAATTTCGCAGGTTGCTGCAGTGCAAAGTTCAAGCTTGATGAACTCTGACCTGCAAAATCGCATCACTTGACTGCGTGAGACCAATCGAGGATCGAAACATGACATCTCTGGACAGAAATTTAAAGCATGGACCCATCCCTCGCTTTTTTAAATCTCTAATAATCTTGTTTAATTCTGCGCCGCATGACAGAATATCGCACACACAAACTCTAATGTGACCGCAGCTTTACTCTGAAAAAGAAAACAATATGATTGAGGTGTTTACATGAGTTGCTTTTTGAATGTTCCTTTCATGATCTGTTTTACATGTTATAGCATATATGCAATATCCAAATTTCCTCTGGAATTTCTGGGGGTTCATTATTAATATTTCAACTTTAAATGCAGTTTGTCAGTTTTACTTTTATTCAGGAAAATTTAATTCATGCCACGTGACAAACTGAGGTACTGGATACGAGTATGAAGTAAGGACTGATGTTTTATTTAAAACTGAATAAAAAAAAACTCTGCATTTTGCAATTTGTGTGTCTGTGGTCCTTCACTGACTCAATAAGTGCAGAAAATAGTGTCAAACAGCCATGTGTGTATGAAACATCCTAGTCCCAAAATGATGAGAAGTCCATAATGGTAATACTTTGATTAAAGGTGTTTATATGTCGGTACTGCAATTCAAAAAAAATTCAATTCGTCTCAATTGGATTTCGGTTTAGTTCAATTATGACTTTAGTTGGATTAAGGTCATCAAAAATCGCTGTTTATATGGTAGACTCTTAATCAGTGTATTGTGTTAATTGTATTAAAATCAGATTATCGGTGTCCATGTAAATGTACTTGTGTTGATTTGCTCAAGAGATTTTGTTGCAGCAAACTACAAGTGGCCTCCTGAAGGAGTTTTCAGTTGATTAAGGTAAACTCTAAAGAACAGTATTTTCAGATGATAAGATTTTAATTCAACTGATAAAGTGATTTTGTTAACATTTGACATTATTTCATAATGTTTCATACGTTTGTATTTTATTCACAGTCTAGAAATCAATTCATCAAACATGCAGGACACTGTCTAGGCCCAGCAATTTTAGATAAGATGAGTATGTTAGAAGGTTTTTATACCTGATTTCGTCAGTTTCTGGCACTTTGGTATATGGAAGTATGGCCCTCACTCGCCGCCGGTCCTCCACTGGCTACAAATAGAATGATAGGTTATTAAAACACAACCAGCACATATTAACACCAATGAACAACATACATACCTTACGGTTTAAGTAAAAATCCAAATTTACAATGTTTATTTGGCTAACATATATTGTTATTCTTCAGAACAATTGATCAATGCAAGTCAATCCACTGAAAACAAATGTTTGTTTACAATCAAAGTCTAACCATTTGCTCTTTGATGGTTTTGACTAGGGCTGCAAAATATACTGTTTCGATATTGCAATGTGCACATCCGCAATAGTTATATTGCAGGAAGTGCAATGCTGAGTTTATACGTTGGGATTAGCAGGATATAGTTCAGAAAACAAAATTTTTGGAGTCACCAAAGAGTTTAACCATAATGGAGTGAAAGTTTATCATTTGCACGTTTTAAAGACCCATGACTGTAAGAATAGACTTATACAATGAAGACTATACAGTATTTGTTTGTATAAATAACTACATCTTTGTAGTTACAGTCCACTATACAGTGGTTGAACATTTGATCATTCTGTACCTGAATAATGTGATATAAAATGTTTTTATCTTCCCAATAATATTTTATAAGAATTCCATAATCTTCCAGAATAATCCAAAATAAGTTTAAATTAATAAATTCTTTCCAAAAAGAGCTATCTGGTGAAATGGTATTCATATCGCAATATACAGTTAAATCAGAATTATTAGCCCCTTTTTAATTTCTTTTTTAAATACTTCCCAAATGATGTTTAACAGAGCAAGGAAATTCATAGTATGTCTGATAATATTTGTTCTTCTAGAGAAAGGCTTATTTGTTTTATTTCGGCTAGAATTAAAGCAGTTTTTAATTTTTTAAGAATTTAAATTCAAAATTATTAGCCCATTGAAGCCATTTTTTTTTTGTCTTCAGAACAAAACATTGTTATACAATAACTTGCCTAATTATTCCCTGCCTAGTTAACACAATTAACCTTGTTAAGCCTTTAAATGTCACTTTAAGCTGTATAGAAGTGTCTTGAAAAATATCTAGTCAAATATTATGTACTGTCATCATGGCAAAGATCAAATTTAATCAGTTGTTAGAAATGAGTTATTGAAACTATCATGTTTAGAAATGTGTTGAAAAAAATCTCCATTAAACAGAAATTGGGGGGAAAAATAAACAGGGGGGGCTTATAATACAGGGGGGCATAATAAATCTGACTTCAACTGTATATCGCAATGTGCAATTTTTCAAATATCATGCAGGCCCATGTTTGACTGCTTCAGCTTCTTACTGACTATAAGAAAGTTTGCAAGAACATGTCAACTTTTACTAACCCTTACTCTAACCCCAACCTAACAGTCTACTTATAATCTAAAGAGAATTAGTTGGGATGTTGATGCAATGTAACTTAAATTCAATAAACTGACAATCAAAATAAAGTGTGACTGTAAATTAAGCACAAAATTTCACGATTCCAGTTCATGCAGACTTCAAATATAGCAATAAACACAAATAGGACATAAATAAATTGTCAAAATTTTGACTGTACCTCAGGGGGAGCTACTGGGGACGACAGTTTTTCACCTTTCAGTAGGCAAGACACATAGCTGTAATAACCAATGAGGTCTGAAAGGGACGAGAAGCGTCGTCCACCGATGTAGTAATCTCCACACATCGCAATGATCCTAAAAACACACATCAATGAGAAAATGTTGCATTACCTTAGAGCATTAAAATCACAACGGCAAAATAAATCATACTGACAATTGCTGGGATAAAGTATTGACTGAGTCGCTTCAAATATTCAACAGATGCTTAAAAGGCACTTGCAGTGTCTGTATAACTTGAGTAGTGCAAATAGGCATGTTCGTTTTAATGCGAGAGCTTTGTTCAGCAGCAGAATCAAAATGCAACACTCGTGAAGATTATGGCTTGTGGTTTAAATTTATTATACTATTAAAAGACTTTGTTTAATGCTTGTTCCTTTATGAGCAGATCATTATGAGATGCATGCGCTGGTTCATTATTAATGATGTGCAGCTTGAACTGTAATCTTTGCTGTAAATACCCTGAGCATACAGTTTTTATTATTCAGAGATGTGAGCTGCATTTGCAAGCTAATCTAATTTTTACCTGAATCCTGCTTTTGCAAAAACTGTTGGCTCTTCTGACTGTTTGCTTGCTTTTAATGTTCTTAATTTTTTTAGAGCAGGGATACCCAAACTTTTTCTTATGAAGGACTAAAAATCAAACAGCATTGGCAGCCGTGGGCAAAAGACAAATATTCCAAACTATTTTACATTAAAGTTGCCATGGATCATTTCCTAATTTATTTCATAAAATTGAGAAACGAATTAAAAAACATCACATTGAATCATACTAACTAATGAAGTATAACCTTTTTAAATTATAACTTACTGTGACAAAAACATAATCAATCACATTTATAACACAGTGGAGTTCAATGCTAAATACACTAGCCAAGCAAAATCTGTCTTTGCCTTGATTTGCTCACTTAAGTCTTCTACCCGTCAGGTGACAGTATTTAAACAAAATCTGCTTCAATGACACGATTTAAATTGAAATGTTTAATTTCAGTTAGCTTTTTGCGGCTTTACAATATAACAAATAAATAAAAGGTGAAATTAAGTTTGAAATGACAATCTCTAAACCATCCCCACCATTCTCCCTCTCTTCTCAGAAGGGATCTCAGGCCAAATCAAAGGTTACCGTTGGCCTGCGGGCCCTAGTTTGGGTATCTCTGGTTTAGAGGTCAAGCTTATATCATCAATATTATCAGTAACACTTCATAATAACTGTACATTATGATTGGTTTATTAAGCATCAGCAAATAGTCATGTCAACATTTGTTAAGCATTATTAGGCCCACACTGAATCTGCACGTGCAGATTTCCGCAGAATTCCGCAGATTTCTGCAGATTTTTAGCCCATCATTAATTCTGTTTATTTACTTGAGTAAATGTGTAAATTTTTATTCAGTAATTTATTACTTTTTATTTCAAATATTAAGGTTTTAGTTATGATACTCTGCTGGATACTCCCAAAATAATTCTGCAGAAATCCGCAGATTTTTACCAAAATTCTACGCAGAAATAGCAAAAAAAGTCCGCAGATTCCGTCTGGCCCTGAGCATTACCTCTACATTAACAGACATTAGTAAGCAGTTTATAAATACAGCCAAAAATGCTTTTTTTTTACTTAAAGAACATGTATAATGTGCTTAAAGAGCCCCTATTATGGGTTTTTGAAAATGGTCATCCATGCAGTGTGTAACACAGCTCTAAGTGAATAAAAACATCCAGCTGAGGTTTAAATCTAAAAGTGCACCTTGTTTAAAACTATTGATTCTTTAGCAAAATAGTTGACTTCGAGTCAAATAAACGAATTGAGTTGGGTTCGGATCTTTTGTTTGATGGCATCGACACCGATACGGTACATCATCAAATATGTACTTCCATTTCTGGTAAAATGTGAAAGTGCTTTCACTTCAGACACTAGCAGAGGCGCGGGAGATCACGGGACTGATCATGACGTGAAGATGACAATCACTGACAGATAGAGATTTGGCTGCGGTTTCTTAAAAGTTTGATTCATTGTCCTGCAATTTTTAGACACAAATACTTTTGGAATAACCAATTTGAGAATATCAATTGGAACTTAATCTGTTCTTATAACAACAAATATTTTATCACTAATAAAGTCAGTGAAATCTACTTTAAAATTATACATAAAATATATCCAACTAAACAGTTTCTCAAGAGGTATAAAGTTGATCTGAATCGTGTGTTTTTTGCGGAATGGATGTTGGGACTGTTATGCATTTGTTTTTTTATTTTTTTTTATTTTGAATGTCTATTTAATATACTGAGTGGTAGTAGAATTATTATTAAGAAAAGAGATGTCATTGTACATAGATAAAAAAAAAAAATAATATATATATATATATATATATATACACACACACACACACACACACACACACACACATATATATATATGACTGGAAATGTTTAGCAAATACAATTTTAAAACAAAAAGAGAGATTTGGATGCGAGGAAAAAAGGGTTAAAGTTTATTTTCACAACGATATCACAGTATAGCCAACCTAGAGCCATGTTTGTTCCTGTCATTATTCTGATTTTTGATACAACTACATAAGCTTCAACGCAGGATTCACCAGCCGTTTGCTATTGAAAGAGCAGCAGAGACTATTTTGTAAGGGACTTTGTCAGACTTTGATAGGGACTTTGTCAGTAACCGTTACAGTTCATATGGACCAGTTTCTTCTTCCTCCAGATCATAACATGTAAGTGTCATTTAAATTGTTGCCTCGTTGTGTCACTGTAGTTTGCAAAATATGTGTTTAATTGTGTGTTATAAGTTGTAATTACCCTGTGCGGCTTGTACTCACATATCTATTATAGATCAGTCTTTGTACTGTATCTCTCAGGTTAAATCTTCATGGGCTATTCACATATTGCATCCAAAACTATGCTAGAAGCATGATGCGTGCTTTTTCCTTTACCAATTTAAATGCGTTTCTGAACCTCTCCCAGAAGCTCTGCGAGTCTCTCAATTTCATACCAGCTACTTGATCTCCAAAAACTTGTTAAAATATCCAGAATTTATTGCGACAAGAGTGAATGAGCAAGAAAACAGATTGCGAGAGGCACTGTGTACTCTAATAGAGCAGTAAAGATATCGCAAGTGCAAATCCCTCCCTCCTCTCATTAAGGGATCTGATGTCAATAGTTGGAGCAAAATATTTGAATGGTCTTGCATGCCCTTTTACTGAAAGTAAAAAAAAAATTGACAATATTGCAAGTTCATTAAAAGCTTGCTGGAATTATTAGATAAACAAAAATTCAACACTTTTTTTAACATAAATATTTAATAATAAAACTTCTTGTAACACACTTGTTGCTATAGACAGTAGTTTATAAGCATGTTTCCTTTTAGTAAAGAAATATTAGATTTAGAAGTACGCATTTAAACTTTTTATGCATCAAATATGTGCTCCAAACTTTTTCTTAAATGAGGCATGTTGAATTCTTCCTTCATCATTTGCAATGTTTCCAAATTGCATTGTTTGTAATTTCCCTTACCATTTTTTATTTCTGTGTTTTATAATTTTTTGTGGTCTGTTTATTCAGCTGTGGAGACCCCTGATAAATAAGGGATTAAGCTGAAGTAAAATGAATGGATGAATTATTTTCTGTAAAGCTGCTTCTGGCCATGACATGTTCACACCTAAATGATTATAAGAGATGTGCTTAAGGTATTATATGTAGCTTGCAGCATCCTTAATTTCTTCTCTTAGGTAAGACAAGATCTTCTCTTATCATTCATACTTAAAGGGAAAATGTGCTTAATGCATTATAAAGCTTGAAGCATCAGAATCAGTACTTGGTATCAGCTCTTCACGCGTACTCTGTATCGGCTGCAAAAATCCTGATCAGAGCAACCCTACATTTTAGGGCCAGTTTTGGCCTGGAATTTTAATTTTGTTGCCTCCCTAGTAATATCATTTAATCACACATGAAAATCTCATGATAGTAAAGGCCACTCACCTGAAGTGATTGACCACACTGGTCACGCTGAGAAAAGATAGTACGAAGGAGCCAGGCCGGCGGTCGCTCTCTCTGATGAGGTAACTGCCCGGTGTCCGAGCCTGACGCAATCGCTCTTCAGCAATGGTTCGGTCCAACATTCCATGGTACCATCTGAAAGAAAAGCACACAGATCAATGAGATCATTCTGCAACAAACTTGGTTAAGAGTGTTCAGATTTGTAGTTTAATTATCCTAAATTCTTTGATCTGGACAAAATTACAAATTTAGTCCAGGTTCACACTTGATATTTACAGTTTTAAAGGAATAGTTCACCATTTCTGAAATAAATTACTCATTCCCCATTGGGGGTTGATTTCCATAGTATTTGGGTTTCTACTATGGATGTCATTGCATTATTGGCTGCTTTGATTTCCATAGTATTTTGTGTTTCTTTGTGCATGCACTTTGGATTAACTCAAGCAGCAGGCTGTTTACATATTGCGTCTTTTCCGCACACAAGTTCATTATTTCCAATAGAGACGTGTGCATATTGGAAGCAGACCGACGCACTCACGCTCTCCGAAATACTGTAGAGGGGAGAGCTGTGCGTGGCTTTTAGTGCAATGTAAACAAAAGATACATTAGATGAATTATTACAAATTATTAAAATGACTATGTATGTATGAGCACAGATAATAACAACAGTTTATTTGAATTCTTAGCTAATATATAGCCTAAATGAACATTACAAATACTTTTTTAATTCTTTTTTTTTAATTATTATTCATTGTTCTGTCATTTATTTTAATTGTAAAATTAACACTCATGTTTAAATCAAAAAGTCCAAAGAGTGAAATGGACTATTGTTTGTTTTTTATTCATATTTTGTGCTGTATTTGGTTACTGAGCAGCAATAAAGAACACTTTAAAATATAAGCAGTTTTCTTGTGATTTTCTAAGCTAGCACTTTTTTTAATTTAATAAAAGCCTAATAATTGTGATAAACGTGAAACCATGATTATTCTTCAGACTATAGTCGTACAACCAAAATCTATAATCCTTGCATCATTAAATGTTACGCAGTTTAAAACATAATATTTGAATGTGTTTGAATGTAGAAGAAGCCTACTTGAGCAATACACTGCTTTTTTGAGATTTGAAATACAACATTTAAATATGTTTGTACAAAAAAGCCACATTGTACAATGCAGTGATGTTATGTAGTTTCAGAATACAACATATTAATGTTTAAATATAGAAAATTGTGGGTGCAAAAATACAACATATGGGCTCTTATATTGCTGATGTCATCACTTATATTGCAAGTCATATCTCTCAGGCCCCTCATTTGGCATGCTTTTCATCAATTGGCCCCCATGACAAACTGATTGAATAGCCCTGCTATATTTGATTCACTTTACTCCAAATTACCTTCCATATTTGTGAAAAAGGCTTAGCTTAAAAGAAGGAGAGACTTGCAGAGATTGTATTTGAACAGGATTTTATAAGATTGAACAGATTTTAAGAAGGAAAATCCTGCAAGTCACCCTCTAAACCGAGATATGACAGGGTTCCTGCCGCAGAGTTTTCCCTTGACAAAAACTCATGCGGATATATCAAAAGTGAAATCTCGCTCTAAAAAAGGCGCCTCAGCACAGCGAGAAATTTTAAAAAGCTTTTACTGCAGGAACTCATCCATTAAAAACACGGAGCTCACTAAATTAAACAGTAGCTTTTCTAACAACACTGCTCACATTTTTAGAAGTTTTAGATCATGGTAGTTTTTCCTTGTCTGATTTAACGTTTTGCAAAAAAAAGTCAAGACCTAACCAATGTGCCCTAACCTTACAAATCATCAGCTAACCAAATGAAACAACTTTACGTGATCACTGCTGGACATAAATAAACTGTAGCTTGATTATAACTGTAAGTAAACTTTCAAACTGAATAAATTAATCAATCAATCAAATATTTCTGCAGTATCCCACAGCCTTTTAATTTATCATCAGGCTGTGTGTCAGTCAAATGCCTCAGTTGAACTGCAGATAAAACATTACTATAATAAATTACTGTGTATATAAACTTCTTATCCTATGGGTCAGGCAATGGCACAGGCGTTCTTTTGTTTGCTGTGTTAAATACGCTCAAAAAGGTATTTGGCATGAAATATTACAAGAAATAAAAAAAATACCTCTGTGAAATAAGATAAGAATGCTGTTTATCTCAAAAATCTAGTATTTAAGTTTATCTCTAGTTTATTTGTGGGATGTTTTTTACCCACCGTAGTCGATTGAAGCCAATTTCACAAACATTCTGCATTGTTCGCACCACCTGGTGGAAATTCACCGTCAATCGCATGTTTGCATTGACTTGGTATTAGGGGTGTAACGATACACTCAGCTCACTATACGATGTGTATCACGATATAATGTTCACGATTCGATATGTATCACGATATTTGGAATAAAAATTTACAATTTAACTGAAATGCAAATTTTACCAAGTAAACTATTTTTATGTATTTCTTTTGTTTCAACTTGTTAAACTGAACCTTCTTTTAGAAAATATATTAAACAGGCCTGTCTCTGGAAAATAAAACAATTTAAAAACTTCTTAAAAAATATTATTGAAATGACAGAGACAAAATTAAGGAACAATTTAAGTAAAGGTGCAAAAAAAAATAAGCTTTCTATTCAATTGAATTTAACAGTAAGAACTTAAGGCTTTGCTTGGTCACTTGCGTTTTTTGTGTGTGCAAAAAAAATCCACATTTTCAGGTAATCAGCAGTTCTATAAGATAATCCTGAACTTATGTGTATCTGTCTGAGAGGTTTTTATGGATGGCTGTCTTCATGGGCATGATGAGTGACAGGGTGGCCGTCTTTTCATTACACAGGACAGTCGTGGCTCTTTTCAGCAGTTTAGGCAGGTTTACTATTTCTTCTGCGTCGCTGATGTCGGCGCTATCAAGTGTATCATGTTGACGTGCATTTTTGTGTACCTCTGTACTCAAAAGGGTTAATGCTCGTCGTAATCATAACTCTAAAATGCGATATGATTGTTTAAATAATGTGTACGTTTTAGGTTTCATTTCCACTGCTAAGTGCTGTTCATACTTCCCACGCGGCTCCTGAAAGATCACTCTGTTCCACAAACTGAATGTTGTTTACTACTTTATTAGTCACAACCTGCAGGTTCTGTTCACTGAAGCAGACGCGCGCGTATGGCAAGCCGTTTTAGCATTTAAACCTTTGTTCTGACTATCCATAAATATATTTAATTCATATTTAATTTAATTCATTTAGAGATATCTCTAATTATATTTTGACTAGTCGAATTATAATTATGACTAGTCAAAATATAATTAGAAATATCTCTAAATATATTTATGGATAGTCAGATCAAAGGTTTAAATGCTAAAACGGCTTGCCATACGCACGCGTCTATCATAGTCCGCCCTCTGTAGTAACAGCTCACGTCATGTGTGATTTTGCGGCCGCCAATACATCATTATATGAAGACAGAATGATATTTTAGGGTGAATTGTACCTTATAAATACAGTTTGTGACTCTTTCAACACCATTAGGAGGTATACCTGTCGCTGTGCAAAGTATGTAAATCACTGTGAAGACTTTAAAACTTAGGATGTTTGACCCAGTATGCGTGTCAAAAAGCGGACGAGTCTAAAGCAATGACTACAACCGAAATGTTGCCAGACGTCTGATTTTGAGAGGATGGGCCATCCTTTATTTAAACTCCACTCATCTTGGTCTGCTAACATTACTGCTGCTGCAATCTGAACTCACATGCGACAGCAGGTGGAACATAGCTCACGTGCAAACAGCTCAACTAATAAGAGAAACGGACGTCATATCGTAATCAAATTGTCATAACGCCACGATGCATATCGAGACATTTTTGCATCGCAATAAATCGTACTACGATAAATCGTTACACCCCTACTTGGTATTTAATCTAATCGCATAAATACTTTCCACTTTTGGTGTGAAACCAGCATAAGATTCTGTTAATACAGCATGAGTGGGAAGCAAACATCTTCCGTAAGTTCCTTTTATTGTTACAGGGAAATAAGCTCTGTTCATTGAATATTATGGCAAGTTGTATTATTTTGTTTATACAGATGTCATTTCAATTCTTGTTTAGAAAGATTGGATACCATATAATTTTATTATAATATAATTAATTAATTTTAATATCACAATATAATTTATTTAAAACAAAAACAATAAATAAAATTTAAATTTAAAGCCATTTTCCAAATTTACAACCTGAAAATGTAAAACCATTTTAGTGCTAAAAACAAACCACAATAACTTTTAATAAGTTTAATTGTAATAATAATAATGATAAGGAATCACATTATGATAAAAAAAAAGTCTCAAAAGAAGCATTTACATTTTGAGATTAGCTCGAGATTACATTTAAAATTAGCAATGTTTCCATCCAAAGATGCTAATTAAATTTATGAGCAAAACTGGATTATCGCATAAAAGACATGCGAATAAAGCAGCGTTTCCATCCAACGAGTCAAAAAGAACCAAATCATTACTTCCTGATTAACTGGTGCCAAATATCAACAGTAAAGATGGAATTTGCTGTGGTAGGAGAAGCTGCGTGAATCTTTTCCTTATTTAATATATGACTTGTGCCTCAGAAGACAGTATGCCGACACGCAATGAACGTGTGGTGCCATTTGAAGGTGTGAGACGGAGCTAGACAGCTGCGTTTTTTTCCCAATCTTAAGCTGACAGTAAAGAAACAAATATAAATAAACAAAATAAACAAATAATTTAACAAATATAAAAAATGGCAAAGTCAAAAAGATTTTTACCAGGAATAAACTTTCTTTAAAAGTCGAAGGTCCTTTCAAAAACAAACCAAGGTAAAACATCCATCTCTAAATCTGCAGATTGTGCACTGCATATGTCTAAAAACGAAAATTATATTTTGTACATTTTTCCAAAGAACATTCTATCATAGAATATCATTGCCATAGAATATGTGCACTCTCATACCATGTTTAGAGTAGGGCTGCACAATATTGGAAAATTGCGATATTTTGTTTTCTGCAATATTTATTGCAATATAAGTATATAATTATTTCACCAGATTAACTTGAATAGCTCAATTTGAAAAGAACTCATAATTTGATATTGATTGGGATGGTTTTGTAGGTCTGATAACCTTGGTCTAAGTAAAAAAACAACAATTTTTCCCCCAATTAAACACAATATATTTCATTTTAAGAAACATTTATAATATTTTGGAACAGTAAACATGTCAGGCTAAATAATTTAAATAAATCATTAGTTTCAAAAACACAGATTTGAAATTTCTTTACAATACATGAAAAAACTCTTTAAAAAAGAACTTTACATATACCTCAGGAATAATATATCATACATTTTTGATGCGGTTTTATTACCTTGACTTTTCCAAACCGCAGTAAACCTTGAAACCGGTTATTTTCCCATCCCTAGTGCTGAATGTCACATTTTCTAAGGGAACTTTGTAAAGTTGTGCTCAGTCTACAGGAAAGGCTTTTCACATTTCTAAAGTATCGTGTGGGTAGTAAAATGATTATAAAGTGGGGCATCTCTGCTGTTCTGGATAGGTTTTTATAAGTGTTGTGTCAATAAAAAATGCAATTACAAAGAAAAAAAAAACCTGAGAAAAAAGAAAACTGATTATAGCTTTTAGGCATGGGTGATTTGGACTACAATCAAAATCTCGATTAAATGAACATTTTTATTAATTACAATTAATGAATAAACATTTTATTTACTTATATGTTTTTGCCTTCATAGTTCACTGACAAGTTTCATACAGTAAATAAGCTCTAATATTACAAGTGAGAGATTTTTGCATGTAGGGTGCATTACTTGATTTTAAAATAATTGATGTAAACACACACTATCTATTATCTATGATTATTTATCATTTAACATTAATGCTGGACAACTGAAACTAACACTAAAACTTACAACACAAACTAACTAACACACATCGCCTAAAATTAGGCTCTCCACGCTGCCCACCCTCGTCACCACTAGCAAATCAACTAAACACATGCAGTTAATCTTTTTTGAGAGGTGCGTGGGTATGCGAAGGCTGCGCAAGACAATACATGTTTGCTTGGCTGAAGTATAATATCAAAATAATAAAATAAGTATAAATCATAATAGATTAAGTATAAGTTAGCCTTAACAGAGCGCGGTCTCCACACAAGGGTAAGTAATTAAAAAAATAAAATCGCCCAGCCCTAATAGCTTTTACACATTTTACTACATAGAAAACCTGAGTTTGGTTCAATCCAAATTTTGTTAAATCATGGATTAACTGAACTTGAACCAAATGTAACACAAAAAGCTGAGACAAGCTGATTCCTTCAATGCACAATTGAGCACTTCTGCAATCTCTCTCGTCTCATTAATTGTCACTGGCAACTTGTTAAAACATGTTTATTACTGCATATAATGTTGTATAAAACAAAAAAGAATGATGATTGTCTTTGTTTTAAGCAGTTTTTATCACTTGCCGTTTTTGGCCTCAAAACTAACCCAGTAGTTGGGATTATCTATATTTTACAACTCAAAAACAACCCAGCATTTTGTGTAGGTGAATCTCAATGAATTAGAATATCATAGAAAAGTTAATTTCAGTAAATCAATTTAAACAGGGAAACTCGTATGAGACAGATTCGTTACAGGCAGACTGATATATTTTTTTTGATATTATGCTATATATTATTTTTTGTTTGGTGTTTAAATTAAATGACTATGGGTTAAAAAGCCAATCCAGTAGCTCAAAAAAATTAATATTACCTCAGACCAATAAAAATCCTGGAAAAAAAATTAAATCAGCATCTGCGTAAAGCTGGTCAGCATGTTTGAGTTAGAGACATTTTGGGTGGCACACCTAGTATCATTGCCTCATTTCAAGAAGTGACTGGCAGACTTGAGTTTTGATCGAGAGTTTGACATTGAAAATGATTGGTTCACAAAATGGTTCATCTAGTTCTCTGGAAAGAGCCATTTCTAAAGTATTTTTTGCAAATAATCCAAAATATTTTGTTTTATAAGACACAGGTAATAATTATTCATGTTTTGACTCTCATAGTGATTATAAACAGTGCTTGACATTACCTTTTTTGATCACCGGCCACTGTGGCTAGCAGAATTACAACATTACTAGTCACTTGGTATTTTCATTAGTCACAATTTTGTTGTTGGTAAAATAAGTTTTATATGTATAAATTTGACTTTGGCGTGCTAAAATTACTTGATTTAGATTTTATGTTATGTCCACATACCTCCTCATTCATTTCATCTTTTGTGTGTGTTTGTATTCACTTTTTGTATGAGCTTGCTTAATGTGCACGAGCAACTGGGTTGTCGCATTGCAATTAGTTTTTATTTCACATGACTTTTCAAAGCTTAAAATTAAAGATTTACCAAATTGATCTCACATCAAAAATAAATAAATAATTATTTTAGCCACAAATTTTAAATAATGTGTCAAAACAAGCAAAATATAGCTATGCACTTTTTAATTCAAAACTTTTCTTTTAAAGAAAATTACATTGAAAATAATTATTGTCATATCTAAAATATGCACAGCAGTCTGTCCTGGCTAAATGTCCCAGATTAGCAATTAACTACACATAAATGGGGAGGTAATATCATATTAACACAATGTTATTGTAAAAAAATGATAATTAAACTATATTAACAACAACACTTGTAAGCAATGATAGCAAGTAAAAAAAAAAACATACTGTGTGTGATAATGAAAGTATGATCAATCGAGCACACGATTAATGTTAGACCTGTTAATAATCTGTTCAAAAAATAATTAAAACAAAAGCAGTGACCGCTGCTGCTTACAAAAGATTTTTTTTATTTTTGAATCTTGAGCTCTTAAAAGCAGCAGGACTGTGGGTGCAAGATCTCACCAGTTGCGTCTTCTCTAGGCACGGTTGCTTCGAGCACGATTTTTAACAGTCACGCGCATCACATCACTTGTGTGTGCTAGTGATCATCCTCTTATTCGGTATTTACCTGTTTTCTTTTGCTTGTGCCAACACAATTAGTTTTGTTAGTCTTGCTGCATCTTGATTCTGAGATCACATTAGCTCGCACTTTGGGCCATCTGTATTGTCAAACCTTATTGTTTTAAAAAAAATTACAAGTTAAAAATAATTTTCAGCCAGCTAAAGTGGCTAATGGGAGCAGCTGTCTTACCCACCATAACGGAAATTTACCCGCATTTGGTGGGTTGGTGGATGTTAATGTCAAGCCCTAATTATAAATGACTTGTATACTGTATGAATCAGCAACAACCATGGGTTCAGCTAAAAACCATATCTAAAGAGGTTTCCTCATCATTTATTCTTATGTGGTTTTATGAATTTCTTACGTTGGTCGCACATTATTTTAATATACAATAAATGTTATTAACAAATCGTTAACTGCAATTTTTTGCTCAAACTACTAATTAGCTGCTTAATAATTGTTCGGAGGGTAACAGTAGTGTTTAGGTATTGGGTATGATTAAGGATGTAGAATAAGATCGTACTTTAAGTTGCCTACTAATAAATTCTTAATATCTTAATAATAGACGGGTAATAAGTGAGTAGTAAATTGTGTGAACTGTTACTTAAACTAAAGTGTCACCCTTTTGTTTAACACAAAACAAAATGTTCTAAATAATGTGTATTTGTTTTTTTGAGGAGGGAGGCATTGGTGTCCATATTTATCAACAAATCATACAGATTTTTTTTTCCCTTTAGACTATCTTCTTTCGTGCTCAACAGAAGAAAATCAAATAAAGTAAACCAGTGTTTCCTAAACCCTGTTCTTGAAGGCACACCAACAGCACACATTTTCAACCTCCTTAGTGCTTCCCACACATAAGGTGCGTCCCAAAATCGCATACTTATGCACTATTCTACGCCATTTTGTAGTATAAATAGTCTAAGCAATGCATTCACACTGAAAACTCTAAAAATAATAAGTGTGCTTTAATTACCTATGATGCACTTATTCAACCGGTAAAATGAAGTGTGGAATGTTGGACACTTCACACACTCAACGGCTGCTGCTTTCCTCATGTAGTGGAAGGTATGGAGCTATAGTGCACACATGTTAGATTACTTTATTTATTTTAGATTGTGAAAGCAAAATTCTCCTACGAGAGTGATTATACAGCCTCCCGATTGTGAATGCGGTTATACTTATGGCAAGTATTATTTGGTACTTTTTGGTAATTTATTTAGCAACCATCAAACATCATCAGGGAAACGGTTTGTATTTCAGTTTAGTAAAAAAAAACATTAGTGTCCCATTTGGGATGACATACATTCATATACTCTGCTGTTGAGTGTGTAAGTGCATATGTGCATAGTGTATAGTGTGCCATTTGGAACACTGCTATAGACTTTATTTGGGCAGGCCGCCCAGGTTTATTAATAGCCACCAAATTTTTTAATATTATTATCATACTTTACACTTATTTTGTATCCGCTTGATATTAACAAACATCCACGAGCAATTAAGCAGTGGAAAATCTCTCCTTTGCCCGTTTCATACTGCTCGGTCTGTGTGCGCAAGAACTGTCACCACTACCACAGACAGTTTGCAGGCCCACAGAAACCTGCACCTTTTTGCGTCCGGCTGGCGTTTCTAAACTTCCTAAAATGTCCAGTTTTTGGTTTTGCTTTTGTTTTCTAAGCTGTAGTTAATTTTATGCGCACAGCCGTGAGAGTGAGAGTTATTAAATAATTAGTTCTTTAAATCTAAATGACTCAGAAAAACTTTAATAAACACTCAGAGAGGACGAAATTACATCGAAATTGGCTGCAGAATATTTGTACACCATTAGAAATGGCTAATCAACTATTTTGTCTTATCTAAACAATATACACACATTTATTCTTGTAATTATTATAATTTTTTAGAGATCTTGTCTGTTTTATTCCTTTTTCTGTCATTTATTTCTCATATACTGCACTGTAAAACACAACAGTCAACTTTATTAAATGAAATTAATGTAGTTCACTCAAAATTGACTGAAAGTTAATTCTACTCATTTAAAAAGAGCTTTGAACTCAGTGTTGAAGTAAATGAGTTAATTAAATACCTCATTACTTTAAGTAAAATTAAGCTCACAGTACTCTTATATATTGGTTGTTTAACCCAAATGTTTTTTTTTATTTATTATTTTTTTTTTTGGAAACGTTTTCCTCAAACAGTTGGAGTTGCCTTAACTTAATGGGTTTTACTGTGCTCAAATTGCTTCATTTACTCAAATAGATTAAGTACTTATTAGGATTAGTTTTTGAACTTAAAACATTAAGTTATCTTAGGTTATCTTAACCTTTAGGGTTTTATAGTGAGTATATTTTATTGATTTGATGATGACAATATATTACACTTGATATATTATATATATTATATATTATATATATATTTGATATATATACTTGATATATTATATATATATATATATATATATATATATATATATATATATATATATATTATATATATTATATATATATATATATATAATATATATATATATATATATTATATATATATATATATAATATATATATATAATATATATATATAATATATATATATATATATATATATATATATATATATATATATATATATATATATATATATATTACACTTGACAATATATTACACCTGAACTTGTGTGGGAGTGAGAAGCAGATTTGACCTGTCAGTTGGTGCACATGGCTCCTGAATAGCATAAAATAAATGGTGTATTTTTTTTTTTTACTTTAACCCATTGAAAAGAGAAAAGCTTAAAACAGATAATAATAAAATAGTGTTAAAACTATTTATGTGATGTGGCTAAAAGGTGTGGGGAACCTAAGGGAAGCGCTGCTCTTCCAATTCAAACACCTGAATCAATTCAGCAGAACATTAGAAGAGATTCCAAAACCTGAAATGAATGGTTCAGATAAGCCAGATAAGCCAAGTCAAAAATATGTACTGTTGGTGTGCCTCCAGGAACAGGTTTGGAAAACACTGGAGTAAACAATGACAGAAGTTTCGTTTTTGGTGAATTTTCCCTTCCTTGATTCCACACCCCTGCAAAAAAATGTGTAGTCGATTTGTGAATACTTTATTATTACAAGTTTTGCAACCCTCCATGACTTAGGCTGTAAGTGGCACAAAACAGATATTAAATTAGGCTACATAATTAAAGAAAAATGTTGTGATCACGACTGTCAAACGCTTGCTCTATAACACATATCATGCAGTTTGAAGGTTAAAAACTGATCACACTTGGCCATGCCAACTTCTGGCCCATTTTTTTTCAAGCATGATAAAGTGTGTAGGCGTAATTTGCACACTGCAGGCTTAACTAGGCTAAGCTCCTCTTCTCATTGCATTAATTTATTGAACAGACAGACTCTATGAAGAAGTCCTTTGAGTAAAAGTGCACTGTTAGCAGAAGGAGAGTCCCTCATAATTCCCAGAGGCTGCGTTTTCTTCTCAGCGGGACTGTTTTGCAGTTCTGTTCACTATAAAAATGACGTCAGCAATGCAGGGTTTTTAGTGAGCTGGATAACGTGCTCTATTAAAACTTCTAATTAATCATGGGCCCAAGAAAACAAAAGCTATGTGGAAAGAATAAGGAAGGACTCCTTAGAGCTGGCCATGATGAAAAAGAGATGATGTACAAAAGCAAACACACAAGTGGCAGAAGTCGTAAATCTAAGAGTAAATCTAGCCCATCACACCATACTCTATATTGCTATTATTATAATGATGTATACATATATAAGTAGCAATAGCATCTTACATACAGTATTTTGTAGGGCTGCACGATATTGGAAAAATCTGATATTGAGAAATAATTTTTTTCTGCAATATTGTGATGCATATACTGTTTTACAAGATAGTTTAAATAGCTCTATTTGATGGTTTTCTCGGAAGTCTAACAGTATTCAGGTACAGAAATTGAAAATAAAATAAACAAACAGGAAAGCGTGGACAAGTGCGATGATGGCATCTGCCCCTTCAGAAGCATTAATTCATATAAAAGAAAAACAGCATGTCGATAATCAGGGTATAACGCTAAGGATTTTTTCTACTGGCCTGATTGGACCAGTGGTTCAGATTTTTCACTGGCCCCACCAAAAAAGTTAATAGCTATTTCTTAGCCACAATTTTTTTTTTTTTAAATGTTTGTGAATCTAGAATTTAAATATAAAAAAATGGTAATTAATGTATAATGAGCAAATTTAAAAAGTGTAATGCAAACAAAAGTAGTGGTATGGAAAATGTGCAAGTGTTTTATTGCAGAACAAAACGTGGCTGACCTGCCAAACTGATGGCAAACTATTCAAAACATCACTTCATTTTTTTTAGTCGTGATGTACCCTCACAATGTCTGCTTCCAAAAAGTTAAAAACAAACGTTTTCTTTTAGCATCATCATTTGATGTTGCTGTCTCTTTGCTGTATAGGTTGTTATGATGTTGTTACGATCCTGTCTACTGTCCCGAGCGTCTCACATTCTTGCCCCGGGCTATCGGGCAATGCTTATCGTTGACCCATGGTAATATGAGAATATTTGTTTCAAAGTTCCAGACACCAATCAAAAACAGGTAATTTGTAAAAGCTGTCGCAGAATTGTTGCCACAATACGAGGAAATACAACAACCATCACCTAAAAAAGCACCACAGGCAGCTATATGCTAGTATCAAGCAATATATCTAGTAGCAAGCAACAGCAAAGTATAATTTCAGAGTTGTTTGCAGCTGTCACAAAGGCATCAGGTGATAACTAACGCCATAACTATTGTTTGCTCTAGAGAAAAATTAGTGTTTAATTTCTGAATATTCTAAACAAATTTGAATAGAAGTTTGAGTTAGTTATTATCTTTTCAGTTCCTTTTTGTAACTAAAACTCACAGCATTTTAGTGCATTTCTCGCGTGGGTGTCCCCTGGGTTCACCGATTTACTACCACCATCCGAAAACATGCAACTTAAGTTAGTTGACTAATCCAAATTGGCACCATAGACATGCACCTAGTAAGTAGTTATCTCTTAAGAGCAATCACCATCTGTTCATTAGCTACTACAGCAGAGGAGTTCTCGTGATCTACCTGAGCTCAAACTCCCCTCTCGCCTTGCAACGGGAGGGAGCCCCAGGCTCGAGAATCTTATGAGAGGGGGGTTTCTCCAGGGAAAGCATGCCAAACAAGCTTTATAATTAATCATCAGCTAAGTGTGAACTCTTGAAAGGTCCTTAAAGGCATAATTTTCTTTCATTTTCAATAGTTGAAGAAAAAAAAAGTGTTGATTATAAGACACAGTAGACTGTAAATACATGCATCTATGATGCAATGACCAAATTGAGTCAATCCATTTATTTTTGAGACTTGCTGCAATGCTCTTAACGCACTGCTCCTAAAACCACATTCCTGTTTGGTGTATGTCAATATGTTAAAAAAGGCACAGAAAAAATACAGACTACATAACTGTGTGTGAAACAGGCCTGGCATCAGGTTCATTGTAAACAGTCAAGCTAGGGATTTTATCATCTTTCCTTCATAGCAGCAGTTCCTGTGCCGACAACGAAGGCCTATGGGTAAACAACACATCCAGATGAGATAAAGACAAGCACACTATCCTGAGGAATGCCTGATCATGTCAGTGCTTGATCGCTAGCTGAAGCCTCCAATGAACAGAAACCATGAATCAAAATAGTAAATTACATCATAATCTCTTTTCCTCTTTGGAAGCGGAACACTGGTATTAAATTAGATGCATGTACAGTGTCAACAGTCCAGTGATTCATGTGGTGCACTTGACAAGAAGCAGGTAAAGGTTTCATATCTGCTTTTGGTTACAGTATAGTGTACAATGATGACATTCAAACTTTCACAATAGTAGGGCCTATGAAATGCTGTAAGGTTTTCGAAATGTCGGAAGAATTTCAGAAGGTTTCATAAATCAAAAAAGAAAATTGGAAATCGTATTGGCACAACCTTTTTAAAAATAAATATCCTTTTTGAATCAAATGAAAATGCAACAATGCCTTTTATTTTTGGGAAGACAAAATGGCACATGGAAGAAAGAAAAATGTGTTATTAAAAATGAGTAATTATTACTTTTGATGTACAGTTTTACTGCATAATAAAATGAATCACTGGCCCAAAAAAACAAAAGCTATGAGAAAAGAATTAAGAAGGACTCTTTAGTGCTGGACATAATGAACAATAGATGATGAAGCAAACACACAAGCAAAGCCAAGAAGCCTGTTCATCAATAGCCCCTCACACAATACTCTAAATTGGCATCATTTGTAATTATACAAACATATACATATACATATATATATATATATATATATATATATATATATATATATATATATATATATATATATATATATATATATACATATACATATACACTCACGTCATGGCTGCCATCACTGAGAAAAAAAAAAAACATCCATGCAAATCATACTTCCCTTGTGGCTCCCAAACAATCAATCTGTGCAACAAACTGAAAGTTATTTACACCTTTATTACCTGTTATTTACAGTCTATGCAGGTTCTGTTCACTATACATGATTTGCGGACAAGCACATGTTCTCTCAGTAGCAAACAAACAGTGTATCAGCTCACGTGTCATTTCACGGATGCCAATACATCATTACATTAAGACAGAAATGACATTTCTGGGTAAATTATACCTTATAAATACAGCATGTGACACTTTACACACCACGTAAACGTAAAGACTTGTGCGACCACCTTTATGCTTCTTGCAAACTTAAAAATATAATTGGCTGAATCGTAGAGATGCTGGATTAAAACCGTGTATAGAGTCGAATCAAGATCGTGATTTTTTTTCAGATCAATCTAATCTAATAACAAACTGAATTAAAATACTAACAAAACTAAATGCAATATGGTGATTTAAATAACGTGCATGCTTTTGCTTTGAAACCTTTGTCTTGTTTAAATTGCACAAATTAAGATAAGCGAAGGTTTTACTTTGATAAAATAAACGAAGGATGTTTTAAGTTTAGGTACTCATATGACGATAATCAAATTAAATGGTGAAATGCTCATAAAGTGACCTCTGGATTAGATTTATTTCATATTTATGATTGTAATATTTTTTTATCATTGAATTTTTAGCATCATTCATATTCCCCAAATTTGAAAATATCTTTGTTCTACATTTATATGCTAATCATTGATAATGGGAAAAACAGAAAATAAATCAATAGTTTCACTAAATTTACTGGATTCATTAGGAATATTGGACAACATATGAATAGTTTTATTCTATAAATGTGTGATAAAATTGCAAAAAAAAAAGTCATGTTTTTCATATAAAATAAGGTTGTTTTATTCAAATATAAACCCATATATACTGGGAATCTTAAAAGCAGTTTAAAAAAAAGAATGTTAAAATGAATAAAATAAATAATAAATGAATAAAAAACAGTAATACATTTTTAAAAAAGGAAAGGTGCACCAGTACAGAAAAAGCATCACCACCTTCATCTGATTAAGAATATCAGATCTGCTGTTTTAACTTCACTTTATAAAAGGGGCCACAAGCAGAAATCAATGCAAATTAATGCTTCAACTTTCAGAGCTTTGACATTTCAATATGTTAAAACTGTATGCAATAACCTCCCTGTTTTCATGCCAAAAAACAAGTATGCGCCTTGAGACCACACACTTTAACCATCTCGAGATCTGTGGCTACACATCTGCATTTGAGACTAAAGAGCTAACATACTGAAGCATCACTGCAAAAGTCTGTTTGCCTCGACCCGATTTATGCAAAAGAAGAGAAACAGGAAGTGGACATGTGGCATTTTCTCAATAAAGCCTGCCTTGACACGGCCTTCTTTGCACCTTGTTTTAATTGAAATCAAATGATGTGTGTTGCAAGGCAGGCAAAAATAAACAGACTGCAACACAAGATCAGCAAGTACATTCACAGTCTTGACAGAACTGAACTCTGTATCACAAATAAAGATGAGAAAACCATGTGCTTGTTAACCCACAAACAAGACACCATCATGACACTTCACAAGAAAAGTTGTACTTCACACATGAAGCGAAAATGCCTTGAGTGCAAAATTAACCCAATAAGAGAGTGAATTTGCCGGCACTCAACACTCAACTTCAACCTCAATCTGAAACACTTGAATATCTTATGATTTCCAGACAAAGCTGGTATTTTTAGATCTAAAAAGCCTTGAAAGAAACTAACTGTCTAAATTATTCACTAAAAAAATGGCCCAAAAAGATCCTGACAAGATAGCTGGGAAGCAGAACATTATTCTTACTGTATGTGATCTTCCTAGCTAGCCAAAACATGACCTTTTTTGCTTTTTTGCAATTTGTCCATACCAGATATCAGGAAAAGAAGGTGGACCTTTCAATTTACAACACTTCATCTGGAAGGAAGTCAGGGCAGAGCAAGCTTTTTGAGACTTGATTGAGGGATCATATTAGCTCTCTTAATCGCTTTCGACTTATCCATCTCTCTTGATGGGTCTCAAATGCCTCAGAAACACCTCTAAAGATGTCATGTCACCATTCATTAGTATGAGAGTCATGAAACCAAATGGCATTAACAGTGCCCTTCAACTAGGCTGCCAGCTGTCAACTGAGTCTACTTCATGTTCTGCACAAGGGGGACACCAAATGAAAAAAACCTAAGGCCTGTTGCACTCCATTTAAAATTCGATCCAGGTAAGTTCTCATTTAGTTTGAGGAAACTCATTTTTCAGTCTCAAGAAAGTGGGTTGTTTTTGATGGGTTTTTATTGCCATCGTAAAGCATTGGGTCAAACTTCAGTTTGTCATGAGGCCATTTTGCCATTCATACACATACGGATGCGGCAGACCGGAAATGTCACCACATTTCAAATTTCAAACTTGATCAACTCTAACCTGTGAAATCGCATCACGTAATTGTGTAAGACTAACAGAAGATCAAAACATGACCTCTCTGTAGAGAAATTTTAAGCTATCATGTCCAATCAACTTGTTTTCTCTCACCCCTCTTTGCAATGCTGTACAACAGAATACTTAATTCTTGACTATTCTTGATCAGAATTACCTGCTCTTGCTCAGAATAACCTGCTCTTGCTCAGAATAACCTGCTAATATAATAATAATAATAATGATATAATAATAATGCGAACCAATCAGGCTTCAAATGTAGACACTCCACTAAGACTGCACTACTCTCAATCACTGCCTTATGTCCCATTTCCACTCAGAGGTATGGTTTGGTTCGCTACATTTTTATGGCCGTTTCCACTTTCAAAAAGTACCAAAAACCATACCGTACCACATTTTGGTTACCCTTTTGGAAGGGTACCCAGCTCAACAAAAGGGTACCAAAAGGCAGAGCAAGACACGCAGCTGAATGCTATTGGTTTACAGAGATACGTCACTAGATGAAAACAAAGAATGTGCCATTTTTAAAACACAGCCAAGACATTACATCTTAATAATATATACATATAATAATGAGCCATGGTCAACCCAAGCTTAAACAAACCTTGTCATCGTCTTGATGAACAGCGACAAAGCCAATTAGAAGAGCAGAATCTACGGTGTGCCTCGTTGTTTACAAGGCCGTCTAAAGCACAAGCGGTTTCACTTTCTGAGCTTGCCGCGCATCTATATTTGAAATAACGAACATGTGATTATTGAAGTGCTTCAGATATCCGATCCTTTTAGAAACGTACAAACATGAGAGTGAAGCGTTAAAAAACAAAGGAGAAGCCCAAAAAAACAAGGAGCAAATGACTCTTTTAAGAAACCTAAAACGATGAGAGGTTTGCAAAAAATGAACCCAATTAAGGACTTAATGTATGCTGTCTGTAAATGGGTCTGTTTGTGTTTATATACGTTGCATTTGTTTATTTATTCTATATAATTGCAGACTTTACAGTAGGATATTTTGCTATTTTTTAGCATTGATCTGCAGTTTAAATCAAATCATGTTCAAAGAAAGGTTAGTAATGAACACAAGTATTTTTTGTATAAAGCCTCTATTTTGTGAGAATTGCTTCTCATATGATATGTAAATGACCCGTACAGCTTTATTTTGAGATTTGCCATTGGTATCCTTTTGGCAGTGGAAGAGCAAGCCTGATAAAGGTGACCCTTACCGACCTGTACCATTACCGTACAATACTGTACCACTTAGTGTAAATGGGCCATTACAGACTGCTAAAGGAGGTTCCGCTTTGGGGAACTGGAGGTGTCCTCTGCCTATGATAGACAGAGTCTGGCTGCGTCCGAAACCGCCTACTACTCAGTAGGTGCTGCATTTGAATTTAAACGTGCTACTCGGCTGTTAGAAAAGTCTGTTCTATACAGTGTGAACGTGAAAAGTATGAATGGAATTCAGACGTACTACATCCACCATTTTGTCATGGTCACATGACCTACCTGCATAAATTGTGTCGCTTTACTCCCATTCATGAATTCGCTCGCGGGGCATCATGGGAGAGCGCAGCATGCATGGGATGTGCACTCTAGAATCTCGACGGAAGTAGTAAGTCATCCGGGTACTTCCCGCATACCGATTTTCGAATTCTATGTGTAGCTCCCTGGTTCAATAAAGGATTGCCTCTTTCACTGGTGTTTTTCCATAATTTATTTCAGTGCAGCATTCACTTCACTGACGCCGTCGTCAACATCAAAACACCTTATACCAAAGGCCAAACACCGTATATCTTGCACCATACGGCAAACACCGTAAGAGCTTGTACACAAAGAGAAAATGAAACCAAATGTAAGCAAATATGAAAACCATATACAAACAAACAGACATCACTTAAACTCAATGTACAAACTCAATACAAACAAACAAACATATCAAACGAAGTGTCAGTACCTTGTTCTCCAATCAAACCAGAAGCTAAACCTTTAGTCCGTAGCAGACCGCACAGCTGGGACGCCATGATCATGTGTGATCTTTCCGTGTCTGTTTATATCCGTAACGGTAATTAATTCAAATTAAAAGACTTCCGGTTTTACACTGAACACTTCATAACATAAATACCAAAATATCAAATATACATATAATAGAGAAAAAGAAAGTATACACACACACAATATAAACATTGTAGAGAAGATGTAATAACAAAGACACCATGTCAAAGTTATTAACACTCCCACCAAATTATGAGTGCAAGTATTAAACCCAAATTACAAGTCACGAATAATTTCCTAGCAACAAACTCTTCACGTGTTTTTTTTTTTTTTTTTTCCTTTTAAAATTTTTTTTTTTTTTTTATAAATACCCTTTTTTTTTTTCATGATAATAAATACACACCCATAAATATGTAGAAAATTTAAAATGATTTCATGATCCACTTATTTACACAATTTTAAATAACTATTCATTTCCTTCCTTTAGCAATACAAGTTTTTGCACTGGTCTTTCAATTATGGATTGCTTGGTTGTACGTTTTCCCTTCGCATCAAGTTTACAATCACCTAAGAGCACTTTAGCCTTCCTAATAAGCCCGTCACCACTACTAATGGTTTCCTGTATCCTACCTAGCTTCCATTCATTTCTAGGCAAGTTTTCTTCCTTCACCAATACAATGTCATTAATTTGAAGGTTTCTCTTAGGCATATTCCATTTCTGACGAGTCACTATGTTTGCTAAATATTCCTTGCGCCAACGGCTCCAAAACTGTTCGGCTAAATACTGCACGTGTCTCCACCTCTTTCTTGCATACACATCTTCCTCCAAAAATTTACCTGGTGGAGGCAGAGCAGTCACTGGCTTCAATGTAAGCAGATTGTTCGGAGTAATGGGTCTTAAGCTTTGTGGATCATTCAAACAATCAACAGTTAGTGGTCTGCTATTTACAATTGCCATTGCTTCATAAAGGAACGCTCTCAGACAAGAGTCATCTAATTTCCCTGGATAAAGAGCAAAGGTCGCATTCAGAACAGATCTTATTGTTCTTATTTGACGTTCCCATACGCCACCAGCATGACTTGCATGAGGTGTATTCATGATGAATTCGCACTGATTTTCCAAAAGGAAAGTAGTTATTCTTTCTGGATCCATTTCACAGAGTGCACCTTTCAGCTCGTTTCTTGCTCCCACAAAATTGGTCCCTTGATCAGATCTTAGCTGTCGAACTGTGCCTCTAATGGCAATAAAACAACGTAGAGCATTTATAAAAGAATCAGTTGTCAAGTCATTAAGCAGTTCAATGTGCACAGCACGGGAACAAAGACACGTTAACAGGAGGCCATACCTTTTTTGTACATTTCGCCTAGACTTAACTGAAAACGGACCAAAACAATCCATCCCAGTGTACAGAAACGGAGGGGATGGATCAACTCTTTCTGGTGGAAGATCGGCCATTTTTTGTTCCTCAACTGGTCTTCTGAGTTTTCTGCAGACAACACAACCTTTAATGAAGGATGCCACAACTTTGTTGATTCCTGGGATCCAGAACCCATTACTTCTAATTTCATTTACAGTAAATCCTTTTCCTTGATGCATAACTTTGTTGTGATAATGAGCAACGATCATTTGTGTAATTTGATGTGTCTTTGGAATAATTATGGGATGCTTCACAGAGTCTGGGTAACTTGATCGAGTAAGTCTTCCTCCCACCCTAAGCACACCATCAAGATCCACGAAAGGGTCAAGAGGACGTAATGCACCACATGACACACCTCTCCCACCCTTGATTTCCTTCAGCTCATCCTTAAAAGAACTCTCTTGCAAGCATTTAATTATATGGAGTTCTGCCTTTTGTCTTTCTAGCATGGTACTAAGACTACTAGATCTATCCTTGTTGGCTCTCCTTAAGAGACGAGCTACAGCTCCAACTGCCTTAGTCCATGAAGAAAATTTTGTTAAGCGGTTGGCCAAATTGAAGCTGTTTTGACACTCTGTATTCAAAGTAAAAAGGCTTTTTACTTCTGGATCGCCCAATAGAAGAGCAGGAGCGGGCTCAGATGGAATAAACATTTCAGTTTCCCACAGAAATTTTGGGCCAGTAAACCAATCAGAGTCAAGTAGTTGCTTTACAGTGAGACCCCTAGATGCGTAGTCAGCGGGATTTCTTTCCGTCGGAACATATCTCCACTGTTCGATTTTTGTGCTGCGGCATATCCTTTGCACCCGGTTTGCAACAAATGTGTGAAATCTGCGTGCTTCATTACTTATATACCCCAGCAACACTTTAGAGTCAGTCCAAAATGTCTCATTAGCAACGGGATAATCCAGCTCCCTTTTGAGTACATTACTTACTTCCACTGAGACTACAGCAGCAGCTAATTCCAACCTAGGGACTGTTACAACTTTGAGAGGTGCAACTCTTGATTTTGCCATCACAAGTGCGCAATGAACATTTCCTTCTTCATTCTTTACTCTGACATAAGAACATTGACCATATCCATCATTACTAGCATCGGAGAAATGATGCAATTCAATACTAATTGGTTTCCCGAAATTCAATGGTACATATGTGCGTGGTATGCTTAGATTTTGCAGGCTTTGTAAATCTTGTTTCCATTTTACCCATCTTAAACTCAGTCCATCCA
The DNA here is from genome assembly GCF_049306965.1 of Danio rerio. Lineage (NCBI taxonomy): Eukaryota > Metazoa > Chordata > Actinopteri > Cypriniformes > Danionidae > Danio > Danio rerio. The sequence goes on along the minus strand of NC_133180.1, from coordinate 51,948,319 downwards.
TCAGAGGGTCATCCCAACCACTGCCATTCTTGCACATTTCTTGCAAGATTCGCTTTCCATTGAAAAGGACAGGTGCAATGAGTCCTAAAGGGTCATAAACAGAAGCGACAGCAGATAATATGCCACGCCGAGAGGCAGGTTGTTCTTTCAGGTGTACTTTAAACTTGAAGCAGTCAGATTCCCTATCCCACTGCAATCCAAGTGTTCTCTCTAATGGCAATTCATCAAAGGCAAGATCCAGACCCCTTACACCACACATCCTCTCCGATTGAGGGATGCCCTTCAATACAAGTTCATTATTAGACAAGAACTTATGTAATCGTAAACCACCTAATGCACAGAGACGTCGCGCTTCGTCTGCAACCTTAATGGCTTCATGCACGTTTTCCACACTGATCACTCCATCGTCGACATAAAAGTTCTTAAGCAAGAACTGTGAGCCCAGTGGATACAACTCCCCATTTTCAGTCGCAAGATGTTTTAGGCCGTAGTTCGCACAACCTGAAGATGAAGCAGCCCCAAATAAATGAACTTTCATACGAAATTCATGAACAGGTTGTGTGATGTCTCCATTCTTCCACCAAAGAAATCGCAGAAAATCTCTATCGGGTTCATCTACGTGAAACTGATGGTACATTTTTTCAACGTCACAAGTAAGTGCAATGGGATGTTGACGAAATCGAATTAGAATGCCATGCAAACTATTTATGAGATCAGGACCTTGAAGCAAGTGATCATTTAGGGATGAACCTTCATGCCTTGCAGAACAGTCGAAGACCACACGCAGTTTGTCTGCCTTTTTCGGATGAAAAACACCATGGTGAGGTAGGTACCACGTTTCTCCTTCCTTACCACTACTGTGCACTTCTTCAGCATCTCCTCTCTGAAAGATTTGACTCATGAACTGATTGTAATTCTTCATGTACGATTCATCTCTTACCATCTTCCTTTTAAGGTGATCAAGTCTAACCATAGCGCATCGTTTGTTATTAGGCAGTTTCGGCCTTACTTTAAAAGGAAGGGGCATTTGGTAGTGACCGTGAATGTTTTTACTTATGCCGGATTTTAATTTCTCAAGAAAGAGAATATCATCTTGGGATACTCTGACGGTTTCTTCGTCTGCATCTTTAAAATCACTCTCAAGGGCCCTTATTATGTTGACAGGTGTGATAGAAGGAAGCTCCCTAACTGCTATGCGATGACACAATCTACTAACATTAAATAAGTCAGAGCGTGGTGAACAACCTACTATACTCCATCCAAGATCCGTTTGAACCGCATAGGGCTCGTCGTCTCCTCCTGCTATCACTTCTCTGGGAATCATTGATCTTGAACAGTTGTAGCCGATTAACAGGCCAACATCACAATCCTGTAGTGGAGGTATTTTGTCTGCGATGACTGAAAGATGCTTCCAATGTTCAGCAACCTCATTCGTGGGAATATGGTGGCGATTTGCTGGAATACAATCTTTAGTATAAGTTGCTGGTAAATCGATATAGTCACTAGACTTATAAGCTCTCACCTGAAGTCCAGTCACTCTCTCACTTTGAAGTACCGTATCCCTTCCAAGCATTGTTGTCAGCTTTAGTTTCACTGGAAATGATGCAGCTTTTAATGAATCACTCACACTTTTATCAATGAAAGTCGTGTCACTCTGAGAATCCAACAGCGCATATACCAATTGTTCACAACTTGGATTATGTTTCGCAGATACCCAAACAGGGACAATCATAGAAGTACACACACCAGGTTCTTCTCCAGCTACATTTAACGTTACTGCATTAGCCGTATCTTCAGGATCGTTTTGCGTTTGAACTGCAGAAGATGAAGTTCTTACCATTTTCACAAAGTTGTTATTGTGCAAACTAGTTGGATGCTTCTTGTTACAGGTATCACATGTTAGACGATATCGACATACTTTTGCACTGTGTCCAAAATTCAGGCATCCATAACAAAGCTTCTTTTCTTGTATGTATTGCCGTCGTTCTTCTAATGGTCTACTGAGAAATTTAGAACAATTGTCAAGTTGATGATTATTTTTCTGACAGAACACACATTGAGTTTTGTTAGAAGACTTGATCACATATTGATCCCCTTCAGTGTTTGATTGAGTAGCCAAAACCCGTACTCTATTTTTCTTGACTTCTTTCATGTTTACCTTCTCATCTGTATATCCTGAATTGTGAAGAGCATGGAAGGAAGTAACTGGATTACATGCTACATCCGCTTCAGTTGACACAAACACAGCAAATTCATCAAAAGTGGGATATTCATGATTATTGGTGATAGACTGTGTAACTTGACGATTCCATCTACTAATTGCCCAATCAGGTAACTTTTGCATAAGTTTTTGATTCTCTTGGTAATCGTTTAAGATCTGAAGACCCTTAACATGAGGTAATGCACCACGACATGCATTCAGAAAATCTGAGAAAGCTTGAAGTCCCATGGCATCCTTTGGGTGGATTTTAGGCCAATTTGCTAAACGTTCTCTAAACGCCTTTTGAATAATAAATGGATGGCCGTACCGATGATTTAACTTATCCCAAGCATCTTTGTAGACTTCATCATCAGTTCTGAAGAAAGTGCCATCCAAGGCTTTCCGTGCAGGCCCACTCACATATTTCTTGAGATAAAACATCTTATCAGCAGAGGAAATCCCTTTCTTATCAATAAGTGCCATAAAGGATTGCTTAAACTCAATAAAGTGAATAGGATCACCTGTAAAAATAGGAGGCTCTGGAACTGGAAGTTTGCTTGCAGATATGCCATCTTGAAGTGCTTGAACAAGAGCAGAGAATTCAGAAGTTGATGCTTTAACTGATGGATTTGTGGTCTCATTTTGTTCCTGTCGATTAACTTCTTTCCTTTCATTTCCTTGAGACAACTCCGATCCACTCGCACTACTACAATCATTTAAAGAGCTGGTTATTTTCTCAACTTCTTCACTGTAAACATCCAGTTTAGCTTGAGCTACTTTTAAATCCTTTTGCGCTTGAATTTGCTCTAATTCTTTAAACTCAACTTCAAGGGCTTTTTTATGCTGATCTTCTAACTCTTTTATTTTCTCTTTTTGCTTAGTTTCTGCCATTAAAGAATTATATGCAGCTTGTTTGGCTGCTACTTCTGCTGCAGCATCTACACGTTTCGCCTCCAAGTCTGATAAAACAGAGCAATGACCTGAATGATCACTGATTTCCTGACTAACTTGTGAAGCTGTTGAACCAAAAATTGAATTAGCATACTTATAACTCAAAGCACTAAGACGTTCCTTTTCCCTCTCATAACTGTAATCACCGTCTATTCCTGCTATTCTTTCATTAACAATTCTGGTCACATCAGTTGTTACTGCTTCACATGAATCCATTTTTCGTCTCATCTCAACATCAGGTAATGTTTGTTTCCTAAATTCATCATAAGCACTGAGAACCTTATTTTTAGCAATTTCCAAAGTTTCAATTAAAATAGCTAATTGAGTGTCTGATAGATCCGATTTAAGTTGCTCACGTGCATTACGGGCTTCAATTTTCCATTTATCATACAAAGAAATAACCTTTTTCTTCTTTTTTTGTTGCTCTTCCTGCTGATAAGCTAACATTTTTTCAGTAGGGACCTGTGCACGTGTTGAACGTCGTGTATTTTCACTCCTAGTTTCTATATCAGCTTGCTTAGTGTGCTTCTTTGAACCTATATCTGATTTTGACATTTTTGGATCTATAAATTAATACCCCACAATAATTTTAGGTCAATAAGGCACTAAATTAACCACTCATTTTAACCATATGCAAAAAGGCATTAAAAAGCATAGTTAAACACTTTGATAGATCACAATTCATTTAACAAGTGACTTAAACACACACAACAACGTTAATTGCCCTTTAAAAACACACACACACCATAATCGAGAAATTGTCCCTTTAAAAGTTCAGTTAGTTTCTTTGTTTTAGTACTCACTGCGATCCTCAAACTAGTTTAAAGCCGTTGTATGCCGTGAAGTCCGTTAGATCAGTCCGTGCAGCTGTGTGTAGCCTTGTAGCTCCGTCTGTTTAAAGTTCGCTCTTGATCCGTAGCGAGCAATCACACCGTTCCCAACGAGCGCGCCGATGCCAGAAGTCCTTTTAATTGCCGTCCACTCCGTTAAGCAGCGACCCGATGATGGCAAGCTCTTACTGTAGCTCCCTGGTTCAATAAAGGATTGCCTCTTTCACTGGTGTTTTTCCATAATTTATTTCAGTGCAGCATTCACTTCACTGACGCCGTCGTCAACATCAAAACACCTTATACCAAAGGCCAAACACCGTATATCTTGCACCATACGGCAAACACCGTAAGAGCTTGTACACAAAGAGAAAATGAAACCAAATGTAAGCAAATATGAAAACCATATACAAACAAACAGACATCACTTAAACTCAATGTACAAACTCAATACAAACAAACAAACATATCAAACGAAGTGTCAGTACCTTGTTCTCCAATCAAACCAGAAGCTAAACCTTTAGTCCGTAGCAGACCGCACAGCTGGGACGCCATGATCATGTGTGATCTTTCCGTGTCTGTTTATATCCGTAACGGTAATTAATTCAAATTAAAAGACTTCCGGTTTTACACTGAACACTTCATAACATAAATACCAAAATATCAAATATACATATAATAGAGAAAAAGAAAGTATACACACACACAATATAAACATTGTAGAGAAGATGTAATAACAAAGACACCATGTCAAAGTTATTAACACTATGAATTCGGACATACTACTCGGCTCGCATACTGATTTTAGCGTACTATAGTCTGGAAGTATGCGGTTTCGGACGCAGCCAGTCTTTCGGATAAGACATTAAACTGAGGTCCTGACTCTGTGTGGTCATTAAAAATCTTATGGCACTTCTCGTAAAGTTCAGGGGTGTAACCCCGGTGTCCTGCCAAAGTCCCTCAATCGGCCCTTACGATCATGGCCTCCCAATCATCCCCATCCACTAAATTGGCTCTATCACTATCTCTTCACTCAACCAAGAGTTGGTGTTTGGTGATTGCCCTAGCGCCGTTGTACTGTGGCTGCAGTCACATCATCCAGGTGCATGCTGCACACTGGTGGTGGTTTGGAGAGACCCCCCTCATAATTGTGAAGCGCTTTGGGTGAATGGCCATACACAATAAATGCTCTATACAAATATACATTACATTACACATTACATGATACAGAGACACTTCAAATTCACTCATCCATCCTCTCTTCTCAGTGGGCATAACTGGAAGTCCACTTTGCTGGCTGGAGTTTTACCTCACCAGCAGATGTTTCAGGATTGCCTGGAGGGAATAGGTGTCCAAACCACATCAGTTAGGGATCAGTTCTAAGTACTCTTCTATTCTCAATTTATGCCACATACTATGACCCATAACCTGATTACAAGTTTTCATTCATCACTATTGTGCCGAACGACACAGCTCTGTTTTTCCATTTCAACCAGATGATACAACAGTAGCTGCACAGACCTCGTAATTTATTGTTTTCCCTCCAACAATTTCTCCATCCAGTTGGGATCACCAACTATTATCGCATCTATGAGATAACAGCTGGCAATCCCAACTGACCAGCTGTCCTTTAAGAATCACATTGCAAAGAAAGCATAATCATAAGCTGCAGGTTTTACTATGCAAAATCAGAAAGATCAGAACCTTCCTGACAGCTGCACAATTTCTAGTCAAGCTCTTTAATTTTAAAGCTGGAATACTTGTTACCTGCTCTTCTGGCTGATCTTGCACACTTACAATTTACTTGTACTAAAAAATAATCGATTAACCGTTAACCGAAAAGGTGCGTTTGTAACCGATTAATGGTATCAGTTATATGATTAAAATTTTAAATTATTAAAATTATTAAATTTTTTAAATATTATTAGAGTTTGGCTGCATAGGGGGCTGATCGAATGCGCCTTTTGTGTAAAGAGGGGCATCTTTTAAATGGTTTACTAATGGCCGCAAGTGTTTTGCACGCGACTCATCCCAGAGCAGCGTTTGTGTTGTCAAGACAACTTCAGAGAACTTTTAAAGAGCCTGGCTTCCGCTACATTCATTCTTCCATACCAAAATGCATCCCGCCACAGCTACATTAGCATACAGCTCATTCAAAACATTCAGTCATTGTTGTTGTTGTTTTTAATAGCGGATTACGATTGCACCAAAACGTATTAAAAGGTAAGTGATTTATAACAGCGCAAACTTCTGTAATCTTAGTGCTGTGTGTTATTTGTTTAACCCTTTGAGGATACGTGCTGGCTGACTGACTGACTGACTGACTGACAGGTGCAAGATGCGTGAGGCCAGCAAACACAACATAGCTTTCAGCCATGATAAACACACATTGCATAATTATACTTTATTATTAGATAAAGGTCTGTGGTTCTGGAAATAATGACTTTGTCTTGCTCGAGTTTATAGCCGTTTCACTTTACTGCAAGGAGCATCAAGGCTGCTCTGTAGGTCTATTGGAGACATTCATAAATATTCCTAACAAATCTAATAAATGTTGGAGCTATACTCACAACATAAACATGCTATATCACATTTCAGCAGCGTTTATTTGAGAGCCCACAAGAAGATCTGCGCTTGAGCAGCATATTTAAGGGCATGCAATAGGTTTCGTGCACAAGCAGAGAAAATCGACGCACAAGCACACTCGTATTGCACGAAAATACGATCTCGACTTATAATACTGAGCTTACAACATTTCTCAATTTGCCATTGAAATAATGCCATAGGTAGTTTGGTAGATTTGTGTAAAAGTTATGCCACCACAGCTGGAAAAAATCCTAGAGGAAACACTGAAGATGTAGAAGAGACTAGTGCTCGCTGTTTCAAGTTATCCATAGCTGTATGACTTTACAAATCTTACAATTCTAACAACATAGACAGCAACACTCTTGCACAATCTATACCCAGCTGACTCAGTCGTTTCATAGGGACAAAAAAAAAAAAAAAGAGCACTGCGCTTATTTTTTTCTTGTCAACATAAAAAGCGGTGTGGTGCGTCTCGCATTTTTGGAAGTAAAAAACGCGTTTGCTGCGATCGGCCCCTTAATATATAACTGCAACACATATTTGTTAACTCCCGGGACGATAATGTTTAACCACACGTGCTTACAGACATATCTGCCAAAACAGCAAAATGGAAGAATATTGCTGTTTGATAAAGACGAGTTGATGCCAAACCAGTGCTGATGCTGATAGCCTCCTGGATTTGCGTCATAAACACAACAACAGGGGCTTTAGCTTTCATTTTAAAGATTATAAAGCATATATGCAAATTAATGCAATATCATATTTAAACAACAAAACTGTTTACAAAAAGTCAACTTATGTGTGCGTTGTCATTGTCTTTTCATCACGCAGCGCGCACATTTGAACCTCGAGTGAGAGGAGAAACTATAGACTATATCAAGACATAATCTTTAAAATAATGATTTGTATTTCAATAATAACAGCGGGGATTAAATAAATGCATATTTTACATGGAGCGAGCAATTTGAGGAAATCTGCTATTTTTATTTGACCAAAGACAAAAATATATGATTGGAAAAAAAAAAAAAAAAACAGCCCATGCAGGTTCTTAAAAAGGATTCAGTCAGTGTTTTCGTTTTGTAATCTAAATTAATCATTTAAGAGAGAAATATTTTAGGGAAGGCCTGTTTATTTTATTAATTTTGTTTAGTTTTTCTATGCTGTTGGAAACACTGCGGGTGCGTGAGGATGCTCTGTTGTTTTGTTCTGTTATTAATATGCTAGCATGTTAAAATAAATCAGTATTTATCAATATTTAATGTGTCAATTTTTTTAGAATAATTTAATATAATTCTGATCAATTAACCGTTAATATCTGATTAACGAGCGGCAGTTGTCAGTTAGCAAAATTAACCAAAATGAGCATCCCTATTTGAAAACAATGAATAATCAACTCAAATGGTTTGAAACATTTACAATGAAGATAAAAAACATACAAACCTAATTCTGTGACTCAAAACAACTGTCAAACGACATCAACAAAACCATGCATAATATTTGTCCACCTGAGACAATTGGTTTTCATCTGAATTTAGTCACATTCCATTAATATTTCATGACTAAATGCAATGTTTATGGTATGAGTCACGTTATATAAATGGCAAAAAAACAAACAATAGCCTTTTTATCAATCAAATATTTTCAGTGTTAGCTAGTGGAGAGTGATAGCTTATAAAAATGTCCATAGGCTATTCGGGTAATATTCAATATTGATGTAATATTTATGTATTACAAGACTAACTAAAAAACGTTGAGCTGCATTAACCCTAATTTAGGTCAAATATGTATCAAATATGTACATACCTAACCGCTGTTTTAAAAATATACGTTATGTTTGTCCAAATTTGACCCAAATTTGGGTTTAAACAACACAGTAATTTGTTTAGAGTAGCTTTTGCCAACTAACTAGATTAACTATTTAATGCTGAAGCAACAACTTTCCTTTATTTATTTATTTTTGTATGCATAATGCTAAAAATATTTTTTACAAAAAAAGAAAAAAAAGAAACCTAGCTGAGTTTTAGGTTGATAAAAATGTGCATATAGACAAATACATCCACAAATGTCTTATTTTGTTGTCCTTATCAAGTGATAAGGATGATGGACAGAGGCCACTTGGCAAATTCGGCCAGGATACCCGTTCTCTTTTCAAAGGAATTTTTAATGGCCACAGAGAGTCAGGACCTCGGTTTAACATCTCATCCGAAAGATGGCACTCACTGAACAGTACGGAGTCCCCTGTATTATACTGGGGCGTTAGGACCCACACAGACAACAGGTTGAGCACCCCCAGCTGGTCTAACTAACAGCCCTTCTGGCAGCCAACTATCTTTCCCATTTGTTCTCCCAAATGCTTACTGCTTAGCTTCAGTGGGTGACGATGTGAGAGTTGCAGAGAGCTAGCTACCAGCTAGTCACTTATTCTGACCAGTACCTAAATTCCTATTAAATAATGAATGAGAGAGAGAGATTTGTGCTGTCTGTGTGTGTGTATGAGTGTGAATGAGAGAGAGTGTGATGCTGTCTGTGTGACTTGCTTGCTTCTGTGTGTGTGTGTGTGTGTGTGTTTATACAGACAGCTTGTTATAGGCTGTCTGGACTCTGTATAGCTGGGTGGTTTTCGTCTCCCCCCGCCCTGTTAGCGGGAACTGGCGCGGCGGGTAGAAAACGGGGTGGGGGGAGGGGGGGCAGCGGCACAACAAATGCTGAATACAAGCGGGAGCGGTTGGGTTCGGGCTAAAACCTGGCGGGAGCAGGATTCAAAATTTAGTCCCGCGCAGATCTCTGCGCCAAAGCATATGCGTGCACTTGATGCAGATATATAAATATGCTTTTATAGTGCATGTTTTTGGACTGTGGGGGAAACCGGGGCACCCAAAGGAAACCCACACGAACACGGGGACAACATGCAAACAACACACAGGAATGCCAGCTAGCCCAGCCGGGAATCGAACCAGCAACTTTCTTGTTGTGAGACAGCCGTGCTAACCACTGAGCCACCATGCCACCTGTCTGACATTCAATTATGACATTTTAGTAGTTGTTTTCTGTAAAGTGTGGTTAAAAAATATTAGATTTTTTGCTCAAAGCATGATAACAGACCAAATTATTAAGGAAATATTCATTTTAAGAAAGAAAATATAAACATGTTAATTTGAACACATCAAGTATCAATTCTGATATAAGCATAAGCATGTAACAAAAAAATTTCACTGATAAATTTGGAAAGCAAGAACGTAAACTTAGCAAAGAGAGTAAAACGGAAAATGGATGTTCTTTACTATGTTTCTTTTCTATGTTCTGTCAGTTGGATTTCTCGGATTCTGAAAAGCAGCTCTCATGTCCCACTTACGCTGAATTCATCCTCTGCTGCATCCTGGGCTGTCCGGTTCACTCACTCACAAACTAATCCCGCTCAGCTGCCGTATTGCTGGGGTCGCTCGTCTCAGTCTTACCAGACAAACCTCCCATTTGGTTGTCGCCATATCCCAGAGAACCTGCTGTTCGCTCACCACACGCCTCTTCAAGTCACTGAACAGAAACTCAGTCTGCATCAAAAGGAGGAGGGTTCCACCTCACATATGTTCTGATTTGACATCCAAAAGTCAAATAATCCCTGCCGGTAATTACTCCAAGTAAACGCGAAGAGATGCTGTAGGATAAAGTTTTTGTTTGAATTTACCTGGTCTGCTTTTCACATCCTTCCTCTGTGAAGGCAGTCACTCAAATAATGCATAGCATTAAAAACAGCTCAGCAAAAGAGAGAGGAGGCAGGACGGGAAGGGAGGGGACAAACGGGATGCGAGATGCTAAGAAAGGTGGGACCTGACGACAATTCAAGATTTGAACAGAAAAAGTATAAATAGCATTTTTTCCAACCCTTACGTTGTCGGCTACATCTGTAAATTCAATCTGAGTTTTTCCTCAACCTTTACAATCCAATGAAAACGTAGGCATACCTTTGTCTTCCTATCAAACAAAAAAAAAGATTTAAGGGTGCTTCATTTGGTCCGGACCAAGGGCAATAAATGATACATTGTTGCATTTTCTGCCGTCTTTGGGTTGAAACGAGTTGAAACGAGTTGAAACCAGTTGAAACGAACCAAAAATGCAGTCATCTGACAAAATCCAGATCTGTCATTGGCCTGATGTTGTTGTACATATTTCCTAAACTGCTTATTGATTGGTTAGAATTCATGTGCGGGAAAATGCTAATGAACTCCCGCATGTAAACAAAACCGGCAGACACAAAATGTCATTTTTACTCTGGAGGGACGACTGCGCTGACTGATTGTATGCCTGCTTTAGACAAACTATACATTTTGAGAATGAAGCACGGTTGCGGCTGGAAAACAGTGTTTTAATGCATCGCTCGTCACTTCAGGAGGAGGCGTGAATTAATTTAGCTAAACTGTAACATAGTCATCTTGCGGAAATATTACCAATGATCCATCAGGTAATGTTTTCCCCTCTCTCTCTCTGTTGGTAAAGCGCTGTCAACAAATATTTTTCCTCCATATCCTATAATGCACAGCGTATCGGCCTACGCTACGGTAATTTGCTGCTATCTGTGAACGCAAATGGAAAAGTGCCGGTTCACATTTAGAACGTGATGACATGAGACGTCTACTCCAGCTAATCAGAACATTCAAATGAATTCACATCCGCGAAGTTTGTGGAAGTAAAAGCCTTTGAATGTTTTTCCAAACACATTTAGTTGCTAGATGCTAGTCAGATAGAGTTTATATGTTCCTTCTTAATGCCAACTGTGTAAAAAATTATCAACAAAATGTTTAAGATAAACCACTGTTTGTTTACCTTCAAGCTCTGCTTCTGTTGCTTGACATGTGTGCACTTAAAAGAGTGCTCCAGTTAGCGCCAGCACACATTTCCCATATGGACCGCCACATTTGTACAGTGCTGCCAGGACAAAAGTCATTCAACTCTACTTGTCTGAAGATACTGGACTTTTGCGCTGTGTACAGGTGTAGTGATGAGCAAACAAAGAAAACAAAGCACAAAGGCAGAACATTTCATAGGTAAGATTTAGTTTTTTTTACAAATTTGTGTTGCAAACTTTTGTGCAAAACAATTATAATACAGTCATATCCCTAGCGTTTTTTTTTTTTTTTTTTACTAAAGTCATTCTGGAAATTTTCCGGATATTTATCGGTATCGATGCGTGAGAGGGACTTTTGTTTACATGACAATGACTGACGGTTTTTAGTTGACCATTTTTTAAAAAGTTTCACATATGGATGACAGTTTTCAGTGTCTACTAAAAATAGGAAGATGCATCTGTAAATAAATTAACGACAAAATGCATTAGATTAAAATTCTTGCATGAGATACCAGTTGGCATTTAATTTGCTATTCATTATGCTTAATATATTTGAATTGCTAAAAAAACACACATAAAAATGACTGCACCCATGTGTGCTAAACAGATTAATAATCTTGTGCAAAATATGCATTTTGCTATATGCTGTTGACTTTAAATGTGCCTTCTGCAGAAATTAATACTAACATGTACATACATTTTATGGCAGCAGTAACTGTAAAGGGAGCATTTTAATGGGATAAGGTCCAAGCTCAAATGTTGAGTGTTTCTTTAAGCAAATGTGTTAAACTTTTGTCTTTTTTTTATAATTTGATTTTAGTTGTTTTAAATAGCAGTTTTAGATTATACTTTCTAATGTTCTGCTGTTCAGCTATCTTTAAAAAGTAAAAGCTGGCATAAACCTAAATAGAGAATCTACAAGCTATAATAGAAGCCCATGAGAAAGAATCAGCAGGTAACATAGCAGCTTTCCTACTGTCACTGTTTAAGGAACCAAGCTTATCCTGACAGTAACACAAAAAGTGATCATATTTTTTCCATTGCATCATATTGCATCTTATTACATTGTGTTGAATTGAAATTTAATCGAACATTGTGATAGGTGTGAATCCTATCATAGCAGTTGCTGCTTCATATGTATCTTTAATATATTGTGTTGTTGGCTTTGAAACAAGATGTGCATCGTATTGGTCTCAGTTCTAAAATGAACATCAACAAATATTCAAGAAAAGTGCCAAAAATGCTGTCATTATGTATGCTAGGGCAGTATTTGGCATGTTCAACTTGATAGTAAACAGTATCTTGAGGGAAGTGAGGATTAGCACTTTGTGGAAAGTAGTTTATAGGCCTGATCTCCCAGGCCTCATGTAAAATGGCTTCAAAGATTGCCCTCAATGCTGATATGTATTTAGAATTTGCTGGGTGTATATTATGCATCTCTGCTATTGGTTTTAATATTGGTAAAAAAAAATTAAAAAACACCACTTTGTTGAAGACAAAATTACAATGTACACCACCACTGATGTGAACAATTGTTCATGACTGACTTTGCATTATCAATCCCCAAAATGCATTGTCATATAGATGAACAAGCAAAACATTTTGGCTGAAAATGTAGTGTAAATACACTTAATGAGCAAGCTGGCACACAAAACCATCGAAATCCCACTGGTTTGTTCAATGACCAACCATTATGCAAAGTGGCTGAATCAGCAACGTCATTTTTCAGAAGTTTCCACACTGGAGAAAAGGTGGAGATGAATGTGGTCTGGGAGCAGCTGCCAAACAGCTTTGTTTTTCTTTACACATGATGGAGTGTCACAGCTTGTTAGAGTCAGCACACGGGGACTGTCCTCCAGCACACAGATGGATGACTAAAGAGTCCATCTTCAGCAAGCAGTTACTGTGCTGTACGAGCTGAAACGGGGTCACATAAGGGATGGATTATATATCCCCAAAGAGCTGTCCAATGATCCATGAATCTACTGTTAGCTGAAAAAGACTGCCTTAAAAGAAACTAAAGTAACTCTTGTGTGAATGATTTTGCAAATCTACATTATTTCCAAAGTCTTATGCAAATTCCTTTCTTTTAATTCTACTAAAATTCAAAACCATTTAGCATAACTTTTTTAGAAACACAAAGCATGAAGTTACACAATCATGCTGCTGGGGATGTGGCTCAAATGTAATTAGGTTTAGTTTGTACACAGATCGTTTCACTGCATAAAAACACCAATTAATTGTCAGGAGCTACAGTATGAAAAATGATTTTGCCTTGTGTGTGTATAATTGTTTTGTTTGTTTTTTTTTACTCTAAAAGTGCTGGTAGCTGTTGATTTGGATTTTATGAGTATATTAGGGTTGGGCGATGTCGACCCAAGTTAATATTACCTGGAAATCATGGCGACGAGACAAGAGACAACAGATCGCAAGAGGCACAGTGATGGTCTAAACTTACTAGGTTAAATGAATAGAGCAGTAAAGATATTACAAGTTCTCTCTCTCTCTCCCTCTCATTAAAAGATCTGCAGTCAATATTGGAGACGAGCAAAATACTTGTATGGTCTTGATTGTATTTAGGCCTTTTTACAAATAACAACTGAAAGTTCTGTTTTTGACAATATTGCAAATTCACTAAAAGCTGGCTGGAATTATTAGATAGATAAAATTTTATTTATTTAACATGAAAATTTAATAATATAACTTCTCACAATATATTTATTGCAATGAATATTTTATAGGTGTGCATTTTAACTTCTTATGCATTAAATATGCATTGTAAACTTGTTCTTGATTGAGACATGTTGAACTCTTCTTTTATCATTTGCAATGTTTCTAAATTGCATTGTTTGTAATTTCATGCAATCATTCATTTATTTTCTTTTTCGGCTTATTCCTTTTTTTGGTAATTTGTTTATATCTATGTTATATTATTTTCTGTGGCGGTTCATTCTGCTGTGGCGACCCCTGATAAATAAGGGACTAAGCCAGAGTAAAATGAATGAATGAATTATTTTCTGTAAAGCTGCTTCTGGCCATGACACATTAACACCTAAATGGTTAAAGGGATGTGTTTAAGGGATTATATGCAGCATCCTTGATTTATTCTCTTAGGTAAGGCAAGATCTTCTCTTAAGATTCATATTTAGAGGGAAATGTGCTTAATGCATTATAAAGCTTTAAGCATCAGAATCGGTACTCCGTAAGAGCCGATCACCATGAAAAGGAATCGGTACTCTATATGGGCTGCAAAAATCCTGATCAGAGCATCCCTAGCTTTGACCCAACTTGTCTGTCACAGCGACAATACTCTCTTTGGCTGTACAGGACCGATCTTAGTAATTAAATTAGTAAATACACCTTAAGGAAAAAGAAGTATACCTAAGTAAAGATCAAGTATAAAAGTCTACTTTATTTAGTAAGTATACTAATATCAATATCTATCTGGCAGAAGCCCAGAACGATAGACTGCGGTGACAAAAGCTGTACACTTTGCGGATAAAAAAAGATACAAAAATAAATGTACATTTTAAGCTTAGCAGTTGTACATTTCAAATAACTGTTCAGTTATTTACTGCAGTCGCTAAAAGAAACAAATTGACTCCTTGTGTCAGTCTGAACAGTCACGCCGGGTCGCACCCCCAATTTCAAAGCGGTTCGCTGCTCTGATGCTCAGGTGCATAAACTTAAATCTCTTGTGGACTCGAAATCACTTGGTGACCAACAAGTTCTAAGAGTTCTATGAGTGATATGATATAGGTAACATTCTGAAACTTCTCGTCAATTTCAAATCGCTGCTCTGATGAACAACTCGCTGCCAGCAGCATGCTCCCTTATCCACAAACGGTGTGCAGAACGTGACAGCAGTGCAAACAAACCCAGCTAAAGTGGCTTTTCTATGGTGCTGAAAATGCATGAAATACAACAAGACAAAAGTTTTTTTGCATTGGATGGGTATAAATTAAGCATAAATATATACACTGGATGCCGCATACAGACCCTGAGCATGCGTCAATAGCGTCGCCACATTTATACAGTGCTCCAGGACAAATGTCATTCAACCCCACTGGTTAAGACAGGGTGCCAATGTGAAAATGCTGGACTTTAACGCTGTGTACGGGTGTAGTAACAAGCAAACAAAGAGAACAAAGCACAAAGGTATCACATTTCATAGGTAAAATTTAGTTTTTTTTTATGTTGTGAACTTTTGTGCTTAACAGGTAATGTTATTGATGATAATACAGTCTCTTACTGCATTCATCATAAGGCAAAGGAGCACCAACTCGCACTAAATACTAGGCTTATGCTAGTTTTGTTGAATAAAATAAGCAAAAAATGTTATGAAATATGACAACAAGATGCTGCTGTGCTAGAAACTTGTATTATTGTCGACTAAGTGAATGAGTTGTTCATAACGGAGATTCATTTACAAACGAATCGCTCCCTCTGTCATATTGAGAAGTGAAAGCAGGAGAGGGGTGTGTTTCAGGACTCGGATTAGATCAAATTAAACGAGGAGGGAGGACAGTACTAAATTTCCATGCACACAAACACACACTCTTTGTTGGCAATGCCCGTGCGGTCACATCCATTAATGTGAAAAAGATGTAAAATTGTATTTTTAGTAATTTAAAAAAATTATTTACATACAACCGGGAAAACTCCTGATCATACATATATGTGTGCATATCTCTGGCTTTGGATGGCCACAGTCCTGCACTGCACCTTGGTCCCGCATTCATTTCAAAGTAGCGCTACCCTGTACTAAAATGGCGGCTATGTTAAAAGATTCCTCCAAATAGACAACAGCAGGATAGGCAACATCTAATGTATATATCTATGTAAATCAAGCCAGTGGTAACTACTCCTCTAAGTCCATCTTTGATTTTATATTTGAGTAGCTTGAAAGTGAACTACAACTCTGTGTATTAAACAAAATGTCCCATCTGAAAGCATGATTTACTTCTGGTTACAGAACCTACTTAATAAAACATGCACACAATCCCCTTTGATTAATTGTGCAGCCATAACCTACACCTCAGAAGACTGGAGGGTGAATAATTAAGGCCCAAAACACTCCATTCGCGCCACGCCATTCACGCAATTCGCGTCATTCATGCGTATTGCGCCGCAGGATGTCTATTCGCGCGTTTGCATTGAGTTAACATGTAAATCACTTGCGCTTGACGAGCGGTCCGCGTCTGGTGTGAACGCAGCATAAAAGCTATGGTAAAACATGCCATTTTCTTCTAAATAGTAACATTAATAGGGTTTGTTTAAAATTATGTTTGTACAAAATAATTTAAACTTGACTGAGTGCTTCATTTTTTTTTAAGTTGGTAATTATGTTTTGATTTTACATTATTAGTTGTAAACATTCTTTTATTTTACAGTTTTTCTTGATTGCTTTGATGTAGCCGTCAACTGAAACTCCACATTTACAAAACAGTTAACACACAGGCCTAAACAGCGGCACTTGTGGTCAAAATGACACGTTTTGCTAACAAAACGCACATATCGTGTCAAAACATTTAAAATATGCAACAAAAGTTAATTTTACCTTCAAAAAACACAACTTGCAAACAAGTATATGAGCTCTTTCAACTAATCATTACACAATGGACAACAAAATACAAAATACAGAACTTATTTGATGTCTTTCTATTTGGGCTGTCAAATTTGCCTTTTTGCAAAAAAGTGGATTTAGAATAAGAAATGCTTTGATTAAACTTTTATTGAATTAAAGAAATTTTTCAAAGTGTGGCTGAAAACTGAAATACTGTAAAAAAAAAAAAAAAAAAAAGACAAAAGTAATAAAATACTGTAAATATTAAAGAAAACACATGTAAACCAATATACAGTCAAATCTATTGGGAGTATAGGACATAGCCACTATTGACCTCCTCCATCCATGCTGGCACAGAACATCACAGAGCTTCCACCGTTTTTATGTTTGCAGACTGATTGCTAACTGAGGATTTGTGTGAAGGAGTGTCAAACCAGTGCTTCAGTGAAATCATACTGATCTTGGTAGTGTCTAATGGTTAGGAATAGATGGTTTCTGTTTGGTTACCATAGCTAAAACAATGGAGTTTGGACTGCTTGAATGACATCCGTGTTCAGTGTTTTAAAAAATGGTGGGGAAAATGTGTCAACCCAATGAGAAAGGGCTTACACATTTGCAAGACCTTACTTCTGCTCTGCTGGAATAGTGATAATGAAAATGAAGTGGAACCTAGTTTCTTTAACCAGGTCAAAGCAAACAAGAAAAACTGTAACTAAATCCAAAATAAAGATGCAGCCACTGACAATTTAAGATGAAATTCAAACAAAGACCCCATAACAATTATTCTTCACAGAAATGACAGTCCCAGCCATCCCCGACACAACTTAGTGAAAAACTAAAACTAAGATTATGGATAATTTTTGGACCATTATAAACATACAATTACATTAAAACAATAAATTACTTAAATATAATAACATTTTTGTCGTAAATGTGTATGCTCCAAACAAATTTCTACAGTTACATGGAGTCTCTTTCACACGCTTATAGGGCTTGCCTACAACAAAGCATTTTTATTTATTTTCTTGTCAAGCTCAGTGTTAATTTTCTGTTATTGTCGTCACTGAAACACCATGTTTTTAAAACACCAGCACCATAGTAACTACTCAGCAATTAAAAAAATGATTTTAAGAAGTTTTTAGAAGAGCGCTGACATATTCAGCTGCACAAAAACACTGAGTAAACACCCTACAAACAAGCAGCTTACCTTTGGGAATGCACTTTTGTCATTCTGATCTAAAGTCCACAACATTTTTAGTTTGACTATACTTTCAAAGAATAGATTGCTCCTGTAGTGCAAATGTTCAGATATAGTCACAAGCCCCAAATAACTACCTACTCTCCTCCTACCTACAACATCTGTTGTAAGTAAGCTTATCAAAAGCACTCATTGATCGAAATCATAGGTGCCACTCATATCTTTTCATTCACTTGCTTTCCCATTCCCTTGTAAGTTGATCAGTCCAATCAATCAGTAACATCAGACTAATGACTGCCAGAAAGTTAAAGTAAGATGAAATGAGAGGGAACGTTCTGAACACATGGGTCATGAGTAGGCCTACACAAAATCTACGCATGCAGAAATCCACAGATTTCCGCAGATTTTCATTCCATCATTGAATCTATTTATTTGATTGTGTGAAGTTACTAATATGAAAACTGTTTTAGGATTTACTTTCAATACAGTTTATAAAGTAATAATTTAGTAGATTTAGCAGTCTTTTAGTAGATATGTGTTAGATGTACTACATGAGGTACTTGCTTTGTTTACCAAATAAGTGGCTCTAATAGGATTTGCATCGTAAAACATTAAATAAAAGTTAAATGTATTATTTTTTATTTAACATATTATTTTTAGTTATGATAGACCCAAAATTATTAGGGTCAAACAGACAAATTCTGTCTGGCCCTAGTCATGAGACGCATATTAACACTGGAAACTGCTACTTGATTGGCCACTTTTGATTGGATCACTCAAATTACATGTTAACACTAGATGTAAACAGGGCCTTAAGATTTAAAATATTAATATATGTAATATTGTGAATATATAGAATATTGTGCATTATTGGCAACTGACATAGACATGGTTATCCTTGCGTGCCAACAATCTCAAAATGAAAATATGCTCCAAATGCTCTACTTCCGCAATGTATTTTTAATATTCATGGAACCTCGTGAATATATGATGAAATCTAACAAATGGATGTAGTAACTTCTTTAGACAATCCATAAAAGGGCAGAGCTTTTACAGCATTAGACCTTTTATAATAGGGAAAGCATCATATGAGCTTGACCTACATTCTTTTCGAGAGAAATCAATAGATGTCCAGCAACAGCATGGACAGTAAGGAATGATATTAAACGTGCAATGTTACAATGAAAACTAGAACTCAGATGTTGTTTACCAAATGGGAACAAAACAGGCGGTTAAAAGCACATCTGGAAGAACATTAAGAGCAATTTAGAGATTTCTGAAAAATCCTGCATGGTCTAAAAAAATTATTACTTTAACTAAACCTAAAACGTCATGAATGCAGTCAAAAAAGAAACAACAACGAATTGGAGAAGTTGTTGTAAGCTTTTTTTGTTTGTTTGTTTGTTTTTTGAGGAAAGAGAAGACTTTTTCTATAACAAATAAGCCTCTCGGCTACATAAACACTCTACAGTGGAGGAACCAGGAGTTTTGCTGCACAATTTGGCATTCCAAAGTCCCTGTATTTCTAAAAAAAAAATTTAAAAAGAGAGAGGGAAAAAAGGGAATTGAATATTTGCACAAGGACTTGAAATTTCAGCCAGCCAGCCTCAGCGCTTCCAGTGAACTGACTTTATAAATCCATTATAAATACTTAAATTCAGTTTACCCCCCCTCCCCCCTCTATCACTACTTGTATCTAACATCAGAAGCAGCCTTGCACGCGTATTTAAAGGCAGCTGTCTTGTGGGCTATTGTATTTAAATTTGAGAATACATAGTGGTAAATAATAGTTTTCTCTGAATACATGTTCAAAAAAATGTATTTTTGGTTGAGTTTTTAAGAATTTTATTTTTAAATGTTGCACCTAACAAATATCCTTATTTAAAAAATAAATAAATAAAACTAACACTGAAACTAATAAAAACTAAATTAAAACTAAGCAATTTCAAAATATAGAAACTTATAAACGCTATAAATCTAACTCTAAAACAAATTAAAACGAATAGAATTTGGAAACAAAAAGTCAAAACGAAATAAAAACTAAAACTAATGAAAAATCCAAAACGGTTATAACCTTGCATGGTCTTTTACCTCGTTTTACGCTTGAACAACTAAATGAATGCTTAAGTTATTTTACAGAATGTTTTGTATTTACATTACAACATCGATGCTGAAATTTTACGTTTTTGAAAATATTCACATAAACCTTTCACCTGAAGTTAATCACTGGAAATCACTAGCTGTGCATATAGTTCATTAACCAGCATGGGTGCTCAATTAGCCCTTGACTCAAAGTGAGTTTGTTGAGCAATTGCTTATCTAGCAGACACAATGTGCCGCTGTTGATCTCCAAATCATACTCTCTCGCTCTCTTTCCAGCTCTTGAGGGAAACCGTTTATGACTCCAAATCCTTTCTAATCTTCGTGGAAATAATCAACCTGCTCTTTCTCCACAGTGCTGTTTGTTTTCGCTCAAGACCCAAGGCTTGAGAGGAGCACTGCTCTGCTCTTCATGTGCACTCCTTTTTTTGTCTTCGCTAAACAGTAGAAAGCATCTGTGAAATATTTATTCTGCTGCTGGCATCATTGTTTATGAATGAAGCGCACAGTAGAGAGGCATGAATGATTGTGGTTGTCTTCTGTGAGTGACGAAAGCACTAACTTTAGTCACACATAAGACAGAATGTGTAGCGTGCTGCGCTGCCATTCAACCTGCTACAGTGAGAAAATGCTGAAACAACCATCTCAATTGCAAAGAAAATGAAATGGATCTAGAAATGATCAGTCATGACAATATGTGGTTATACAGGTTACAAGTTACACACTGAGGAGGAAGCTTTTTTCTTTTTTTGACATTCCGGTGTCAACATGTACATCAAAAATAAAACAACACAGACTACAAGCTGTTAATGTAACCTGCCTCGCATACACTTGCTTGCTTCCTTTTCACTGCAAAGGTGTTGCACATTTTAGACGTGCACTGAGCCATAAGCCAACGCAGCCTTCAGTTATGTCACAGCCTAAGCCATTTTGAGCAGAGAAGGGCTAAAATGTGAATAATACCTCATCATGGCAAAAACTCAGCAGTCGCTGAGTGCATGCAGTAATATAAGCTTATGGATCACCTCTGGTTCAGCAACGCAGCACAGCCTTCTAGGGATTCAAGTCTGTCAGAGTCAATCATCTGGAAGCTCTGAGGAAACTATCATCCTAATTGGGTCACCAGTCTACGGCAAAAGTGTACCTCACCAGCTAACAACTCTATGCAGAAGTGCAAAACCCACAGGTCAAATTTTTTTAGCACATGAAAGATATATTTTACAGAAAGCCAAAGATCTCATGTTTAGAACTTCAGAACATTCAATAAAACCACTGATAATGAACCACAAATCATCCAAAATGTCATTGCAAAATCATTTGATGGACACATTATGCTTCTGGTTGTCTAATGAAGCAGGAAATGCTTTTTTTTTTTGTTTTAACATGGTTACCCTGATGAAGGTGTTCTTTTCTGTAGACTATCGAAAAAATATATAAGAGGCTTATAATTTTAAAATGGTCTTTTAAAAAAATCAAAAACTGCTTTTATTTTAACCAAAATAAAACAAATCAGACTCTTTCCAGAAAAAAAAAAATATTATCAGATAGGGCTGCACGATTAATCGAAAAAAGATCACGATCTCGATTCGACCCTACACACAATCTTAATTCAGCTTTCCTACGATTCAGCCAAATATATTTTCAAGGTCAGGAGAGAAGCGTAAAGGCGGCTGCACAAGTCTTCATAGCAACATAGACACCTTCAAATAGCGTTAAAAGTGTCACATACTGCATTAATAAGGTTTAATTCACCCAGAAATGTCCTTTCTGTCTAAATGTAATGATGTATTTGCAGCCAAAAAAATAACTTGTTTTACCAGTGAAAACAAATGGTCTAATAATGTTGTCAATGACAAATGACAAGCATATGTTTCAAACATGATAAATCAACTTTAAAATTATGAATAGTTGTATTTTGATGTCATCACGTCACTGTGAATTAACAACCAGGACATCAGAAATTCTGTTCAGGTCCACCATAATGACTGTACAAAATTTAGCATTTTAAGCAACAGTAGAGCTACACATAGGTCTAATATTATTAGTTTTATTCTACCATACGTTTGAGAATTAACAATAATAATGGTCACTAATATTAACCTTTATTTTACATCTACAGAATCGTGAGAAAATCATGATCTTGATTTTAAGCAAAAAAGATTGTGCAGCTCTATTATCAGACATACTGTGAAAATGTCCTTCCTTGTTCTGTTAAACATGATTTGGGAAAAATAATAATTTTGACTGTATATTTATAATTTTTTCCACATTTTTCGAGTGCCTTGGAATGACTTTTGCTGCTTATCCTAATATCCCTTACTCAAAGAGCACGAACACATTATTTAAGCTACCCCTGAGCACCTTTTGTTGTATTTTTGGAACGTAATGTGATTGAGACATTATGTAGGGCTGCACAATATATCGTTTCAGCATCAATATAGCAATGTTATCATTCTCAAGTCATATCATAAGTATATACAATGTTGAGTTTGGATTATAATTATTTAATACAACAAAATATAATAAAATAATAAAAGTGTTTTCTGAGACCTGTAACTGTGTGAGGCATTTAAAAAGCCCCTATTGTAGGTTTTTGAAAATGACCTTCCATGCAGTGAGTTATGCAGCACTAAATGAATGAAAACATCCAGCTGAAGTTTAAATCTAAAAGTGCATTGTATTTAAAACTATTAATTCTAACAAAATTGTCGACTCAGACTCAAATGAATGAATCGTGTTGGGTTCGGATCTTTTGCATGAACGCATCAACGTTGATATAGTTCATCATCAAATATTAGGGGTGAAACAGATCACAACCCACAGTTTGGAACGCATGTGACCCGCGGATTAATAACTTAATAATTTTTTTTTTTTAACTTGTAGGTTAATTCAACATTAATGACAACAGCAGAGAAATCGCCTTCCGCGTTATTTAAATCACATGCATGAAAGTATTTTGGTTTCCCTGTAAAACATAATAGAAAAAGTTTTGGTGGGACCTAAATGCATACTTAGGTTATTCAATAAAGGTATTTTCTCTCACTGTTTGTTTAGCCTGCATTAATGCATTCAATGTAAATCTGCACAATTAAACATTAAAATATTGTGATCTAAAATCAAACATGCGATAAATGATAATGTTTTGCATATATTTGTTAATCATTTGATGCCCTTTTGCATTTAAATCTGCGTTTGATCGTTACAAACAATTAAACAACACAGAAGTACTGGGAGAACAGTTCATAGTTCAGATACAAACACTAATGCTTATGGCAAAGATTGAAATCACCGTTTAATGGAACTTAATGCTGGTGACTTTTGTAGCCAGTGCATTATTTAACCAATAGGTGGCGACAAACAACTATCAAAATGATGTCACTGAATAGGTTTTTTTGTGTGAATCGTTGAATCATTAATTGGAAATAAATATGATGTGTTGTACAAGATGTTACATTTCTATATTTAGCATTATCAGCAACCGTAGCAAAAAAATATATTTTTTTGTGTTGAATATTTTTCTTTTTTTCAGCTGGTTCTTTCTTGATTTTTATTTTTATTAAAACTGCAGGTTTTAAGTTATTTTTGTTAAAACAAATGGTTTTTGCAATAATATTTTGTATAAATGAAAACCAAATCCTCCATTGTTTGCTGATCGGAAAAAAATGGTCCATGAGTGTGATCCGAACGATGAGATTTGTGATCCGTTACACCACTACCAAATATGTAGTACCCGTTCCGGTAAATGTGAACGGGCTTTCCCTTCAGACACTAGCAGAGTATGGGCCCATGGGGGACTATGGGAGTGCTCATGACGCCAATAGATGACAATCACTAACAGATAGAGCTTCGGCTGTGGAGAATAAAGGGTTAAAGTTCATTTTCGCAACGATACCACAGTATAGCCAACTTAGTTTTGTTATTGTTCTTGTCATTTTTTAGATTTTTGATACAATAACCAACGCTGCAATGCAGGATTCGTCTGCTTTTTGCTATTAGAGAAAGGAGCAGCAGAGACTATTATGTTTGGGACTTTGTCAGACTTTGGCAGGTAACTTTGTCAAAAACTGTTACAGTTCACTTGGACCAGTTTCTTCTTTATCCACATCATAACATGCAAGTGTGATTAAGATTGTTGCCTCGTTTTGTTTGGTTTGCAAAATATGTGTTTAATTTTGCATTATAAGTTGTAATCGCACCATGCGGCTTGTAATCACGCATCTTTATAGATCAGTGCTTGAACTGTATCTCTCAAGTTAAACCTTTATGGGGCTATTCACATATTGCATCCAAAACCACGTTAAAAACACAACACATGCTTCTTCATTTACCGATTCAAAGTGTTTCTGAACTCGTGATCCTCCATTGTTTGCCTTTGCTATGGCCACCATCAGCTGGTCATACACACACAGCAAGGTCAATTTTTTAAAATAGTTCAACTTTTGCCACTGTGTGGATTAATACTAAATGTGTGTCATTGTTATAACTTGGGGTTAGGTTTAAGTTTATTTATTTATTCCTTATTGCCACATCAGCAACTTATGGCTATTTCGTGGCAAAATGGATAAACATAAAATATTACATGATAAAAACAAATTTGTATTACAATAAAAAGACAAATATATAAAATATAATTAGATAAATTTCACACAAAAATATATCCAAAGTTAAATATGATTTTTTTGTTAAATTTTTGATCATTAATTTTAATTTTTTCCCTGTGGTACCTTTTTAAAAATGTCCATCAAAGTACAATCCTTAAAAAAAGTTGTCTAATGGTTTTAAAACTTCCACATTAACAAACTATGTTTTATGGTAAGAGCAGCCTGAGGGTAATTACATTTAGGTGGGTCTTCATTATTCAGTAAATATAAATGTGTTAACCTAGATTGTCCAAATCTAGTATAGACAGTCCAATCATGCTTTGTCTCATTATAATTTGCTAAATGTATTTAATTTATTTCCGGGTTAATTTCATGTAATTTATTATTTATGCGGTTGTCCCATTCTCTTTGCCATGTTTCGTTTATGTACAAATTGATAGTGGGTTTCAAGTCCTGAGGAGGAATTAAACATTCTGTCACTTTCAAGCCTGTTTTGCTGCTTCATCTGACAGTTAATTTCCATGTAGTCCCATATGACCTGGAATCCAACAGAAGATAGTGTTAAACTTTTATTTTCTAGTGTTGTAATTTTCTTTACAATCATGGAAAATATGGGATGATCACACTTAGAAGCTTCAAGTGCTTGAAGACGGGATTTGGAATCTGTGCAAATAAAAAAAGTTACTGTACTGTGTTCTTTTCATTTGTTCTAAAGCCATATTTATTGCATAAGCTTCTGCTGTGTAAATTCAACTTTCTCCTGGAATCCGAGTACCAAAAACATCATCTTTAAACACTACTGCTGCTGTTACTGCTTTGTCTGTTTTCGATCTATCTGTATATATGGGTTTATGATGAGGGAGACTGTCTGTTATTTGTTTGAATTCTTGTTTGTATTTGTGTGGGTGAGTCAAGGACTTCTTTCTGTTTGGTTAAGTTCCATAAGATTCTTATTTTTGAGTTGCACCAAAGAGGAATATGGCTCAAATCAGGTAGTGAAAGCTTTTCATAATTAACACCCATATTCATCAGATGGGGTTTCATACGAAGCTAGGTTGAAAATCCTTTTTTGATTTTTATTTGACAGTACATTGGATTGCTAATTTTAAACACTGTCTTTCAAGGGATGGTTCTTTTGCTTCAATATATAAACTTTAAACGGGATGTTCTGAATGCTCCCAATTAGATTCATAGTCCTATGTGATATACAGTGTACAGCATTTGAAATCAAATGGGGTTAGGATAAAAAGTAGAGTAAAGCAGGTCGCACACCAGAAGCGCCGCTCGGCGCCGCGACACGGCGCGTACATGACAGATTAAAGTATCGCACACCAGACGCGCACATTCGAATGATATTTAACATGAAACTAATCAGATGGCGCTCTGTGGCGCGGCTGAAAAATGAACTGCGTCCTGAGCCGTCGCCGGGCGCCGCCGACAGCCGCCGACTTGCGGCGCCGGTGTGTGTATCCTGATAGAAACCTATGTTTGTAATTCTAAAATACATGGCGCTGCATGGCGCTGCGCGGCGCGCCGCCGAGCGGCGCTTCTGGTGTGCGACCTGCTTAATAGTTGGTGTTTAACTGCATTGCTTTATTGAATTCCTGCATTTGGCTCTCACATTCTCTGTTTGCTATTTCAATAGTTTTTGCCGTTTCTCTCTGTCTCCCGCTGATCGCAGTTGACCAATCACAACAGACTGTGTTATCGGCCCAATCAGCACAGATTAGCTTTGCTAAGGAGGGGTTTGGAAACAAATTAATTGCTGAACGAATCAAATGGGAGTCATTGGGATAATTAGGTACAAATAAATGCATATTATTATAAGACAATGAGAGTGTTTTTGACCTTGTATGCATATCAGCCTGTTGTTGGAGAGCCCAGAACCAAAATATGACCATTTATAAAGCAAACAGGGGCTCTTTAAAAGCAAAGAACTTGTACTGAATTTAACTGTTTATAAAACAAAGACTTCAGAGTATTGTTTTACATTTGATTATTATTTAACTACTGTACACCTGAATACAGTTCAACTCTTTGGAAAACAATCAAAAGCTGCTTATTTGATTTGTATTTTTCTTTTTTTTTTTGAATATGTATATGCTTTTATGTTGTTTCTTATATTTTATGCATATGCTCTCCCCTACAGAATCATCCCAATCAATCTAAAATGATACATTTTTTCCAAATAGTTATTCAACACATCTAGCTAAACTGTTTTGATATTACAATATCCCAGAATAAAAAAAAAATGCAACATTCGTTTTTTTTCCAATATCATGCAGCCCTAACATCATGCTTCTGGTAATCTAATAAAGCTGGAAATGTATTAACATTTTGCTTGTATTTTTATAAAGCAAATTTAGAATTTTTAAATATAAAGCTCATAGCCCAATTATCAATCTGCTCTTGAGCAATTAAGGATATGAGAGAGCTATAATAAATGACACACTATCATTAAACTTATCATTTTATAAAAAGCAGAAACAGTCAGTGTCGCCGCCCTGACATTCTTCATTACATTCGGCCACTGATCCTTCCAGCATGATGATAATGAACGGCACAAAAAGCAGTCACAATCATTTATCAGTAATTGGTTTCACAATGTGTGCATAAGGAAAGTCTGGATCCATGTAAGGTTTTATTGTGAATGTTGCGATAGAGGGGTTAAAACTTAGTGATATTAAAATGCTTAATGCCTTATGCAGTGGTGGAATGAAGAGAGAGAATAAAACCTAACATGAAACTACTTATCTGATGAAAGAAAGTGGTTAGATTATATGGCTGTCCAACCTTATAAACTAAATGGTTTAACTGCTACAGTGTGCATAATCTAACATTCTGCAATATGAGGAAGTGAAATCATCTGAAAGTCATAAAAAGCGGATTCATATACGTGCAAGTAATCCTTTGCAGAAGGACATATTGGTCCTCATTGGTTAGAAAGAATTACAAATAGGACATAACATGTTTTGTTTTATCTAGTGTTTTGAACGTGTCCGTGTTGGTTATGTCTAGGGGTTTCTATGCCATAGAAACAATCTTTAATCTAATAGAAAACTGTGTGAGTGCGAGTGTGTTTGTGTTACAAAAACTGCCAGTAAAAAAATATGTAGAAATACTACACTAAACAATACAAACAAGAAGTGGAATTAATGACTGAAAACCATAAATAAACTAATAAATAAGAATATTAAATATATTTTATAATTGCATACTTTCCATGTTCTGTTATATATCATATCTTTCATGTTTTATGATTTTTTTGTTTTGTTTCGGCTAGAATAAAAGCAGTTATTAAGCAGTTAATTTTTTTTTAAAAGCAGTTAATTTTTTGAACACCATTTTAAGGACAAAATTATTAGCCCTTCAAGCTAGATATTTTTCTGATATTCTACAGAACAAACCATCATTATACAATAACTTGACTAATTACTCTAACCAGCCTAGTTAACCTAATTAACCTAGTTAAGCCTTTAAATGTCACTTTAAGCTGTATAGAAGTGTCTTGAAAAATATGTAGTAAAATATTATTTACTGTCATCATGGCAAAGATAAAATAAATCAGTTATTAGAAATTAGTAAATAAAACTAAAGTTTAGAAATGTGTTGAAAAATCTTCTCTCCATTAAACAGAAATTAGGGCAAAAATAAACAGGGTGGCTAATAATTCAGGGGGGCTAATAATTCTGACTTCAACTATATATATATATATATATATATATATATATATATATATATATATATATATATATATATATATATATATATATATATATATGCCAGGGTGTATTGACAAAAGTACTATTATTACCCATTATTGGTTCTGAGAATAGTGTGTGGCAATTTACCAGCTGAAAAAAAACAGTTCTATTATTTATAACAGATAACAGTTTTTTACCTAACTATTTTAATACAGACAAACTATTTTGAAAACATATTATGAGAGTTAAAATGTGATCTATTATACTAGTAAATATGTAGACGAGTTTTAGTAAAAGCAGTTCTACACAGAAGCATAACTTGACAAAAAGATGAGCACAGCTGAGCTGCAGAAATGCTTTCCCATCATGAATTAAGAAGATAAATGAATAAAAAATGATACATGTGTGCGGGATGAATCCTTACTGGTTGGTGGGCGGTGCTGAAAGGGGGAAAACAACCTCCTCTTCCTCATATTCTGGCCCATCCTGTTGATCGCTTTCATCCACACTCCCCTGCCCCCCAAGTCCAGACGGCGGAGGGGGCGGTAAAGGTGGGAAGACCGTGGGCCCGTCAGTGGGCGACATCCGGCTGCTACCCGGTCCGTCCGAAGAGGGAGACTCGCAGCCGGTGGCAGCAGCGGCTCTCCCAGCGAGCTCTTCGCCTCCGGCGCTCGGGTAAATCATCATGTCAGGATCCGGGACAGGGACCCGTACTCGCGCGGGTTTGCTGTAAAGAGGAAAGTGGGTCGAGTCGGGGCCTCTGCTGCCGTCCGATCCCCTGTCCTCGCCCCTCACCTCCATGCAGAGATCAAGAAGACAGCCTAAGCTTCCTCCCCAAGTCTGCTAAAGCTTCTTCTACGTCCAGGCTTTTAATGCGAGGGGAGAAAGTTTCCTGAAAACAGAAGAGTTCATACACACTCTATCACACACACACACTCAGCTCAGCGGCTAGCACATGAGTTCAGGTCTTCATTGTCTCCCGAGTTTCACAAAAACAAGCAGGGGTTTTGTGAATTGATGCGGGGTGAATGTCCGAGTAGATTAGAGGATGGTGTATTGAGGCCCTGGTTCAGTCTGGTGTCAGTTGTGGCTTTATTGTCAGTCTTTCGGGCTTGTTATTTTGTTTGCAGTGAGTTCAGAAACCGAGCCGATCTGCTACTTTTCAACGCTTCGCAGTTGACCGCGGACGCCCAACACGCGTCTACCCACTCGATTCCGCTCAAAGAGCGCGTCAAAGTGTTTTCTTCAGCCGTAAATTGTCTTTTCTTCTCGATATTGCTGGACTGGTGGAACATTTGCCACAGCTGCTCCCAGTCCCACTCCTCTCCCTGCCCGTCCCCGCTCATGCGCAGACCCTGCTAGCAGATTACAGACCAAACCAGTAGATTACAGAGGCTCGCAACACGACCGAGCATTGTAAGACAAGACATGATAGTGCCGCTTCGGGATCATAATTACCGGTTTATAATCGCAAAACATACTTTTATGTAACTTAAAAATGATTTAAGTGTCCTTTCTAGAGATGTCTAATCTAATCCAGTGGTCAAATTAACTGATAAAAATACTAGAAGCTGAGTTTTTCCTTCTTTTAATAATCATGCAGTTTGAAAATCAAATTTGTCCTAAAGAATATGCCGAAATCACAATCTAAATTAGTAAACAACTGTCTGCAAATAGCAAGATCCGATCATCTCTGAAAATATATGTTCAGTGCTCAATAAGGGGCCCCATAGCCAGGAGGTTTGGGTGGCACCCTCACTGTCAAAAGTCCAGAGTTTGTCATATATGAGCTCATTTTTCTTATTCTGACTGCTATGCCACCATAAACAGTGAAAATAACCCATTAAAAAGGCTTTGAAACCAAGCGGAACCCTTTGTCAGCTTTTGCTTCTGTGTGATTTCAAATCAGTTTTGGCCAGTGCTATAAATTATTTTCATCAGTCCAACATCCAGCTGTGCAAGAGAACATACTATCTGACGTAAGTGAAGCCATCTTTCGCTACTGTATTGTTTTTTAAATAGAGAAAACATTTTACAAGTAACTTTTTTTCTAAATCTATTCTTTGAAACAAAAATGACCAATTAAAATGTGTGAAGCACCAAAAGCCGCCCATTAAAATGAATTTAAATACAAATTTTGATTGTTGTTATCCATGACATTAAAAAATATACCTTAGTGAAGTTGTTGTTGTTATTAAGTTTGAATTTATCATCATTCAAATGTCAAAATTCTGACTGAGGAAAGTTGAATGATCTGTATGTTATTTGTCCGATAAAAAAACAATAGGCCACTGGAAATAATTGGAAATTATTTCATATTTCTTTATGGTAAATCTTTAGGAAATATTTGTTGGACATCAAGTGTGGTTATGATGACCATGCACAGAATCCAGCTGAAATAGTGCTTAAGATGTTACTAAAATGCACTATTTAAACATCATAGTTAAATAGAAAATGAGGCATATAACTGCAAAAAGGTCCACTTATTGAAAAAAAAAAACACCCCTTTCACCAGGCTGATAAGTCAATGTAGGTCTACACAAAAGTATTTATTATTTTATTTAACTATTCAAATAAAGTTTTCATTAATCCATTTACATTTTTCATGTTTAAGTCATTGAATTTAAGTTTTTTTTTGTCATTTTAGTAATTAGTATGACTATCTTGCATCTGACAGCTTGCTTGCTCTCAAACAGAGTCATGTTTTGCTTGTAATTGTTACTACACTCAATAAAGAAAACATGGGCTCTCTGCAAATGCAACTAAAGTTGTTTTGTTCATTCATTCATTGGTAACACTTTATTTTAATGGTATATTTGAGTATTCGTAGACTGTCTGCTTTATATCTTTTAATTCTGCTCCTATAACAGACATTTAACTGACTATAAGAAACTTTGCAAATACATGTCAACTTACACTTACCCCAACTTAACAGTCTACTTGTGATCTAAAGAGAGTTAGTCGGCATGTAGATGCAATGCAACTAAAATTCAACAAACGGACCATCAAAATAAAGTGTGACTTATTCATTTTCCTTCAGCTTAGTCTCTTATTTATCAGGGGTGGAATGAACTGCCAACTAATCCAGCATATGTTTTACACAGCGAATGCCCTTTCAGCTGCAACCCAGTACTGGGTAACACACATACAGTCTGACACTCATACACTATGTCCAATTCATTCATTCATTCATTCATTTTCTTGTCGGCTTAGTCCCTTTATTCATCCGGGGTCACCACAGTGGAATGAACCAAAAAAATTGGTCCAGCCACAACCCATCTCTGGGAAACATCCACACACACACACTCATACACTACGGACAATGTAGCCTTCCCAATACACCTGTATGCACGTCTTTGGACTGTGGGGGAAACCGGAGCACCCGGAGGAAACTCACGCAAACCCAGGGAGAACATGCAAACTCCACACAGAAACGCCAACTGAGCCGAGACTCAAACCAGCGACCTTCTTGCTGTGAGGTGACAGCACTACCTACTGCGCCACTGCTTCGCCCTATGTCCAATTTTGATGCCCAATTCTCCCATAGCACATGTCTGAGGAAACCCTTACCAACGAAGGGAGAAACATGCAAACTCCACACCAAAATGCCATCTGGCGACATTTTTGCTGTGAGGTGACAGTGCTAACCACTGCACCAATGTGCTGCCAGATGTTTTGTTGATTCCTATTACTTATGGTAATCTATTTTTGTACCAAGAAAAGGATGTAAGTGTATACTTGTTTTCAAATATCATTCCTCAACTTAGTTAATTCACATATCACACTCTATAGCAGAGGTCACCAATCTCGGTCCTGGAGGGCCAGTGTCCCTGCAGGGTTTAGCTCCAACTTGCTTCAACACACCTGCCTGGATTTTTCAAGTATAACTAGTAAGACATTGATTAGCTTGTTCAGGTGTGTTTGATTAGGGTTGGAGCTAAGATCTGTAGGACCCCTGCTCTATAGGCTTACCTACTTACATTTTTATCAACCACTAATAGATATTATGCAATACCGAAGGCACATGTTAAAAGTTGTTCACACAATCAGTCAAACAAAAGACTATGCAGAGCAAACTGTAAACCATTTTTTTTTCTCTTTGTGACATTGGCACAAAATACATGCATTGAACACTTTTTTGTTTGTTTGTTTTTCAAAATTTTCAAACACTTTTGTTGTTTATTCTCTACAAGTGGCAAAAAGCTCGCCTGATATTTTTTCACATGCTGTGTTAACATTAGTTTCAAAATGGACTGATGGTCAAATCCATTCAATTAAAGTTTACAGCCCTCCTCAAGGTAATAATTGTTTCGAAGCAGCTTATTGCAATACAATCAAACTCTGAATTTTTTTTACGGGTAATAGAAACCATAACATTACAAGTTACTAATAACTTTAATTAACTATTAACAATAGATTTAAACAGTTGAACGTATTGTTTATAAATGTTAACTTGCATTTTATAGCATGTAGGTATAATGTCTTTGTGTACATGTTTAATGATGTGTATTTGTGTAAGAAATGTATATGTTGTCCTTGAAGTCTTCGATGGTTGGCTTCATCTCTTCACTGGTCTTGTATGCCATCAATGATGCTGCACAATGCATCCATGCATTTTTGCTGTATTTATTTTGAAAATGTCATGATAGTTCCAAGCTGATCACAATTCAGCCTAAAGCCTACTTTAGTTTTGTAATTCTCTGGATTTATTGTCATTGGCATTTATTATTTAATTGTTTTTAAACGAAATAACTTAGAACTGATTTTGTTAGGAAAATGGATCAGAAAATACAGGTTGGTAGAGAAAAGGAAGATATATAGTGATAAAGATGGTGATAGTGTTGAGAAGATAAAGAGTTTACCATGGCCACATGAGCATGTTGTAAACTTTGGGCTTAGAGAGCCTAATAAGCACACTTTCACCGGTACATCAATAGTACAAACCGTACAACAAAACAGATGAGATCAAAATCAATTGATGATGAAGGAGATACATGTCTATTGTCTATATTTTCACATGTAGCAGAATTTTGATGTGTATTACAATACAAGAAATGTTTTGTGCGACTCAAAGGTTGCCCCCCTAGCTTGCAGTTTAGCTAGTGTTTTGAAATATTTGCTGATTAAGAGATTAAAAAAAACTGTGATCTTCACATTTACTGTAAAAGTACTGCATTTACATTGCAAGAAATTGCACATTTTTTCCCCATCACAAATTTCTTATAATATTCAAGACACACAACAGGTGGTAAATGATGAACATAAAGAATCATTCAAACCTCAAAAATAAAAGTTGTTCATCTATTTAATAGGGGTGACACGGTGGGTCAGTGGTTAGCACTGTTGCCTCACAGCAAAAAGGTCGCTTGTCGGGCTCTGGCTGGGCCAGTTGGCAATTCTGTGTGGAGTTTGCATATTCTCCCTGTGTTGGCGCGGGTTTTCTCTGGGTTCTCCGGTTTCCCCCACAGTCCAAACACATGTGGTACAGAATAATTGATGAACTAAATTGGCCATAGTGTACGAGTGTGTTTGTGTGAATAAGAATGTATGGGTGTTTCCTATAGTGGGTTGCAGCTGTGTGAACAGTTTTTAAAACATGCTTCAGTATAGCACAATGCTTGTTAGCAGTAAAAGAAAAAAAGAAAAAAAAAAAAAAACAGTTGTTACGCACTGTCTAGGGATGGTGCACAACATGAAAGACACGACAACAAAAATGAATTCAAAGATTTATTGGGGTTTGAATTCAGGAGCTGACAAGGCCAAAATAACAAACAAAAATTCCTTTATTTAAATCTCTAACTTACCTGATCAAAAATAAAAGAAAAGAAAGTACAATTCACTTCCATAACTACCTAACACAAAAACAGAGGCCAAAAGGTTTTACAAAGAAAATGGCGTCAAACTCCTTACCATCCCAATATATACACTATTTACAATCAATTTACAAAAACAGGCAACCATATTTAAAGGACAATCCAAAATCAATGTCAGCAGGCAACAAAGGTCAAACAAGCTGGTGGAACAAAGTATCATAAACAAAGCAAACACTAAAACATACAGTACTCACAATTCTCAACATAATCTCAGAAGTCAAACAAAACAAACAGTACTCACAAATCTCAAAATTCCCAGTCCTAACACATCCAAAAACTTTGCACTATACTACATTCAAACATTTCAACAAACACAAGCAAGTGACCAAAAACAAGATGGCTGCCAAGGAAGTGATGTCATGGCTTTTTAAAACACTGTAGGCCAATCAGGATCAAGCAAGCTGGAAGTGGCCAATTGGATGTGTTCTAAGCAAAACAGGAAAAAAACAACAACAAAAAAAAACAGATGAGACAAGACAAACATAGGATTGTAACACAGTATATGCTTGATTACTTTAACCCAAATGTTGGGTTATTTTGACCCAAAATGAGGAAAATATTGAAAAACCAAAATGAGTAAAATATTGAAAAACCTAAATGTTGAGTAAATTTAGTCCTAAAAATTCAATTGAAATATGAACCCACCAGTAGTTTTTGTCCATATTTTAGCCAAAATTTAGTTAAAATAATTCAGCATTTTTAAACTTGTTTATTTTTTAATTATGTGTTTACCTTTTCTGGTCCCTTACTGTGCATACGCATTATGTTTGTTACATTGAATATTTAGTGTTGTGTAAAAACTATAAGACAAATAAAACAGTATTGACTTCTCTTGTGTCAGTTTAAATGTTTAGAGATTGCATGATTGCTTAAAATCTGATTGTTGCCTCCACAAGTGAACTGTCAAATGGCATTTGACCAACCGATGAACAACATGAACTGCTTGTGGAAAAGAAAAACTATTTAAAATCTAGGAAACAATGTATTAACTGTCTTTATTGTTATTTAAATCGTTAATAAACCAATTAACCATCGTTTCACAGCAAGAAGGTTGCTGGTTCGAGCCCCAGCTGGTTCTGTTTGCCTTTCTGTGTGGAGTTTGCGCGTTCTCCTCACATTTGCATGGGTTACCTCCACAGTCTAACACATGTGCCACAAGTGAATGTACGGGTGTTTCCCAGTACTGGGGAACAAACTAAAGAGAAAGTTATATAATATAGTTTTATGCTGGATCCCAGGACATGCTGGACTATTTGAAAATGAACAAGCTGGCAAAGCCCCCAAAACAGCCCTTTAGCCGATAAGCTAAAGGAGTGCAAAATCCCAACTTCGGATTTAAAGCCACTAATAAAAGGCTATACTCTAAACAAATGGCAAACAGAATGGGATCAGTGCTCAGAAAATAAACTTTTTGAAATTCAGCCAGAAATAGGAAGAAAAGTAAATTAATTTTTAAACTCAAGACATATGAGATTGTTTAAAGAAGATGCCGTATCGGACACACAAGACTCACACATGAACATTTACTCAAAGGAGAAGAACCCCCAAAATGCCAATATTGCAGCAGAAACCAAACTGTTAAACATATACTTGTGGAATGCCCTATTTTTAATGTTATCAGACAACAATTGTTATCTGGAGAGTCTTTAAATGAAATATTTTTATATGTGAATCCTTCTAAAATTGTAAAATTTTTATCAAAAGTAAACCTTAAAAAACTTGATTTTAGATTGTTTAAAATTTTCATCCTATATATTATTATATTATTATTGTGTATTTTAACTTGTGTATTATTTATTGCTGTTGATGACTTTAAATTTTAAGATGATTTTTATAGTTATAGAAAAGTGGTATGGCGACGCAGTAGTGCAGTAGGTAGTGTTGTCGCTGCACAGCAAGAAGGTCAATGGTTCGAGCCTCGGCTGGGTCAGTAGGCATATCTGTGTGGAGTTTGCATGTTCTCCCTGCGTTCGCGTGAGTTTCCTCCGGGTGCTCCGGTTTCCCCCACAGTCCAAAGACATGCAGTATAGGTGAATTGGGTAAGCTAAATTGTCCGTAGTGTATAAGTGTGAATGAGTGGGTGTGGATGTTTCCCAGAGTTGGGTTGTGGCAGGAAGGGCATCCGCTGCGTAAAAATGTGCTGGATAAGTTGGCGGTTCATTTCGCTGTGGTGTCCCCAAATTAATAAAGGGACTAAGCCAAAAAAAAAAATGAATGAATGAATGAAAAGTGGTATTTAAAAAATGTGGTAAACTTGATCTGTTTTTTTTTTTCATGACAGCCATAGAAGCTGAAATGGAAATAAAATAAAAATTCTCTCTCTCTTACAGCACTGGGTTACTGCTGGAAGGGCATCCACTGTGTAAAACATAAGCTGGATAAGTTGGCGGTTCATTCTGCTGTGGTGACCCCTTATAAATCAGGAACTAAGCCGAAGAAAAATAAGATGAAAGTTTTTTTATTTTTACTTTTTTAAATGTATATAATACATTTGTAATTTGTAATTTTATTGTGTTATAGTGGCAGTGCGGTGGAGCAGCAGGTAGTGCTGTCGCCTCACAGAAAGAAGGTCGCTGGTTCGAGCCTTGGCTGGGTCAGTTGGCATTTCTGTGTAGAGTTTGCATTTTCTCCCCACATTCGCATAGGTAACTCCGGGTGCTCCGGTTTGCCCCACAAGTCCAAAAACATGTGGTACAGGTGAGTGGTAAGCTAAAATTGTTCGTAGTGTTTGAGTGTATATGATGATGCGCTGTAGCTGGAAGGGCATCCGCTGCGTAAAACATATGCTGGATAAGTTGTCGGTTCATTCAGCTGTGGCGAACCCAGATTAATAAAGAGTTTAGGCCGAAAAGAAAATGAATGACTGAATGAATGAGTTCTATAGTGTATCTGTACAGTTGAGGTGCTTGAGAAGATGCAGAGATGTTGCTGGATGTCAGTAATCAGGCAATAATTTGATGTAGTCATGGGAACTAAGATTCATCTGTGTCCACTGTTCCTCGTACATTCAAAACATCCTCATCTAGTGCTGAGGACACTATATAAAGCTCAATGACATTTCTCAAATGTCACAGTATAGGAGACCAAACACTTGCCTCTGTCATAATAACACGAGCTCTCTCTCTCTGTGCATTGCAGTGGCCATTTATGTTAAGTTTAATAAATTAACTGGTTTGCATCTACTGTACAAACACAAATATGCTTTTATGCATACAATTCTGCATACAACAGGAATTTGGAGTGCAGTGTTGAATGTATTTAGTCAAAGTAACCAGTTAAATTACTTATTTGCTGAAAAGTAATTGGTTAGATTAATTTTTTTCAGGTAATTTCAGTTAATTCAATTCAATTTATTTGTATAGCGCATTTTACAATAATTTTTCTTTCAAAGCAGCTTTACAAAAGGTGCACATTATTGCATTACAATCCAATTATGTTAAAGTTACAATTAAATACAAGTTAGTATGTGTACACTTAATCTGCAGGTTTACAACATATAGATGATGTTTATGTGTTTAATTAAGTGTATTTAAGAGTACGTGTTGTCCCTAAAGTTCTTGATGGTTGGCATTTCTCTTCACAGGTCTTGGATCCCATCAGTGGTGCTGCACAACATCTAGAGGTATCAGGATGGGCATAAAAAAATAGAGAACAAATAATATAATTAGTGTAGCTGCTGTTCATAATGTATTTGAATATGAAATATGAAATGGCAATGTGAAAATAAAGAGCTATAGACCAGGGGTGGCCAACCCTGTTCCTGGACAGCCACCTTCCTGCAGATTTCAGTTGCAACCCATATCAAACACACTGCCTGCAATTATCACATGGTGTTTAGGTCCTAATTAATTGATAAGGTGTGTTTGATATGGGTAGCAACTGAAATCTGCAGAAAGCTCACTCTCCAGGAACAGGGTTGGCCACCACTGTTATAGACCATAGAAACAAACATAGAAGAATTTCTAACAAAAAAGTTCCTTAATGTACTTAATAATGCTGTCTGTTAATAAGATTGTGTTAATGTGTAAAGAGAGTGTGTGTGTGTGTGTGTGTGTGTGTGTGTGTGTGTGTGTGTGTGTGTGTGAGTGTGTGTGTGTGTGTGTGTGTTTATATATCCACAATGCAAACACATAAAAAAAACGCACAGCATTTTCTGAAAACACAAACAATTTACAAAAACAGGCTGCACTTTCTCACAACACTTTTAAATAGCATAAAGCATTAGGCTAATAAAATACTCACCTTACAAAGATCAACTACAACTTTACTGAGCAATAGTCATGGCACAGCATAGTTAGTCACGTTTTAGGGTCTCCTTGAACCATTTCTGTTGTGTTTTGTGCTATTTCAAAGTGTTATGAGAAAGTGCAGAAAATTGTTTGCCTTGTGAGAAAATGCAGTTTGTTTGTTTTCTTAAACTGCAGCATGTTAAGCTCTCTCGGCCATGTACTGCATATAAAGCTTAAAGTCTATGTTTGTAAAATACTTTTTTATTGAGATTTATAGGGATTTTCTGAGATTTATTTATAGGGAAGCATTGAGTCAAGTTATTTATGAAGTTATTAGTACTTTTCAGACAAAGTAATTCTATAAACATCCAGCACTCTCATCCACCCTCAATACCATGGCTGAGGTGATTCCCTTCAGCAATGCTCTGAACGAAGACTTCAACTGTTCCCTAAGCAGCACTTTGCTCCGAGTGTGTGTTCACAAGTGTGAGTCACGTTGAATAAAAGCAAAAAGCAGTCTGATGATTGCTAAAATATAAATGCACTGCAAACATGAGAATAAATAACTGGTATAAATAACAGATAGTGTAATGTAATTAAATGTAATGTGTATTTTTATAGCGCATTTATCGTGTATAGGTTTGCACCCAAAACAGTTCACAATTATTAGAGGGGGGTCTCTCCACACCACCACCAGTGTGCAACATCTACTTCTACTTTATTTCATATTGTGGAAACCATTTCTTTTGTAACATTGCCAGTAAAGGCTCCTAAAGGCAATACAAATTTTATTTTACGCAGCGTAAAACCTTTGCTGGATAAGTTGGCGGTTCATTCCGCTGTAGTGACCCCAGATTAATACAGGGACAAAGCTAAAAGAAAATGAAAGAATGAATCTGACATTTTTGCCAAAATTGAGTTATTGACATATTCTTAATAAATGACAACTTATTTACATTACAGGATGTTTTTTTTTTTTATAAGTTTTTTACATTTGAAGACTTTTTATTTAAAAACAAATGTCACACATACTGTTTGCTATGGAATGCAAAAAAAATAAATAAATAAAGCTCAATATCTCAAAATCACTCAGAATGCAGATAGAACCTTATAACTCCAAGGTGACAAAATGTCAACGAATTACTAATTGATATTTTTTACCTTTCTTTTGTTTTCACCTATTTATAAAAGTTTATTTAATATTTTTCCACAACATATAAACATGGGTGTTTCGATACATTCAATAAAAATCTTTAAAATAAAATTTGTATTGTCTTTAGGAGCCTTTACTGGCAATGTTACAAAAGAAATGGTTTCCACAATATGAAATAAAGTAGAAGTAGATGTTGCGGGGAGAACATGCAAACTGCACTACCTACTGCGCCACCAGATTGCCAAAATGTTAGATAGAATCTTATAATTCTCAGGTGACGACTTTGCAGTTTGTAATTTATTTTTTGCAATTGACCCTTTTCACAAGACTGTTATGACAAGTTTAACGGTCATCATAATCTAAATTTAAATATATTATATACTAGATGCTATGTGACTAAACTCTTGTTTTAATGCATTTAACTGTCAATATTCTCTGAGAAATTGATAAAATATTCATTTTTTTAAACTTTTTTTTTTTACTTATTTATGCTGAGCCTTGTATATATTTGCAAACCCGTAATTCTCTCTATTTATTTGATCCTCTACTGCAGTCAGAACTCTGTAACATAGTCAAGTAACTATGCAAGATAATCACCCTCTCACATCCAGTGTGTAATAATTCATTGCTTTGTGCTGAAAGTAGGATTTCTCAGTGGTGTGATTGGGTGGTGCAGCGGGATGCCGGCTTGTGTTGTGTGGATGATTTGTAGGGAAACGGGACAGCTCTTTGTCCTGGGGCTGCCATGGCGTCTGCCAGACCGATGATAATGAGATTCAAAGCAGGGTGCAGCTAATCATCCAACTTACACTGTTAGTCAAGCAGAGGAGCATGAGCACCTGCTGATCAGCACTAGACCCTCACTTTGTCATTGTAAACATCTCTCTCTCACATTTTCACATTTCACATTTTAGGTGCTTTATTGGCATGACAAATAACTGTACATTCATATTGCCAAAGCAGTGCAGCGTCACTGCGTACAGACAAGACAGTGTAAAAAGGGCAGTAGTGCAAACAAATATGAACATAAAATATAATATACAAATAAATAAAAGAAATGTAAAAAAAAAAAAAATAGATTAATACAAATAAAAATATATCAGTAAAACTAAAAAGATTAATAAAAATAAAAATAGATTAATGGTAATTTGTGAAACAGGATAAAAGTGATGACAATAATATCAACAGTAAATCTACAAGTAAAGAGTTCCTGTGTTGTGTGTTGGAGACAGTGGAGTGGATCATTGTGGGTTCCTCAGACGGTGGCAGGAGTGCACAAACTGAGCTGCTAACACACAGCAGCACACACACTCCCCCAATAAGATGGGCAGTTTCTCACTGTTTGACAGGGACTCAAAGTTTTTGTGTGTGTGTGTGTGAGTTTCGGGTAGAACTTCTCCCGGATCTCTGAGTATTTTGTGCACTCAGTAAGGAAGTGCAGTTCTGTTTCAATCAGCTGCTGAGGGCAGTATGGGCACAGCCGCTCCTCCACCGGCAGCCATGTTTGTCTGTGCCGGCCCGTATCAATGGCCAGTTCGTGTCCGCTGAGTCTGTATCTGCTCAGGGTGCTCCTCAGACCTTTATCTGTCACTGTGTGAAGATAGTCTGCCAGAGTATATTGTCTCTTCAGGGCCAGATAACACTGCATTTTGCTTTGCAGTTATGTTTGAGTTTCCTAGTGGTGTGTGTAGTTGTTCTTTATCTGGTGTGTGATCTAAGTCAGTGGCAGGAATGTGTTCAGCTCCTTAGGAGACGTCTCAGAGACCCTCAACCTCTGGGCCAGCTGGGAGAATGGGTCTGCTCTTCTGCTCAGTTCTCTGTCCTGCAGGGCTTTATAGTGGTATGAGTCCGGGTCGCTGAGTTTTAATTGCTTTCAGAATTTGACAGCTCTTTTCTGTATCTTTATTATCAGAGGGTATTTGCCTAATTCTGCCCTGCATCCGTTGTTTGTTATGTGCCGGTGGACGTGTAGGATGTTCTTACACAACTCTGTGTGCAGGGTCTCTATCGGGTGTTTTCCCATTTGGCCAGATCTTGTTCAGGGTTTGTCAGTGGACCCCATACCTCACGGCCATAGAGGGCGATGGGCTCAATAATTGACTCTAGAATCTTCAGCCAGATCTGAACAGGGATGTCTATGGGGCATTGACGTTTGATGGCGTAGAAGGCTCTGCGGGCTTTATCTCTCAGCTCATTCACTGCAGGATTAAAGTTTCTAGTGGAGGTGATGTTCAGGCCTAAATTATTATACTGTGATGTGTGTGTTATCTGATTGGTGCCTAGTGTGAATGTTTGTTGTGTTCCCTGGGGTCTGGCTCTTTTTTGGAAGGTGATGATTTTGGTTTTGTTTAGGTTGACGGTCAGGGCCCAGGTCTGGCAGTACTGGTCCAACAGCTGCAGGCTCTGCTGAAGGCCCTGTTCGATTGGCGATAGTAGCAGCAGGTCGTCTGCGTACAGCAGGCATTTGATCTGAGAGTCATGGAGATTGAGACCCGGAGCGGTGGATCGCTCCAGACTGAGCGCCAGCTCGTTTATGTAGATGCTGAATAGTGTTGGGCTCAGGCAGCAGCCTTGTCTCACTCCACACTCCTGGGAAAGATATTTTGTTCTTTTTGTGCTATTTTGGATGCGACATTTGCTTTTGGTGTACATTGATTTAATAAGGTCATATGTTTTTCCTCCTATACCACTTTCAATCAGCTTATAAAGTAAGCCTTGGTGCCAAATTGAGTCGAAAGCTTTTTTAAAGTCAATGAAACATGCTTATATTTTACCTTTATTTTGGACAGTGATTTTTAATTAGCGAGTGCAGTGTGTAAATGTGGTCAGATGTGCGGTATTTTGGTAAAAATCCAATTTGACTTCTGCTTAAGACATTATGTGTCGTGATGAATTCCAGTATTCAGGCATTTATTAAACTACAGAATAACTTTCCCAGGTTGCTGCTCACAAAAATCCCTCTGTAATTATTGGGGTCAAATTTATCTTCATTTTTAAAGATGGGTGTTATCAATCCTTGATTCCAGATATCAGGGAAGTGACCAACACACAGAACTAGATTAAATAATTTTAGGATGGCTGATTGAAATTTAGGGCTGGTTTGTTTTATCATTTGTTTAATATTCTGTCAGGTCCAGATGCGTTTTTAGGTTTAAGAGATTTAATTTTGTCTTTAAGCTCCATTATAGTGATGGGGAAGTCTATTGGTTTTTGATTATCCTTGATAGTCGATTCTAGTGTTGCCAGTTTTTTTGTTATTTGATTTTGTTTAGGGTTTGGGTCTGTTTCTACTTTATTGAATAGTGTTTGGAAATGGGTTTCCCATATTTCAGAATTTTGGATCGGTAGCTCTTCATGATTTTTGATCAAGTTTTCCAGTTGTGTCACGGTTGCAGGTTTGTGCGCTTCTCCGGAGTGTATGTTGATCACGTGGGTTTGTTTTGTTTTGGTTATCCATGTGGATTTGTTAGGCTCACGTGTTATGACGTCATTCAGTTGGTCTGATTAGTTCGCCAGCTGAGGCTCATCATGGTGCCTATATCTGGGCGACGCTTTTGTGTGTCTGTGTCAGTTCGTTGTTATCACTCATGTTTGTGTGTCTGTGCTCAGGCCCTGCGGAGTAATCTGGATCTGGTTTTCCCCGTTCTGTTTCCTGCCCTGCGTCCTGCGTCCGTCTAGCCTGACACTATTTGTATTTGTCATCACAATAAACTTGTACACTTGCTATTGGATCTTCTCTGACTCTCATTGAAACGTAACAGAACGAACTGACCTTTTACATGGATCCAGCGAGTGTTTCCCAGATCTCCGAGTTCGTCTCCCACAGCAACGCTCGGATCGACCGTCAGGATGAGGCTCTGGCCACCACGGCTCAGGCGATCCAGGCCCTGGTTGGCCAAGTTTCATTGCTCACATCCCAGGTCCAACAACTGGTTACTCGTGCTGCACAGGCTGATACTCCACCTGCCCCCGAGACTGCACCGACCCCGGAAGTGTCACCAGCGCCTGCGGTTCCTGGTCGCTCTGTTGAGCCGCGTCTTCCACCTCCGACCAGCTATTCTGGAGAGCCTCTCTTGTGCCGATCCTTCCTGTCTAAGTGTTCCCTTTACATCTCACTGCAGCCGTCATTATTTTCCTCTGAACAA
The DNA here is from genome assembly GCF_049306965.1 of Danio rerio. NCBI lineage: Eukaryota > Metazoa > Chordata > Actinopteri > Cypriniformes > Danionidae > Danio > Danio rerio. The sequence goes on along the minus strand of NC_133180.1, from coordinate 51,904,346 downwards.
TCTAAGGTGGCATTTGTCATCACCCTCCTTTCGGGAAAGGCGGCTCAGTGGGGAACTACAGCTTGGGAACAAAAGCTACCATGCTGCTCTACGTTTGACCTGTTCTCAAAAGAACTTAAGAAGGTCTTTGATCGAGCCGCTTCCGGGAGAGAGGCCGCCCGAGTCCTCGCTGAACTCCGCCAGGGGAATCGGAGCGTAGTGGAGTACTCGATTGAGTTCCGAACACTAGCCGCTGAATGCGGCTGGAATGCGGAGGCCCAGTGGGACATGTTCCTGCACGGATTGTCTGATCGTCTGCAAGATGCGATCTATTCCTTAGATCTTCCGAAGACTCTGGACGAGCTGGTGGATTTGGCCATCCGTGTGGACACCAGACTGCTTCGGCGTGAGACTCGCCTGCAGCAGAGCAGATTTTCGGATCCCGTTCCTGACTTTCCGGCATTAACTGCGACACCGGAAGCGGTAAGCGCTGACCCGGAACCCATGCAGCTGGGGAGATCCCGCTTGTCCGTGCAAGAAAAGCGCCAACGGAGAACGGAGGGACTCTGCCTCTACTGCGGAGGGGCGGGTCATCGGGTGGCTTCCTGTCCCGTAAAAGACGACACCCATCAGTAGGTAAGGGGTTACTGATAGGTGAAATTAATTTGGAAAAATCCTCTACGGCGGCCACTTTATTGCCCGTCACTGTATCATGGGGTTCCGGAAGTCGTGACACCCATGCCCTCGTCGATTCCGGGGCGGAGGGAAATTTCATTGACTCCAGTTTCGCTTTCAGTTCTAAACTTCCGGTTATCGCACTGTCACAACCCATTGCAGTACGCGCCCTCAGTGGGCTTTCCCTTCCCACTATCACTCACTCCACCAAACCCATAAAACTTATCACGTCTGGAAATCATGTTGAACACATTTCATTTTTTTTAACAGACTGTTCCAACTCACCGGTGGTTTTAGGACATCCATGGTTAATTCTTCATAAACCTCACATTAATTGGGGTCTTAATTCCATATTTTCGTGGAGTGAGAAATGTCATGAGTCTTGTCTTTCGTCTGCTCGTTCTGCTGTTTCTTGTTCTGTGTTTCAGGAGGAGCGCATGGACCTGTCAAACGTGCCCAGTGAGTACCTCGACCTGAAGAGAGTGTTCAGTAAGTCTCGAGCTGCTTCTCTGCCTCCTCATCGTCCCTATGACTGTGCAATAGATTTATTGCCAGGTACCTCTCCGCCTAAAGGCAAGTTATACTCTCTTTCCATTCCTGAGAGGGAGGCCATGGAGAAATATATTTCTGATTCTCTAGCGGCCAAGATCATACGACCCTCTTCTTCTCCGGCGGGGGCGGGGTTCTTTTTCGTGAAAAAGAAGGATGGGTCTCTTAGACCTTGTATAGACTATCGAGGGCTGAACAGCATCACGGTGAAGAATACGTATCCTTTGCCGCTGATGTCTTCAGCGTTCGAGTGTCTGCAAGGGGCTTCGTTTTTCACGAAATTAGATCTCCGTAACGCATATCATTTGGTTCGCATGAAGCAGGGTCATGAGTGGAAAACCGCGTTTTTGACCCCCAGGGGGCATTTTGAATATTGTGTTCTTCCGTTCGGGCTTTCTAATGCTCCTGCGGTTTTCCAAGCACTCGTAAATGACGTGTTGCGAGACATGATAGATCAGTTTATTTATGTCTACCTGGATGACATTCTGATTTTTTCTCGTTCTCTCCAGGAACATGTGCAGCACGTCAGGCGAGTGCTTCAGCGGCTGCTAGAGAATGGGCTTTTTGTCAAGGCGGAGAAATGCGTGTTCCATGCACAGTCTGTTCCCTTTCTAGGACACATTGTGTCAGTCGAGGGGGTGCGCATGGATCCAGAGAAAGTTCAGGCTGTGGTGAATTGGCCAATCCCCGAGTCTCGTAAGGCCCTGCAGAGATTTCTGGGCTTCGCTAATTTTTACCGGCGTTTTATTGCGCAATTTCAGCCAGCTCGCCGCCCCTCTGACATCCTTAACCTCCGCCAAGACGCCCTTCAGGTGGTCGAGTGCAGCACAGGTTGCATTCACTAAACTAAAGAGCCGCTTCGTTTCAGCTCCTATTCTGGTGACACCTGATCCAGCTCGGCAGTTCGTGGCGGAGGTTGACGCGTCAGAGGTGGGCGTGGGCGCGATCCTGTCCCAGTGCGCAGCCTCGGATGACAGAATACATCCGTGCGCGTTTTTCTCTCACCGATTATCTCCCGCTGAACGAAATTACGACATTGGTAATAGGGAGTTGTTGGCTGTCAAACTCGCTTTGGAGGAGTGGCGTCATTGGTTGGAGGGTTCGGGGGTTCCCTTTATCGTTTGGACCGATCATAAGAACCTCGAATACATCAGGTCCGCCAAACGACTTAACTCCAGGCAGGCTCAGTGGGCATTATTTTTCGGACGTTTTGACTTTACCATCTCATATCGACCGGGTTCTAAAAACATCAAACCCGACGCGTTATCCCGTCTTTTTGATTCTTCCGAGCGCAATACGTCTCTTGAGCCCATCGTTTCCCAGAGGATTTGTATTTCTGCAGTAACATGGGAGATCGAGAGCAGGGTCCGCACAGCCCTGGATGGGGTAACGCCCCCGGTCGGATGCCCACCCAGTCGTTTGTTTGTGCCGGAGGAGATTCGGTCTGACGTCATTCGGTGGGGACATTCCTCCAAAGTGGCTTGTCATCCTGGGGTGAGTCGTACATTATTTTTGGTTAAACAGCGGTTTTGGTGGCCAGCTATGGCACGGGACATACGCGAGTTTGTTTTGGCCTGTTCTGTTTGTGCTGTTTCTAAGACTTCTAATCGCCCCCCTGCTGGACTCCTTCAGCCGCTGTCAGTGCCTTCGAGACCCTGGTCGCATTTCGCTAGATTTCGTCACTGGTCTCCCGCCATCTGGTGGCAATACGGCTGTTTTGACCGTTGTGGACCGGTTCTCGAAGGCTACTCATTTCATTCCTCTGCCCAAATTACCCTCAGCCAGAGAGACAGCGGATGCTGTCATTAATCACGTCTTTCGCATTCATGGCCTCCCGACGGACGTGGTTTCTGACAGGGGACCCCAGTTTGTCTCTAAATTTTGGAGAGAATTCTGTCATTTATTGGGAGCGACTGTAAGCCTTTCTTCTGGTTTCCATCCTCAGAGTAACGGACAAACAGAGAGGGCCAATCAAGATCTCGAGCGTATGTTACGTTGTTTGGTTTCCCAAAATCCCGCCTCTTGGAGTCAGCAGCTCCCATGGGTGGAGTACGCACACAATTCATTACCAGTGTCGGCTACGGGCCTCTCTCCGTTTCAGTGTAGCTTAGGATACCAGCCACCAGCTTTTCCCAGTCTGGAATCCGAAATCGCGGTCCCCTCTGCCCACGCCTTTGTCCAGAGGTGCCGACGCACTTGGAGCAGAGCCAGACAGACCCTCCTCCAAGTGGGTGCGCGCACCAAGGCTAAAGCCGATCTCCACCGGTCGAAGCCTCCCGTTTACGTCGTCGGTCAAAAAGTGTGGCTTTCAACTAAGAATATTCCCTTGCGTTCCGTATGTTATAAACTTGCACCTAAATTTATTGGCCCATTCACTGTCATCAAGATCATTAGTCCGGTGGCAGTCCGCCTCAAACTTCCTCCAGCGTACAGGAGAATACATCCCGTGTTTCATGTTTCCAAATTAAAGCCCGTTTTTCATACGGCCATTAACCCGCCCACTCCGGTTCCCCCCCCGCCGCGTCTCGTAGATGGGGAGACCGTTTATTCGGTTAAGCGCATTCTGGACTCGAGACGGAGGGGACGAGGATTTCAGTACTTGGTGGACTGGGAAGGTTATGGTGCGGAGGAGAGGAGTTGGGTTCCTGCAAAGGACATATTGGATCACTCTCTTATCGATGATTACAATCGCCAGGTAAGCTCTTCTGGAAGCACCAGGAGGTGCTCGTAGGAGAGGAGGTAATGTCACGGTTGCAGGTTTGTGCGCTTCTCCGGAGTGTATGTTGATCACGTGGGTTTGTTTTGTTTTGGTTATCCATGTGGATTTGTTAGGCTCACGTGTTATGACGTCATTCAGTTGGTCTGATTAGTTCGCCAGCTGAGGCTCATCATGGTGCCTATATCTGGGCGACGCTTTTGTGTGTCTGTGTCAGTTCGTTGTTATCACTCATGTTTGTGTGTCTGTGCTCAGGCCCTGCGGAGTAATCTGGATCTGGTTTTCCCCGTTCTGTTTCCTGCCCTGCGTCCTGCGTCCGTCTAGCCTGACACTTCTTGTATTTGTCATCACAATAAACTTGTACACTTGCTATTGGATCTTCTCTGACTCTCATTGAAACGTAACAAGTTGTCCCAGAATTGATTTGAGTTAATGGAGTTCTCTATTGTTGTCAGTTGTTTTTGGGTGTATTGTGCCTTTTTGGTTCTGAGTGTTTGTTTGTATTGTTTTAGTGTTTCACAGTAGAGAAGCCGAATCTCTGCATTATTTGGTTCTCTGTGTTTCTGATTTGACAGGTTTCAGAGGTGTTTCCTAATTGACAGGCATTCTTGATCAGACCAGTTTTTGTCATTTTTGGGTATATTATTTTGTCTGGTTTTAACTTTTAATTTTGCCTGTTTAGCTGTACTTTCGAATATATTGTTTATATCTTTTACCGCCATATTAACTCCTTGTTTGGTGTGGGCATATGCGTTAACCAGGAAGTTATCTAGGATTTGTTGAGTTTTTGGGCTGTTTACTGAATTTTTGTGGTCTTCTGCACTGTTCTCAGCTCATCTGTATGGTTTTCTGATGTTAAATAGTTTATTGGGCTATGTGCAAGGGTTTGTTATTGTCTTTTTGAGGTATAAAGTAATTTGGCTATGGTCAGAAAGTGGGGTGAGTTCTCTAACAGTGAATGCACTGAGAGATGAAGGGTCTATATCTGTTATCATATAGTCTACTTTGCTATTGCCAAGAGGTGAGCAGAATGTGAATCTCCCGAGTATGTCCCCTCTTATCCGACCATTGACAATCCGTTGACAATGTACAGTCCCAGACTCCTGCAGATCTGCAAGAGCTCTTTTACACTTTTGTTGACTATATGATCGTGGTTGTTTCTGTGAAGATGGGAGAAGCTGGTCTGTATGCCTGGTAGGTTGCTGTTGATGTATTTGCTTCCCTGTGCGTTGGTGTTGTCCGGCTGTTGTCCTGTTCTGGCGTTCATGTCTCCACAGATGAGCATGTGTCCTTGGGCCTGGAAGTGGCTCGTCTCTTTCTCCAGAGAGTCAAACATGTCTTCACTGTAGTAGGGGGATTCTGATGGTGGGATGTGTATGGCACATAAGAAACAGTCTTTTTGGATGACAGTAGATCCTTGTGGATTTTGAGCCATGCGTGATATTTTCCGGTTTTAACTGTGTCAATGTATTTGTGGAGGTTTGAGTTGTACCAGATGATTTGTCCTCCTGAGTCTCTCCCTTGTCGAGTTGTGTTGATTTTCTGTGAGGAAAGAATAATTTCCCTGTAGTTGGGTGGGCAATGTGTGGTAGTGTTTGTCTTGCTCCATGTCTCCTGGAGAATAATAATGTCTTTATTTTTTATGTTTGCGTGGAATTCTGTGTTTAAGCTTTTTAGTCCAAAGGCTGATGATTTTAAGCCTTGTATATTCGACAATGATATTGACAGGGTCATTTAGAGATAAGTAAATTAAAGTTCTTGTTTTTTAAGTTTGAGATAAACCTTTACTAATATATTAGTTATATATATATATATATGTATATATATATATGGTGGTTGTATATTGTAAATTGGGGGGCTGTTCACGACAGGTTACTCTCTCTTACTCTCTCTCTCTCTCTTTCTCTCTCTCTCTCTCTCGTTCTCTCTCTCTCTCTTTTCTCTCAAATCAATTCAATTCAATTTAATAGCTGCTTTATTGGCATAACAAATGTTACAAATTCATTGCCAAAGCAGTTATAAAGTTTACATAAAAATAAAAGAACATACATATATAATTAAAAACACAGTAAACAGTAGTAGTGGTAGGGAAAAAAGACGCATACATATAATAATATAATAATTAAATAAAATTATAAATAACGTATCATATTATTATTAAATATATTATATTATTATTCAAAATACCATATCATTCATATCATATTATTCATTTGTCATTTATGCATTCATTTTCTTTTCGGCTTAGTCCCTTTATTAATCCGGGGTCACCACAGTGAAATGAACCGCCAACTTTTCCAGCACATTTTTATGCAGCGGATGCCCTTCCAGCTGCAACCCATCTCTGGGAAACCTCCACACACACTCGTACACTGCGGAAAATTTAGCCTACTTAGTTCACCTGTACCGCATGTGTTTGGAATGTGGGGGAAACCAGAGCACCTGGAGGAAACCCACGCGAATGCAGGGAGAACATGCAAACTCCGCACAGAAACACCAACTGACCCAGCCGAGACTCGAACCAGCGACCTTCCTGCTGTGAGGCGACAGCACTACCTACTGCTCCATTGCGTCGCCCATTATTAATTTGTAACAATAAAAATAATAGATCAGAATGTTCATGCTCATATGAGTGTGTCCGCACATACATGAAGGTGCATGTGTGTGTGTACTTCTGAAGTTAATCTAAAGGATATTTACATTTGAAGAATAATCTAAGATAGGCTATATAGTCTAGGAATTTTAGCTGAGAACATGGGTTTCTCTTTAATCATGGTTGACAGTCAAATGTCTGATGTGATTATCAGCAGGAAGTTCATAAAAAATTAAGAAAGTGTAGAAGGTAAAATAAAACCGAAGCAACCATTTGACAATTTTCACATTTTTTGATGTACTTGATTTATTAGGGTTTTATCTTCTTTTTTGTTTGTTATTCCACTAAATAACAAATTCCACCAAATGTTACTTTCTTAACTCTTCTGATAAAGTTGAAACATTGGAATTGTGTTGTGTGAAAATGAATATATACACTACCTCACATAAATCTTGTCGTCAACCCTAGTGGTAAGATTAACAAATAATAGCTTGACTTCTAGTTGATCAATTGTAAAAGTGTCAGCACGTAGATCTTTCTGATGAATCATCTGTTGAACTGCATTCCAATCATCACAAATACTGCAGAAGACCTAATGGAACCTGCATGGAGCCAAGATTTTCTAGAATTTAATCAAGTTTTGTGAAGAAAAAAGCATGGATTGGGGTTACATTCAGAATGGAGGTGTGCAAGAGATCTGCAGAGTAGATGGGAGCATCAACAGCCTGAAGTATCAAGACATTTGTGCTGCCCATTACATTACAAACAACAAGAGGGCAAATTCTTCAACAGGATAAGACTCCTTTTCATATTTTAGCCTCCACCATAAAGTTCCTAAAAGCAAAAAAAGGTCAGGGTGCTCTAGAATTTGGTCCAGCCCAGTCACCAGATATGTACATTATTGAGCATGTCTGGGGTAGGATGAAAGAGGAGGCTTTGAAGATGAATCCTTGCTAAACTCTGGGAGTCCTGCCGGAACGCTTTCTTGAGTCATTGCAGAGTTGTGTGGATGCAGTCCACCAAGCTCATGGATATCAAAATATGTGTAAAATCCTTAAATGAATTAATTTTTATTAAACAAAATATATATGAAGAGTGCTTTCATCTAACATTAGCACCTCAGGCTGTTGTGTGTAGTTTCAGTAGTTTTACCCTAAGAATAGGTTATTTTCATTGCCTTTAAATTTGAACATAGTAGGCTAAGAAAAACATTTCAGACGTATTGCGGTGGAGCAGTGGGTAGTGTTGTCGCCTCACAGCAAGAAGGTTGCTGGTTCGACCCTCAGTGGGTGATTTGCGTTTCTATGTGGAGTTTGCATGTTCTCCCCTTTTTCCCTTGTTTGCGTGGGTTTCCCCTGGGTGCTCTGATTTCCCCCACAGTCCAAAGACAAGCGCTATAGGTAAATTGGGTGAGCTAAATTGTCTATATGTATGTAGGTGAATGAGAGTATGAGGGTGTTTCCCATTGACGGGTTGCAGCTGGAAGGGCATCCTGCTTAAAACATGTGCTGGATAAGTTGGCAGTTCATTCTGCTGTAGCGACCTCAGATTAATAAAGGAACTAAACCAAAAAGAAAATGAATGAATGAATTTCAGACAGCACTTATTTGTTTCTGCATCTGAACTCTTCAAATGTACAACAAAAAATGTAGATCCACAAGATTTAAATATACTGTATATAGCGTTTGTGTTATTCGCATTTAAAAACAAACACTCCAAAAGGAAGGATTCAATGGCGCTATGGAGGAACATTTTACAAAGAACACTTTTTTTTGTGTAAAATGTACTTAAAACAATCATTTTATTTCTTAGTGTGAATAACAGTTTTGTAACCTAAATCACTAACTAGGCTACCAAACTCTAATAACAATTTGTAAAACAGGAAAGGTCTCCATATGTTATAGGTTCTTTATTGAACAACAGTTTAATGTGTTTCATTTTATACATTATCTGTTTGACTTTATGCATTGAAAATGTTTTTAACATATCCAACATGACCTTTTCAACCAATTGTACAAAATCACTACAGTTAAGTCAAAATGTCAACGAATCTTAGGCTACATTAATGTAAAACTTTAAAAATGCCATGAGTGTTATAAAAAGTCTAGGTCAGAAAGTGTCTGTAGGGAATTTTAGCATTATCACTATCTTCTTGAAAGTCTTAAAAATGTCCAAAAGCAGCCAGAGTGCTTAAAAATAAATGATATGAATTTTATATTTCTGAAATGAGTGAAATCCATGAATGTTTAAGCAGTCCTCTAGCCAGCTCAGTGCACAGGAGGATATGAGTGCTTCATACACAAAGATTAAACATTCTAGTTATGGACAAATTAAGGTCAACTCAACGACTTTGAAGTCTTACCATCGTCATGATGCGGGTCTGTTTAGATATATCATGTATTTGTATTTTTGATGTATGGCAACAGAGTCTGAGAATTATGATCAGAAATAGAACTCTAACTGCTTTTTATTTATAGATTTTTTTTCTAACCATTTGTTATATAACCTCCTTTTTACACATAGAAAAATTGGTTCTTCAGTGGTTCTTTGGGGTGGTTGAGAAGTTATACATGTTCATGATGAGTTTACTACAGTGTTGGAGTAGCCTGGTGGCCAATCTTTATTGATTGCACATTCCATTCCCCATTCTTCTTGCTGGCACATCTGTGACCAAGACAGCACATATCCAGGGTAATGTCAGCATACCAATGAGAAGGATGAACCACATCTAACAGGAATAACAAATTGTATTCAAAAAACAGAAAGCCACAGCTGCCCATTTCACTGCAGAATTACTGTAAATGTGCACTTCAACCTACTTATTTCCACCAGAGTTCCACATGTTCAATATACATGGCCGGGCTGGTATAGCCAAACCTTTGGTCACTCGTGGCAATGCCAAACATCAGTTTTAGGGTGCTTTCACACCTACACTTTTGTTTCGGAACGTGTCTCGTTTGCCCAGTTAGCGCGGTTCGATTGGCATATGTGAACAGGGCAATCGCGCTCTGTTCCGCGCCAAAGTAATCGCTCCGAGATCGCTTGAATGAGGTGGTCTCGGCTCGATTGAAACGAACCCTGGAGCGGTTCGATTGCAGTGAGAAAGCGATCCGATCCGAGCGCGGTTATATCACAGTGTTTTATGGATATGTAATAGGCTTATGGCTATATGAAGAGAGAATTATGAGTAGGGCGGGAAGTTTCACGAGTCTCCGGATGCCCGCAAACGAGTGATGATCTCCCGGTAATCTCGCGTCTCTCTCCCAGTCCTCAAATAGGCATCGTCGCGCACCCTTCTCACCCCTCCCCACCGCGTCTCTCCTCAGACACGTCACGCGCGCGCACCCTGTCAATCACCACCAAACCACCACCTCTTCTGACAGCTGAGCGGGACGCTGCAAAATAAACCCTGACACTCTGACCAATGTGAGGAGAGTTTACTCGCACGTGACTTGTTTTAGCTCTTTTGGTCCGATTAGAAACTTTGCAGTGTGAAAGCGAACCGCTCCAAGAGCAAAGAGCAACAATGTAACATTTATAATCTCTGTTTCGGAACAACTGAATCGATTCACAGGTGTGAAAGCACCCTTAGTGGCGCTAGCAGCGAAAATCTTGGGCTGTGGATAATGTAAAACATACAGTTGAAGTCAGAATTATTAGCCCCCCTAAATCATTAGCCCCACTGTTTTGTGCAACGGCAGGAGTGTGCGGTCGATGTACTGGTCCGTCGTGGTAAAGAGGGAGCTGAGCCGAAAGACAAATTAAGTACTCGATTTACCGGTCAATCTCTGTTCCTAATTTCAACTATTGTCATGAGCTTTGGGTCATGACCTTTTATAGACAGGGTGAGGTGCTCTGTCACCTTGGTGGAGCTCGAGCTGCTCCTCCACATTGAGAGAAGTCAGTTGAGGAGGATCAGGCATCTGTTTTGGATGCCTCCTGGACACCTACCTAGATGTTTCAGACATGTCCCACTGGGAGGGGCCTCGGATAAGACCCAGGACACGCTGGAGGGACTATGTCTGCCAGTTGGCCTGGGAACGCCTTGGAATCCCCCGGAGGAACTGGAGGAAGTGTCTGGGGAGAGGGAAGTCTGGAATTCTCTCCAAACGCCCCATTCTGCTCGCTGCAGAAGTTGGGACTAGCTCAACTTTTTAACTTTTCAGATCGCTGTTTGCAAATACACCAGCTAGACAGTGGCCTATTGCTGACTGAATTTCATTGGTTGACGCTTCTATGAAATCGTTTCAGCCACAACTTCAGACACACCTTCAGTCAAGCGTTGAGACTGAAGCCCCGTGTGAATGGGGCGTAAGACTGCTGGCCCGTGACCCAGTCCCGGATAAGTGGATGAAAACGACATGATTGCCAGGGCTCAGGCAGAAAACAGAGAGTATATAACATTCAAACGAGTCTTTTATTCAATTTCAAGAAGAACAAAGGCAGCTGCCGTTCGCTGACCACACGTGGGGGAACGCAGACTAGATGAAGGCTCCCTCAGTGTGAAGAGTGGTTGAAGAAACAGGGCGAGAAGAAAGCCCCTGCAGCGGAGTGCTGGAGCTGGCAAGCGCAGGTGAGAAGGCTAGATTCGAAAGAGAGGTGACTGTGCAGACCACAGGTAAGCAATAAAGTTAAATATAGTACTGACTGGACTAGACTTGCAATATTTAACACAAAAGCATAGAGGATTTGCAGAGCAGCAGAGTGTCCATAAGCTTCAATCAACTCAATAACCTGGCAAAGAATTACAAGACAGGGCAAGCATGTGTAGAGAGGAGAATCAGATCCAAATAGCAACAGGTGAGTAATGCGTGTGGGCCAGTGCTGATTGAAAGTGGCAACAGCTGAAACACACAACAGATTGAGACAGAGAAGCTCAGATTAAACCTGACCCATGACAATGACGTGACCAAATACATCATCATATGATTAGCAGTGTGATATGGCTGTATATCGGCACTGTATATTGAAGGTCTGCATTGGCTAGAGTCCTTGCCATGAATTCACAGGGAGCTTCAGCGTCAACACTTGAAAATGTGAAAATTTTAAATACTTGAAATTGGGGCTGGAGCGATCATCAAAGCAGCATCAGCCAATGAAACAAGTCCACAAATGGCTACTGTCTGATCTGGAGTATTTGCATAAAGTGATCTGATTGGCAGACACATCCGTTGGCACTTGACAAGTTGAGAAATTTCTACAAAAGAAACTTCTACAGCAAGCAATGCCACTAAAGCGGTGCCAACGGATCCACAATTCAGTTTGGCATCGGCACCCATTCAAGGTGAATGGGAATATGAATGGGTCGTTAGTGCCCACCAGTGCGATATAAAGCTTTATCACACTGCTACGAGTGTGATATAGCGTTTATACAACAGTTTGATGGCATAATCTTGTATATAAAAAAGAAATTCAAACACAGAAATTCAAATCCAAAGCAAAGCAAACATAACAGATAACTATGGTATAAATACAGCACTACAACATACAAAAGAGAGAGATCGACTTAGTATGTCACTTACCTGTTTTATAATGATTTGATCAGCTGTACGAAAAGAAAACACTGAGTTTTTCTACCCTAAGTAAAAATAGTAATGAGTTTTTCCATTTTTTATTTATTTATGTATTACAATCTGTATTACGTTAAAAAATGTATGCAAAAAGTTTTTGTCTTTGACTCTTAATATTTCTTGCTAAATAGTTAATTTCTTGTTTGCAGTCAGTTTTGTCTACAACTATAGCAAAAGCCTTACACACATAAGCTGAATACATACACACTGAAAGCGTTTTGTCACTTTGAGAAACGCATTTCATGGCACAGCGCTTACAGCAGAGCAGCTTTAATGTAATTTACAGATGATTTTGTCCCTGCTCACCTCTATTCGTGTCTAAAGCAGCCATGGTAAGACTGTCAAGAACATCCAGGGAGCCTGCATGAGTCGTCTTCTCTGGCAAACCTTCCCTCTTAAAATTTACTAGGCTGAAATATCAATAATATGGCAGACTGAATGGCTCTTATGCATGACAGGCTGAAAAATAATGGCCGCAGGATGACATCATCACAGAATAAAAGCTCTGCTGTACACACAAATTCTATTTATCTATACATCTATCTATCTATCTATCTATCTATCTATCTATCTATCTATCTATCTATCTATCTATCTATCTATCTATCTATCTATCTGTCTGTCTGTCTGTCTGTCTGTGTCTGTCTGTCTGTCTGTCTGTCTGTCTGTCTGTCTATCTATCTATCTATATTCTTTCATTTTCTTTTCGGCTTAATCCCATTTTTAATCCGGGGTCGCCACAGCGGAATTAAACCCCAATTTATATGTTTTACACAGCGGATGCCCTTCCAGCTGCAAACCATCTCTGGGAAACATCCATACAAGCTGAGTCACACTCATACATGATATACGTGTCATGCTCAATGTGGACTTACATATTCTTAATAAGTGACAACTTATTAACATTATGGGATTTTAGGTTGTTTACATTTTAAGACTTATCATTTAAAAAACAAATGTTACACACATACTGTTTGCTATGAAATGCAAAAACTTTGAAGCTTAATATTTAAAAATCAGAAGGCAGATAGAACATTATAATTTCAAGGTGACGATCTGCTGCAGTTCAAACTGAGCATCAGAATGGGAAAGAAAGGTGATTTAAGTGACTTTAAAATTGGCATGATTGTTTGTGCCAGACAGGCTCGTCTGAGTATTTCAGAAACTGCTAATCTACTGGGATTTTCATACACAACCATATCTAGGGTAAACAGTGAATGGTCTAAAAAATAAAAAATATCCAGTGAGCGGCCATTCTGTGGTTGACACCTGCAAGAAAGATTTAAGATCTCAAAAAGCGTACACAGTGGCCTCTGGTAAATTCACTAAAACAAAAACTGCAAAAAAAAAAAAAAAAAAAAAAATGCAAAAAACAAAACAAAACACAGTCTTCAAAAATGTACTTGACAGTCTCCAGAAATGTATATAGAGGTTTGTTTTTTAGAATGAGCCTGGGTTGTATTTTGCTCTCTCCAGAAATGTATATAGGGGTACGTAATCAAAATGAGCCTGGGTTGACAAATGTACATGAAATCTTATTTAATTTGTATGATTAAGCTGACAAGGCTTTAGAAATCACTCAAGCTATTAGCAAATGGAGAAAAATAAGTAATATAGTAAATTGTGGGGTATATACTGAGTTCATCTTTTTTTTCCAACCCCCCAAAATACATAACCTGTCAACTTTGGCCAGTGGCACTATGCGGTCCACAATCTGTGCTTCCCTCTTGCTTTTAAGAGCCAATGGTTTTATTTATGAGTTTCTTATGGTTGCTGTCAAGTCACATTGAGTCCACAGGAAGGCAGTGTAAATAATAGAAATTCCCAGAAGAAATTTTCTGAAGTGGCCTTCTTTTCTCTCTAATCTGCCGCGTGAAATAAAGGCAAAACTCAGGACTGAACATTTTTTTTTATGCTGATTTACAATGACATGAGTATAACATTTGTTGACACACACTTAGCAAAGGAATAAACATTTAAGCTTATATTGCCAACAAATCTAGAAGCATGCAAAAAAATACTAAATATAAAACAACTAGACTGCTTTATGATTTCAGAAATCTCCAGCAACTGAGCTGATCCAGGAGTGAGTTAAACTGGCAATGGTGACTTTCAGTCGATCAATCACAGAACTTCTCTTGATGATTCTACAAAGCCAGTTTTGATAGAACCAGATCAATACGCTTCCATCAGATAGTCCAGGGCTTGAGTGATGCTGTGTTGTATTTATAGCATGTGACTTGTATTGTTAAAGTAGAGTAATAGTAGGTAAAGTAGGTAATCTCACCACAAGTAATTTTTCCATATTTGTAGAATATTATCTTAATAATCTACAAAAGAGAAATAAATTATGAATTATTCTGAAGAAAAAAGTCATATCGTTGTGTTGGTATTTTGTGTAACCTTGCTTATGGGAAAAAAGTCTTGGATTCGAGGTGTTGCTGTTGTTTTTATTGTTTTACTTAAGTGTATGTAGTATTATTACTGACCATGTGCAAACCCCGTTTTAAGAAGAGTGAAGCACTATAGAATTCTAATGAAATCTTGGAATCCACTCATAAAAAATGCACTTACTTTTGATTAAATAAATAAAAACATATATGGCTGTGCACCTTCATCAAACTGCAATATAGACTAAAGTCTGTAAATTTTAAACCACCAAAAGACTTTGGAAGATTTTGCTTGTCTCTGGCAATTATAGCATGTTTAGTTTACTCCACAGTGTTTTTTAGGATTTGAGGTCTTACTTTTAAGAGATGAACTTTATCTCCAGAGCAGTTTACTTCTAGAGCATTTTATTATTATATTTTAGAAAAATAACTGCCATGTTGTGACAAAAAAAACTAGATCTAGTAATAATAATAATAATAATAATATATTTTATTTATAACGCACTTTTCTAAAACCCAAAGGGCTTACAAGAAAGTAAAAACAACAAAGCACAGTACACAATATAAAATACAATAAAAACACAGTAAGAATAAAAGATATCACAGATTAAAACCAGTCCTAAAAAAAATGAGTTTTAAGTAACTTTTTAAAAGCGTCCAATGATCCAGCATTCCTAATGTTAGTGGGAAGAGCATTCCACAGTTTGGGGGCACGGAAAGAGAATGCCCTACTTCCCATGGTGCTGAGTTTGCAGCGAGGCTGAAACAGCATAGGACTTGAGGCAGAGCGTAGACAGCGAGAGGTAGAGGAAATGGATATGAGGAGGTCACAAATGTAACCTGGAGCAGAACCTTGAATCGCTTTATATGTTAAAATCAATGTCTTAAAGGGCCATGAAACCCTTGTTTCAGCAGGGTGTTTTCACACCTTTACTTTGGAAAAAGTCAGAAAAGTGGGCGTGTCCAGCTCTGTTTAGGGGGGAGTGTCGGAGAAAGAAAAAAGGCATGGTGTGGGAGTGTCTATTTGGGCACGCGCTGACTTTCAGAGTCAACACACACACACACACACACACACACACACACACACACACACACACACACACACACACACACAGGGGAGAGAGTGATGGTGTTTACATGGACATCTGTAGTCGAATTATTTGGCAAATTATTAAATGGTGGACTTTAACTGCAGTTTGGCTCTTTCATTCAGGGAATTCATTCATGTCCCTCGCGACAAACGAGATATTTGATTCGAGAAACTGCTCTAAGCGTGTATTTTTCATGCAATGATTGATACCGCACGGCGAATGATAGAAAAAAACCCCTCAGCATTTCCCGGAAACTTAGATACACACATCAGGTAGCATCAGAAAGCCGCGTGTGTTATACGAATTTGCTTGAAATAACGCAAAAACAACCAATTTACACTTTTTAGTGAAATATATGTGTCCTAATAGTGTTTTTAGCAGTGTGGGACACATATACGACTGTCAACAGCTCAAAAAATGTGTTTTGGTGTTTCGTGACCCTTTAAAATCATGCGAGACTTGACAGGCAGCCAGTGAAGCTGTTGGGGTATGGGAGTGATATGTGACCGAGACGATATATGTGTCAACACATGTTAAGCACATTTTTGGATGTATTGTAAAATCTTGAGAGAATTTGCTGGTAACCCTCCAAACAGAGAATTGCAAAAATCCTACCGAGACGTGATAAAAGCATGGATGAGTCTTTCAGCATCAGGCCTCGAGAGGAAAGGACGTAAGTGGGCTATATTACGAAGATAATAAAAGGCCCTTTTAGTGCCATATTTAAAATGAGGCTTCAGACTAAGCTGAGAGTCAAAGAGAGCACCAAGATTACGTACCTGCGGAGATGGTGATAAGACAGACCCATCAACCGTTAACTCAAATTCACTACACCTCTTGACGTTAGAAGGAGTGCCAACCAATAAAATCTCTGTTTTTCGAACTATTCAGTTTAAGATAATTATGTTGCATCAAAGCTTTAATTTCAGTTAAGCAAGCGTTAAGCGATGACATTGATGCAGATGAATTGGGAGATTTGTTAATATAGATTTGTGTGTCATCGGCATAACAATGATATCTAATCCTAAATTTTTGCAGGATTTGACCAAGAGGCAGCATATAAATACTAAAGAGAAGTGGACCAAGTACTGACCCTTGGGGGACACCATGACATAAAGGAACAGTATGCGATCTGTGACCCCCCATATAGATAAACTGTGAACGTTCAGAAAGATAGGATTTAAACCAATTTAGCACAATTCCATCCACGGAATCCAACATTATGCTGTGAGAAATTATATCAAAAGCTGCGGTTAAGTCTAAAAGCACTACAATACCACAAGTCCCCGAATCAGCAATCAGTAGAAGGTCATTTATAACCCTAACCAAAGCAGTTTCTGTGCTATGTCTTGATCTAAAACCCGACAGAAATACATCAAACAAAGCGTTTGCTTGCAGGTGTTCTTGCAGTTGCCCCACGACCACCCGCTCAAGAACCTTCGCCAGAAAAGGTAGATTAGAAATCGGCCGATAATTAGTCAGATCAGAGGAGTCACTGCCAGGCTTTTTTAAAATCAGTGTAACAGCAGCAGTTTTCAGTGCAGTTTCAATAAAACCAGTGCTAAGTGAAGCATTCACAATAGTGGTAATGTGAGGCACAAACACTGAGAGACAGTTCTTCAGAACAGAAGTTGGGAAAGGAACAAGAACACAAGATGAAGAGTTCAGTGACATAATAGTTTTCGCAATACAATCATAATCAGCAATGTTAAAAGTCGAGAAGCCGGAGGCAGGAAGAACAGAGGGTGTGAGCTCAACATATGTGGAATCAGGATCACCAGCAATGGAAGAGAAAATAAGGATAGAACGTAAGGATAGAAATAATGAAATATCCCATTTAGAGGTAAACAAGGGATTGAGTGTTAACTGGTTTTAGTTAAAACACTTTGTTTGACCATTTAAAGAGCCTCTATTATACATTACAAAAGGTAATATTTTGGTTTTGGGGGTCTCAAACAACAGTCTGATATGCATGCAAGGTAAAAAAAAAAACAGTTTCATGGTCTTATAATATGCATTTATGTTTACCTAATTGTCCCAATGACTCTTATATAGTTTGTTCAGTGATTTGTTTGTTCCCAAACCCCTTTTTAGTGTGATGCTAATCTTGTAGTAGTCAGAGTGCAGAGTATACATGTGAGCAAAATGCAGTAGTGCATTAAAGGGCACCTTTGGTGAAAAATGTACTTGTCAAGCTGTTTGGACAGACAAATGTGTAGGTGTAGTGTATTGATCGTCATATTAGGGTGATATAAACACACCCAGATTTTATTATTTTTTTTTCATTTAACCACATAAAAACGGTGGACCAATTGGAGCGGTTTTCAGACTGACTGCAACCTGACGTAGAAGTGCGGTCGCCCGGCCCACTAAATAAATTGACAGCTGCATATTAACATGTCTCAGTAGTAACGCGTATAATCATATCAACAAGACAGGACGTGCGCAAAGCAACCAGGAATAAAAGGTCTGTTCAGTTTGCTAAAATCATCAACAATCATCAAATGTGATCAAGAGTGAGTTTTATAAGTTTAAAATGTTTTAAAACAGTGCATATGTGTAATGAAAAACAGTGATTAACTTCAGCTTTACTTCATCAGCACAGCCGCGTGTCCGAACAATTGTGAAAGAAGATGCTTCAATCCCGGTTTGTGGACGTTAAATCGAGTTTATTTTGTACATTAACATAACAGATATCCATACAGCAGTGGATATAAACTTGTATCCTGTCACATTTGCGGTCAAAAAGAGTGCAAAGCTAAACGTGCACGCTGTCTATGTGTGTGTGTCCGCGCTGTGTGTGTTTGTCCATGCTGTGTGTGTGTGTATCTGTGTGTGTGCTTGAATTTTGTAACGACATTGTGTGTAACTTATTGTTGCAACTTCAAAACAAATGAATGAAATACATATTGGTAAAGTTCTTACTGTAGTATTTCTCTCAAACGATACATTCAATTTTCTTCATGTCTGTCTGTTGTCTGAAGCAGCCGAGGGAGGAGATTAAGGCACACTGACAGGCACGTTGGAATGGTGGGCGGGGAGGACTAGCCTTAAAGGCGCAGTATGAAAAAAAAAAAAAAAACGCTACTTGATGCTAAACTCATAAAAGGTATAATAAAAAATCGGATGGGTGTTTTGAGCTAAAACTTTACAGACACATTCTGGAGAAAGAAAAAAAATTATAATAAATCTTTAAAAAGGGGTAACCTAGGTGCTTTTTAATGCAATGCATTTAAACATCAGCATTTTGCTCTATTCTTAACCATAAGTAATAACAAAGACACACATTCAGGATTAATCTACACAGTGGCAAAAGTTGAACTATTTTGAAACTTGAAAACTGCAAAATTTGAGATTGGTAAATGAAGATTGGTAAAACGTTACCTGGTCTGACGAGTCTCCATTTCTGCGGTAATGTTTGAATGGTAGGGTCAGAATTTGTGATCAACAACATGAAAGCATGGATCCATCTTGCCTTGTATCAACGGTTCAGGCTGGTGGTGGTGGTGGTGTAAAGGTGTGGGGATTTTTTCTTGCCACACTTTGGCCTCATTAGTACCAATATGACTACAATGTACCTTCTTCTGATGGTTGGCTCCAGCAGGATAATGCAACATATCATAAAGTGCAAATCATCTCAGACTGGTTTCTCAAATGGCCTCCATAGTCACCAGATATCAATCAAATTGAGCATCATCATGGATATCCAGCCAACTAATCTGCAGCAACAGCATGATGCTGTCATGTTAATATGGACCAAAAGCTCTATGAATCTATTGTATGCCACAAAGGATTAAGGCAGTTCCGAAGGCAAAATGTGGTCCAACACGGTACTAGTAAGTTGTACCTAATAAAGTGGCTGGTGAGAGTAATTAAAACATAATAAAAAGTTAATAATGGCTTTTAAACCATGCCTTAGTAAATCTCATTTAACTGCTGATGTTTTGACTTACCTTGTCATTTATGCCGTAATGTCTCAGCTATCACATCTCACAGAAGATGTTGATTTGCCTACGGATTACGAGTCATGCTTTTGTCCTTACTGGCAATACATGTCCTATTTTTATCTAGCTTTACCTCTGCTTGTCTAAGGAACAGGGTAGAAAATATCTTCCTTAAACTGAGAAACAAAATCTGAATATATGCTCTCACTTTAAAACTAAATAGTTAATCAATATAATTTAAATATTTTAGGTATTACTTTACTTGTTTATAAGACTGCCATGACAACTTTATAATCATGACATGACATGAGATAGATTTTATGCATGCTTATGGCAGCTGTTATTAAGTTTCATTCACTCAGTCATTTTAAATGCAAAGATGACATTATTTGATATTTCTTGACATAAGGTAATATGGTGCTACCATAGATATATGATTTTAAATATGATTATGAACATCTAAGTGTATAAATCTTTAGATGACATTGTTTTAAGTCTGACAACTGACCAGACAGTTAAGAAAAACCATCTTCATGATTTGATGTCACCCGTTATACTATATACATTACAGTATAGAATAAAGGTATTTTATATATTACATATACAAATTAAATATCTAGTTTTTGCAACATTCCATTTTAAGCAATATTCTGCTTTAAAACATTGTCATAATAATTTATATCATCTGATGCAAAAGAAATTATGATAATTTTTGACAATTTTACCCATGTAGCCCTACATTAAAGTATACTGACAGTCTGCTCTGAATAGAAGAGAAAATCAGCATATTCTGTTCCTCTAGTCCACTGATTTCCAAATCTCGTCCTCGATTACCTCCAGCAGTTAATAATATGGATGTCTCACTAATCTGATACCACAATTTCAAGCTTAGAAGTCAGTATAAACAAGCCGATAAGTAAATCAGATAGGTTTTATCAGGATGACTTTAAATATGTACACAATGTGCTCGAGGATCTGAATCAGCTTTAAAACATTAGAAATACCTGCTTATTGTTGTAGTTACAGGAAACATTTGCGGCTCTGATGAGGATGAGTGTAGATGACAGCTGCCCATCTGTGACTGCTGAATGCTCTGGAGCCCTGCGAGAAAACTGCTGTCCTGGCCTGCGCAAACCTTCTGCTCAAATACACACACACACACGCTTGAATATGTAGTTTATGAAGACTCTTCATTCACGTGTTGCAATTTATACTGTCAAAGACAGTTATTGTATGGCCTTACTCTACCTCTACCCCTACACTTAACCCTCATAGGACACCAGTGGCAACTTTTGAATTATGAGTACACAATATGTCCTCATAAACCATCTACAAAGTACAAAGTAACACCTAGGTCATAACTATGTCATTAAACAATGTACACACAAACACACAAGCATGCAAACACACACACACACACACACACACACACACATACACACACTCAGATGTTATATTCTATCCCCTTACCCTAACCCTATCCAAAACAGAACCCTCAAAATATTTTTTTACATTACACACACACTATCATATGTTTATGAAGACTCTCCATTCACATGATGCAATTTATACTGTTAAAAAAACTTTTTTAACCTCACAGTAAACCAGGGGCAAACTTTAAATGTTGAAATTCTTTATTAATAAATTTAACCTTTAAATTATGAGGACACACAGACACACACACACACACACACACACACACACACAGTATATTCTATCCACACTGTTAACCATTACTGTAGATTATGCAGTAAATAACTGTAAAATAGCCAGTGTTTTGCTGTAATAAAACGAAACAGTATTTTACTGTAAAAGGAGCAGGATTTGTATGGAATTTTGTAGTGCAAAGAATAAATTACAGTAATTTACTTTATGTACCCATTACAGATAGTTACTGTGATAATAAATGGTAAATTACTGCTCAACCATTATTACCCCATGTATATATATATATATATATATATATATATATATATATATATATATATATATATATATATATATATATATATATATATATTTATTTATACTGTTCAGTTTTGGTATGTGAATGGTCAGTATTGAGGAGAAAGTGAGACAATGCATTGATGATAAGCTAAATTTCTCTGCCGCCATCTTTGTGTTTTCTTTGGTTCCTTTTATGTTTTTAACATTGAGTATCAGGAGTCAACCAATGTCACAGAGCTAATTGAAAGGTAAAGATATCGACGAGATGCATTTAAAGGCAAAAATATTCACACAGAGCAACCAAATTATCACAATCATTTTTATAACTTTGTTTACTTTTCTATAATTATTATAATTAGCCTAGTTTAGCCTATAGTTAAGCTTTTAAATTGCACTTTAAGCTGAATATTAGTATTTTGCTAAATAAAAATGTGTTATTTAAAAAATATCTTAAACAGCACATACATACATTTTTGCAGAGACTCAATGAATTTGTTTGGAAAACTTCAAATGAAGTAGGTAAAATGGCATTAACAGTATAGTATAAAGACTTTCCTAAATAAATGTATTAATCAGGTTATTTGTTTTTTTAGTATTATTATTACTACAGGTTTGGAACAACATGACGATCAGATTATTTATTTATTTATTTTTTTGCTTTGGATGAAGTTTTTATATTTTTATTGTTTTTATTCAATGATATGTGCATGATTGTGATAAATGTAGGCAATTCCTTTGAAAATATGCTAGGTACACGGGATGTCAAACTCCTGAAGGGCTGCAGCCCAGCAGAATTTAGTTCCAGCCCTGCTTCAACACACTACTTTTAGATTTAGTTTGATCAGGTGTGTTTAATTAGTATAACTGCACTGTTACTCTGTAGGTGTGCAGTAAATAACTGTAAAATAGCCAGTGTTTTGCTGTAATAAAAGGAAACATTTATTATTTATTAACACATATTATTTTACTGTAAAAGGAGTAGACTTTGTATGAAATTGTGTAGTGCAAAGAATAAATTCCAGTAATTTACTTTATGTACTCATTTTAGAAAGTAACTGACAATAAATAGCAAATTACTGTTGTGTTCAACCATTACTGTCCCATCTTCTCTGACGGTTTATGTTGCTATTTATAGAGACGTGCATTTTAAAGGCAGAAAATAATGATTTAGGCATCACCACACACTCCCACAGGCTGTCTGTCTTATTCTAAACACAAAGGTGTTAGAAAGAGTTTTCAGAAAATGCTGGCCCTTTAAGGGAGCCAGGTGTTTGATTTGTTTACTGCTGAGTGTGCTCTATTCTCTGTCCATCAATTCAGATGTAGAGTCTGATGTTTTAGGCTTTAAATAAGAATCTACGACGAGTAAGTAAAATGTGTTCAAATGTTTTTGAGGGTTTCTAAAATAAGGCTGTGTTTTAAGTTGTATTGTTTTTATCTTGAACTGTGTACTTGAAAGCTACATTGTTAGCTAGTTAGCCTCTCCTCATATAACTTCTAACATTACTTTTGTTTAAGTATTTATTGGATATTGCATACTGCCATAATGTACAGATGCTAACAGTTGTATGTATCTTTCTGGCAACTAAGCCAAAATTAAATTCCTTCATCTCAGTAAGGTAACATGTGCACATCATCACAGGGAATCACAAAAACATGATACACATAGCCATCCACACAAAAAAGCTCCACTGTCCGGTCCCAGGTTGTGAGTTTGTTGCTAAGTATTTTTCCGAGCAGTGTTGCCACCTATGAATTTATATTAGAAACAATAAAAAAGTTTGAGTCATGAGATAATTATAACAACAAAAGATTGGATCCTTTGGTTTTTCGGTGTTGCCAACTTTATTTTTATTTTTTATAATTATTTTAAACTTTTTATTGAGATTTGGCACAGTTTTTAATTATTTAAAACTTTAAAATTTAAAATAATTATGTTGTGTTTTTTGCTGTTCATTTGCTGATTTACCTTCCTGCAGATTTCAGTTGCTATCCATATCAAACACCCCTAAACCAATTAATTAGGACCTGAACACCACTTGATAATTACAGGCAGGTGTGTTTGATATGGGTAGCAACAGAAATCTGCAGGAAGGTAGATATCCAGGAACAGGATTGAGCACTCCTGCTATATACCATGGGGGTCAAACTCCAAGTTCCTGGAGAACTGCAGCGCAGCAGAGTTTAGTACCCACCCTGCTTCAACATTACCTGTAGATTTCTAACAAGCCTTAATTAGTTTGATCAGGTGTGTTTAATTAGAGTTACAGCTTAAAGTCCCGGTCACACTGCTTTTTTTCTCCCTTTAGACTTCCATTCATACACATGTGAGTACTGCAGACCTGGAATGATAGCTCATGCGACAAATTTCATAATTCGCAGCATTGGAAAGATCAAGCTTGGAGAACGCTGACATGCGAAATCTAGTGATGGGCAAAGCGAGGCTTCATGAAACACTGAAACAGTTGAAGCAAATGAGTCGAAGCTTCGAAACGTTTCGAAACACGTCTCTACAGTGGCACCTAGCGGTCATTTTAAAATATTGCACTAAAAAGAGCTTCAATGAGAAGCGCTTCGTCTAACAGGCGAATTATATGATATGTTGTGGAACGGTGCAATACTAGCAGTTTGGGGGAGTGGTTAGTGTTCACAACTAAAACGTTTAGACCATGGGTTCGAATCTGACATAAGTAAAAGTCACAAAGTATATCATTATCGTGTTGAATAAGTAATGATGGTGCCACATCTGAATGAGCAGTGATAATAAATACTTTGGTCATAAAATATGAACATTAATGAAAGACACAATGTCAATGTTTTTACAAATAAAGATTTTTATTTAAAAATATTAAATGTTCTGCTGTGGATGGACTAAGCCTGCTTCTTTTTTTACAAATTATTTCTCCAGCCTTTGAAAAAATCCTCTCACAGGGCACACTTGTTGCAGGCATACACAAATACTTTTGTGCAAGCACATACAAATTTGGGAAAATTTTTTCTCTTTCCTTCCAGTATTTTAGTGGATCTTCATTTCTTGGCAAAAACGCATCAGTTATGTATTTTTTTACTTCAACAGTGGCATCAGCTGTAGCACTGCTTGTCAAGTTGGATTCCCGGACACGGTTATCAAAAAGTTCCCATAAACTGTCCTGGCTTTCTGCTGGTGTTGTTGATGATGATGATGACGACGATGATGATGGCATCGATGCTGACATCTGTGGATCTGATGTGGGAAAAAAAAAAATTAATTACAAAGTCTAAACTCATGTCAAACCTATATGAAGTTGCATAATACATGAAAAGTAAAAGGGCTCACCATGACTTGTTTGGTTGCGCATAAGTGAAGCACACTCCATTGTGAGATGCCTTTCAGCCTCCTGGCCTTTGCCAGTATTTCCAAAAGCCACCGTTTTAAACCTTGGGTCTAGCAGTGTAGCCAATGCCAATGTTCTGAAGGACTCATACCCACCACATCTCGACTGGAGTCCTTCTTGCAGGTGTGAGCCTGTGCAAAACAAGAGCAAAGCAGATTAATTATGTTACTGACAACAATATTAAACTTATGGCCAGTGACAGTATGGCTATTGGGGCTTACCTAACTGGACAACTGATTCCTGCTTGGCAAGGCCTTTTTTCTCAGTTAGCTTATGCTGCAACATCCGGTAGAGTGGTATTAGCTTTGAGGCTGAGACTCTCTGTTCTTCTGATAACTCAGTTGTTGCAAGTTTGAATGGTTGCAATAATGACATGGCTTCTTGAACAACATCATACACTGAAAAAAATTATTCAGAGATGACTCGTTGGATTTACTAAATTTTTTTACTTAAGGTGGTTGTAAACAATTTATCTGTGTTGAATTTAAACAAACAAATTAAGTTAAACATTAATAAACTTAATTTTTTTGTTTAAATTCAACACAAATAAATTGTTTGCAACAGTTCTGCATGCAACACTTTTTTCAGTGTACTCCATACTGGACAACAGAGCAGTATCAGCCTTTAAACTAGAAATTGCTGCAGCCACTGGCTCTCGTTGTTCAAACAAGCGTTGCAACATGTCATAGGTGCTGTTCCATCTGGTTTCCACTTCTTGTATGAGTTTTAAAGTAGGTCTGCCCATCAAGGTCTGCATTTCTTCAAGTTTGTCCTTTGCTTTGCAGCTTGATCTAAACAACCCCACAATCTTTCTGGCTTTCTGGCGAATTTCACTGACAAGTGGGGTTTGATCTAGGGCCTTTTTCACAATTAAATTTAGATTGTGTGCAAAACATGGAATGTGCCGTAGATGAAGTAGTTGGGCACTTAACATCATGTTGGATGCATTGTCGGTCACCAAACACTGCACTTTGGAGGTTATTCCCCACTCAGACATGAGCAAAGTTTTAGCCTCCATGAGATGCTGTGCAGTGTGTGTTTGGTAAAATCTTACAACACCCAATACAACAGTTGCCATCTTTGCTTCAGGTGTTATAAAGTGGCACGTTACACCAAGGTATCCATCCATATTAATGGAGGACCACATATCCGCTGTGAGGCTAACAAATTGTGCCTTCTGTATGTCCCCCATAATCTTCTCCTTGGTGCTGTTGTATTTTTCCATGACCATTGTTTTAAGTGCCTTGCGAGATGGGAGAACATAGCTTGGATCAAGCTTGTTCACAAAGGCCCTGAAACCCATATCTTCCACAATGGTGAAGGGCTGCAGATCCTTCACCACCATGTCTACAAGAGCCTCATCCAGTTCCTTTTGTCTGCCTTAAAAAAGGAATACAACCTACTTTCAGTCAAATATACTTAAGAGATTTAGCCTGAAATAGCTTAAACACACACAAATAATTAATTTTAAATACAGTGTCGTATTTGTCAGGTGTCACATTTAGATATTCACTGTAAAGTTTGTTAATGGGATGTTATATTGCAGGGCTTAGGTTGACGTAAGCTTACGTCTATATGTAAAATAAGAATTTTTTAAACACTGTCTCAACACTTTGTATTCACAATTAGATTTCATTCATTGCATACCTTGCTTAGATGACCCAGCAGTGTGACTAGCAGGTCTAGGTACAGGGCCATCCTCTGCACCACCCAAAATGGCAGGATGAGTGCTCCTCAAATGGCGCATCATGGATGATGTATTATTGCAATAGGCTAGCTGCCTATCACAATACATGCATCTCACTTTATTCGGTGTTTCCAAATGGAAATGCTCCCACACCACAGATGGACGGCATCTCTTGCGTGGAGCATCCATTACTATTCTTTCTATCTATCTATCTATCTATCTATCTATCTATCTATCTATCTATCTATCTATCTATCTATCTATCTATCTATCTATCTATCTATCTATCTATCTATCTATCTATCTATCTATCTATCTATCTATCTATCTATCTATGCAATACTATACACTATCTAAAATATGCATATGTATGCCTATATGGTTGTATGTGTATGCCTATGGATGTATATGTATACCTATGTGGATGTATGTGTATGGATGTATATGTATGCCTATAAATGTATCAATGTATCAGCAAATGTATCCTATAACTATTTGTCAGTGTCTATAGCCTGTCTATCAATAAAGTTTTAATGTAGCTTAAATATGCACTATAAATGTCTCTAAATCGCAAAATATCTCTCCTCTCACAAAAACCCACGAATTGAACATGAGATAACACCATTTTTATCCTTTTTTTGAAATTAGATTCAGACAGATGTGCGATTGTGATTTGTTTACGACCCTGTCAATCAAACGCTGATTCGGCAGGTATGCCACGTCCCGAAACACTTGGGCCGCCCTGATGCTTTGGATCTCTTTAGCCACGTGACCTGGGTGTTTCGAATCCCTTCAGTCACGTGACCCCAGTGTTTCGGATCATGCTTCGGTGCAGTGTTTCGAAACACTTGCGCTTCGGGATCTCGAAACTGTGTCGAAACGTCAGTTTCGCATCAGCCATCCCTAGCGAAATCACATCATGTGATTGCTTGAGACCAATCACAGATCAAAACATGACCTCTCTGGCTTGCTTTTTCAATCTCTAATTATTTTGTTTAATTCCACTACTCGCTTTGTTTAATTCCACTTCGCAGTGCAGTATGACAGAATTTTGCAAGCTCAAACGTTAATGTGACCGCAGCTTACTGTGCAGACCTCTGCTGATTTCTTAATTTTGTTATACTTTTTCTGTTATTTATTTGTTTGGTGCCAAAACAATAAAATAAATTTGTCTAAAAATATGCCTTCTATTTTTTAATAACAGCTAAGAATACTGATTAATTTTAGTAACACTACAATAATTATATATGACATACTATTAATGTGTATGCAGTATAATGCTGTGATTTGTAAAACTACAATCCAGTAATTAACTGTACAGTTTCCAGTTAGTTACCACTGCTGCTCTATTACAGTTATTAACTGGCAACACTGTTGCCAGCCACTCACTGTAATGGTTCAGTTACAGTAAATAACTGGCAACACTGTTGCCAGCCACTCACTGTAATGGTTCAGTTACAGTAAATAACTGGCAACACTGTTGCCAGCCACTCACTGTAATGGTTCAGTTACAGTAATTAACTGGCAACACCGTTGCCAGTTACTTACTGTAACCGAACTTTTACAGTGAGTGGCTGGCAACAGTGTTGCCAGTGTTCTACTGTAAAAAAACCTGGTAAGGTCTAACAGTGCACTTTCTCCAACCCTATCCAAAACAGAACCCTTAAAGCCCCTAAACCAAACCCTCAGGGTAAACTAGTGGCAAATTTTGAATGTCGAAAGACCCTATTAAGAAAGTTTTGTGTTACTACAGACATGTTAATACACAGCTGTCAATCAATTTGTTGGGTGGGGAAATCGCACTGCTATGTCATGTTGCAGTGGGCCTCAAAATGAGAGGGATTTGGATCCTATTTTAATGTCCGAAATTTTGAAAAAAATGTATCACTGTAATATGACCATGGACAATCTATACCTGCACACAGTTTTGTCCAAACAGCTTATAAAAAATAATTTTCATCATACACTGTTAGACCTTACCGGGCGTTTTTACAGTAGAATACTGGCAACACTGTTGCCAGTTACTCACCGTAAAAGTTTGGTTACAGTAAGTAACTGGCAACAGTGTTGCCATTTAATCACTGTAACTGAACCATTACAGTGAGTGGCTGGCAACAGTGTTGCCAGTTATTTACTGTAGCTGAACCAATACAGTGAGTAGCTGGCAACAGTGTTGCCAGTTATTTACTGTAACCGAACCATTACAGTGAGTAGCTGGCAACAGTGTTGCCAGTTAATTACTGCAATAGAGCAGTAGTGGTAACAAACTGGAAACTGCGTACAGTTAATTACTGTACACTGTTAGACCTTACCAGGTTTTTTTACAGTAGAACACTGGCAACACTGTTGCCAGCCACTCACTGTAAAAGTTCGGTTACAGTAAGTAACTGGCAACGGTGTTGCCAGTTAATTACTGTAACTGAACCATTACAGTGAGTGGCTGGCAACAGTGTTGCCAGTTATTTACTGTAACTGAACCATTACAGTGAGTGGCTGGCAACAGTGTTGCCAGTTATTTACTGTAACTGAACCATTACAGTGAGTGGCTGGCAACAGTGTTGCCAGTTAATAACTGTAATAGAGCAGCAGTGGTAACTAACTGGAAACTGTACAGTTAATTACTGTATTGTAGTTTTACAAATCACAGCATTATACTGCATACACATTAATAGTATGTCATATATAATTATTGTAGTGTTACTAAAATTAATCAGTATTCTTAGCTGTTACTAAAAAATAGAAGGCATATTTTTAGACAAATTTATTTTATTGTTTTGGCACCAAACAAATAAATAACAGGAAAAAGTATAACAAAATTAAGAAATCAGCAGAGGTCTGCACAGTAAGCTGCGGTCACATTAACGTTTGAGCTTGCAAAATTCTGTCATACTGCACTGCGAAGTGGAATTAAACAAAGCGAGTAGTGGAATTAAACAAAATAATTAGAGATTGAAAAAGCAAGTCAGAGAGGTCATGTTTTGATCTGTGATTGGTCTCAAGCAATCACATGATGTGATTTCGCATGTCAGCGTTCTCCAAGCTTGATCTTTCCAATGCTGCGAATTATGAAATTTGTCGCATGAGCTATCATTCCAGGTCTGCAGTACTCACATGTGTATGAATGGAAGTCTAAAGGGAGAAAAAAAGCAGTGTGACCGGGACTTTAAGCTGTAACTCTAATTAAACACACCTGATCAAACTAATTAAGGCTTGTTAGAAATCTACAGGTAATGTTGAAGCAGGGTGGGTACTAAACTCTGCTGCCCTGCAGTTCTCCAGGAACTTGGAGTTTGACCCCCATGGTATATAGCAGGAGTGCTCAATCCTGTTCCTGGATATCTACCTTCCTGCAGATTTCTGTTGCTACCCATATCAAACACACCTGCCTGTAATTATCAAGTGGTGTTCAGGTCCTAATTAATTGGTTTAGGGGTGTTTGATATGGATAGCAACTGAAATCTGCAGGAAGGTAAATCAGCAAATGAACAGCAAAAAACACAACATAATTATTTTAAATTTTAAAGTTTTAAATAATTAAAAACTGTGCCAAATCTCAATAAAAAGTTTAAAATAATTATAAAAAATAAAAATAAAGTTGGCAACACCGAAAAACCAAAGGATCCAATCTTTTGTTGTTATAATTATCTCATGACTCAAACTTTTTTATTGTTTCTAATATAAATTCATAGGTGGCAACACTGCTCGGAAAAATACTTAGCAACAAACTCACAACCTGGGACCGGACAGTGGAGCTTTTGTGTGTGGATGGCTATGTGTATCATGTTTTTGTGATTCCCTGTGATGATGTGCACATGTTACCTTACTGAGATGAAGGAATTTAATTTTGGCTTAGTTGCCAGAAAGATACATACAACTGTTAGCATCTGTACATTATGGCAGTATGCAATATCCAATAAATACTTAAACAAAAGTAATGTTAGAAGTTATATGAGGAGAGGCTAACTAGCTAACAATGTAGCTTTCAAGTACACAGTTCAAGATAAAAACAATACAACTTAAAACACAGCCTTATTTTAGAAACCCTCAAAAACATTTGAACACATTTTACTTACTCGTCGTAGATTCTTATTTAAAGCCTAAAACATCAGACTCTACATCTGAATTGATGGACAGAGAATAGAGCACACTCAGCAGTAAACAAATCAAACACCTGGCTCCCTTAAAGGGCCAGCATTTTCTGAAAACTCTTTCTAACACCTTTGTGTTTAGAATAAGACAGACAGCCTGTGGGAGTGTGTGGTGATGCCTAAATCATTATTTTCTGCCTTTAAAATGCACGTCTCTATAAATAGCAACATAAACCGTCAGAGAAGATGGGACAGTAATGGTTGAACACAACAGTAATTTGCTATTTATTGTCAGTTACTTTCTAAAATGAGTACATAAAGTAAATTACTGGAATTTATTCTTTGCACTACACAATTTCATACAAAATCTACTCCTTTTACAGTAAAATAATATGTGTTAATAAATAATAAATGTTTCCTTTTATTACAGCAAAACACTGGCTATTTTACAGTTATTTACTGCACACCTACAGAGTAACAGTGCAGTTATACTAATTAGACACACCTGATCAAACTAAATCTAAAAGTAGTGTGTTGAAGCAGGGCTGGAACTAAATTCTGCTGGGCTGCAGCCCTTCAGGAGTTTGACATCCCGTGTACCTAGCATATTTTCAAAGGAATTGCCTACATTTATCACAATCATGCACATATCATTGAATAAAAACAATAAAAATATAAAAACTTCATCCAAAGCAAAAAAAATAAATAAATAAATAATCTGATCGTCATGTTGTTCCAAACCTGTAGTAATAATAATACTAAAAAAACAAATAACCTGATTAATACATTTATTTAGGAAAGTCTTTATACTATACTGTTAATGCCATTTTTACCTACTTCATTTGAAGTTTTCCAAACAAATTCATTGAGTCTCTGCAAAAATGTATGTATGTGCTGTTTAAGATATTTTTTAAATAACACATTTTTATTTAGCAAAATACTAATATTCAGCTTAAAGTGCAATTTAAAAGCTTAACTATAGGCTAAACTAGGCTAATTATAATAATTATAGAAAAGTAAACAAAGTTATAAAAATGATTGTGATAATTTGGTTGCTCTGTGTGAATATTTTTGCCTTTAAATGCATCTCGTCGATATCTTTACCTTTCAATTAGCTCTGTGACATTGGTTGACTCCTGATACTCAATGTTAAAAACATAAAAGGAACCAAAGAAAACACAAAGATGGCGGCAGAGAAATTTAGCTTATCATCAATGCATTGTCTCACTTTCTCCTCAATACTGACCATTCACATACCAAAACTGAACAGTATAAATTTATATATATATATATATATATATATATATATATATATATATATATATATATATATATATATATATATATATATATATATATATATATATATATATACATGGGGTAATAATGGTTGAGCAGTAATTTACCATTTATTATCACAGTAACTATCTGTAATGGGTACATAAAGTAAATTACTGTAATTTATTCTTTGCACTACAAAATTCCATACAAATCCTGCTCCTTTTACAGTAAAATAC
Organism: Danio rerio; assembly: GCF_049306965.1. Lineage (NCBI taxonomy): Eukaryota > Metazoa > Chordata > Actinopteri > Cypriniformes > Danionidae > Danio > Danio rerio. Next base: position 51,872,226 of record NC_133180.1, on the reverse strand, counting down.
TGTTTCGTTTTATTACAGCAAAACACTGGCTATTTTACAGTTATTTACTGCATAATCTACAGTAAGGGTTAACAGTGTACTGTAGGGTTACAACTCACAGCATTATACTGCATACACATTAATAGTATGTTATAGCCTTACTAAAATTAATTAGTATTCTTACCTGTTATTAAAAATAGAAGGCATACAAATTTAGACAAATGTATTTTATGGTTTTGGCAGCAAACAAATATACAACAGAAAATGTATAACAAAATTAAGAAATCAGCAGATATAAATATCATCTTACATATTACAGGTCTGCACAGTAAGGCTGCGGTCACACTAACAATTGAGCATGCAAAATTCTGTCATACGGCACTGCGAAAAGTAGTGGGATTAAACAAAATAATTAGAGATTGAAAAAGCAAGCGACTGGTCCATAGTTTAAATTTTTGTTCAGACAGGTCATAATTTGATCTTTGATTGGTCTCAAGCAATCACATGATGTGATTTTGCAAGTCAGAGAACTCCAAGCTTGAACTTTCCAAAGCTGCGAACAGTGAAATTTTTCGCATGAGCTAGCATTCCAGGTCTGCAGCATTCACATGCGTATGAATGGAAGTCTAAAGGGAGAAAAGTGCAGTGTGACTGGGACTTTAAGCTGTAACTCTAATTAAACACACCTGATCAAACTAATTAAGGCTTGTTAGAAATCTACAGGTAATGTTGAAGCAGGGTGTGAACTAAACTCTGCTGCGCTGCAGTCCTCCAGGAACTTGGAGTTTGACCCCCATGGTATATAGCATATTTTTAAAGCAATTGGCAACATTTATCACAAATACATATCAAATAAAAAAAATGCACGCATGCGCACACACACACACACACACACACACACAGAAAGTGCTGCAGTAAAATGTGTTTCTCTCTCCTCAATGCTGACCATGCAAAAAAAAAAAAAAAAAAACTAAACAGCAAAAAACACAAAATATTTATTTTATTTTTTAAAGTTTCGAATAATTAAAAAATAAGCATATGAAAACACACACATACTATCAAATCCAAAGGATCCAATCTTTTATTGTTATAATTATTATCTACTTTAAAATCTCATGACCACAAACTTTTCTATTGTTTCTAATATAAATCCATAGGTGGAAACACAGCTCTGAAAAATACTTAGCAACAAACTCACAACCTGGGACCTGACAGTGGAGCTTTTGTGTGTGGATAGTTATTTGTATCATATTTTTTGTGATTCCCTGTGATGAATTCTGTGCACATGTTACCTTACTGAGGTGATGGAATTTATTGGTTTTTATGTGCATAAACTTTTAGCATCTGTACATTATTGCAATATGCAATATCCAATAAATAAATATACTTAAAGCGAGGAGAGGCTAACTAGCTAACAATGTAGCTATCAAGTACACAGTTCAAGATAACAACAATATAACTTAAAACACAGCCTTATTTTAGAAACCCTCAAAAACATTAACACATTTTACTTACTCATTGTAGATTTTTATTTAAAGCCTAAAACATCAGACTCTACATCTGAATTGATAGACAGAGAATAGAGCACACTCAGCAGTAAACAAATCAAACACCTGGCTCCCTTAAAGAGCCAGCATTTTCTGAAAACTTTTTCTAATACCTTTGTGTTTAGAATAAGACAGTCTGTGGGAGTGTTGTGAGGCCTAAATCATTGTCTTCTGCCTTTAAAATGCACGTCTCTATAAACAGCAACATAAAGCTTCAGAGTAAATGGGACAGTAATGGTTGAACAGTAATTTGCCATTTATTGTCACAGTACATAAAGTAAATTAGTGTAATTTATCCTTTGCATTACACAATTCTATACAAACTCTGCTCCTTTTACATTAAAACACTGTTTCCTTTCATTACAGAAAAACACTGACTATTTTGCAGTTATTTACTGCATAATCTACAGGGTAAGCGTGCAGTTAAGCTTTAACCCTAATTAAGCACACCTGATCAAACTAAATCTAAAGGTAGTGTGTTGAAGCAGGGCTGGAACTAAATTCTGCTGGGCTGCGACCCTCTAGTAGTTTGACACCCCTAGAGCATAGCATATTTTCAAAGCAACTGCCTACATTTATCACAATTATGCACATATTGTTTAATAAAAACAATTAAAATATGCAAACTTCATCCATAGGAAAAAAAAATTATAATAAATAATCTGATCCTCATGTCGTTCCAAATCTGTAGTAATAATAAAAAAACACAAAAATGACATGATTAATACATTTTTTTTAGGAAAGCCTTTTTACTATACTGTTAATGCCACTTTTACTTACTTTAATTGAAGTTTTCTAAACAAATTCATTGAGTCTCTGCAAACATGTATGTATGTGCTGTTTAAGATATATATTTTTTAAATAACACATTTCTACTAGTCATTTATGTAGCAAAATACTAATATTCAGTTGAAATTGCAAATTAAAAGCTGAACTATAGGTTAAATTAGGCAAATTAGACTAATTATAGAAACGTAAACAAAGTTATAAGAATTATTATGACAATTTCTTTGCTCTGTGTGAATATTTTTGCCTTTAAATGCATTTCATCCATATCTTATGCTTAGCTTTTAATGATCTCTGTGGCATTGGTTGACTCCTGATACTCAATGTTAAAACATAAAAGAAACCAAAGAAAACACATGACTGCAGTGAAATTCAGCTTATCATCAGTGCAATGTCCCACTCTCCCCTCAATACTGACCATTCACATATCAAAACTGAACAGTAAAAACATATAAATATATAGAATTATATAATAAAAATAAATAGCAACATAAAGCATCAGAGTAGATGGGGCAGTAATGGTTGATCAGTAATTTACCATTTATTATGACAGTAAATATCTGTAATGGGTACATAGAGTAAATTACTGTGATTTATTCTTTGCACTACAGAATTTCATACAAATCCTGCTTCTTTTACAGTAAAATACTGTTTCCTTTCATTACAGCTAAACACTGGCTATTTTACAGTTATTTACTGCATAATCTACAGTAAGGGTTAACAGTGTAGGTGCTCTTTGAAGGGATTGAAAAGAGCATATTCTTTTCCATGAGTGAAATTACTGAATCTAAACACAAGAACTTGAGAAAAATATCAATTTTAGAAAATTCAAATGACACTTAGGCAATTTTGCATCTGAACTTCTCATATGCAAAACCTGACTTTAGGACAAAAAGATGGAAATTACATAATTTTTTCATATATCTTACTTTGATTATAGCTACTCAGCTAACATAAAAACGACTGTCATAAATCCTAGTATCTCCAAAAGCCCGCCTTTAAGAGGCTCTGATTGGTTAGCTAACATAATGTGTTGTAATTCGTGGATCAGCTGCTAGTCAGAGTAGCTGTTAGCCATATTAGTTTATATACACATTAAGCCAAGGACCTCTTTAAGCAAGAATTATTTTGTTTTTGATTTTATACGCATCAAAGAGGTTTGGCTTCCCTGCCGGTTCAGAAACAAGCTATTCACTTGTAAGCATGTGCTATGTGTTCTCTACACCAAGTCTGTGATGTTGTCCACTTCACTCAAGTTTTTTATTAGCTTGCTCTCCGAACGCCCTCAGGCAAGCCACATCCAAGAGCTCCTTTATGAGAGACCATAACAATGACAGAAAAAAAACTAGATTGACTCAGAAGCCTCTAGGCCTGCTTCATTTTTGAGATCCAAGCACTGGCCTATTCAGTCAGGCATGAGAAAAGATAAATAAACAAACAAGCTGACTGAAAGCTACTTTCAGGGCCCAGAAAGCAAAGCGCATTGGTCTTATTAGCCCTTGACAAATCAGTTCATTAGTCACACAAGAGAAGCATCAGATTCCATTGAAATATGCACATCTTGTTAGAGGCATTCAAGCTTTATTTGCAGAGTGAGCAGTGAAGATGTGATGCTGTGTACAGGGCACATAAACCTTTTTAAATAGTGCTGTGGATATTTAAAAACAAATGATTATATTATATTATATTATATTATATTATATTATATTATATTATATTATATTATAATATTATTGAAATTCTTTATTAATAAATTTAACCGTTAAATTATGAGGACACACACACACACACACACACACACACACACACACGCACACACACACACACACACACACACACACACACACACACACACACACACACACACACACACACACACACACACACACACACACACACAGTATAATCTATCCCCTTTTTCCAACCCTATTCAAAACAGAACCCTTAAAAGATTTTTTTTTACATTAATACAAACACATTCACAATATGAATTATAATTTGTTAGTCATTCACGTAATGCAATTTATACTTTAAAACAAATGCCCTGCCCCTACACCAAACCCTCAGAGTAAACTAGTGGCAAATTTTAAATGTCGAAAGACCCTATTGAGAATTTTTTTTGTTACAGCGTACATGTTAATACGCAGTTTACATTTACATTTACATTTAGTCATTTAGCAGACGCTTTTATTCAAAGCGACTTACAAATGAGGACAAGGAAGTAACTTACATAACTATAAGAGCAACAATGAATAAGTGCTATAGGCAAGTTTCAGGTCAGTAAAGTCTAAGAAGGAAAGTATTAGTACTTTTTTTTCTTTTTCTTTTTTTTCGGGTACAGTTAGTGTGATATCCAGAGAGGCAATTGCAGATTAGGAAGTGAAATGGAGACTAAATAGTTGAGTTTTTAGTCGTTTCTTGAAAATAGCGAGTGACTCTGCTGTTCTGATGCAGTTAGGGAGTTCATTCCACCAACTAGGCAGATTAAATGTGAGCATTCGCGAAAGTGATTTCTTCCCTCTTTGGGATGAAACCACGAGGCGACATTCATTCACAGAACGCAAGTTTCTGGAGGGCACATGGATCTGCAGAAGTGAGAGCAGATAAGAAGGAGCAAGGCCAGAAGTCACTTTGTAGGCAAACATCAGAGCTTTGAATTTGATGCGAGCAGCAACTGGCAGCCAGTGCAAACGGACTAGCAGCGGAGTGACATGTGCTCGTTTAGGTTCATTGAAGACCACTCGTGCTGCTGCATTCTGGAGCAGCTGAAGAGGCTTGATAGAGTTAGCTGGAAGCCCAGCTAGTAGAGAGTTGCAGTAATCCAGTTTGGAGAGAACAAGAGCTTGAACAAGGAGTTGAGCTGCATGTTCAGATAAGAAGGGTCGGATCTTTCTGATGTTATAGAGTGCGAATCTGCACGATCGAGCACTTCTAGAAATGTGGTCAGAGAAGTTTAGTTGGTCATCAATCGTTACTCCAAGGTTTTTCACTATTTTGGATGCAGTAATGGTTGCCCCATCCATCTGGATTGAAAAGTTATGGTGTAGAGTCGGGTTGGCAGAAACTACAAGCATTTCCGTTTTTGCGAGGCTCGCTGAAGATGATGATCTTTCATCCAGTGTGAAATGTCTAACAGGCAGGCTGAGATGCAAGCTGGAACCGAGGGATCATCAGGATGAAAAGAAAGATATAGCTGGGTATCATCAGCATAGCAGTGGTAGGAGAATCCATGTCTCTGGATGACTGGTCCTAGAGATGACGTGTAGATGGAGAATAGAAGTGGCCCAAGAACAGAGCCTTGAGGTACCCCAGTGTTTAGATGCTGTAGGTTAAACACCTCTCCCCTCCAAGACACCCTGAATGACTTGATTGACTTGATTGAACACTACTTTCTCCAGAATCTTGGCCATGAATGGAAGCAGGGATACTGGTCTGTAGTTTTCAAGTAGTGTATGGTCCAGGTTGGGTTTCTTTAGCAGTGGGGTTACCCTAGCCTGCTTAAATGAAGTGGGGAATAAACCAGAGTCAAGAGATGTGTTAATTATCTGAGTCAGTGTTGGTATGACTGCAGGAGAGATGGCTTGCAAGAGATGAGAGGGAATGGGATTGTGTGGACAGGTGGTTGCATGGCTAGATAGCACGAGTTTGGACACCTCAGACTCAGAGAGCTGAGTAGGCGAGGCGAGGATTAGTGGCATTGTTGATTTTCTGACGGAAATATGTCTGCTTTGCAGAAGTAACTTCAGCCGAGAAAGAAGACAGAAGAGCTTGGTATGTTAAGAGCTGTGCAGGATTTTTAGTTTTCTGCCAAATTCTCATTGCAGCCCGAAGTTTTGAGCAATGCTCACAGAGAGCATCCGAGAGCCAGGGTGCAGGAGAACTGGCACGGGCTGGCCTGGATGCAAGAGGACATAATCGGTCTAGACATGATGCTAGTGTGGAGCAGAGTGTATCAGTGGCACTGTTCGTATCAAGTGCAGAGTTTGCAAGATGGAGGAAGAGAGTCTGAAACAATGGTGGATAGTCTATTGGGTGAGAGAGAGTGTAGGTTTCTGCGAAAGGTAACCAGTGTTGGAGTGTGTGGCGGCTCAGGAGTAATGTGGATGTTGAGGGACAGAAGAAAATGATCGGATAATTGTAGTGGAGTTACTATTGATTGATCAGCGAAGCAGTGTCGTGTGTAAATAAGGTCTAGCTGATTACCTGATTTGTGGGTAGCAGAAGTAGGTGCTCTTTTTAGGTCAAAAGAGGCAAGCAGAGTCTGAAAGTCAGCAGCTTGCGGTTTCTCAATGTAAATGTTAAAGTCACCTAGCACCAACAAGGGAGTGTCATAATTAGAAAAAGATGAGAAAAGAACATCCAGTTCATCTAAGAAGTGATCTAATTTACCCGGTCGCCGGTAGATGACAACCACATTTATGTAGAAGGGGTGGATAATGGTGACTGCATGGAATTCAAAGGAGCTGATTGTTGACAGGTACGGTAAGTTCTCCCCTCTCCCTGTCTGACGAGGAGTGTGGGAAAAAGAGAAATTACCAGAAAGAGTAGCATGTGTAGCAGTGTCCTCCAGCCTCAACCAGGTCTCAGTTAGAGCCATGAGATTATAGTCAGAATATGTAGCTATGGAGGTAATAAAATCTGCCTTGTTAACAGCTGATTGACAATTCCAGAGGCCCACGGAGAGAGAGAGTTGTGAAATAGCAGATACATGTATTGAACGAAGGTTGTGAGGATTACGCCTACAGCGTCCCTCCCGTGTTTTGCGAGTGTTAGTAACAACAGGAATCACATAATAAAAACATAATAGAAAACACATAATAGAAAACACATAATAAAAGTGCAATGACAACAAAAAAAATAAGTGTAAAGATAAAGTAAAACAAGAAAGTAAGTACAAGAAAGAACCACCGTCTGTCTTGCTGTGAGGCGATTTTACCCAATGTGCCACTGTGCAGCCCATATTATATTATATTATATTATATTATATTATATTATATTATATTATTTTATTTTATTTTATATTTAAATATATATATATATATATATATATATATATATATATATATATATATATATATATATATATATATATATATATTTTATTATTTTTTTTTTTTATAAAGTTAATTAACAAATTATCAGAAAATAGTTTGATTTTAGAAGTGAGAGTTTAAAAAAACGCCAATAACTTGATTTTCATTTTACTGGTCAATTTTAAAATTTTCCATATATTTTTGGGGCTTTTACATGCCCAACTTTGAAACATTGCATGTACGATATCGTGGCCTTCAACCCCAAATTTAAAGCATTGTTGGCATTTGAATTTTAAAATTGAGAGTAATAACAAAAAAAGACAGCTAATGTTTACATTTTTAGGATTCTACATTTTCTTTTTCCCGTGAATCTTTTTGTTATTTTATTTCCATGACTTTTTTTCAGGTGGGGTTCAAGTGGTTTGAAAGACCCCTCTCACTGACCAAATCCAGAATTTAACCCCTATATGAGCTCATTTATTTTATTTTTGACAGTATGCCACTATCAATTGTGAAAATAATAGATAGAAGAAGGCTTTAAGACAAATTAATTTTTTAATTATTTAAGTGGCCAAATTCTGACTGAGAAAGTTGAATGAGTTTCTATTTGCCCATAGGCTACAGTTTTTATTTTAAAACAAATTTTACCAGATTACTATTTTTTTAAAGATTGATAATAATGATTACAGTTAAAATCCAAATTTGTATATATATATACTTCATTGTAAAATAGTATGCTAAGCACTAAGAAATATTTTTGATGCATCAAAAAGTGTGGTAATGATAACCATCTGACAAGCTGATCCAGCAAAGATTAGTTCTTAAAAAGTGACTAAAATGCATAATTAACTGCAAAAAATGACCACTTTTTCAGAAAAAAAGAACCACCCCTTTCTGGCGGCAGGCCTGATTATCAGGGGTGGATTTAATGAATAAGCCAGGCAAGAGGTCGGTTAGGGCCCCAGGAGGTCAAGGGCCCCTAAAAAATATCTAGAAGTATAAATTATGCCTATAAACCATAAATAACATTGTTTTCTATCATATTTTGTATAGTGAGAGTTACACAATTTTATCAAAATTTTAATGTAATTAAATATTATATGCGGTGGCGCAGTAGGTATGCTGTTGCCTCACAGCAGAAAGGTCGCTGGTTAAAGTCTCGGCTGGGTGAGTTGGCATTTCTGTGAGGAGTTTGCATGTTCACCCTGCGTTCGCTTGGGTTTCCTCCGGGTGCTCCGGTTTCCCTGGATAATTTTGAGCTTTTGTCAGCTAATTTCAGCTTCCGGGTGTAAAATTATTTTTGGGGCTGGATCAAAATCGGCGACGTAGCGCAGTACTGCAAGTGCAATGATGATGCGTCGGTTTCTCATTATTATTAATAGCGGAGTTTTCTTATCCTATGAGAAGAGCCGGTTGCTTAATTATTCATGACTGCGCGTGCTTTCCGAAGGCAAGACAGACCTGCCAGTTTCAAGCAAGCTGTGAGACAGGGAGTCACGGACCCACGGCACGCAGTAGCCGTTCATGAAGGCTCGTATGTGTTTGTTTCCATGATCCACGGGGTTTGTTGCATGTTTTTTCCCCGCTATCTTGTAAATGCCGATCATACAGCAAAGCTGTGTGTGTGCTGCAAGAATTTTTGTCGGGAGAGCAGTACGAGAATTGAAGAATGGCGGACGTTGACTTTTATCAGGAGTTCGTTCACATTCAGACACATGGCCGTGCTGCTGTGTTTGCCTTAATCCTCCAGATTACCAGCAGGGCTAATAGTTAAAATAGGCAGGTCAGGAGACCTGCTGCACTGAGTCTGCATTTAGATCTATAATAGACCCTGGGGTTGTGGGAGAATCCTCATTTATAGTGTTTACATGAACACACTTATCTTTATAATGATATAAATTATGGTTATGTGTATATGAAATTACGAATAACAAATGTAGTATGGCATTAAATTACTGTTTATTTTTTTGCATTTTAACTTTGTGAACTATAAACTCATGTGTTTCATTTTGTACAACAGTTGGCTCACTGAAGTAGACTTTAACCGAAAGTGGGGGGTGTCATGACCCTTTAATTACATTTCCATACATTCTTTCGCGCACACACCCGGTCTGTCATCTACACTGATTTACAACCACAGCTGTCTCCGTTCTCCGTTCTCCGTTGATTACCTGGACTATATATTCAGTCATTTATCCTCTGTCAGTTGGTCGTTGTTGTCTTATTGGTATGTGTTCCTGATTCTTGTTCTTGTATCTTGTTATAGTCTAGTTCGAGTTTAATCTGTCTTAGTTTCTTGTTTTGTTTGTTTGTTTGCTATTTGGTTACTTTGTACCTTGGAGATTTTTTTATTTTTGTCACTTTCACTGCACTATACATCAAATAAACTGCACTTGGATTCTACACCTGTTTTTGTTCCTGTTTTGATCACGCTAACATGACAAGATATGTTTCTGCACAAATAATAGCCTAACACACATACATACTGATTCACATACACGTACAGCCAACTTGGTTTATTTAATTGACCTATAGCTCATGTCTTTGTACTATGGGTGAAACGTGAACATGGGGAGAACATGCAAACTCCACACAGAAATGCCAACTGGCCCTGTTGGGACTCAAACCAACGACATTCTTACTGTGAAGCAACAGTGCCACTGAGCCACCGTGTTGTCGTTTTATCACTAATGTTATGTTACTAAGTATAATCTAAGAAACAACACTTTTGACAAACAAAAGTGAGATTGATAAGTTATTGACGACACAACTAGAACAGGAAACCTGGGAAGACATAGAAGTCTTGTAAGTCATTGTGGCCAAGTGCTAAGGCTTTTCTTTTAGTAATACAGTTGTCAATGGCAGATGAAGAGTTCAAATAATCTGAAAATATGACTACCGCATGCCAGCCGCTTTCAGGGTGTCTGGCTCCACCAGACTTGCAGTCTGAGCTCCTGACTGCCCCCTTGACCCACACATCCAGGGTCTCTGACACCAGCGGGCTGCCTCTCTATCTGGGCTTGCAGTCTAGGCTTCTTAGGGGTTCTTTGCCCTCCACCTCCAGGTTCTCTGACCCCAAAGAGCTCTCCCGGGGGCCAGACACTCTCCCTAGGTTTGCAGTCTGGGCTCTTGAGGGCCTCTTTGCCCTCCACCTCCTGGGTTTCTGGCCCCTGCGAGCTGTCCCTGGGGCCAACCACTCTCCCTGAGCTTGCAGACTGAGCCCAGAGGACAGCTTGTTGGACAGAAAAGCCTTGAGATGGAGGGGAAGGGGCCCTCTTGTGCCTAGAATGCACTTGTATGGAGAGTGTCTGGTCCCAGGAACAGTTTGCTGTGGTCAGAGGCCCTGTAAGTAAAAGGCAAGGTGCCAGGGTGTCTGAACCCAGCTAGATGTCTCTGGGGACAGCCACTCTCCCTAGGCTTGCAGTCTGGACAACTGAGTACCCCTTGCTCTCCACCCACAAGGCGCTGACCCCAGCAAGCTCTTCTGGGGGCCAGCCAATCTCCCTGGGCTCACTTTCTGGGCTCCTGAGTGCCCTTTTCCCTCCGTCTATAAGGCCCTATAAGGGGATGGCAAGGGTCCTCAGCAGCCCAATCTTCAAGCCCAGGTAGAGTGGCTGTCCCCAGGGACAGCTCGCTGGGCCAGAGAGCATTGAGTTGGAGGGCAAGGGGCCCTCTTGAGCCTTGACTACAAGCCCAGAAAGAATGTCTGGCCCCCGGGAAAGCTTGCTGGGGTGAGTGGACCTGTAGGTGGAGGACAAGAGCCCTCAGGAGCCCAGACTGCAAGCCCAGGGAGATAACTGGCCCCCGGGAAAGCTTGCTGTGGTAAGAGGATCAGAAGGTGGAAAGCAAGGGGCCCTCATGAGCCTAGACTTCAAGCCAAGGCAGAGTGGCTAGCCCCAAGAACAGCTCACTGGGGTCAGAGGCCCTATAGTTGAAAGGCAAGGGGCCCTCAGAAGCCCAGACTGCAAGCCCGAAGAGAGTGGCTGGCCCTAAGGACAGCTCGCTGGGCCAGAGAGCCTTAAGGAGCCCTCAAGAGTCCAAACTACTAGCCCAGGGTGAGTGGCAGGCCCCTGGGGCAACTCACTGGGGTCAGAAACCCTGGAGCTGGAGGACAAGGGGCCCTCAAAAGCCAAAACTGCATGCCCAGGGAGAGTAGCTGGCCCATGGGGCAGCTTGCTGGGCAAGAGAGCCTTCAGGTTGAGGGCAAGGGGCACTCAAGAGCCCAGACTGCAAGCCTAGAGAGAGTGGCTGAACCCAGGGACAGCTTGCTGGGGTCAGAGCCCCTGTAAAACAGCTCATGCTAGGATCAGAGACCCCAAGATGGAGGGCAAGGGTGCCCTCTGGGGCCCAGACTGCCACACCAGGAAAATCGGTGGATTCCTGGGTAGCTTGCTGGAGTCAGTGACCTCTAGTTAGAGGGCAAGGGGTCCCTCTGGGGCCCAGACTGCAAGTCCAGGGAGAGGTGGACCCTTGGGTAGCTTGCTGGGGTCAAAGACCGCTTGGTTGAGAGCAAAGGGCCCCTTTGGGGCACAGACTGCAAGTCCAGGGTGAATGGTGGGCCCCAGGGTAGCTTGCTTTAGTCAGAGACCCCTTAGGTGGAGGTCAAAGGGGCCCTCTGGGGCCCTTACTGCAAATTGAGGTAGATATGTTGGCCCCTGGGAAGCTTGCTGGGGTCAGGGATACCTTAGGTGGAGGGCAGGGGGGCCCTGTGGGGCCAACGCTGCAAGTCCAGGGAAAGAGGTGGGCCCCAGGATAGCTTTTTGGGGTCAGAGAGTCCTAGGTAGAGGGCAGGGGGCCCCTTTGGGGCACAGACTGCAAATCCAGGGAGAATGGTGGTCCCCTGGGTAGCTTTGTTGGGTCAGGGACCCCTAGGTGGAGGGTAAGGGGGCCCTCTGGGGCCCACACAACAAGTCCAGGAAGAGAGGTGGACCCCCGGGTAGCTTGCTTGGATCAGAGACCCCTAGGTGGAGGGCAAGGGGGCCCTCTGGGGCCCAGACAACAAGTCCGGGGAAAGAGGTGGAACCCTGGGTAGCTTGCTAGGGTCAGAGACACCTAGGTGGAGGTCAAGGGGGGCCTCTGGGTCCCAAACTGCATGTCCAGGGAGAGTGGTGGGCCCATAGGTAGCTTGCTCGGCTCAGAGACCCTGGGACCCCTCTGGGGCCCAGACTACAAGTACAGAGAAGGAGGTGGGCCCCTGGGTAGCTTGCTGGGGTCAAAAATCCCTAGGTGGAGGGCAAGGGGCTCCTTTGGGGCTCAGACTGCAAGTCCAGCGAGATTAGTGGGCCCCTGGGTAGCTTGCTTGGGTCAGGGACCCCTAGGTGGAGGGCAGGGAGGCCCTCTGGGTCCCAGACTGCAAGTCCAGGAAGAGTGGTGGGCCCCTAAGTAACTTGCTGAGTCAGAGACCCCTAGGTGGAGGGCAAGGGAGCCATCTGGGTCCCAGACAACAAATCCAGGGAGAGAGGTGGACCTCTTGGTAGCTTGCAAGGGTCAGAGACCCCTAAGTGGAGGGCAAAGGAGGCCTCTGGGTCCCAAACTGCAAGTCCGGGGAGAGTGGTGGGCCCCTAGGTAGCTTGCTGGGGTCAGAGACCCCTAGGTGGAGGGAAAAGAGGGTCTCTGGGGCCCATACTGCAAGTACAGAGAAGGAGGTGGGCCCCTGGGTAGCTTACTTGGTCAAAGACCCCTAGGTGGAGAGAAAGGGGCCCTCTGGGGCCCAGACTGCAAGTCCAGGGAGAAAGGTGGGCCCCTGGGTAGCTTGCTGGGGTCAGAGACCCCTAGTTGGAGGGCAAAGGGGCCCTCTTGGGTTTAAACTGCAAATCCAGGGAGAGTGGTGGGCCCCTGTGTAGCTTGCTGGGGTCAAAGACCCCTAGGTGGAGGGCAAGGGGGCCCTCTGGGGCCCAGACTGCAAGTCCAGGGAGAAAGGTGGGCCCCTGGATAGGTTGCTGGGGTCAGAGACCCCGAGGTGTAGGGCAAGGGGCCCCTCTGGGGCTCAGACTGCAAGTCCAGCGAGATTAGTGGGCCCCTGGGTAGCTTGCTTGGGTCAGGGACCCCTAGGTAGAGGGCAAGGGGGCCCTCTGGGGCACAGACTGCAAGTCCAGGGATAAAGGTGGGACCCTGGGTAGCTTGCTGGGGTCAGAGACACTTAGTAAAGGGCAAGGGGGCCCTTTGGGGGCCAAATTGCAAGTCCAGGGAGAAAGGTGGGACTCTGGGTAGCTTGCTGGGGTCAGAAACCCCTAGGTGGAAGGCAAGTGGGCCCTCTGGGTCCCAGACTGCAAGTCCAGTGATAGAAATGGGAACCTAAGTAGCTTGCTGGGGTCAGAGACCCCTAGTAAAGGGCAAGCGGACCCTCTGGGGCCCTTACTGCTAGTCCAGGGAGAGAAGTGTGCCCCTGGGTAGCTTAATGGGGTCAGAGACACCAAGATGGAGGGCAAGGGGGCCCTCTGGGGCCCAGACTGAAAGTCCAGGGAGAGAGGTGGACCCCTGGGTAGCTTGCTGAGATCAGAGACCACTAAGTGGAGGACAAGGGGGCCCTCTGGGGCTCAGACTGCAAGTCCATGGAGAGTGGTGGACCCCTGGGTAGCTTGCTGGGGTCATGGACCCCAAGGTGGAGGGCAAGTGGGCCCTCTGGCTCCCAGACTGCAAGTCCAGGGAAAAAGGTGGGCCCCTAGGTAGCTTCCTTGGGACAGGGACCCCTAGGTGGAGGGCAAGGGGGCCCTCTGGGTCACAGACTGCAAGTCCAGGGATAGTGGTGGGCACCTAGGTAGCTTGCTGGGATCAGAGACCCCAAAACGGAGGGCAAGGAGGCCCTTTGGGGCCCAGACTGCCAGTCCAGGGGGATTGGTGGATTCCTGGGTAGCTTGCTGGGGTCAGTGACCCCTAGACAGAGGGCAACTGTGCCCTCTGGGGTCCAGACTGCAAGTCCAGGGAGAGAAGGGCCCCTGGGTAGCTAGCTGGGGTCAGAGACCCCTTAGGTGGAGGGCAAGGAGGCCCTCTGGGGCCCTAACTGCAAGTTCAGGTAGATAGGTTGGCCCCTGGGAAGTTTGCATGGGTCAGGGACACCCTAGACGGAGGGGGCCCTGTGGGGCCAAGGCTGTAAATACAGAGAAGGAGGTGAGATCCTGGGTAGCTTACTGGGGTCAAAGACCGCTTGGTTGAGAGCAAGGGGCCCCTATGGGGCACAGACTGCAAGTCCAGGGTGAATGGTGGGCCCCTGGGTAGCTTCTTTTGGTCAGAAGGCCCTAGGTGGAAGGCAAGGGGGCTTCCTGGGGCCTCTACTGCAAGTCCAGGGAGAGAGGTGGACCCCTGGGTAGCTTGCTGGGGTCAGAGGCCACTAGGTGGAGGGCAAGAGGGCACCCTGGGGCCTCTACTGCATGTTCAGGGAGAGAAGTGGACCCCAGGATAGCATGCTGGGGTCAGAGGCCCCTAAGTGGAGGGCCAGGGGGCTTCTTGGGGCCTCTACTGCAAGTCCAGGGAGAGAGGTGGACCCCTGGGTAGCTTGCTGGGGTTGTAGGCCCCCAGGTGGAGGGCCAGGGGGCTTCTTGGGGCCTTTACTGCAAGTCCAGGGAGAGAGGTGGACCCCTGGGTAGCTTACTGGGGTCAGAGGCCCCTAGGTGAAGGGCAAGGGGGCACCCTGGTGCCTATACTGCAAGTCCCGGGAGAGAGGTGGACCCCTGGGTAGCTTGCTGGGGTCAGAGGCCACTAGGTGGAGGGCAAGAGGGCACCCTGGGGCCTCTACTGCATGTTCAGGGAGAGAAGTGGACCCCAGGATAGCATGCTGGGGTCAGAGGCCCCTAAGTGGAGGGCCAGGGGGCTTCTTGGGGCCTCTACTGCAAGTCCAGGGAGAGAGGTGGACCCCTGGGTAGCTTGCTGGGGTTGTAGGCCCCCAGGTGGAGGGCCAGGGGGCTTCTTGGGGCCTTTACTGCAAGTCCAGGGAGAGAGGTGGACCCCTGGGTAGCTTGCTGGGGTCGTAGGCCCCCAGGTGGAGGGCCAGGGGGCTTCCTGGGGCTTCTACTGCAAGTCTAGGGAGAGAGGTGGAACCCTGGGTAGCTTGCTGGGGTCAGAGGCCCCTAGGTAGAGGGCCAGGGGGCACTCTAGGGCCTCTACTGCAAGACCAGGGAGAGAGGTGGACCCCTGGGTAGCTTGTTGGGGTCAGAGGCCCCTAGGTGGACGGCCAGGGGGCTTCGTGGGGCCTCTACTGCAAGTCCAGGGAGAGAGGTGGACCCCTGGGTAGCTTGCTGGGGTCAGAGGCCCCTTGGTGGAGGGCCAGAGGGCACCCTGGGGCCTATACTGCAAGTCCAGGGAGAGAGACGGACCCCTGGGTAGCTTGTTGGGGTCAGAGGCCCCTTGGTGGAGGGCCAGGGGGCACCCTAGGTCCTATCTTGCAAGTCCAGGGAGAGAGGTGGACCCCTGGGTAGCTTGCTGGGGTAGATGCCCCTAGGTGGAGGGCCAGGGGGCACCCTGGGGCCTCTACTGCAAGTCCAGGGAAAGAGGTGGACCCTGGGTAGCTTGCTGGTGTAAGAGGCCCCTAGGTGGAGGGCCAGGGGGCTTCCTGGGAAATCTACTGCAAGTCTAGGGAGAGAGGTGGACCCCTGGGTAGCTTGCTGGGGTCAGAGGCCCCTAGATGGAGGGCCAGGGGGCACCCTGGGGCCTCTACTGCAATTCAAGGAAGAGAGGTGGACCCCTGGGTAGCTTGCTGGGATCGAAGGCAGCTAGGTGGAGGGCCAGGGCGCTCCGTGGGGCCTCTACTGCAAATCAGGGGAGAGAGGTGGACCCCTGGGTAGCTCGCTGGGGTCAGAGGCCCCTAGGTGGAGGGTCAGGAGGTACCCTAGGGCCTCTACTGCAAGTCCAGTGAGTGAGGTGGACCCCTAGTGAGTTTGCTTGGCAGAGAGGCCCCTAGTTGGAGGGTCAAGGGGCACCCTGGGGCCTCTACTGCAAGTCCAGGGAGAGAGGTGGACACCGGGGTAGCTTGCTGGGGTCATATGCCCCTAGGTGGAGGGCCAGAGGGTACCCTATGGCCTCTACTGCAAGTCCAGGGAGAGAGGTGGACCCCTGGGTAGCTTGCTGAGGTCAAAGGCCCCTATGTGGAGGGTCAGGGGGCTTCCTGGGGCTTCTACTGGAAGTCTAGGGAGAGAGGTGGAACCCTAAGTAGCTTGCTGGGGTCAGAGGCCCCTAGGTGGAGGGCCAGGGTGCACCCTGGGGCCTCTACTGCAAGACCAGGGAGAGAGGTGGATCCCTTAGTAGCTTGTTGGGGTCAGAGGCCCCTAGGTGGACGGCCAGGGGGTTTCGTGGGGCCTCTACTGCAAGTCCAGGGAGAGAGGTGGACCCCTGGGTAGCTTTCTGGGGTCAGAAGCCCCTTGGTGGAGGGCCAGGGGGCACCCTGGGGCCTATACTGCAAGTCAAGGGAGAGACGTGGACCCTTGGGTAGCTTGTTGGGGTCAGAGGCCCCTTGGTGGAGGGCCAGGGGGCGTCCTGGGGCCTCTAATGCAAGTCCAGGGAGAGAAGTGGACCCCTGGGTAGCTTGCTGGGGTCAGAGGCAACTAGGTGGAGGGCCAGGGGGAACCCTAGGGTCTATACTGCAAGAGCAGGGAGAGAGGTGGACACCTGGGTAGCTTCTTAAAGTCAGAGGCCCCTAGGTGGAGGGCCTGGGGGCACCCTAGGGCCTATCCTGCGAGTCCAGGGAGAGAGGTGGACCCCTGGGTAGCTTGCTGGGGTACGAGGCCCCTAGGTGGATGGGCAGGGGGCACCCTGGGGCCTATACTGCAAGTCCAGGGTGAGAGGTGGACCCCTGGGTACCTTCCTGGGGTCAGAGTTCCCTAAGTGGAGGGCCAAGAGGTACCCTAGGGCCTCTACTGCAAGTCCAGGGAGATGGGTGGACCCCTGGGTAGCTTGATGGGGTCAGAGGCAACTAGGTGGAGGGCCAGGGGGCACCCTGGGGCCTCTACTGCAAGTCCAGGGAGAGAGGTGGACCCCTGGGCAGCTTCCTGGGGTAAGAGGCCACTAGGTGGAGGGCCAGGGGGCTTCCTGGGGCCTCTACTGCAAGTCTAGGGGGAGAGGTGGACCCCTGGGTAGCTAGCTGGGGTCAGAGGCCCCTAGATGGAGGGCCAGGGGGCACCCTGGGGCCTCTACTGCAATTCCAGGGAGTGAGGTGGACCCCTGGGTAGCTTGCTGGGATCAAAGGCCCCTAGGTGGAGGGCCAGGGGGCTCCGTGGGGCCTCTACTGCAAATCCAGGGAGAGAGGTGGACCCCTGGGTAGCTCGCTGGGGTCAGAGGCCCCTTTGTGGAAGGCAAGAGGGCACCCTGGGGCCTATACTGCAAGTCCAAGGAGAGAGGTGGACCCTTGGATAGCTTTCTGGGGTCAGACGCAATTAGTTGGAGGCCCAGGGGGCACCCTGGGGCCTATACTGCAAGTCCAGGGAGAGAGGTGGACCCCTGGGTAGCTTGCTGTTGTCAGAAGCTCCTAGGTGGAGGGCAAGGGCGCACCGTGGGGCCTCTAGTGCAAGTCCAGGGAGAGTAGTGGACCACTGTGTAGCTTGCTGGGGTCAGAGGCCCCTTTGTGGAAGGCAAGGGGGCACCCTGGGGCCTATACTGCAAGTCCAGGGAGAGAGGTGGAACATTGGATAGCTTTCTGGGGTCAGACGCAACTAGTTGGAGGGCCAGGGGGCACCCTGGGGCCTCTACTGCAAGTCCAGGGAGAGAGGTGGACCCATGGGTAGCTTGCTGGGGTCAGAAGGCCCTAAGTGGAGGGCCAGGGGGCAACCTGGGGCCTATCCTGCGAGACCAGGGAGAGAGGTGGACCCCAGGATAGCTTGCTGGGGTCAGAGGCCCCTAGGTGGAGGGCCAGGGGGCTTCTTGGGGCCTCTACTGCAAGTCCAGGGAGAAAGGTGGACCCCTGAGTAGCTTGCTGGGGTCGTAGGCCCAGAGGTGGAGGGCCAGGGGGCTTCCTGGTGCTTCTGCTGGAAGTCTAGGGAGAGAGGTGGAACCCTGGATAGCTTGCTGGGGTCAGAGGCCCCTAGGTGGAGGGCCAGGGGGCACCCTAGGGCCTCTACTGCAAAACCAGGGAGAGAGGTGGACCCCTGGGTAGCTTGTTGGGGTCAGAGGCCCCTAGGTGGACGGCCAGGGGGCTTCGTGGGGCCTCTACTGCAAGTCCAGGGAGAGAGGTGGACCCCTGGGTAGCTTGCTGGGGTCAGAAGCCCCTTAGTGGAAGGCAAGGGGGCACCCTGGGGCCTATACTGCAAGTCCAGGGAGAGAGGGGGACCCTTGGGTAGCTTGTTGGGGTCAGAGGCCCCTTTGTGGAGGGCCAGGGGGAGTCCTGGGGCCTCTAATGCAAGTCCAGGGAGAGAAGTGGACCCCTGGGTAGCTTGCTGGGGTCAGAGGCAACTAGGTAGAGGGCCAGGGGGAACCCTAGGGTCTATACTGCAAGTCCAGGGAGTGAGGTGGACCCCTGGGTAGCTTCTTAAAGTCAGAGGACCCTAGTTGGAGGGCCAGGGGGCACCCTAGGGCCTATCCTGCGAGTCCAGGGAGAGAGGTGGACCCATGGGTAGCTAGCTGGGGTAAGAGGCCCCTAAGTGGAGGGCCAGGGGGCACCCTGGGGCCTCTACTGCAAGTCCAGGGAGAGAGGTGGACCCCTGGGCAGCTTCCTGGGGTAAGAGGCCCCTAGGTGGAGGGCAAGGAGAAACCCTGGGGCCTCTAGTGCTCGTTCAGGGAGAGAGGTGGACCCCTGGGTAGCTTCCTGGGGTAAGAGGCCCCTAGGTGGAGGGCCAGGGGGCTTCCTGGGGCCTCTACTGCAAGTCTAGGGGGAGAGGTGGACCCCTGGGTAGCTTACTGGGGTCAGAGGCCCCTAGATGGAGGGCCAGTGGCACCCTAGGGCCTCTACTGCAATTCTAGGGAATGAGGTGGACCCCTGGGTGGCTTGCTGGGATCAAAGGCCCCTAGGTGGAGGGCCAGGGGGCTCCGTGGGGCCTCTACTGCAAATCCAAGGAGAGAGGTGGACCCCAGGGTAGCTCGCTGGGGTCATAGGCCCCTAGGTGGAGGGTCAGGAGGTACCATAGGGCCTCTACTGCAAGTCCAGGGAGTGAGGTGGACCCCTAAGTAGTTTGCCTGGCAGAGAGGCCCCTAGGTGGAGGGCCAAGGGGCAGCCTGGGGCCTCTACTGCAAGTCCAGGGAGAGAGGTGGACCCCTGGGTAGCTTGCTGGGGTCGTAGGCCCCCAGGTGGAGGGCCAGGGGGCTTCCTGGGGCTTCTACTGCAAGTCTAGGGAGAGAGGTGGAACCCTGGGTAGCTTGCTGGGGTTAGAGGCCCCTAGGTAGAGGGCCAGGGGGCACTCTAGGGCCTCTACTGCAAGACCAGGGAGAGAGGTGGACCCCTGGGTAGCTTGTTGGGGTCAGAGGCCCCTAGGTGGACGGCCAGGGGGCTTCTTGGGGCCTCTACTGCAAGTCCAGGGAGAGAGGTGGACCCCGGGGTAGCTTGCTGGGGTCAGAGGCCCCTTGGTGGAGGGCCAGGGGGCACCCTGGGGCCTATACTGCAAGTCCAGGGAGAGAGACGGACCCCTGGGTAGCTTGTTGGGGTCAGAGGCCCCTTGGTGGAGGGCCAGGGGGCGTCCTGGGGCCTCTAATGCAAGTCCAGGGAGAGAAGTGGACCCGTGGGTAGCTTGCTGGGGTCAGAGGCAACTAGGTGGAGGGCCAGGGGGAACCTTAGGGTCTATACTGCAAGTCCAGGGAGAGAGGTGGACCCCTGGGTAGCTTCCTAAAGTCAGAGGCCCCTAGCTGGAGGGCCAGGGGGCACCCTAGGTCCTATCTTGCAAGTCCAGGGAGAGAGGTGGACCCCTGGGTAGCTTGCTGGGGTAGATGCCCCTAGGTGGAGGTTCAGGGGGCACCCTGGGGCCTCTACTGCAAGTCCAGGGAAAGAGGTGGACCCTGGGTAGCTTGCTGGTGTAAGAGGCCCCTAGGTGGAGGGCCAGGGGGCTTCCTGGGAAATCTACTGCAAGTCTAGGGAGAGAGGTGGACCCCTGGGTAGCTTGCTGGGGTCAGAGGCCCCTAGATGGAGGGCCAGGGGGCACCCTGGGGCCTCTACTGCAATTCAAGGAAGAGAGGTGAACCCCTGGGTAGCATGCTGGGATCGAAGGCAGCTAGGTGGAGGGCCAGGGGGCTCCCTGGGGCCTCTACTGCAAATGCAGGGAGAGAGGTGGACCCCTGGGTAGCTCACTGGGGTCAGAGGCCCCTAGGTGGAGGGTCAGGAGGTACCCTAGGGCCTCTACTGCAAGTCCAGTGAGTGAGGTGGACCCCTAGTGAGTTTGCTTGGCAGAGAGGCCCCTAGTTGGAGGGCCAAGGGGCACCCTGGGGCCTTTACTGCAAGTCCAGGGAGAGAGGTGGACACCGGGTTAGCTTCTGGGGTCATAGGCCCCTAGGTGGAGGGCCAGAGGGTACCCTACGGCCTCTACTGCAAGTCCAGGGAGAGAGGTGGACCCCTGGGTAGCTTGCTGAGGTCAAAGGCCCCTATGTGGAGGGTCAGGGGGCTTCCTGGGGCTTCTACTGGAAGTCTAGGGAGAGAGGTGGAACCCTAAGTAGCTTGCTGGGGTCAGATGCCCCTAGGTGGTGGGCCAAGAGGTACCCTAGGGCCTCTACTGCAAGTCCAGGGAGATGGGTGGACCCCTGGGTAGCTTGATGGGGTCAGAGGAAACTAGGTGGAGGGCCAGGGGGCACCCTGGGGCCTCTACTGCAAGTCCAGGGAGAGAGGTGGACCCCTGGGCAGCTTCCTGGGGTAAGAGGCCCCTAGGTGGAGGGCAAGGAGGCACCCTGGGGCCTCTAGTGCTCGTTCAGGGAGAGAGGTGGACCCCTGGGTAGCTTCCTGGGGTAAGAGGCCCCTAGGTGGAGGGCTAGGGGGCTTCCTGGGGCCTCTACTGCAAGTCTAGGGGGAGAGGTGGACCCCTGGGTAGCTTGCTGGGGTAAGAGGCCCCTAGATGGAGGGCCAGGGGGCACCCTAGGGCCTCTACTGCATTTCCAGGGAATGAGGTGGACCCCTGGGTAGCTTGCTGGGACCAAAGGCCCCTAGGTGGAGGGCCAGGGGGCTCCGTGGGGCCTCTACTGCAAATCCAAGGAGAGAGGTGGACCCCATGGTAGCTCGCTGGGGTCAAAGGCCCTTAGGTGGAGGGTCAGGAGGTACCCTAGGGCCTCTACTGCAAGTCCAGGGAGTGAGGTGGACCCCTAAGTAGTTTGCCTGGCAGAGAGGCCCCTAGGTGGAGGGCCAAGGGGCAGCCTGGGGCGTCTACTGCAAGTCCAGGGAGAGAGGTGGACCCCTGGGTAGCTTCCTGGGGTCAGAGGCCGCTAGGTGGAAGGCCAGGAGGTACCCTGGGGCCTCTACTGCAAGTCCAGGGAGAGAGGTGGACCCCTGGGTAGCTTGCTGGGGTCAGAGGCAACTAGGTGGAGGGCCAGTGGGCACCCTAGGGCCTCTACTGCAAGTTCAGGGAGAAAGATTGACCCCTGGGTGGCTTGCTTGGGTAGGATGCCCCTAGGTGGAGGGCCAGGGGGCACCCTTGGGCCTCTACTGCAAGTCTAGTGAGAAAGGTGGACCCCTGGGTAGCTTGCTGGGGTCAGAAGCTCCTAGGTGGAGGGCAAGGGGGCACCGTGGGGCCTCTAGTGCAAGTCCAGGGAGAGTTGTGGACCCCTGTGTAGCTTGCTGGGGTCAGAGGCCCCTTTGTGGAAGGCAAGGGGGCACCCTGGGGCCTATCCTGCAAGTCCAGGGAGAAAGGTGGACCCCTGGGTAGCTTGCTGGGGTACGAGGCCCCTAGGTGGGGGGCAAGGGGGCACCCTGGGGCCTCTACTGCAAGTCCAGGGAGAGAGGTGGACACCTGGGTAGCTTGTTGGGGTCAGAGGCCCCTAGGTTTAGTGCCAGGGGGCTTCCTGGGGCCTCTACTGCAAGTCCAGGGAGAAAGGTGGACCCTTGTGTAGCTTGCTGGGGTCAGAGGCCCCTAGGTGGAGGGTCAGGGGGCACCCTGGGGCCTATCCTGCAAGTCCAGGGAGAGAGGTGGACCCCTGGGTAGCTTGCTAGGGTTTGAGGCGCCTAGGTGGAGGGCCAGGGGGCACCCTGGGGCCTATACTGCAAGTCCAGGGAGAGAGGTGGACCCCTGGGTAGTTTGCTTGGCTGAGAGGCCCCTAGGTGGAGGGCCAAGGGGCACCCTGGGTCCTCTACCGCAAGTCCAGGGAGAGAGGTGGACCCCTGGGTAGCTTCCTGGGGTCAAAGGCCCCTAGGTGGAGGGCCTGGGGGCTCCCTGGGGCCTCTACTGCAAGTCCAGGGAGAGAGGTGGACCCCTGGGTAGCTTGCTGGGATCAGAGGCAACTAGGTGGAGGGCCAGGGGGCACCCTGGGGCCTCTACTGCAAGTTCAGGGAGAGAGGTGGACCCCTGGGTGGCTTGCTGGGGTAAGATGCCACTAGGTGGAGGGCCAGGGGGCTTCCTGGGGCCTCTCATGCAAGTCCAGGGAGAGAGGTGGACCCCAGGTTAGCTTGCTGGGGTCAGAGGCCCCTAGGTGGAGGGCCAGGGGGCACCCTGGGGCCACTACTGCAAGTCCAGGGAGAGAGGTGGACGCCTGGGTAGCTTGCTGGGATCAAAGGCCCCTAGGTGCAGGGCCAGGCGGCTCCGTGGGGCCTCTACTGCAAATCCAGGAAGAGGGGTGGACCCCTGGGTAGCTTGCTGGGGTCAGAGGCCCCTAGGTGGCGGGCCAGGGGGCACCCTGGGGCCTATACAGCAAGTCCAGGGAGAGAGTTGTACCCCTGGGTTGCTTGCTGGGGTCGTAGGCCCCCAGGTGGAGGGCCAGGGGGCTTCCTGGGGCTTCAACTGCAAGTCTAGGGAGAGAGGTGGACCCCTGGATAGCTTCCTGAGGTCAGAGTCCCCTAAGTGGAGGGCCAGGAGGTACCCTAGGGCCTCTACTGCAAGTCCAGGGAGAGAGGTGGACCCCTGGGTAGTTTGCTGGGGTCAGAAGCAACTAGGTGGAGGGCCAGGGGGCACCCTAGGGTTTATACTGCAAGTTCAGGGAGAGAGGTGGACCCCTGGGTAGCTTCCTAAAGTCAAAGGCCCCTATTTGGACAGCCAGGGGGCATTCTGGGGCCTATCCTGCAAGTCCAGGGAGAGAGGATGACCCCTGGGTAGTTTGCTGGGGTACGAGGCCCCTAGGTGGAGGGCAAGGGGGCACCCTGGGGCCTCTACTGCAAGTCCAGGGAGAGAGGTGGACACCTGGGTAGCTTGTTGGGGTCAGAGGCCCCTAGGTTTAGTGCCAGGGGGCTTCCTGGGGCCTCTAATGCAAGTCCAGGGAGAAAGGTGGACCCCTGTGTAGCTTGCTGGGGTCAGAGGCCCCTAGGTGGAGGGTCAGGGGGCACCCTGGGGCCTATCCTGCAAGTCCAGGGAGAGAGGTGGACCCCTGGGTAGCTTGCTAGGGTTCGAGGCGCCTAGGTGGAGGGCCAGGGGGCACCCTGGGGCCTATACTGCAAGTCCAGGGAGAGAGGTGGACCCCTGGGTAGTTTGCTTGGCTGAGAGGCCCCTAGGTGGAGGGCCAAGGGGCACCCTGGGGCCTCTACCGCAAGTCCAGGGAGAGAGGTGGACCCCTGGGTAGCTTCCTGGGGTCAAAGGCCCCTAGGTGGAGGGCCTGGGGGCTCCCTGGGGCCTCTACTGCAATTCCAGGGAGAGATGTGGACCCTTGGGTAGCTTGCTGGGGTCAGAGTTCCCTAGGTGGAGGGCCAGGGTGCTTCGTGGGGCCTCTACTGCATGTCCAGGGAGAGAGGTGGACCCCTGGGTAGCTTGCTGGGGTCTTAGTTCCCTAGGTGGAGGGCCAGGGGGCACCCTGGGGCCTACACTGCAAGTCCAGGGAGAGAGGTGGACCCCTGGGTAGCTTGCTGGGGTCAGAAGCTCCTAGGTGGAGGGCAAGGGGGCACCCTGGGGCTCTAGTGCAAGTCCAGGGAGAGATATGGACCCCTGTGTAGCTTGCTGGGGTCAGAGGCCCCTTTGTGGAAGGCAAAGGGGCACCCTGGGGCCTTTACTGCAAGTCCAGGGATAAAGGTGGACCCCTGAATAGCTTTCTGGGGTCAGAGGCAACTAGATGGAGGGCCAGGGGGCACCCTGGAGCCTCTACTGCAAGTCCAGGGAGAGAGGTGGACCCCTGGGTAGCTTGCTGGGGTCAGAAGGCCCTAGGTGGAGGGCAAGGGGGCACCCTGGGGCCTATACTGCAAGTCCAGGGAGAGAGGTGGACCCCTGGGTAGCTTGCTGGGGTCAGAGGCCTCTAGCTGAAGGGCAAGGGGGCACCCTGGGGCCTCTACTGCAAGTCCCGGGAGATAGGTGGACCCCTGAGTAGCTAGATGGGGTAAGAGGCCACTAGATGGAGGGCCAGGGGGCACCCTGGGGCCTCTACCGCAAGAACAGTGAGAGAGGTGGACCCCAGGATAGCTTGCTGGGGTCAGAGGCCCCTAGGTGGAGGGCCAGGGGGCTTCTTGCGGCCTCTACTGCAAGTCCAGGGAGAGAGGTGGACCCCTGGGTAGCTTGCTGGGGTCGTAGGCCCCCAGGTGGAGGGCCAGGGGGCTTCCTGGGGCTTCTACTGCAAGTCTAGGGAGAGAGGTGGACCCCTTGGTAGATTGTTGGGGTCAGAGGCCTCTAGGTGGAGGGCCAGGGGGCGACCCTAGGGCCTCTACTGCAAGACCAGGGAGAGAGGTGGACCCCTGGGTAGCTTGCTGGGGTCAGGGCCCCCTATGTGGACGGCCAGGGGGCTTTGTGGGGCCTCTACTGCAAGTCCAGGAAGAGAGGTGGACCCCTGGGTAGCTTGCTGGGGTCTGTAGCCCATAAGTGGAGGGCCAGGGGGTACCCTGGGTTCTATACTGCAAGTCCAGAAGAGAGGTGGACCCCTGGGTAGCTTCCTTAGGTCAGAGGCCCCTAGGTGGAGGGCCAGAGGGCACCCGGGGGCATATCCTGCAAGTCCAGGGAGAGAGGTGGACCCCTGGGTAGCTTCCTGGGGTCAGAGTCCCCTAGGTGGAGGGCCAAGAGGTACCCTGAGGCCTCTACTGCAAGTCCAGGGAGAGAGGTGGACCCCTGGGTAGCTTCCTGGGGTCAGAGTCCCCTAGGTGGAGGGCCAAGAGGTACCCTAGGGCCTCTACTGTAAGTCCAGGGAAGAGGTGGACCCCTGGGTAGCTTGCTGGTGTTAGAGGCAACTAGGTGGAGGGACAGGGGGTACCCTGGGACCTATACTGCAAGTCCAGGGAGAAAGGTGAACCCCTGGGTAGCTTCCTGAGGTCAGAGGCTCCTAGGTGGAGGGCCAGGGGGCACCCTGAACCCTATCCTGCAAGTCCAGGGAGAGAGGTGGACCCCTGGGTAGCTTGCTGGGGTCAGAGGCCCCTAGGTGGAGGGCCAGAGGGCACCCGGGGGCATATCCTGCAAGTCCAGGGAGAGAGGTGGACCCCTGGGTAGCTTCCTGGGGTCAGAGTCCCCTAGGTGGAGGGCCAAGAGGTACCCTGAGGCCTCTACTGCAAGTCCAGGGAGAGAGGTGGACCCCTGGGTAGCTTCCTGGGGTCAGAGTCCCCTAGGTGGAAGGCCAAGAGGTACCCTAGGGCCTCTACTGTAAGTCCAGGGAAGAGGTGGACCCCTGGGTAGCTTGCTGGTGTTAGAGGCAACTAGGTGGAGGGACAGGGGGTACCCTGGGACCTATACTGCAAGTCCAGGGAGAGAGGTGAACCCCTGGGTAGCTTCCTGAGGTCAGAGGCTCCTAGGTGGAGGGCCAGGGGGCACCCTGGGCCCTATCCTGCAAGTCCAGGGAGAGAGGTGGACCCCTGGGTAGCTTGCTGGGGTCAGAGGCCCATAGGTGGAGGGCCAGGGGGCTTCCTGGGGCCTCTACTGCAAGTCCATGGAGAGAGGTGGACCCCTGGGTAGCTTGCTGGGATCGTATGCCCCTAGGTGGAGGGCCAGGGGGCTTCCTGGGGCCTCTACTGCAAGTCTAGGGAGAGAGGTGGACCCCTGGGTAGCATGCAGGGGTCAGAGGCTCCTAGGTGGAGGGCTAGGATGCACCCAAGGGCCTCTACTGCAAGAATAGGGAGAGAGGTATACCCCTGGGTAGCTTGCTGGGGTTAGAGGCCCCTTGGTGGAGGGCCAGGGGGCTTCCTGGGGCCTCTACTGCATGTCCAGGGAGAGAGGTGGACCCCTGGGAAGCTTGCTGGGGTCGTAGGCCCCTAGGTGGAGGGCCAGGGGGCACCCTGGGGCTTCTACTGCAAGTACTGGGAGAGAGGTGGACCCATGGGTAGCTTGCTGGCGTCAGAGGCCCCTATGTGGAGGGCCAGGGGGCCCCCTGGGGCCTCTACTGCAACTCCGGGGAGAGAGGTGGACCCCTGGGTAGCTTGCTGGGGTCAGAGGCAACTAGGTGGAGGGCCAGGGGGTACCCTGGGGCCTAAACTGCAAGTCCAGGGTAGAGGTGGACCCCTGGGTAGCTTCCTGGGGTCAGAGGCCCCTAGGTGGAGGGCCAGAGGGCACCCTGGGGCTTCTACTGCAAGTACTGGGAGAGAGGTGGACCCCTGGGTAGCTTGCTGGGGTCAGAGGCCCATAGGTGGAGGGCCAGGGGGCTTCCTGGGGCCTCTACTGCAAGTCCATGGAGAGAGGTGGACCCCTGGGTAGCTTGCTGGGATCGTATGCCCCTAGGTGGAGGGCCAGGGGGCTTCCTGGGGCCTCTACTGCAAGTCTAGGGAGAGAGGTGGACCCCTGGGTAGCATGCAGGGGTCAGAGGCTCCTAGGTGGAGGGCTAGGATGCACCCAAGGGCCTCTACTGCAAGAATAGGGAGAGAGGTATACCCCTGGGTAGCTTGCTGGGGTTAGAGGCCCCTTGGTGGAGGGCCAGGGGGCTTCCTGGGGCGTCTACTGCATGTCCAGGGAGAGAGGTGGACCCCTGGGAAGCTTGCTGGGGTCGTAGGCCCCTAGGTGGAGGGCAAGGGGGCACCCTGGGGCTTCTGCTGCAAGTCCAGGGAGAGAGGTGGACCCATGGGTAGCTTGCTGGGGTCGTAGGCCCCTAGGTGGAGGGCTAGGATGCACCCAAGGGCCTCTACTGCAAGAATAGGGAGAGAGGTATACCCCTGGGTGGCTTGCTGGGGTTAGAGGCCCCTTGGTGGAGGGCCAGGGGGCTTCCTGGGGCCTCTACTGCATGTCCAGGGAGAGAGGTGGGCCCCTGGGTAGCTTGCTGGGGTCGTAGGCCCCTAGGTGGAGGGCCAGGGGGCACCCTGGGGCTTCTACTGCAAGTACAAGGAGAGAGGTGGACCCATGGGTAGCTTGATGGGGTCAGAGGCCTCTATGTGGAGGGCCAGGGGGCCCCCTGGGTCCTCTACTGCAAGTCCAGGGAGAGAGGTGGACCCCTGGGTAGCTTGCTGGGGTCAGAGGCAACTAGGTGGAGGGCCAGGGGGTACCCTGGGGCCTAAACTGCAAGTCCAGGAAGAGAGGTGGACCCCTGGGTAGCTTCCTGGGGTCAGAGGCCCCTAGGTGGAGGGCCAGGGGGCACCATGGGGCCTCTACTGCAAGTCCAGGGAGAGAGGTGGACCCCTGGATAGCTTGCTGGGGTCTGTAGCCCATAGATGGAGGGCCAGGGGGTACCCTGGGGCCTATACTGCGAGTCCAGGGAGAGAGGTGGACCCCTGGGTAGCTTCCTAAGGTCAGAGGCCCCTAGGTGGAGGGCCAGGGGGCACCCTGGGGCCTCTACTGCAAGTCCAGGGAGAGAGGTGGACCCCTGGGTAGCTTGTTGGGGTCAGAGGCCCCTAGGTGGAGGGCCAGGGGGCACCCTGGGGCCTCTACTGCAAGTTCAGGGAGAGAGGTGGACCCCTGGGTAGCTTGCTGGGGTTAGAGGCCCCTCGGTGGAGGGCCAGGGGGCACCCTTGGGCTTCTACTGCAAGTCCAGGGAAAGAGGTGGACCCATGGGTAGCTTCCTGGGGTCAGAGGCCCCTAGGTGGAGGGCCAGGGGGCACCCTGGGGCTTTTGCTGCAAGTTCAGGGAGAGAGGTGGACCCCTGGTTAGCTTGCTGGGGTCAGAGGCCCCTAGGTGGATGGTCAGGGGGCACCCTGTGGCCTATCCTGCAAGTCCAGGGAGAGAGGTGGACCCCTGGGTAGCTTGCTAGGGTTCCAGGCGCCTAGGTGGAGGGCTAGGGGGCACCCTGGGGCCTATACTGCAAGTCCAGGGAGAGAGGTTGACCCCTGGGTAGCTTGCTGGGGTCAGAGGCCCATAGGTGGAGGGCCAGGGGGCTTCCTGGGGCCTCTACTGCAAGTCCAGGGAGAGAGGTGGACCCCTGGGTAGCTTGCTGGGGTCATATGTCCCTACGTGGAGGGCCAGGGGGCTTCGTGGGGCCTCTACTGCAATTCCAGGGAGAGAGGTGGACCCTGGGTAGCTTGCTGGGATCGAAGGACCCTAGGTGGAGGGCCAGGGGGCTCCGTGGGGCCTCTACTGCAAATCCAGGGAGAGAGGTGGACCCCTGGGTAGCTCGCTGGGGTCAGAGGCCCCTAGGTGGAGGGTCAGGAGGTACCCTAGGGCCTCTACTGCAAGTCCAGGGAGTGAGGTGGACCCCTAGGTAGTTTGCTGGGCAGAGAGGCCCCTAGGTGGAGGGCCAAGGGGCACCCTGGGGCCTCTACTGCAAGTCCAGGGAGAGAGTTGGACCCCAGGGTAGCTTCCTGGGGTCATAGGCCCCTAGCTGGAGGGCCAGGCGGTACCCTAGGGCCTCTACTGCAAGTCCAGGGAGTGACGTGGACCCCTAGGTAGTTTGCTTGGCAGAAAGGCCCCTAGGTGGAGGGCCAAGGGGCACCATGGGGCCTCTACTGCAAGTCCAGGGTGAGAGGTGGACCCCTGAGTAGCTTGTTGAGGTCAGAGGCCCCTAGGTGGAGGTTCAGGTTGCTTCCTGGGGCCTCTACTGCAAGTCCAGGGAGAGAGGTGGACCCCTGGGTAGTTTGCTTGGCTGAGAGGCCCCTAGGTGGAGGGCCAAGGGGCACCCTGGGGCCTCTACTGCAAGTCCATTGAGAGAGGTGGACCCCTGGGTAGCTTCCTGGGGTAAAAGGCCCCTAGCTGGAGGGCCTGGGGGCACCCTGGGGCCTCTACTGCAATTCCAGGGAGAGAGGTGGACCGCTGGTTAGCTTGCTGGGGTCAGAGGCCCCTAGGTGGAGGGCCAGGGGGCGCCCTTGGGCCTATACTTCAAGTCCAGGGAGAGAGGTGGACCCCTGGGTAGCTTGCTGGGGTCTTAGGCCCCTAGGTGGAGGGCCAGGGGGCACCCCGGGGCCTATACTGCAAGTCCAGGGAGAGAGGTGGACCCCTGGGTAGCTTGCTGGGGTCAGAAGCTCCTAGGTGGAGGGCAAGGGGGAACCCTGGGGCCTCTACTGCAAGTCCAGGGAGAGAGGTCGACCCCTGGGTAGCTTGCTGGGGTCAGAAGGCCCTAGGTGGAGGGCCAGGGGGCACCCTGGGGCCTATACTGCAAGTCCAGGGAGAGAGGTGGACCCCTGGGTAGCTTGCTGGGGTCAGAGGCCTCTAGGTGAAATTCAATGGGGCACCCTGGGGCCTATACTGCAAGTCCCGGGAGATAGGTGGACCCCTGGGTAGCTTGCTGGGGTCAGAGGCCACTAGGTGGAAGGCCAGGGGGCACCCTGGGGCCTCTACCGCATGTTCAGGGAGAGAGGTGGACCCCAGGATAGCTTGCTGGGGTCAGAGGCCCCTAGGTGGAGGGCCAGGGGGCTTCTAGGGGGCCTCTACTGCAAGTCCAGGGAGAGAGGTGGACCCATGGGTAGCTTGCTGGGGTCGTAGGCCCCTAGGTGGAGGGCCAGGGGGCACCCTGGGGCTTTTGCTGCAAGTCCAGGGAGAGAGGTGGACCCATGGGTAGCTTGCTGGGGTCAGAGGCCCCTAGGTAGAGGGCTAGGATGCACCCAAGGGCCTCTACTGCAAGAATAGGGAGAGAGGTATACCCCTGGGTAGCTTGCTGGGGTTAGAGGCCCCTTGGTGGAGGGCCAGGGGGCTTCCTGGGGCCTCTACTGCAAGTCCAGGGAGTGAGGTGGACCCCTGGGTAGCTTGCTGGGGTCGTAGGCCCAGAGGTGGAGGGCCAGGGGGCACCCTGGGGCTTCTACTGCAAGTACAGAGAGAGAGGTGGACCCATGGGTAGCTTGCTGGGGTCAGAGGCCCCTAAGTGGAGGGCCAGGGGGCCCCCTGGGGCCTCTACTGCAAGTCCAGGGAGAGAGGTGGACCCCTGGGTAGCTTGCTGCGGTCAGAGGCAACTAGGTGGAGGGCCAGGGGGTACCCTGGGGCCTAAACTGCAAGTCCAGGGAGAGAGGTGGACCCCTGGGTAGCTTCCTGGGGTCAGAGGCCCCTAGGTGGAGGGCCAGGGGGCACCCTGGGGCTTCTACTGCAAGTCCAGGGAGAGAGGTGGACCCATGGGTAGCTTGCTGGGGTCGTAGGCCCCTAGGTGGAGGGCCAGGGGGCACCCTGGGGCTTCTGCTGCAAGTCCAGGGAGAGAGGTGGACCCATGGGTAGCTTGCTGGGATCAGAGGCCCCTAGGTGGAGGGCTAGGATACACCCAAGGGCCTCTACTGCAAGAATAGGGAGAGAGGTATACCCCTGGGTGGCTTGCTGGGGTTAGAGGCCCCTTGGTGGAGGGCGAGGGGGCTTCCTGGGGCCTCTACTGCAATTCCAGGGAGAGAGGTGGACCCCTGGGTAGCTTGCTGGGGTCGTAGGCCCCTAGGGGGAGGGGCCAGGGGGCACCCTGGGGCTTCTACTGCAAGTACAGGGAGAGAGGTGGACCCATGGGTAGCTTGCTGGGGTCAGAGGCCTCTATGTGGAGGGCCAGGGGGCCCCCTGGGGCCTCTACTGCAAGTCCAGGGAGAGAGGTGGACCCCTGGGTAGCTTGCTGGGGTCAGAGGCAACTAGGTGGAGGGCCAGGGGGTA
Organism: Danio rerio; assembly: GCF_049306965.1. Classification (NCBI taxonomy): domain Eukaryota; kingdom Metazoa; phylum Chordata; class Actinopteri; order Cypriniformes; family Danionidae; genus Danio; species Danio rerio. Next base: position 51,840,981 of record NC_133180.1, on the reverse strand, counting down.
CCCTGGGGCCTAAACTGCAAGTCCAGGAAGAGAGGTGGACCCCTGGGTAGCTTCCTGGGGTCAGAGGCCCCTAGGTGGAGGGCAAGGGGGCACCCTGGGGCCTCTACTGCAAGTCCAGGGAGAGAGGTGGACCCCTGGATAGCTTGCTGGGGTCTGAAGCCCATAGGTGGAGGGCCAGGGGGTACCCTGGGGCCTATACTGCGAGTCCAGGGAGAGAGGTGGACCCCTGGGTAGCTTCCTAAGGTCAGAGGCCCCTAGGTGGAGGGCCAGGGGGCACCCTGGGGCCTATCCTGCAAGTCCAATGAGAGGGGTGGACCCCTGGGTAGCTTGCTGGGGTACGAGGCCCCTAGGTGGAGGGCCAGGAGGTACCCTAAGGCCTCTACTGCAAGTCCAGGGAGAGAGGTGGACCCCTGGGTAGCTTGCTGGGGTCAGAGGCAACTAGGTGGAGGGCCAGGGGGCACCCCTGGGTCTACACTGCAAGTCCAGGGAGAGAGGTGGACCCCTCGGTAGCTTCCTTAGGTCAGATGCCCCTAGGTGGAGGGCCAGGGGGCACCCTGGGGCCTATCCTGCAAGTCCAGAGAGAGAGGTGGACCCCTGGGTAGCTTGCTGGGGTCAGAGACAACTAGGTGGAGGGCCAGGGGGAACCCTAGGGTCTTTACTGCAATTCCAGGGAGAGAGGTGGACTCCTGGGTAGCTTGCTGGGGTCTTAGGCCCCTAGGTGGAGGGCCTGGATGCACCCTGTGGCCTCTACTGCAAGGCCAGGGAGAGAGGTGGACCCCTTGGTAGCTTGCTGGGGTCAGAGACCCCTAGGTGCAGGGCCAGGGGGCACCCTGGGGCCTCTACTGCAAGTCCAGGGAGAGAGGTGAACCCAAGGGGAGCTAGCTGGGGTCAGAGGTCCCTAAGTAGAGGGCCAGGGGGCACCCTGAGGCCTCTTCTGCAAGTCCAGGGAGAGAGGTGGACCCCTGGGAAGTTTGCTGGGGTAGGAGGCCCCTAGGTGGAGGGCCAGGGTGCTTCCTGGGGCCTCTACTGCAAGTCCAGGGAGAGATGTGGACCTCTGCGTGGCTTGCTTGGGTCAGAGGCCCCTAGGTGGAGGTCAATGGGGCACCCTGGGGCCTCTACTGCAATCCCAGGGAGAGTTGTGTACGCTTGTGTAGCTTGCTGGGGTCAGAGGCCCCTGGGTGGAGGGCCAAGGGGCACCCTGGTTCATACACTGCAAGTCCAGAGAGTGAGGTGGACCCCTGGGTAGCTTCCTGGGGTCAGAGGCCCCTAGGTGGAGGTCCAAGGGGCACCCTGGGGCCTCTATTGCAAGTCCAGGGAGAGAGGTGGACCCCTGGGTAGCATGCTGGGGTCAGAGGCAACTAGGTGGAGGACCAGGGGACACCCTGGGGCCTATACTGCAAGTTCAGGGAGAGAGGTGGACACCTGGGTAGCTTGTTGGGATCAGAGGCTCCTAGGTTTAGTGCCAGGGGGCTTTCTGGGGCCTCTACTGCAAGTCCAGGGAGAAAGGTGGACCCCTGTGTAGCTTGCTGGGGTCAGAGGCCCCTAGGTGGATGGTCAGGGGGCACCCTGTGGCCTATCTTGCAAGTCCAGGGAGAGAGGTGGACCCCTGGGTAGCTTGCTAGGGTTCGAGGCGCCTAGGTGGAGGGCCAGGGGGCACCCTGGGGCCTATACTGCAAGTCCAGGGAGAGAGGTTGACCCCTGGGTAGCTTCCTGAGGTCAGAGGCTCCTAGGTGGAGGGCCAGGGGGCACCCTGGGCCCTATCCTGCAAGTCCAGGGAGAGAGGTGGACCCCTGGGTAGCTTCCTGGGGTCAGAGTCCCCTAGGTGGAAGGCCAAGAGGTACCCTAGGGCCTCTACTGTAAGTCCAGGGAAGAGGTGGACCCCTGGGTAGCTTGCTGGTGTTAGAGGCAACTAGGTGGAGGGACAGGGGGTACCCTGGGACCTATACTGCAAGTCCAGGGAGAGAGGTGAACCCCTGGGTAGCTTCCTGAGGTCAGAGGCTCCTAGGTGGAGGGCCAGGGGGCACCCTGGGCCCTATCCTGCAAGTCCAGGGAGAGAGGTGGACCCCTGGGTAGCTTGCTGGGGTCAGAGGCCCATAGGTGGAGGGCCAGGGGGCTTCCTGGGGCCTCTACTGCAAGTCCAAGGAGAGAGGTGGACACCTGGGTAGCTTGCTGGGATCGTATGCCCCTAGGTGGAGGGCCAGGGGGCTTCCTGGGGCCTCTACTGCAAGTCTAGGGAGAGAGGTGGACCCCTGGGTAGCATGCAGGGGTCAGAGGCTCCTAGGTGGAGGGCTAGGATGCACCCAAGGGCCTCTACTGCAAGAATAGGGAGAGAGGTATACCCCTGGGTAGCTTGCTGGGGTTAGAGGCCCCTTGGTGGAGGGCCAGGGGGCTTCCTGGGGCCTCTACTGCAAGTCCAGGGAGAGAGGTGGACCCCTGGGAAGCTTGCTGGGGTCGTAGGCCCCTAGGTGGAGGGCCAGGGGGCACCCTGGGGCTTCTACTGCAAGTACTGGGAGAGAGGTGGACCCATGGGTAGCTTGCTGGCGTCAGAGGCCCCTATGTGGAGGACCAGGGGGCCCCCTGGGGCCTCTACTGCAACTCCGGGGAGAGAGGTGGACCCCTGGGTAGCTTGCTGGGGTCAGAGGCAACTAGGTGGAGGGCCAGGGGGTACCCTGGGGCCTAAACTGCAAGTCCAGGGTAGAGGTGGACCCCTGGGTAGCTTCCTGGGGTCAGAGGCCCCTAGGTGGAGGGCCAGGGGGCACCCTGGGGCTTCTGCTGCAAGTCCAGGGAGAGAGGTGGACCCATGGGTAGCTTGCTGGGGTCGTAGGCCCCTAGGTGGAGGGCTAGGATGCACCCAAGGGCCTCTACTGCAAGAATAGGGAGAGAGGTATACCCCTGGGTGGCTTGCTGGGGTTAGAGGCCCCTTGGTGGAGGGCCAGGGGGCTTCCTGGGGCCTCTACTGCAAGTCCAGGGAGAGAGGTGGGCCCCTGGGTAGCTTGCTGGGGTCGTAGGCCCCTAGGTGGAGGGCCAGGGGGCACCCTGGGGCTTCTACTGCAAGTACAAGGAGAGAGGTGGACCCATGGGTAGCTTGATGGGGTCAGAGGCCTCTATGTGGAGGGCCAGGGGGCCCCCTGGGTCCTCTACTGCAAGTCCAGGGAGAGAGGTGGACCCCTGGGTAGCTTGCTGGGGTCAGAGGCAACTAGGTGGAGGGCCAGGGGGTACCCTGGGGCCTAAACTGCAAGTCCAGGAAGATAGGTGGACCCCTGGGTAGCTTCCTGGGGTCAGAGGCCCCTAGGTGGAGGGCCAGGGGGCACCATGGGGCCTATCCTGCAAGTCCAATGAGAGGGGTGGACCCCTGGATAGCTTGCTGGGGTCTGTAGCCCATAGGTGGAGGGCCAGGGGGTACCCTGGGGCCTATACTGCGAGTCCAGGGAGAGAGGTGGACCCCTGGGTAGCTTCCTAAGGTCAGAGGCCCCTAGGTGGAGGGCCAGGGGGCACCCTGGGGCCTCTACTGCAAGTCCAGGGAGAGAGGTGGACCCCTGGGTAGCTTGTTGGGGTCAGAGGCCCCTAGGTGGAGGGCCAGGGGGCACCCTGGGGCCTCTACTGCAAGTTCAGGGAGAGAGGTGGACCCCTGGGTAGCTTGCTGGGGTTAGAGGCCCCTCGGTGGAGGGCCAGGGGGCACCCTTGGGCTTCTACTGCAAGTCCAGGGAAAGAGGTGGACCCATGGGTAGCTTCCTGGGGTCAGAGGCCCCTAGGTGGAGGGCCAGGGGGCACCCTGGGGCTTTTGCTGCAAGTTCAGGGAGAGAGGTGGACCCCTGGGTAGCATGCTGGGGTCAGAGGCAACTAGGTGGAGGACCAGGGGACACCCTGGGGCCTATACTGCAAGTTCAGGGAGAGAGGTGGACACCTGGGTAGCTTGTTGGGATCAGAGGCTCCTAGGTTTAGTGCCAGGGGGCTTCCTGGGGCCTCTACTGCAAGTCCAGGGAGAAAGGTGGACCCCTGTGTAGCTTGCTGGGGTCAGAGGCCCCTAGGTGGATGGTCAGGGGGCACCCTGTGGCCTATCCTGCAAGTCCAGGGAGAGAGGTGGACCCCTGGGTAGCTTGCTAGGGTTCCAGGCGCCTAGGTGGAGGGCTAGGGGGCACCCTGGGGCCTATACTGCAAGTCCAGGGAGAGAGGTTGACCCCTGGGTAGCTTGCTGGGGTCAGAGGCCCATAGGTGGAGGGCCAGGGGGCTTCATGGGGCCTCTACTGCAAGTCCAGGGAGAGAGGTGGACCCCTGGGTAGCTTGCTGGGGTCATATGTCCCTACGTGGAGGGCCAGGGGGCTTCGTGGGGCCTCTACTGCAATTCCAGGGAGAGAGGTGGACCCTGGGTAGCTTGCTGGGATCGAAGGCCCCTAGGTGGAGGGCCAGGGGGCTCCGTGGGGCCTCTACTGCAAATCCAGGGAGAGAGGTGGACCCCTGGGTAGCTCGCTGGGGTCAGAGGCCCCTAGGTGGAGGGTCAGGAGGTACCCTAGGGCCTCTACTGCAAGTCCAGGGAGTGAGGTGGACCCCTAGGTAGTTTGCTGGGCAGAGAGGCCCCTAGGTGGAGGGCCAAGGGGCACCCTGGGGCCTCTACTGCAAGTCCAGGGAGAGAGTTGGACCCCAGGGTAGCTTCCTGGGGTCATAGGCCCCTAGCTGGAGGGCCAGGCGGTACCCTAGGGCCTCTACTGCAAGTCCAGGGAGTGACGTGGACCCCTAGGTAGTTTGCTTGGCAGAGAGGCCCCTAGGTGGAGGGCCAAGGGGCACCATGGGGCCTCTACTGCAAGTCCAGGGTGAGAGGTGGACCCCTGAGTAGCTTGTTGAGGTCAGAGGCCCCTAGGTGGAGGTTCAGGTTGCTTCCTGGGGCCTCTACTGCAAGTCCAGGGAGAGAGGTGGACCCCTGGGTAGTTTGCTTGGCTGAGAGGCCCCTAGGTGGAGGGCCAAGGGGCACCCTGGGGCCTCTACTGCAAGTCCAGGGAGAGAGGTGGACCCCTGGGTAGCTTCCTGGGGTAAAAGGCCCCTAGCTGGAGGGCCTGGGGGCACCCTGGGGCCTCTACTGCAATTCCAGGGAGAGAGGTGGACCCCTGGTTAGCTTGCTGGTGTCAGAGGCCCCTAGGTGGAGGGCCAGGGGGCGCCCTTGGGCCTATACTTCAAGTCCAGGGAGAGAGGTGGACCCCTGGGTAGCTTGCTGGGGTCTTAGGCCCCTAGGTGGAGGGCCAGGGGGCACCCCGGGGCCTATACTTCAAGTCCAGGGAGAGAGGTGGACCCCTGGGTAGCTTGCTGGGGTCAGAAGCTCCTAGGTGGAGGGCAAGGGGGAACCCTGGGGCCTCTACTGCAAGTCCAGGGAGAGAGGTCGACCCCTGGGTAGCTTGCTGGGGTCAGAAGGCCCTAGGTGGAGGGCCAGGGGGCACCCTGGGGCCTATACTGCAAGTCCAGGGAGAGAGGTGGACCCCTGGGTAGCTTGCTGGGGTCAGAGGCCTCTAGGTGAAATTCAAGGGGGCACCCTGGGGCCTATACTGCAAGTCCACGGAGAGAGGTCGACCCCTGGGTACCATGCTGGGGTCAGAGGCCCCTAGGTGGAGGGCCAGGGGGCTTTTAGGGGGCCTCTACTACAAGTCTAGGGAGAGAGGTGGACCCCTGGGTAGCTTGCTGGGGTCGTAGGCCCCCAGGTGGAGGGCCAGGGGGCACCCTGGGGCTTTTGCTGCAAGTCCAGGGAGAGAGGTGGACCCATGGGTAGCTTGCTGGGGTCAGAGGCCCCTAGGTGGAGGGCTAGGATGCACCCAAGGGCCTCTACTGCAAGAATAGGGAGAGAGGTATACCCCTGGGTAGCTTGCTGGGGTTAGAGGCCCCTTGGTGGAGGGCCAGGGGGCTTCCTGGGGCCTCTACTGCAAGTCCAGGGAGAGAGGTGGACCCCTGGGTAGCTTGCTGGGGTCGTAGGCCCCTAGGTGGAGGGCCAGGGGGCACCCTGGGGCTTCTACTGCAAGTACAGGGAGAGAGGTGGACCCATGGGTAGCTTGCTGGGGTCAGAGGCCCCTAAGTGGAGGGCCAGGGGGCCCCCTGGGGCCTCTACTGCAAGTCCAGGGAGAGAGGTGGACCCCTGGGTAGCTTGCTGCGGTCAGAGGAAACTAGGTGGATTGCCAGGGGGTACCCTGGGGCCTAAACTGCAAGTCCAGGGAGAGAGGTGGACCCCTGGGTAGCTTCCTGGGGTCAGAGGCCCCTAGGTGGAGGGCCAGGGGGCACCCTGGGGCTTCTACTGCAAGTCCAGGGAGAGAGGTGGACCCATGGGTAGCTTGCTGGGGTCGTAGGCCCCTAGGTGGAGGGCCAGGGGGCACCCTGGGGCTTCTGCTGCAAGTCCAGGGAGAGAGGTGGACCCATGGGTAGCTTGCTGGGGTCAGAGGCCCCTAGGTGGAGGGCTAGGATGCACCCAAGGGCCTCTACTGCAAGAATGGGGAGAGAGGTATACCCCTGGGTGGCTTGCTGGGGTTTGAGGCCCCTTGGTGGAGGGCCAGGGGGCTTCCTGGGGCCTCTACTGCAAGTCCAGGGAGAGAGGTGGACCCCTGGGTAGCTTGCTGGGGTCAGAGGCCCCTAGGTGGAGGGCTAGGATGCACCCAAGGGCCTCTACTCTAAGAATAGGGAGAGAGGTATACCCCTGGGTGGCTTGCTGGGGTTAGAGGCCCCTAGGCGGAGGGACAGGGGGCTTCCTGGGGCCTCTACTGCAAGTCCAGGGAGAGAGGTCGACCCCTGGGTAGCTTGCTGGGGTCAGAAGGCCCTAGGTATAGGGCCAGGGGCCACCCTGGGGCCTATACTGCAAGTCCAGGGAGAGAGGTGGACCCCTGGGTAGATTGCTGGGGTCAGAGGCCTCTAGGTGAAGGGCAAGGGGGCACCCTGGGGCCTATACTGCAAGTCTCAGGAGATAGGTGGACCCCTGGGTAGCTTGCTGGGGTCAGAGGCCACTAGGTGGAAGGCCAGGGGGCACCCTGGGGCCTCTACCGCAAGTTCAGGGAGAGAGGTGGACCCCAGGATAGCTTGCTGGGGTCAGAGGCCCCTAGGTGGAGGGCCAGGGGCACCCTGGAGCCTATCCTGCAAGTCCAGGGAGAGAGGTGGACCCCTGGGTAGCTTCCTGGGGTCAGAATCCCCTAGGTGGAGGGCCAAGAGGTACCCTGGTTCCTATACTGCAAGTCCAGGGAGAGAGATGGACCCCTGGGTAGCTTCCTGAGGTCAGAGACCCCTAGGTGGAGGGCCAGGGGGCACCCTGGGGCCTATCCTGCAAGTCCAGGGAGAGAGGTGGACCCCTGGGTAGCTTGCTGGGGTCAGAGGCCCACAGGTGGAGGGCCAGGGGGCTTCCTGGGGCCTCTACTGCAAGTCCAGGGAGAGAGGTGGACCCCTGGTTAGCTTGCTGGGGTCGTATGCCCCTAGTTGGAGGGCCAGGGGGCATTCCTGGGGCGTCTACTGCAAGTCCAGGGAGAGAGGTGGACCCCTGGGTAGCTTGCTGGGGTCGTAGGCCCCCAGGTGGAGGGCCAGGGGGTTCCTGGGGCTTCTACTGCAAGTCTAGGGAGAGAGGTGGACCCCTTGGTAGATTGCTGGGGTCAGAGGCCTCTAGTTGGAGGGCCAGGGGGCGACCCTAGGGCCTCTACTGCAAGACCAGGGAGAGAGGTTGACCCCTGGGTAGCTTGCTGGGGTCAGAGGCCCCTAGGTGGACGGCCAGGGTGCTTTGTGGGGCCTCTACTGCAAGTCCAGGAAGAGAGGTGGACCCCTGGGTAGCTTGCTGGGGTCTGTAGCCCATAAGTGGAGGGCCAGGGGGTACCCTGGGGTCTATACTGCAAGTCCAGGGAGAAAGGTGGACCCCTGGGTAGCTTCCTTAGATCAGAGGCCCCTAGGTGGAGGGCCAGGGGGCACCCTGGAGCCTATCCTGCAAGTCCAGGGAGAGAGGTGGACCCCTGGGTAGCTTCCTGGGTTCAGAGTCCCCTAGGTTGAGGGCCAGGGGGCACCCTGGGGCCTATCCTGCAAGTCCAGGGAGAGAGGTGGACCCCTGGGTAGCTTGCTGGGGTCAGAGGCATACAGGTGGAGGGCCAGGGGGCTTCCTGGGGCCTCTACTGCAAGTCCAGGGAGAGAGGTGGACCCCTGAGTAGCTTGCTGGGGTCGTATGCCCCTAGTTGGAGGGCCAGGGGGCATTCCTGGGGCCTCTACTGCAAGTTTAGGGAGAGAGGTGGACCCCTGGGTAGCATGCTGGGGTCAGAGGCCCCTAGATGGAGGGCCAGGGGGCACCCTGGGGCCTCTACTGCAATTCCAGGGAGAGAGGTTGACCCCTGGGTAGCTTGCTGGGATCGAAGGCCCCTAGGTGGAGGGCCAGGGGGCTCCGTGGAGCCTTTACTGCAAATCCAGGGAGAGAGGTGGACCCCTGGGTAGCTCGCTGGGGTCAGAGGCCCCTAGGTGGAGGGTCAGGAGGTACGCTAGGGCCTCTACTGCAAGTCCAGGGAGTGAGGTGGACCCCTAGGTAGTTTGCTTGGCAGAGAGGCCTCTAGATGGAGGGCCAAGGGGCACCCTGGGGCCTCTACTGCAATTCCAGGGAGAGAGGTGGACCCCTGGGTAGCATGCTGGGGTCAGAGGCCCCTAGATGGAGGGCCAGGGGGCACCCTGGGGCCTCTACTGCAATTCCAGGGAGAGAGGTGGACCCCTGGGTAGCTTGCTGTGATCAAAGGCCCCTAGGTGGAGGGCCAGGGGGCTCCGTGGGGCCTCTACTGCAAATCCAGGGAGAGAGGTGGACCCCTGATTAGCTCGCTGGGGTCAGAGATCCCTAGGTGGAGGGTCAGGAGGTACCCTAGGGCCTCTACTGCAAGTCCAGGGAGTGAGGTGGACCCCTAGGTAATTTGCTTGGCAGAGAGGCCCCTAGGTGGAGGGCCAAGGGGCACCCTGGGGCCTCTACTACAAGTCCTGGGAGAGAGGTGGACCCCTGGGTAGCTTGCTGAGGTCAGAGGCCCCTAGGTGGAGGGTCAGGTTGCTTCCTGGGCCCTCTACTGCAAGTCCAGGGAGAGAGGTGGACCCCTTGGTAGTTTGCTTTGCTGAGAGGCCCCTAGGTGGAGGGCCAAGGGGCACCCTAGGGCCTATACTTCAAGGCCAGGGAGAGAGGTGGACCCCTGGGTAGCTTGCTGGGGTCTTAGGCCCCTAGGTGGAAAGCCAGGGGGCACCCCGGGGCCTCTAGTGCAAGTCCAGGGAGAGTTGTGGACCCCTGTGTAGCTTGCTGGGGTCAGAGGCCCCTTTGTGGAAGGCAAGGGGGCACCCTGGGGCCTATACTGCAAGTCCAGGGAGAGAGGTGGACCCCTGAATAGCTTTCTGGGGTCAGAGGCAACTAGATGGAGGGCCAGGGGGCACCCTGGGGCCTATACTGCAAGTCCAGGGAGAGAGGTGGACCCCTGGGTAGCTTGCTGGGGTCAGAGGCCCCTAGCTGAAGGGCAAGGGGGCACCCTGGGGCCTACACTGCAAGTCCCGGGAGATAGGTGGACCCCTGGGTAGCTTGCTGGGGTCAGAGGCCACTAGGTGGAGGGCCAGGAGGCACCCTGGGGCCTCTACCGCAAGTTCAGGGAGAGAGGTGGACCCCAGGATAGCTTGCTGGGGTAAGAGGCCCCTAGGTGGAGGGCCAGGGGGCTATTTGGGGCCTCTACTGCAAGTCCAGGGAGAGAGGTGGACCCCTGGGTAGCTTGCTGGGGTCGTAGGCCCCCAGGTGGAGGGCCAGGGGGCTTCCTGGGGCATCTACTGCAAGTCTAGGGAGAGAGGTGGACCCCTTGGTAGATTGCTGGGGCCAGAGGCCCCCAGGTTGAGGGCCAGGGGGCACCCTAGGGCCTCTACTGCAAGACAAGGGAGAGAGGTGGACCCCTGGGTAGCTTGATGGGGTCAGAGGCCCCTAGGTGGACGGCCAGGGGGCTTTGTGGGGCCTCTAATGCAAGTCCAGGGAGAGAGGTGGACCCCTGGGTAGCTTGCTGGGGTCAGAGGCCCCTAGGTGGATGGCCAGGGCGCTTTGTGGGGCCTCTACTGCAAGGCCAGGGAAAGAGGTGGACCCCTTGGTAGCTTGCTGGGGTCAGAGACTCCTAGGTGGAGGGCCAGGGGGCACCCTTGGGCCTCTACTGCAAGTCAGGTGAGAGAGGTGGACCCCTGGGTAGTTTGCTGGGGTCAGAGGCCCCTAGGTGGAGGGTCAGGGGGCATCATGGGGCCTATCCTGCAAGTCCAGGGAGAGAGGTGGACCCCTGGGTAGCTTGCTAGGGTAAGAGGCCCCTAGGTGGAGGGTCAGGAGGAACCCTGGGGCCTCTACTGCAAGTTCAAGGAGAGAGGTGGACCCCTGGGTAGCTTGCTGGGGTCAGAGGCCTATAGGTGGGGGGCCAGGGGGCTTCCTGAGGCCTCTACTGCAAGTCCAGGGAGAGAGGTGGACCTCTGGGTAGCTTGCTGGGGTCGTAGGCCCCTAGCTGGAGGGCCAGGTGGCTTCCTGGGGCCTCTACTGCAAGTCTAGGGAGAGAGGTGGACCCCTGGGTAGCTTGCTGGGGTCAGAGGCCCCTAGATGAAGGGCCAGGGGGCACCCTGGGGCCTCTACTGCAATTCCAGGGAGAGATGTTAGCCCCTGGGTAGCTTGCTGGGATCGAAGGCCCCTAGGTGGAGGGCCAGGGGGCTCCGCGGGGCCTCTACTGCAAATCCAAGGAGAGAGATGGACCCCTGGGTAGCTCGCTGGGGTCAGAGGCCCCTAGGTGGAGAATCAGGAGGTACCCTAGGGCCTCTACTGTAAGTCCAGGGAGTGAGGTGGACCCCTAGGTAGTTTGCTTCGCAGAGAGGCCCCTAAGAGGAGGGTCAAGGGGCACCCTGGGGCCTCTACTGCAAGTCCAGGGATAGAGGTGGACCCCTATGTAGCTTCCTGGGGTCGTAGGCCCCTAGGTGGAGGGCCAGGGGGTACCCTACGGCCTCTACTGCAGGTCCAGGGAGAGAGGTGGACCCCTGGGTAGCTGGCTGAGGTCAGAGGCCCCTAGGGGGAGGGTCAGGGGGCTTCCTGGGTTCTCTACTGCAAGTCCAGGGAGAGAGATGGACCCCTGGGTAGTTTGCTTGGCTGAGAGGCCCCTAGGTGGAGAGCCAAGGAGCACCCTGGGGCCTATATTGCAAGTCCAGGGAGAGAGGTGGATCCCTGGGTAGCTTCCTGGGGTCAGAAGCCCCTTGGTGGAGGGACAGGGGCAGTCTGGGGCCTATACTGCAAGTCCAGGGAGAGAGGTGGACCCCTGGGTAGTTTGCTTGGCTGAGAGGCCCCTAGGTGGAGAGCTAAGGAGCACCCTGGGGCCTATACTGCAAGTCCAGGGATAGAGGTAGACCCCTGGGTAGCTTCCTGGGGTTAAAGGCCCCTAGGTGGAGGTCCTGGGGGCACCCTGGGGCCTCTACTGCAATTCCAGGGAGAGAGGTGGACCCCTGGGTAGCTTGCTGGGGTACGAGGCCCCTAGTTGGAGGGCCAGGGGGCACCCTGGGGCATCTACTGCAAGTCCAGGGAGAGAGGTTGACCCCTGGGTAGCTTCCTGGGGTCAGAGTCCCCTAGGTGGAGGGCCAAGAGGTACCCTAGGGCCTCTACTGCAAGTCCAGGGAGAAAGGTGGACCCTTGGGTAGCTTGCTGGTGTCAGAAGCAACTAGGTGGAGGGACAGGGGGTACCCTGGGGCCTATACTGCAAGACCATAGAGAGAGGTGGACCCCTGGGTAACTTCCTGGGGTCAGAGTCCCCTAGGTGGAGGGCCAAGAGGTACCTTAGAGCCTCTACTTTAAGTCCAGGGAGAGAGGTGGACCCCTGGGTAGCTTGCTGGGGTCAGAGGCAACTAGGTGGAGGGCCAGGGGGCACCCTGGGGCCTATCCTGCAAGTTCAGGGAGAGAGGTGGACCCCTGGGTAGCTTGCTGTGGTACTAGGCCCCTAGTTGGAGGGCCAGGGGGCACCCTGGGGCCTCTACTGCAAGTCCAGGGAGAGAGGTGGACCCCTGGGTAGCTTGCTGGGGTCAGAGGCCCCTAGGTGGAGGGCCAGGGGGCTTATTGGGAACTCTACTGCAAGTCCAGGGAGAGAGGTGGTCCCCTGGGTAGCTTGCCGGGGTCGTAGGCCCCCAGGTGGAGGGCCAGGGGGCTTCCTGGGGCTTCTATTGCAAGTCTAGGGAGAGAGGTGGACCCCTGGGTTGCTTGCTGGGGTTAGAGGCCCCAGGTGGAGGCCCAGGGGGCTTCCTGGGGCTTCTACTGCAAGACCAGGGAGAGAGGTGGTCCCCTGGGTAGTTTGCTGGTGTCAGAGGCCCCTAGGTGGACAGAAAGGGGGCTTCGTGGGGCCTCTACTGCAAGTCCAGGGAGAGAGGTGGACCCCTGGGTAGCTTGCTGGGGTCAGAAGCCCCTTGGTTTAGGGCCAGGGGGCACCCTGGGGCCTATACTGCATGTCCAGGGGGAGAGGTTGACCCCTGGGTAGCTTCCTGGGGTCAAAGGCCCCTAGGTGGATGGCCTGGGGGCACCCTGGGGCCTCTACTAAAATTTCAGGGAGAGAGGTGGACCCCTGGGTAGCTTGCTGGGGTCAGAGGCCATTAGGTGGAGGGCCAGGGGGCTTCGTGGGGCCTCTACTGCAAGTCCAGGGAGAGAGGTGGACCCCTGGGTAGCTTGCTGTGTTCGTAGGCCCCTAGGTTGCGGGCGACGGGGCACACTGGGGCCTATACTTCAAGTCCAGGGAGAGAGGTGGACCCCTGGGTAGCTTGCTGGGGTCTTATGCCCCTAGTTGGAGGGCCGGGGGGCACCCTGGGGCCTATACTGCAAGTCCAGGGAGAGAGGTGGACCCCTGGGTAGCTTGCTGGGGTAAGAAGCTCCTAGGTTCAGGGCAAGGGGGCACCCTGGGGCCTCTAGTGCAAGTCCAGGGAGAGTTGTGGACCCCTGTGTAGCTTGCTGGGGTCAGAGGCAACTTTGTGGAAGGCAAGGGGACACCCTGGGGCCTATACTGCAAGTCCAGGGAGAGAGGTGGACCCCTGAATAGCTTTCTGGGGTCAGAAGCAACTAGTTGGAGGGCCTAGGGGCACCCTGGGGCCTCTACTGCAAGTCCAGGGAGTGAGGTGGACCCCTGGGTAGCTTGCTGGGGTCAGAAAGCCCTAGGTGGAGGGCCAGGGGCCACCCTGGGGCCTCTACTGCAAGTACCGGGAGAGAGGTGGAACCCTGGGTAGCTTGCTGGGGTACGAGGCCCCTTGGTGGAGGACCAGGAGGTACCCTAGGGCCTCTACTGCAAGTCCAGGGAGAGAGGTGGACCCCTGGGTAGCTTCCAAGGGTCAAGGGCCCCTAGGTGGAGGGCCTGGGGGCACCCTGAGGCCTCTACTGCAATTCCAGGAAGAGAGGTGGACCCCTGGGTAGCTTGCTGGGGTACGAGGCCCCTAGGTGGAGGGACAGGGGGCACCCTGGGGCCTCTACTGCAAGTCCAGGGAGAGAGGTGGACACCTGGGTAGCTTCCTGTGGTCAGAGTCCCCTAGGTGGAGGGCCAAGAGTTACCCTAGGGCCTCTACTGCAAGTCCAGGGAGAGAGGTGGACCCCTGGGTAGCTTGCTGGGGTACGAGGCCCCTAGGTGGAGGGCCAGGGGGCACCCTGGGGCCTCTACTGCAAGTCCAGGGAGAGAGGTGGACACCTGGGTAGCTTCCTGGGGTCAGAGTCCCCTAGGTGGAGGGCCAAGAGTTACCCTAGGGCCTCTACTGCAAGTCCAGGGAGAGAGGTGGACCCCAGGGTAGCTTCCTGAAATCAGAGGCCCCTAGGTGGAGGGCCAGGGGGTACCCTGGGGCCTATCCTGCAAGTCCAGGGAGACAGGTGGACCCCTGGGTAGCTTGCTGGTGTCAGAGGCAACTAGGTGGAGGGCCAGGGGGCACCCTGGGGCCTATCCTGCAGGTCCAGGGAAAGATGTGGACCCCTGGGTAGCTTGCTGGGGTACAAGGCCCTTAGTTGGAGGGCCAGGGGGAACCCTGGGGCCTCTACTGCAAGTCCAGGGAGGGAGGTGGAACCCTGGGTAGCTTGCTGGGGTCAGAGGTCCCTAGGTGGAGGGCCAGGGGGCTTCCTGGGGCTTCTACTGCAAGACCAGTGAGAGAGGTGGTCCCCTGGGTAGCTTGCTGGTGTCACAGGCCCCTAGGTGGACGGCCAGGGGGCTTCGTGGGGCCTCTACTGCAAGTCCAGGGAGAGAGGTGGACCCCTGGGTAGCTTGCTGGGGTCAGAAGCCCTTTGGTGGAGGGCCAGGGGGCACCCTGGGGCCTAAACTGCAAGTCCAGGGAGAGAGGTGGACCCCTGGGTAGCTTCCTGGGGTCAAAGGCCCCTAGGTGGAGGGCCTGGGGGCACCCTGGGACCTCTACTGCAATTCCATGTAGAGAGGTGGACCCCTGGGTGGCTTGCTGGGGTACGAGGCCCCTAAGTGGAGGGCCAGGGGGCACCCTGGGGCCTCTACTGCAAGTCCAGGGAGAGAGGTGGACACCTGGGTAGCTTCCTGGGGTCAGAGTCCCCTAGGTGGAGGGCCAAGAGTTACCCTAGGGCCTATCCTGCAAGTCCAGGGAGACAGGTGGACCCCTGGGTAGCTTGCTGGGGTCAGAGGCAACTAGGTGGAGGGCCAGGGGGCACCCTAGGGCCTATCCTGCAGGTCCAGGGAAAGAGGTGGACCCCTGGTTAGCATGCTGGGGTACAAGGCCCTTAGTTGGAGGGCCAGGGGGAACCCTGGGGCCTCTACTGCAAGTCCAGGGAGGGAGGTGGAACCCATGGTAGCTTGCTGGGGTCAGAGGTCCCTAGGTGGAGGGCCAGGGGGCTTCCTGGGGCTTCTACTGCAAGACCAGGGAGAGAGGTGGTCCCCTGGGTAGCTTGCTGGTGTCACAGGCCCCTAGGTGGACGGCCAGGGGGCTTCGTGGGGCCTCTACTGCAAGTCCAGGGAGAGAGGTGGACCCCTGGGTAGCTTGCTGGGGTCAGAAGCCCCTTGGTGGAGGGCCAAGGGGCACCCTGGGGCCTAAACTGCAAGTCCAGGGAGAGAGGTGGACCCCTGGGTAGTTTGCTTGGCTGAGAGGCCCCTAGATGGAGAGCCAAGGAGCACCCTGGGGCCTATACTGCAAGTCCAGGGAGAGAGGTGGACCCCTGGGTAGCTTCCTTGGGTCAAAGGCCCCTAGGTGGAGGGCCTGGGGGCACCCTGGGGCCTCTACTGCAATTCCAGGGAGAGAGGTGGACCCCTGGGTAGCCTGCTGGGGTACGAGGCCCCTAGGTGGAGGGCCAGGGGGCACCCTGGGGCCTCTACTGCAAGTCCAGGGAGAGAGGTGGACACCTGGGTAGCTTCCTGGGGTCAGAGTCCCCTAGGTGGAGGGCCAAGAGTTACCCTAGGGCCTCTACTGCAAGTCCAGGGAGAGAGGTGGACCACTGGGTGGCTTGCTGGTGTCAAAGGCAACTAGGTGGAGGGCCAAGGGGCACCCTGGGGCCTCTACTGCAAGTCCAGGGAGAGAGGTGGACACCTGGGTAGCTTCCTGGGGTCAGAGTCCCCTAGGTGGAAGGCCAAGAGTTGCCCTGGGTTCTATACTGCAAGTCCAGGGACAGAGTTGGACCCCTGGGTAGTTTGCTTTGCTGAGAGGCCCCTAGGTGGAGAGCCAAGGAGCACCCTGGGGCCTATACTGCAAGTCCAGGGAGAGAGGTGGACCCCTGGGTAGCTTCCTGGGGTTAAAGGCCCCTAGGTGGACGGCCAGGGGGCTTCGTGGGGCCTCTACTGCAAGTCCAGGGAGAGAGGTGGACCCCTGGGTAGCTTGCTGGGGTCAGAAGCCCCTTGGTGGAGGGCCAGGGGGCACCCTGGGGCCTATCCTGCAAGTTCAGGGAGAGAGGTGGACCCCTGGGTAGCTTGCTGTGGTACGAGGCCCCTAGGTGGAGGGCCAGGGGGCTTCTTGGGGCCTCTACTGCAAGTCCAGGGAGAGAGGTGGACCCCTGGGTAGCTTACTGGGGTCGTAGGCCCCCAGGTGGAGGGCCAGGGGGCTTCCTGGGGCCTATACTGCAAGTCCAGGGAAAGAGGTGGACCCCTGGGTAGCTTCCTGGGGTCAGAGGCCCCTAGGTGGAGGGCCTGGGGGCACCCTGGGGCCTCTACTGCAATTCCAGGGTGAGAGGTGGACCCCTGGGTAGTTTGCTGGGGTACGAGGCCCCTAAGTGGAGGGCCAGGGGGCACCCTGGGGCCTCTACTGCAAGTCCAGGAAGAGAGGTGGACCCCTGGGTAGCTTCCTGGGGTCAGAGTCCACTAGGTGGAGGGCCAAGAGGTACCCTAGGGCCTCTACTGCAAGTCCATGTAGAGAGGTGGACCCCTGGGTAGTTTGCTTGGCTGAGAGGCCCCTAGGTGGAGAGCCAAGGAGCACCCTGGGGCCTATACTGCATGTCCAGGGAGAGAGGTGGACCCCTGGGTAGCTTCCAAGGGTCAAAGGCCCCTAGGTGGAGGGCCAGGGGGCACCCTGGGGCCTCTACTGCAAATCCAGGGAGAGAGGTGGACACCTGGGTAGCTTCCTGGGGTCAGAATCCCCTAGGTGGAGGGCCAAGAGTTACCCTAGGGCCTCTACTGCAAGTCCAGGGAGAGAGGTGGACCCCAGGGTAGCTTCCTGAAATCAGAGGCCCCTAGGTGGAGGGCCAGGGGGTACCCTGGGGCCTATCCTGCAAGTCCAGGGAGACAGGTGGACCCATGGGTAGCTTACTGGGGTCAGAGGCCCCTAGGTGGAGGGCCAGGGGGCTTCCTGGGGCCTCTACTGCAAGTCCAGGGAGAGAGGTGGACCCCTGGGTAGCTTGCTGGTGTCAGAGGCAACTAGGTGGAGGGACAGGGGGTACCCTGGGGCCTATACTGCAAGTCCAGGGAGAGAGGTGGACCCCTGGGTAGCTTCCTGAGGTCACAGGCCCCTAGGTGGAGGGCCAGGGGGCACCCTGGGGCCTATCCTGCAAGTCCAGGGAGAGTTGTGGACCTCTGGGTAGCTTGCTGGGGTACGAGGCCCTAGGTGGAGGGCCAGGGGGCAGCCTGGGGCCTCTACTGCAAGTCCAGGGAGAGAGGTGCACACTTGGGTACCTTCCTGGGGTCAAAGTCCCCTAGGTGGAGGGCCAGGAGGTACCCTAGGGCCTCTACTGCAAGTCCAGGGAGAGAGGTGGACCCCTGGGTAGCTAGCTGGGGTAAGAGGCCCCTAAGTTGAGGGCCAGGGGGCACCCTGGGGCCTCTACAGCAAGTCCAGGGAGAGAGGTGGACCCCTGGGTAGTTTGCTGGGGTCAGAGGCCCCTAGGTGGAGGGACAGGGGGCTTCCTGGGGCCTCTACTGCAAGTCCAGGGAGAAAGGTGGACACCTGGGTAGCTTGCTGGGGTCAGAGGCCCCTAGGTGGAGGTCAAGGGGGCACCCTGGGGCCTCTACTGCAATCCCAGATAGAGTTGTGGACCCTTTTGTAGCTTGCTGGGGTCAGAGGCCCCTGGGTGGAGGGCCGAGGGGCACCCTGGGGCCTATACTGCAAGTCCAGAGAGAGAGGTGGACCCCTGGGTAGATTCCTGGGGTCAGAGGCCCCTAGGTGGAGGGCCAGGGTGCAACCTGGGGCCTATCCTGCAAGTCCAGGGAGAGAGGTGGACCCCTGGGTAGCTTGCTGGGGTACGAGGCCCCTAGGTGGAGGGCCAGGGGGCACTCTGGGGCCTCTACTGCAAGTCCAGGGAGAGAGATGGACCCCTGGGTAGCTTGCTGGGTCAGAGGCCTCTAGGTGGAGGGCCAGGGGGCACCCTGGGGCCTCTACTGCAAGTCCAGATAGAGAGGTGGACCCCTGGGTAGCTTGCTGGAGTCTGAAGCCCATAGGTGGAGGGCAAGGGGGGCACCCTGGGGCCTCTACTGCAAGTCCAGGGAGAGAGGTGGACCCCTGGGTAGCTTCCTAAGGTCAGAGGCCCCTAGGTGGAGGGCCAAGGGGCACCCTGGGGCCTATCCTGCTAGTCCAGAGAGAGAGGTGGTCCCCTGGGTAGCTTCCTGGGGTCAGAGGCCCCTAGGTGGAGGGCCAGGGGGCACCATGGGGCCTCTACTGCAAGTCCAGGGAGAGAGGTGGACCCCTGGGTAGCTTCCTAAGGTTAGAGGCCCCTAGGTGGAGGGCCAAGGGGCACCCTGGGGCCTATACTGCAAGTCCAGAGAGAGAGGTGGTCCCTTGGGTAGCTTCCTGAGGTCAGAGGCCCCTAGGTGGAGGGCAAGGGGGCACCCTGGGGCCTCTACTGCAAGTCCAGGGAGAGAGGTGGACCCCTGGGTAGCATGCTGGGGTCGGAGGCAACTAGGTGGAGGGCCAGGGGACACCCTGGGGCCTATACTGCAAGTCCAGGGAGAGAGGTGGACACCTGGGTAGCTTGTTGGGGTCAGAAGCCCCTAGGTTTAGTGCCAGGGGGCTTCCTGGGGCCTCAACTGCAAGTCCAAGGAGAAAGGTGGACCCCTGTGTAGCTTGCTGGGGTCAGAGGCCCCTAGGTGGAGGGTCAGGGGGCACCCTGGGGCCTATCCTGCAAGTCCAGGGAGAGAGGTGGACCTCTGGGTAGCTTGCTGGGGTACGAGGCCCCTAGGTGGAGGGCGAGGGGGCACCCTGGGGCCTCTACTGCAAGTCCAGGGAGAAAGATGGACCCCTGGGTAGCTTGCTGGGGTCAGAGGCCTCTAGGTGGAGGGCCAAGAGGCACCCTGGGGCCTATACTGCAAGTCCAGGGAGAGATGTGGGCCCGTGGGTAGCTTGCTGGGGTACGAGGCCCCTAGGTGGAGGGCCAGGGGGCACCCTGGGGCCTCTACTGCAAGTCCAGGGGGAGAGGAGGACCCCTGGGTAGCTTGCTGGGGTCAGAGGCAACTAGGTGGAGGGCCAGGGGATAACCTAGGGTCTACACTGCAAGTCCAGGGAGAGAGGTGGACCCCGGGGTAGCTTGCTGGGGTCGGAAGCCCCTAGGTTTAGTGCCAGGGGGATTAATGGGGCCTCAACTGCAAGTCCAAGGAGAAAGGTGGACCCCTGTGTAGCTTGCTGGGGTCAGAGGCCCCTAGGTGGAGGGTCAGGGGGCACCCTGGGGCATTTCCTGCAAGCCCAGGGAGAGTGGTGGACCTCTGGGTAGCTTGCTGGGGTATGTGGCCCCTAGGTGGAGGGCGAGGGGGCACCCTGGGGCCTCTACTGCAAGTCCAGGGAGAGAGGTGGACCCCTGGGTAGCTTGCTGGAGTCAGAGGCCCCTAGGTGGAGGGACAGGGGGTACCCTGGGGCCTATATTGCAAGTCCAGGGAGAGAGGTGGACCCCTGGGTAGCTTCCTAAGGTCAGAGGCCCCTAGGTGGAGGGCCAGGGGGCACCCTGGGGCCTAACCTGCAAGTCCAGGGAGAGAGGTGGACCCCTGGGTAGCTTGCTGGGGTACGAGGCCCCTAGGTGGAGGGCCAGGAGGCACCCTGGGGCCTCTACTGCAAGTCAAGGGTGAGAGGTGGACCCCTGGGTAGCTTGCTGGGGTCAGAGGCCCCTAGGTGGAGGGCCAGGGGGCACCCTGGGGCCTCTACTGCAAGTCCAGGGAGAGAGGTGGACCCCTGGGTAGCTTGCTGGGGTCTGAAGCCCATAGGTGGAGGGCCAGGGGGTACCCTGGGGCCTATACTGCAAGTCCAGGGAGAGAGGTGGACCCTTGGGTAGCTTCCTAAGGTTAGAGGCCCCTAGGTGGAGGGCCAGGGGGCACCCTGGGGCCTATCCTGCAAGTCCAGGGAGAGAGGTGGACCCCTGGGTAGCTTGCTGGGTTACAAGGCCCAAAGGTGGAGAGCCAGGGGGCACCCTGGGGCCTCTACTGCAAGGCCAGGGAGAGAGGTGGACCCCTGGGTAGATTGCTGGGGTCAGAAGCCCCTAGGTGGAGGGCCAGGGGGTACCCTGGGGCCTATACTGCAAGTCCAGGGAGAGAGGTGGACCCCTGGGTAGCTTCCTAAGGTCAGAGGCCCCTATGTGGAGGGCCAGGGGGCACCCTGGGGCCTATCCTGCAAGCCGAGGGAGAGAGGTGGACCCCTGGGTAGCTTGCTGGGGTACGAGGCCCCTAGGTGGAGGGCCAGGAGGCACCCTTGGGCCTCTACTGCAAGTCCAGGGTGAGAGGTGGACCCCTGGGTAGCTTGCTGGGGTCAGAGGCCCCTAGGTGGAGGGCCAGGGGGCACCCTGGGGCCTCTACTGCAAGTCCAGGGAGAGAGATGGACCCCTGGGTAGCTTGCTGGGTCAGAGGCCTCTAGGTGGAGGGCCAGGGGGCACCCTGGGGCCTCTACTGCAAGTCCAGATAGAGAGGTGGACCCCTGGGTAGCTTGCTGGAGTCTGAAGCCCATAGGTGGAGGGCCAGGGGGCACCCTGGGGCCTATACTGCAAGTCCAGGGAGAGAGGTGGACCCTTGGGTAGCTTCCTAAGGTTAGAGGCCCCTAGGTGGAGGGCCAGGGGGCACCCTGGGGCCTATCCTGCAAGTCCAGGGAGAGAGGTGGACCCCTGGGTAGCTTGCTGGGGTACAAGGCCCCTAGGTGGAGGGCCAGGGGGCACCCTGGGGCCTCTACTGCAAGGCCAGGGAGAGAGGTGGACCCCTTGGTAGCTTGCTGGGGTCAGAGTCCCCTAGGTGGAGGGTCAGGAGGTACTCTAGGGCCTCTACTGCAAGTCCAGGGGGAGAGGTGGAGCCCTGGGTAGCTTGCTGGGGTCAGAGGCAACTAGGTGGAGGGCCAGGGGGCACCCTAGGGTCTACACTGCAAGTCCAGGGAGAGAGGTGGACCCCTGGGTAGCTTCCTAAGGTCAGAGGCCCCTAGGTGGAGGGCCAGGGGGCACCCTGAGGCCTATCCTGCAAGTCCAGGGAGAGATGTGGACCCCTGGGTAGGTTGCTGGGGTACGAGGCCCCTAGGTGGAGGGCCAGGGGGCACCCTGGTGCCTCTACTGCAAGTCCAGGGAGAGGGGAGGACCCCTGGGTAGCTTGCTGGGGTCAGAGACAACTAGGTGGAGGGACAGGGGGTACCCTGGGGCCTATACTGCAAGTCCAGGGAGAGAAGTGGACCCCTGGGTAGCTTCCTGAGGTCAAAGGCCCCTAGGTGGAGGGCCAGGGGCCTCCTGGGGCCTATACTGCAAGTCCAGGGAGAGAGGTGGACCCCTGGGTAGCTTGCTGGTGTCAGAGGCAACTAGGTGGAGGGACAGGGGGTGCCCTGGGGCCTCTACTGCAAGTCCAGGGAGAGAGGTGGACCCCTGGGTAGCTTCCTGAGGTCAGAGGCCCCTAGGTGGAGGGCCAGGGCGCACCCTGGGGCCTATCCTGCAAGTCCAGGGAGAGTGGTGGACCACTGGGTAGCTTGCTGGGGTACGAGGCCCCTAGTTGGAGGGCCAGGGGGCACCCTGGGGCCTCTACTGCAAGTCCAGGGAGAGAGGTGGACCCCTGGGTACCTTCCTGGGGTCAGAGTCCCCTAGGTGGAGGGCCAGGACGTACCCTAGGGCCTCTACTGCAAGTCCAGGGAGAGAGGTGGACCCCTGGGTAGCTTGCTGGGGTAAGAGGCCCCTAAGTGGAGGGACAGGGGGCACCCTAGGGCCTCTACTGCAAGTCCAGGGAGGGAGGTGGACCCCTGGGTAGTTTGCTGGGGTCAGAGGCCCCTAGGCGGAGGGACAGGGGGCTTCCTGGGGCCTCTACTGCAATCCAGGGAGAAAGGTGGACCCCTGGGTAGCTTGCTTGGGTCAGAGGCCCCTAGGTGGAGGTCAAGGGGGCACCCTGGGGCCTCTACTGCAATCCCAGGGAGAGTTGTGGACCCTTGTGTAGCTTGCTGGGGTCAGAGGCCCCTGGGTGGAGGGCCAAAGGGCACCCTGGGGCCTATACTGCAAGTCCAGAGAGAGAGGTTGTCCCCTGGGTAGCTTCCTGGGGTCAAAGGCCCCTAGGTGGAGGGCAAGGGGGCACCCTGGGGCCTCTACTGCAAGTCCAGGGAGAGAGGTGGACTCCTGGGTAGCATGCTGGGGTCGGAGGCAACTAGGTGGAGGGCCAGGGGACACCCTGGGGCCTATACTGCAAGTCCAGGGAGAGAGGTGGACACCTGGGTAGCTTGTTGGGGTCAGAAGCCCCTAGGTTTAGTGCCAGGGGGCTGCCTGGGGCCTCAACTGCAAGTCCAAGGAGAAAGGTGGACCCCTGTGTAGCTTGCTGGGGTCAGAGGCCCCTAGGTGGAGGTACAGGGGGCACCCTGGGGCCTATCCTGCAAGTCCAGGGAGAGAGGTGGACCACTGGGTAGCTTGCTGGGGTACGAGGCCCCTAGGTGGAGGGCGAGGGGGCACCCTGGGGCCTCTACTGCAAGTCCAGGGAGAGAGATGGACCCCTGGGTAGCTTGCTGGGGTCAGAGGCCTCTAGGTGGAGGGCCAAGAGGCACCCTGGGGCCTATACTGCAAGTCCAGGGAGAGAGGTGAACCCCTGGGTAGCTTGCTGGGGTCTGTAGCCCATATGTGGAGGGCCAGGGGGTACCCTGGGGCCTATACTTCAAGTCCAGGGAGAGAGGTGGACCCCAGGGTAGCTTCCTAAGCTCAGAGGCCCCTAGGTGGAGGGCCAGGAGGTACCCTAGGGCCTATACTGCAAGTCCAGGGAGAGAGGTGGACCCCTGGGTAGCTTGCTGGGGTCAGAGGCAACTAGGTGGAGGGCCAGGGGGCACCCTAGGGTCTACACTGCAAGACCAGGGAGAGAGGTGGACCCCTGGGTAGCTTCCTAAGGTCAGAGGCCCCTAGGTGGATGGCCAGGGGGCACCCTGGGGCCTATCCTGCAAGTCCAGGGAGAGATGTGGACCCGTGGGTAGCTTGCTGGGGTACGAGGCCCCTAGGTGGAGGGCCGGGGGGCACCCTGGGGCCTCTACTGCAAGTCCAGGGAGAGAGGAGGACCCCTGGGTAGCTTGCTGGGGTCAGAGGCAACTAGGTGGAGGGCCAGGGGATAACCTAGGGTCTACACTGCAAGTCCAGGGAGAGAGGTGGACCCCTGGGTAGCTTCCTAAGGTCAGAGGCCCCTAGGTGGAGGGCCTGGGGGCACCCTGGGGCCTATCCTGCAAGTCCAGGAAGGGAGGTGGACCCCTGGGTAGCTTGCTGGGGTACGAGGCCCCTAGGTGGAGGGCCAGAGGGCACCATGGGGCCTCTACTGCAAGTCCAGGGAGAGAGGTGGACCCCTGGGTAGCTTGCTGGGGTCAGAGGCAAATAGGTGGAAGGACAGGGGTACCCTGGGGCCTATACTGCAAGTCCAGGGAGAGAGGTGGACCCCTGGGTAGCTTCCTGAGGTCAAAGGCCCCTAGGTGGAGAGCCAGGGGGCAACCTGTGGCCTATCCTGCAAGTCCAAGGAGAGAGGTGGACCCCTGGGTAGCTTGCTGGGGTACGAGGCCCCTAGTTGGAGGGCCAGGGGGCACCCTGGGGCCTCTACTGCAAGCCCAGGGAGAGAGGTGGACCCCTGGTTAGCTTGCTGGGATCGGAGGCCGCTAGGTGGAGGGCCAGGGGGCTTCTTGGGGCCTCTACTGCAAGTCCAGGGAGAGAGGTGGACCCCTGGGTAGCTTGCTGTTGTCGTAGGCCCCCAGGTGGAGGGCCAGGGGGCTTCCTGGGGCTTCTACTGCAAGTCTAGGAAGAGAGGTGGACCCATGGGTGGCTTGCTGGGGTCAGAGGCCCCTAGGTGGATGGCCAGGGGGCTTCGTGGTGCCTCTACTGCAAGTCCAAGGAGAGAGGTGGACGCCTGGGTAGCTTGCTGGGGTCGGAAGCCCCTTGGTGGAAGGCCAGGGGGCACCCTGGGGCCTATACTGAAAGTTCAGGGAGAGAGGTGGACCCATGGGTAGCTTACTGGGGTCAGAGGCCCCTAGGTGGAGGGCCAGGGGCACCCTGGGGCCTCTACTCCAAGTCCAGGGAGAGAGTTGGACCCCTGGGTAGCTTGCTGGTTTCAGAGGCAACTAGGTGGAGGGACAGGGGGTACCCTGGGGCCTATACTGCAAGTCCAGGGAGAGAGGTGGACCCCTGGGTAGCTTCCTGAGGTCAGAGGCCCCTAGGTGGAGGGCAAGGGGGCACCCTGGGGCCTATCCTGCAAGTCCAGGGAGAGAGGTGGACCCCTGGGTAGCTTGCTGGGGTACGAGGCCCCTAGGTGGAGGGCCAGGGGGCACCCTGAGGCCTCTGCTGCAAGTCTAGGGAGAGAGGTGGACCCCTGGGTAGTTTGCTTGGCTGAGAGGCCCCTAGTTGGAGGGCAAGGGGGCACCCTGGGGCCTCTACTGCAAGTCCAGGGAGAGAGGTGGACTCCTGGGTAGCATGCTGGGGTCGGAGGCAACTAGGTGGAGGGCCAAGGGACACCCTGGGGCCTATACTGCAAGTCCAGATAGAGAGGTGGAAACCTGGGTAGCTTGTTGGGGTCAGAAGCCCCTAGGTTTAGTGCCAGGGGGCTGCCTGGGCCTCAACTGCAAGTCCAAGGAGAAAGGTGGACCCCTGTGTAGCTTGCTGGGGTCAGAGTCCCCTAGGTGGAGGTACAGGGGGCACCCTGGGGCCTATCCTGCAAGTCCAGGGAGAGAGGTGGACCACTGGGTGGCTTGCTGGGGTCAGAGGCCTCTAGGTGGAGGGCCAAGAGGCACCCTGGGGCCTATACTGCAAGTCCAGGGAGAGAGGTGGACCCCTGGGTAGCTTGCTGGGGTCTGTAGCCCATATGTGGAGGGCCAGGGGGTACCCTGGGGCCTATACTGCAAGTCCAGGGAGAGAGGTGGACCCCAGGGTAGCTTCCTTAGCTCAGAGGCCCCTAGGTGGAGGGCCAGGAGGTACCCTAGGGCCTATACTGCAAGTCCAGGGAGAGAGGTGGACCCCTGGGTAGCTTGCTGGGGTCAGAGGCAACTAGGTGGAGGGCCAGGGGGCACCCTAGGGTCTACACTGCAAGACCAGGGAGAGAGGTGGACCCCTGGGTAGCTTCCTAAGGTCAGAGGCCCCTAGGTGGAGGGCCAGGGGGCACCCTGGGAACTCTACTGCAAGTCCATGGAGAGAGGTGGACCCCTGGGTAGTTTGCTGGGGTCAGAGGCCCCTAGGCAGAGGGACAGGGGGCTTCCTGGGGCCTCTACTGCAAGTCCAGGGAGAAAGGTGGACCCCTTGGTAGCTTACTTGGGTCAGAGGCCCCTAGGTGGAGGTCAAGGGGGCATCCTGGGGCCTCTACTGCAATCCCAGGGAGAGTTGTGGACCCTTGTGTAGCTTCCTGGGGTGCGAGGACCCTGGGTGGAGGGCCAAGGGGCACCCTGGGGCCTATACTGCAAGTCCAGGGAGAGAGGTGGACCCCTGGGTAGCTTCCTGGGGTCAAAGGCCCCTAGGTGGAGGGCAATGGGGCACCCTGGGGCCTCTACTGCAAGTACAGGGAGAGAGGTGGACCCCTTGGTAGCATGCTGGGGTCGGAGTCAACTAGGTGGAGGGCCAGGGGACACCCTGGGGCCTATACTGCAAGTCCAGGGAGAGAGGTGGACACCTGGGTAGCTTGTTGGGGTCAGAAGCCCCTAGGTTTAGTGCCAGGGGGCTTCATGGGGCCTATACTGCAAGTCCAGGGAGAGAGGTGGACCCTTGGGTAGCTTCCTAAGGTTAGAGGCCCCTAGGTGGAGGGCCAAGAGTTACCCTAGGGCCTCTACTGCAAGTCCAGGGAGAGAGGTGGACCCCTGGGTAGCTTGCTGGGGTTAGAGGCCTCTCGGTGGAGGGCCAGGGGGCACCCTGGGGCCTCTACTGCAAGTCCAGGGAGAGAGGTGGACCCCTGGGTAGCATGCTGGGGTCGGAGGCAACTAGGTGGAGGGCCAGGGGACACCCTGGGGCCTATACTGCAAGTCCAGGGAGAGAGGTGGACACCTGGGTAGCTTGTTGGGGTCAGAAGCCCCTAGGTTTAGTGCCAGGGGGCTTCCTGGGGCCTCAACTGCAAGTCCAAGGAGAAAGGTGGACCCCTGTGTAGCTTGCTGGGGTCAGAGGCCCCTAGGTGGAGGGTCAGGGGGCACCCTGGGGCCTATCCTGCAAGTCCAGGGAGAGAGGTGGACCTCTAGGTAGCTTGCTGGGGTACGAGGCCCCTAGGTGGAGGGCGAGGGGGCAGCCTGGGGCCTCTACTGCAAGTCCAAGGAGAGAGATGGACCCCTGGGTAGCTTGCTGGGGTCAGAGGCCTCTAGGTGGAGGGCCAAGAGGCACCCTGGGGCCTATACTGCAAGTCCAGGGAGAGATGTGGACCCGTGGGTAGCTTGCTGGGGTACGACGCCCCTAGGTGGAGGGCCAGGGGGCACCCTGGGGCCTATACTGCAAGTCCAGGGGGAGAGGAGGACCCCTGGGTAGCTTGCTGGGGTCAGAGGCAACTAGGTGGAGGGCCAGGGGATAACCTAGGGTCTACACTGCAAGTACAGGGAGAGAGGTGGACCCCTGGGTAGCTTCCTAAGGTCAGAGGCCCCTAGGTGGAGGGCCAGGGGGCACCCTGGGGCCTATCCTGCAAGTCCAGGGAGGGAGGTGGACCCCTGGGTAGCTTGCTGGGGTACAAGGCCCCTAGGTGGAGGGCCAGGGGGCACCATGGGGACTCTACTGCAAGTCCAGGGAGAGAGGTGGACCCCTGGGTAGCTTGCTGGGGTCAGAGACAAATAGGTAAAAGGACAGGGGCATCCTGGGGCCTATACTGCAAGTCCAGGGAGAGAGGTGGACCCCTGGGTAGCTTCCTGAGGTCAAAGGCCCCTAGGTGGAGAGCCAGGGGGCACCCTGTGGCCTGTCCTGCAAATCCAAGTAGAGAGGTGGACCCCTGGGTAGCTTGCTGGGGTACGAGGCCCCTAGTTGGAGGGCCAGGGGGCACCCTGTGGCCTCTACTGCAAATCCAGGGAGAGAGGTGGACCCCTGTTTAGCTTACTGGGGTCAGAGGCCGCTAGGTGGAGGGCCAGGGGGCTTCTTGGGGCCTCTACTGCAAGTCCAGGGAGAGAGGTGGACCCCTGGGTAGCTTGCTGTTGTCGTAGGCCCCCAGGTGGAGGGCCAGGGGGCTTCCTGGGGCTTCTACTGCAAATCTAGGAAGAGAGGTGGACCCCTGGGTAGCTTGCTGGGGTCAGAGACCCCTAGGTGGATGGCCAGGGGGCTTCGTGGGGCCTCTACTGCAAGTCCAAGGAGAGAGGTGGACCCCTGGGTAGCTTGCTGGGGTCGGAAGCCCCTTGGTGGAAGGTCAAGGGGGCACCCTGGGGCCTATACTGAAAGTCCAGGGAGAGAGGTGGACCCATGGGTAGCATGCTGGGGTCGGAGGCAACTAGGTTTAGGGCCAGGGGACACCCTGGGGCCTATACTGCAAGTCCAGGGAGAGAGGTGGACACCTGGGTAGTTTGTTGGGGTCAGAAGCCCCTAGGTTTAGTGCCAGGGGGCTTAATGGGGCCTCAACTGCAAGTCCAAGGAGAAAGGTGGACCCCTGTGTAGCTTGCTGGGGTCAGAGGCCCCTAAGTGGAGGGTCAGGGGGCACCCAGGGGCATAGCCTGCAAGCCCAGGGAGAGAGGTGGACCTCTGGGTAGCTTCCTGGGGTACGAGGCCCCTAGGTGGAGGGCGAGGTGGCACCCTGGGGCCTCTACTGCAAGTCCAGGGAGAGAGGTGGACCCCTGGGTAGCTTGCTGGGGTCAGAGGCCCCTAGGTGGAGGGCCAGGGGGTACCCTGGGGCCTATACTGCAAGTCCAGGGAGAGAGGTGGACCCTTGGGTAGCTTCCTAAGGTTAGAGGCCCCTAGGTGGAGGGCCAGGGGGCACCCTGGGGCCTATCCTGCAAGTCCAGGGAGAGAGGTGGACCCCTGGGTAGCTTGCTGGGGTACAAGGCCCCTAGGTGGAGGGCCAGGGGGCACCCTGGGGCCTCTACTGCAAGGCCAGGGAGAGAGGTGGACCCCTTGGTAGCTTGCTGGGGTCAGAGTACCCTAGGTGGAGGGTCAGGAGGTACCCTAGGGCCTCTACTGCAAGTCCAGGGGGAGAGGTGGACCCCTGGGTAGCTTGCTGGGGTCAGAGGCAACTAGGTGGAGGGCCAGGGGGCACCCTAGGGTCTACACTGCAAGTCCAGGGAGAGAGGTAGACCCCTGGGTAGCTTCCTAAGGTCAGATGCCCCTAGGTGGAGGGCCAGGGGGCACCCTGGGGCCTATCCTGCAATCCCAGGGAGAGTTGTGGACCATTGTGTAGCTTGCTGGGGTCAGTGGCCCCTAGGTGGAGGGTCAGGGGGCACCCTGGGGCCTATCCTGCGAGTCCAGGGAGAGAGGTGGACCTCTGGGTAGCTTGCTGGGGTCAGAGGCCCCTAGGTGGAGGGCCAGGGGGCACCCTGGGGCCTATCCTGCAAGTCCAGGGAGAGAGGTGGACCTCTGGGTAGCTTGCTGGGGTAGGAGGCCCCTAGGTGGAGGGCGAGGGGGCACCCTGGGGCCTCTACTGCAAGTCCAGGGAGAGAGGTGGACCCCTGGGTAGCATGCTGGGGTCAGAGGCCTCTAGGTGGAGGGCCAGGGGGCACCCTGGGGCCTATACTGCAAGTCCTGGGAGAGAGGTGGACCCCTGGGTAGCTTGCTGGGGTCTGTAGCCCATAGGTGGAGGGCCAGGGGGTACCCTGGGGCCTATACTGCAAGTCCAGGGAGAGAGGTGGACCCCTGGGTAGCTTCCTAAGGTCAGAGACCCCTAGGTGGAGGGCCAGGGGGCACCCTGGGGCCTATCCTGCAAGTCCAGGGAGAGATGTGGACCCCTGGGTAGCTTGCTGGGGTACGAGGCCCCTAGGTGGAGGGCCAGGGGGCACCCTGGGGCCTCTACTGCAAGTCCAGGGAGAGAGGAGGACCCCTGGGTAGCTTCCTGGGGTCAGAGTTTTCTAGGTGGACGGCCAAGGAGGTACCCTAGGGCCTCTACTGCAAGTCCAGGGAGAGAGGTGGACCCCTGGGTAGCTTGCTGGGGTCAGAGGCAACTAGGTGGATTGCCAGGGGGCACCCTAGGGTCTACACTGCAAGTCCAGGGAGAGAGGTGGACCCCTGGGTAGCTTCCTAAGGTCAGAGGCCCCTAGGTGGAGGGCCAGGGGGCACCCTGGGGCCTATCCTGCAAGTCCAGGGAGAGATGTGGACCCCTGGGTAGCTTGCTGGGGTACGAGGCCCCTAGGTGGAGGGCCAGGGGGCACCCTGGGGCCTCTACTGCAAGTCCAGGGAGAGAGGAGGACCCCTGGGTAGCTTGCTGGGGTCAGAGGCAACTAGGTTGAGGGCCAGGGGGCACCCTAGGGTCTACACTGCAAGTCCAGGGAGAGAGGTGAACCCCTGGGTAGCTTCCTAAGGTCAGAGGCCCCTAGGTGGAGGGCCAGGGGGCACCCTGGGGCCTATCCTGCAAGTCCAAGGAGAGAGATGGACCCCTGTGTTGCTTGTTTGGGTACGAGGCCCCTAGTTGGAGGGCCAGGGGGCACCCTGGGGCCTCTACTGCAAGTCCAGGGAGAGGGGAGGACCCGTGGGTAGCTTGCTGGAGCACGAGGCCCCTAGGTGGAGGGCCAGGGGGCACCCTGGGGCCTCTACTACAAGTCCAGGGAGAGAGGAGGACCCCTGGGTAGCTTGCTGGGGTCAGAGGCAACTAGGTGGAGGGACAGGGGGTACCCTGGGGCCTAGACTGCAAGTCCAGGGAGAGAGGTGGACCCCTGGGTAGCTTCCTGAGGTCAAAGGCCCCTAGGTGGAGGGCCAGGGGGCACTCTGGGGCCTATCCTGCAAGCCCAGGGAGAGAGGTGGACCCCTGGTTAGCTTGCTGGGTTCAGAGGCCGCTAGGTGGAGGGCCAGGGGGCTTCTTGGGGCCTCTACTGCAAGTCCAGGGAGAGAATTGGACCCCTGGGTTGCTTGCTGTTGTCGTTGGCCCCCTGGTGGAGGGCCAGGGGGCTTCCTGGGGCTTCTACTGCAAGTCTAGGGAGAGAGGTGGAACCCTGGGTAGCTTGCTGGGGTCAGAGGCCCCTAGGTGGACGGCCAGAGGGCTTCGTGGGGCCTCTACTGCAAGTCCAGGGAGAGAGTTGGACCCCTGGGTAGCTTGCTGGGGTCAGAGACTACTAGGTGGAGGGACAGGGGGTACCCTGGGGCCTATACTGCAAGTCCAGGGAGAGAGGTGGACCCCTGGGTAGCTTCCTGAGGTCAAAGGCCCCTAGGTGGAGGGCCAGGGGGCACCCTGGGGCCTATCCTGCAAGTCCAAGGAGAGAGGTGGACCCCAGGGTAGCTTGCTGGGGTACGGGGCCCCTAGTTGGTGGGCCAAGGGGCACCCTGGGGCCTCTACTGCAAGCCCAGGGAGAGAGGTGGACCCCTGGTTAGCTTGCTGGGGTCGGAAGCCCCTTGGTCTAAGGCCAGGGGGCACCCTGGGGCCTATACTGCAAGTCCAGGGAGAGACGTGGACCCATGGGTAGCTTACTGGGGTCAAAGGCCCCTAGGCGGAGGGCCAGGGGCTTCCTGGGGCCTCTACTGCAAGTCCAGGGAGAGAGGTGGACCCCTGGGTAGCTTGCTGGTGTCAGAGGCAACTAGGTGGAGGGACAGGGGGTGCCCTGGGGCCTATACTGCAAGTCCAGGGAGAGAGGTGGACCCCTGGGTAGCTTCCTGAGGTCAGAGGCCCCTAGGTGGAGGGCCAGGGCGCAACCTGGGGCCTATCCTGCAAGTCCAGGGAGAGTGGTGGACCCCTAGGTAGCTTGCTGGGGTACGAGGCCCCTAGGTGGAGGGCCAGGGGGCACCCTAGGGTCTCTAATGCAAGTCCAGGGAGAGAGGTGGACCCCTGGGTACCTTCCTGGGGTCAGATTTCCCTAGGTGGAGGGCCAGGAGGTACCCTAGGGCCTGTACTGCAAGTCCAGGGAGAGAGGTGGACCCCTGGGTAGCTTGCTGGGGTCAGAGGCCTCTAGGTGTAGGGCAATGGGGCACCCTGGGGCCTCTACTGCAAGTCCACGGAGAGAGGTGGACCCCTGGGTAGCATGCTGGGGTCGGAGGCAACTAGGTGGAGGGCCAGGGGACACCCTGGGGCCTATACTGCAAGTCCAGGGAGAGAGGTGGACACCTGGGTAGCTTGTTGGGGTCAGAAGCCCCTAGGTTTAGTGCCAGGGGGCTTCCTGGGGCTTATATTGCAATTCCAGGGAGAGAGGTGGACCTTTGGGTCGCTTCCTAAGGTTAGAGGCCCCTAGGTGGAGGGCCAGGGGGCACCCTGGGGCCTATCCTGCAAGTCCAGGAAGAGAGGTGGACCCCTGGGTAGCTTGCTGGGGTCAGAGACCCCTAGGTGGAGGTCCAGGGGGCACCCTGGGGCCTCTACTGCAAGTCTACGGAGAGAGGTGGACCCATGGGTAGCTAGCTGGGGTAAGAGGCCCCTAAGTGGAGGGCCAGGGGGCACCCTGGGGCCTCTACTGCAAGTCCAGGGAGAGAGGTGGACCCCTGGGTAGTTTGCTGGGGTCAGAGGCCCCTAGGCGGAGGGACAGGGGGCTTCCTGGGGCCTCTACTGCAAGTCCAGGGAGAAAGGTGGACCCCTGGGTAGCTTGCTTGGGTCAGAGGCCCCTAGGTGGAGGTCAAGGGGGCACCCTGGGGCCTCTACTGCAATCCCAGGGAGAGTTGTGGACCCTTGTGTAGCTTGCTGGGGTCAGAGGCCCCTAGGTGGAGGGTCAGGGGGCACTCTGGGGCCTATCCTGCGAGTCCAGGGAGAGAGGTGGACCTCTGGGTAGCTTGCTGGGGTAGGAGGCCCCTATGTGGAGGGCGAGGGGGCACCCTGGGGCCTCTACTGCAAGTCCAGGGAGAGAAGTGGACCCCTGGGTAGCATGCTGGGGTCAGAGGCCTCTAGGTGGAGGGCCAGGGGGCACCCTGGGGCCTATACTGCAAGTCCTGGGAGAGAGGTGGACCCCTGGGTAGCTTGCTGGGGTCTGTAGCCCATAGGTGGAGGGCCAGGGGGTACCCTGGGGCATATACTGCAAGTCCAGGGAGAGAGGTGGACCCCTGGGTAGCTTCCTAAGGTCAGAGGCCCCTAGGTGGAGGGCCAGGGGGCACCCTGGGGCCTATCCTGCAAGTCCAGGGAGAGAGGTGGACCCCTGGGTAGCTTGCTGGGGTACGAGGCCCCTAGGTGGAGGGCCATGGGGCACCCTGGGGCCTCTACTGCAAGTCCAGGGAGAGAGGTGGACCCCTGGGTAGCTTCCTGGGGTCAGAGTCTTCTAGGTGGACGGCCAGGAGGTACCCTAGGGCCTCTACTGCAAGTCCAGGGAGAGAGGTGGACCCCTGGGTAGCTTGCTGGGGTCAGAGGCAACTAGGTGGATTGCCAGGGGGCACCCTAGGGTCTACACTGCAAGTCCAGGGAGAGAGGTGGATCCCTGGGTAGCTTCCTAAGGTCAGAGGCCCCTAGGTGGAGGGCCAGGGGGCACCCTGGGGCCTCACCTGCAAGTCCAGGGAGAGATGTGGACCCCTGGGTAGCTTGCTGGGGTACGAGGCCCCTAGGTGGAGGGCCAGGGGGCACCCTGGGGCCTCTACTGCAAGTCCAGGGAGAGAGGAGGACCCCTGGGTAGCTTGCTGGGGTCAGAGGCAACTAGGTTGAGGGCCAGGGGGCACCATAGGGTCTACACTGCAAGTCCAGGGAGAGAGGTGAACCCCTGGGTAGCTTCCTAAGGTCAGAGGCCCCTAGTTGGAGGGCCAGGGGGCACCCTGGGGCCTACCCTGCAAGTCCAAGGAGAGATATGGACCCCTGTGTTGCTTGTTTGGGTACGAGGCCCCTAGTTGGAGAGCCAGGGGGCACCCTGGGGCCTCTACTGCAAGTCCAGGGAGAGGGGAGGACCCCTGGGTAGCTTGCTGGGGCACGAGGCCCCTAGGTGGAGGGCCAGGGGCACCCTGGGGCCTCTACTACAAGTCCAGGGAGAGAGGAGGACCCCTGGGTAGCTTGCTGGGGTCAGAGGCAACTAGGTGGAGGGACAGGGGGTACCCTGGGGCCTAGACTGCAAGTCCAGGGAGAGAGGTGGACCCCTGGGTAGCTTCCTGAGGTCAAAGTCCCCTAGGTGGAGGGCCAGGGGGCACCCTTGGGCCTATCCTGCAAGCCCAGGGAGAGAGGTGGACCCCTGGTTAGCTTGCTGGGGTCAGAGGCCGCTAGGTGGAGGGCCAGGGGGCTTCTTGGGGCCTCTACTGCAAGTCCAGGGAGAGAATTGGACCCCTGGGTTGCTTGCTGTTGTCGTTGGCCCCCAGGTGGAGGGCCAGGGGGCTTCCTGGGGCTTCTACTGCAAGTCTAGGGAGAGAGATGGAACCCTGGGTAGCTTGCTGGGGTCAGAGGCCCCTAGGTGGACGGCCAGAGGGCTTCGTGGGGCCTCTACTGCAAGTCCAGGGAGAGAGTTGGACCCCTGGGTAGCTTGCTGGGGTCGGAAGCCCCTTGGTGGAAGGCCAGGGGGCACCCTGGGGCCTATACTGCAAGTCCAGGGAGAGATGTGGACCCCTGAGTAGCTTGCTGGGGTACGAGGCCCCTAGGTGGAGGGCCAGGGGGCACCCTGGGGCCTCTACTGCAAGTCCAGGGAGAGAGGAGGACCCCTGGGTAGCTTGCTGGCGTACGAGGCCCATAGGTGGAGGGCCAGGGGGCACCTTTTGGCCTCTACTGCAAGTCCAGGGAGAGAGGTGGACCCCTGGGTAGCTTGCTGGGGTCAGAGGCCCCTAGGTGGAGGGCCAGGGGGCACCCTGGGGCCTCTACTGCAAGTCCAGGGAAAGAGGTGGACCCCTGGGTAGCTTCCTGGGGTCAGAGGCCTTTAGGTGGAGGGCCAGGGGGCACCCTGGGGCCTCTACTGCAAATCCAGGGAGAGAGGTGGACCCCTGGGTAGCTTGCTGGGGTCTGAAGCCCATAGGTGGAGGGCCAGGGGGTACCCTGGGGCCTATACTGCAAGTCCAGGGAGAGAGGTGGACCCTTGGGTAGCTTCCTAAGGTTAGAGGCCCCTAGGTGGAGGGCCAGAGGGTACCCTGGGGACTATCGTGCAAGTCCAGGGAGAGAGGTGGACCCCTGGGTAGCTTGCTGGGGTACAAGGCCTCTAGGTGGTGGGCCAGGGGGCACTCTGGGGCCTCTACTGCATGTCCAGGGAGAAAGGTGGACCCCTGGGTAGCTTGCTAGGGTCAGAGGCACCTAGGTGGAGGTCAAGGGGGCACCCTGGGGCCTTTACTGCAATCCCAGGGAGAGTTGTGGACCCTTGTGTAGCTTCCTGGGGTCAGAGGCCCCTTGGTGGAGGGTCAGGGGGCAACCTGGGGCCTATTCTGCAAGTCCAGGGAGAGAGGTGGACCTCTGGGTAGCTTGCTGGGGTCAGAGGCCCCTAGGTGGAGGTTCCAGGGGGCACCCTGGGGCCTATCCTGCAAGTCCAGGGAGAGAGGTGGACCCCTGGGTAGCTTGCTGGGGTACGAGGCCCAAAGGTGGAGGGCCAGGGGGCACCCTGGGGCCTCTACTGCAAGTCCAGGGAGAGAGGTGGACCCCTGGGTAGCTTGCTGGGGTGAGAGGCCCCTACGTGGAGGGCCAGGGGGCACCCTGGGGCCTCTACTGCAAGTCCAGGGAAAGAGGTGGACCCCTGGGTAGCTTGCTGGGGTCGGAGGCCTCTAGGTAGAGGGCCAGGGGGCACCCTGGGGCCTCTACTGCAAGTCTAGGGAGAGAGGTGGACCCATGGGTAGCTAGCTGGGGTAAGAGGCCCCTAAGTGGAGGGCCAGGGGGCACCCTGGGGCCTCTACTGCAAGTCCAGGGAGAGAGGTGGACCCCTGGGTAGCTTGCTGGGGTCTGAAGCCCATAGGTGGAGGGCTAGGGGGTACCCTGGGGCCTATATTTCAAGTCCAGGGAGAGAGGTGGACCCTTGGGTAGCTTCCTAAGGTTAGAGGCCCCTAGGTGGAGGGCCAGAGGGCACCCTGGGGACTATCGTGCAAGTCCAGGGAGAGAGGTGGACCCCTGGGTAGCTTGCTGGGGTACAAGGCCTCTAGGTGGAGGGCCAGGGGGCACCCTGGGGCCTATCTTGCAAGTCCAGGGAGTATGGTGGACCCCTGAGTAGCTTGCTGGGGTACAAGGCCCCTAGGCGGAGGGCCAGGGGGCACCCTGGGGCCTCTACTGCAAGTCCAGGGAGAGAGGTGGACCCCTGGGTAGCTTGCTGGGGTCTGAAGCCCATAGGTGGAGGGCCAGGGGGCACCCTGGGGCCTCTACTGCAAGTCTAGGGAGAGAGGTGGACCCATGGGTAGCTAGCTGGGGTAAGAGGCCCCTAAGTGGAGGGCTAGGGGGCACCCTGGGGCCTCTACTGCAAGTCCAGGGAGAAAGGTGGACCCCTGGGTAGCGTGCTAGGGTCAGAGGCCCCTAGGTGGAGGTCAAGGGGGCACCCTGGGGCCTTTACTGCAAGTCCAGGGAGAGAGGTGGACCCCTGGGTAGTTTGCTGGGGTTTGAGGCCCCTAGGTGGAGGGACAGGGGGCTTCCTGGCGCCTCTACTGCAAGTCCAGGGAGAAAGGTGGACCCCTGGGTAGCTTGCTAGGGTCAGAGGCCCCTAGGTGGAGGTCAAGGGGGCACCCTGGGGCCTTTACTGCAATCCCAGGGAGAGTTGTGGACCCTTGTGTAGCTTGCTGGGGTCAGAGGCCCCTTGGTGGAGGGTCAGGGGGCACCCTGGGGCCTATTTTGCAAGTCCAGGGAGAGAGGTGGACCTCTGGGTAGCTTGCTGGGGTCAGAGGCCCCTAGGTGGAGGGCCAGGGGGCACCCTGGGGCCTATCCTGCAAGTCCAGGGAGAGAGGTGGACCCCTGGGTAGCTTGCTGGGGTACGAGGCCCCTAGGTGGAGGGCCAGGGGGCACCCTGGGGCCTCTACTGCAAGTCCAGGGAGAGAGGTGGACCCCTGGGTAGCTTGCTGGGGTCAGAGGCCCCTAGGTGGAGGGCCAGGGGGCACCCTGGGGCCTCCACTGCAAGTCCAGGGAAAGAGGTGGACCCCTTTGTAGCTTGCTGGGGTCAGAGGCCTCTAGGTGGAGGTCAAGGGGGCACCCTGGGGCCTTTACTGCAATCCCAGGGAGAGTTGTGGACCCTTGTGTAGCTTGCTGGGGTCAGAGGCCCCTTGGTGGAGGGTCAGGGGGCACCCTGGGGCCTATTCTGCAAGTCCAGGGAGAGAGGTGGACCTCTGGGTAGCTTGCTGGGGTCAGAGGCCCCTAGGTGGAGGGCCAGGGCCACCCTGGGGCCTATCCTGCAAGTCCAGGGAGAGAGGTGGACCCCTGGGTAGCTTGCTGGGGTACAAGGCCACTAGGTGGAGAGCCAGGGGGCACCCTGGGGCCTCTACTGCAAGACCAGGGAGAGACGTGGACCCTTGGTAGCTTGCTGGGGTCAGAGACCCCTAGGTGGAGGGCCAGGGGGCACCCTGGGGCCTCTACTGCAAGTCTAGGGAGAGAGGTGGACCCATGGGTAGCTAGCTGGGGTAAGAGGCCCCTAAGTCGATGGCCAGGGGGCACCCTGGGGCCTCTACTGCAAGTCCAGGGAGAGAGGTGGACCCCTGGGTAGTTTGCTGGGGTCAGAGGCCCCTAGGCGGAGGGACAGGGGGCTTCCTGGGGCCTCTACTGCAAGTCCAGGGAGAGAGGTGGACCCCTGGGTAGCTAGCTGGGGTAAGAGGCTCCTAAGTGGAGGGCAAGGGGGCACCCTGGGGCCTCTACTGCAAGTCCAGGGAGAGAGGTGGACCCCTAGGTAGTTTGCTGGGGTCAGAGGCCCCTAGGCGGAGGGACAGGGGGCTTCCTGGGGCCTCTACTGCAAGTCCAGGGAGAAAGGTGGACCCCTGGGTAGCTTGCTTGGGTCAGAGGCCCCTAGGTGGAGGTCAAGGGGGCACCCTGGGGCCTCTACTGCAAGTCCAGGGA
Source organism: Danio rerio (assembly GCF_049306965.1). Taxonomy (NCBI): domain Eukaryota; kingdom Metazoa; phylum Chordata; class Actinopteri; order Cypriniformes; family Danionidae; genus Danio; species Danio rerio. Next base: position 51,804,256 of record NC_133180.1, on the reverse strand, counting down.
GAGTTGTGGACCCTTGTGTAGCTTGCTGGGGTCAGAGGCCCCTTGCTGGAGGGTCAGGGGGCACCCTGGGGCCTATTCTGCAAGTCAAGGGAGAGAGGTGGACCTCTGGGTAGCTTGCTGGGGTCAGAGGCCCCTATGTGGAAGGCCAGGGGGCACCCTGGGGCCTATCTTGCAAGTCCAGGGAGTAAGGTAGACCCCTGGGTAGCTTGCTGGGGTACGAGATTCTAGGTGGAGGGCCAGGGGGCACCCTGGGGCCTCTACTGCAATACCAGGGAGAGAGGTGGACCCCTGGGTAGCTTGCTGGGGTAAGAGGCCCCTAGGTGGAGGGCCAGGGGGCACCCTGGGGCATCTACTGCAAGTCCAGGGAGAGAGGTGGACCCCTGGGTAGCTTGCTGGGGTCTGAAGCCCATAGGTGGAGGGCCAGGGGGCACCCTGGGGCCTCTACTGCAAGTCCAGGGAGAGAGGTGGACCCCTGGGTAGCTTGCTGGGGTCTGAAGCCCATAGGTGGAGGGCCAGGAGGTACCCTGGGGCCTATACTTCAAGTCCAGGGAGAGAGGTGGACCCTTGGGTAGCTTCCTAAGGTTAGAGGCCCCTAGGTGGAGGGCCAGAGGGCACCCTGGGGACTATCGTGCATGTCCAGGGAGAGAGGTGGACCCCTGGGTAGCTTGCTGGGGTACAAGGTCTCTAGGTGGAGGGCCAGGGGGCACCCTGGGGCATATCTTGGTAGTCCAGGGAGTAAGGTGGACCCCTGAGTAGCTTGCTGGGGTACGAGGCCCCTAGGTGGAGGGCCAGGGGGCAACCTGGGGCCTCTACTGCAAGTCCAGGGAGAGAGGTGGACCCCTGGGTAGCTTGCTGGGGTCTGAAGCCCATAGGTGGAGGGCCAGGGGGCACCCTGGGGCCTCTACTGCAAGTCTAGGGAGAGAGGTGGACCCATGGGTAGCTAGCTGGGGTAAGAGGCCCCTAAGTGGAGGGCCAGGGGGCACCCTGGGGCCTCTACTGCAAGTCCAGGGAGAGAGGTGGACCCCTGGGTAGTTTGCTGGGGTCAGAGGCCCCTAGGCGGAGGGACAGGGGGCTTCCTGGGGCCTCTACTGCAAGTCCAGGGAGAAAGGTGGACCCCTGGGTAGCTTGCTAGGCTCAGAGGCCCCTAGGTGGAGGTCAAGGGGGCACCCTGGGGCCTTTACTGCAATCCCAGGGAGAGTTGTGGACCCTTGTGTAGCTTGCTGGGGTCAGAGGCCCCTTGGTGGAGGGTCAGGGGGCACCCTGGGGCCTATTCTGCAAGTCCAGGGAGAGAGGTGGACCTCTGGGTAGCTTGCTGGGGTCAGAGGCCCCTAGGTGGAGGGCCAGGGAGTACCCTGGGGCCTATCCTGCAAGTCCAGGAAGAGAGGTGGACCCCTGGGTAGCTTGCTGGGGTACATGGCCCCTAGGTGGAGGGCCAGGGGGCACCCTGGGGCCTCTACTGCAAGTCCAGGGAGAGAGGTGGACCCCTGGGTAGCTTGCTGGGGTCAGAGGCCACTAGGTGAAAGGACAGGGGTACCCTGAGGCCTATACTGCAAGTCCAGGGAGAGAGGTGGACCCCTGGGTAGCTTCCTGAGGTCAACGGCCCCTAGGTGGAGAGCCAGGGGGCACCCTGGGGCCTCTCCTGCAAGTCCAAGGAGAGAGGTGGACCCCTGGGTAGCTTGCTGGGGTACGAGGTCCCTAGTTGAAGGGCCAAGGGGCACCCTGGGGCCTCTACTGCATGCCCAGGGAGAGAGGTGGACCCCTGGTTAGCTTGCTGGGGTCAGAGGCCACTAGGTGGAGGGCCAGGGGGCTTCTTGGGGCCTCGACTGCAAGTCCAGGGAGAGAGGTGGACCCCTGGGTAGCTTGCTGTTGTCGTAGGCCCCCATGTGGAGGGCCAGAGGGCTTCTTGGGGCTTCTACTGCAAGTCTAGGGAGAGAGGTGGACCACTGTGTAGCTTGCTGGGGTCAGAGGCCCCTAGGTGGACGGCCTGGGGGCTTCGTGGGGCCTCTACTGCAAGTCAAGGGAGAGAGGTGGACCTCTGGGTAGCTTGCTGGGGTCGGAAGCCCCTAGGTGGAAGGCCAGGGGGCACCCTGGGGCCTATACTGCAAGTCCAGGGAGAGAGGTGGACCCATGGGTAGCTTACTGGGGTCAGAGGCCCCTAGGTGGAGGGCTAGGGGCACCCTGGGGCCTCTACTGCAAGTCCAGGTAGAGAGGTGGACCCCTGGGTAGCTTGCTGGTGTCAGACGCAACTAGGTGGAGGGACAGGGGGTACCCTGGGGCCTATACTGCAAGTCCAGGGAGAGAGGTGGACCCCTGGGTAGCTTGCTGGGGTACGAGGCCCCTAGGTGGAGGGCCAGGGGGCACCCTGGGGCCTATCCTGCAAGTCCAAGGAGAGAGGTGGACCCCTGGGTAGCTTGCTGTGGTACGAGGCCCCTAGTTGGAGGGTGAGGGGGCACCCTGGGGCCTCTACTGCAAGCCCAGGGAGAGAGGTGGACCCCTGGTTAGCTTGCTGGGGTCAGAGGCCGCTAGGTGGAGGGCCAGGGGGCTTCTTGGGGCCTCTACTGCAAGTCCAGGGAGAGAGGTGGACCCCTGGGTAGCTTGCTGGGGTACAAGGCCACTAGGTGGAGAGCCAGGGGGCACCCTGGGTCCTCTACTGCAAGACCAGGGAGAGAGGTGGACCCTTGGTAGCTTGCTGGGGTCAGAGACCCCTAGGTGGAGGGCCAGGGGGCACCCTGGGGCCTCTACTGCAAGTCTAAGGAGAGAGGTGGACCCATGGGTAGCTAGCTGGGGTAAGAGGCCCCTAAGTCGATGGCCAGGGGGCACCCTGGGGCCTCTACTGCAAGTCCAGGGAGAGAGGTGGACCCCTGGGTAGTTTGCTGGGGTCAGAGGCCCCTAGGCGGAGGGACAGGGGGCTTCCTGGGGCCTCTACTGCAAGTCCAGGGAGAGAGGTGGACCCCTGGGTAGCTAGCTGGGGTAAGAGGCTCCTAAGTGGAGGGCAAGGGGGCACCCTGGGGCCTCTACTGCAAGTCCAGGGAGAGAGGTGGACCCCTGGGTAGTTTGCTGGGGTCAGAGGCCCCTCGGTGGAGGGACAGGGGGCTTCCTGGGGCCTCTACTGCAAGTCCAGGGAGAAAGGTGGACCCCTGGGTAGCTTGCTTGGGTCAGAGGCCCCTATGTGGAGGTCAAGGGGGCACCCTGGGGCCTCTACTGCAAGTCCAGGGAGAGTTGTGGACCCTTGTGTAGTTTGCTGGGGTCAGAGGCCCCTTGCTGGAGGGTCAGGGGGCACCCTGGGGCCTAATCTGCAAGTCCAGGGAGAGAGGTGGACCTCTGGGTAGCTTGCTGGGGTCAGAGGCCCCTAGGTGGAAGGCCAGGGGGCACCCTGGGGCCTATCTTGCAAGTCCAGGGAGTAAGGTAGACCCCTGGGTAGCTTGCTGGGGTATGAGATTCTAGGTGGAGGGCCAGGGGGCACCCTGGGGCCTCTACTGCAATACCAGGGAGAGAGGTGGACCCCTGGGTAGCTTGCTGGGGTCAGAGGCCCCTAGGTGGAGGGCCAGGGGGCACCCTGGGGCATCTACTTCAAGTCCAGGGAGAGAGGTGGACCCCTGAGTAGCTTGCTGGGGTCTGAAGCCCATAGGTGGAGGGCCAGGGGGCACCCTGGGGCCTCTACTGCAAGTCTAGGGAGAGAGGTGGACCCATGGGTAGCTAGCTGGGGTAAGAGGCCCCTAAGTGGAGGGCCAGGGGGCACCCTGGGGCCTCTACTGCAAGACCAGGGAGAGATGTGGACCCCTGGGTAGTTTGCTGGGGTCAGAGGCCCCTAGGCGGAGGGACAGGGGGCTTCCTGGAGCCTCTACTGCAAGTCCAGGGAGAAAGGTGTACCCCTGGGTAGCTTGCTAGGGTCAGAGGCCCCTAGGTGGAGGTCAAGGGGGCACCCTGGGGCCTTTACTGCAATCCCAGGGAGAGTTGTGGACCCTTGTGTAGCTTGCTGGGGTCAGAGGCCCCTAGGTGGAGGGCCAGGGGGCACCCTGGGGCCTATCCTGCAAGTCCAGGGAGAGATGTGGACCCCTGGGTAGCTTGCTGGGGTACGAGGCCCCTAGGTGGAGGGCCAGGGGGCACCCTGGGGCCTCTACTGCAAGTCCAGGGAGAGAGGAGGACCCCTGGGTAGCTTGCTGGGGTAAGAGGCTACTAGGTGGAGGGACAGGGGTACCCTGGGGCCTAGACTGCAAGTCCAGGGAGAGAGGTGGACCCCTGGGTAGCTTCCTGAGGTCAAAGGCCCCTAGGCGGAGGGCCAGGGGGCACCCTGGGGCCTATCCTGCAAGTCCAAGGAGAGATGTGGACCGCTGGGTTGCTTGCTGGGGTCAGAGGCCCCTAGTTGGAGGGCCAGGGGGCACCCTGGGGCCTCTACTGCAAGCCCAGGGAGAGAGGTGGACCCCTGGTTAGCTTGCTGGGGTCGGAAGCCCCTTGGTCTATGGCCAGGGGGCACCCTGGGGCCTATACTGCAAGTCCAGTGAGAGAGGTGGACCCATGGGTAGCTTACTGGGGTCAGAGGCCCCTAGGTGGAGGGCCAGGGGCTTCCTGGGGCCTCTACTGCAAGTCCAGGGAGAGAAGTGGACCCCTGGGTAGCTTGCTGGTGTCAGAGGAAACTAGGTGGAGGGCCAGGGCGCACCCTGGGGCCTATCATGCAAGTCCAGGGAGAGAGGTGGACCCCTGGGTAGCTTGCTGGGGTACGAGGCCCCTAGTTGGAGGGCCAGGGGGCAGCCTGGGGCCTCTACTGCAAGTCCAGGGAGAGAGGTGGACCCCTGGGTACCTTCCTGGGGTCAGAGTCCCCTAGGTGGAGGGCCAGGAGGTACCCTAGGGCCTCTACTGCAAGTCCAGGGTAAGAGGTGGACCCCTGGGTAGCTTGCTGGGGTCAGAGGCCCCTAGGCGGAGGGACAGGGGGCTTCCTGGGGGCTCTACTGCAAGTCCAGGGAGAAAGGTGGACCCCTTGGTAGCTTGCTTGGGTCAGAGGCCTCTAGGTGGAGGTCAAGGGGGCACCCTGGGGCCTCTACTGCAAGTCCAGGGAGAGAGGTGGACCCCCGGGTAGCTTGCTGGGGTCAGAGGCCCCTAGGTGGAGGGCCAGGGGGCACCCTGGGGCCTCCACTGCAAGTCCAGGGAAAGAGGTGGACCCCTGGGTAGCTTGCTGGGGTCAGAAGCCTCTAGGTGGAGGGCCAGGGGGCACCCTGGGGCCTCTACTGCAAGTCCAGGGAGAGAGGTGGACCCCTGGGTAGCTTGCTGGGGTCTGAAGCCCATAGGCGGAGGGCCAGGGGGTACCCTGGGGCCTACACTTCAAGTCCAGGGAGAGAGGTGGACCCTTGGGTAGCTTCCTAAGGTTAGAGGCCCCTAGGTGGAGGGCCAGAGGGCACGCTGGGGACTATCGTGCAAGTCCAGGGAGAGAGGTGGACCCCTGGGTAGCTTGCTGGGGTACAAGGCCTCTAGGTGGAGGGCCAGGGGGCACCCTGGGGCCTCTACTGCAAGGCCAGGGAGAGAGGTGGACCGAATTGGTAGCTTGCTTGGGTCAGAGACCCCTAGGTGGAGGGCCAGGGTGCACCTTGGGGCCTCTACTGCAAGTCTAGGTAGAGAGGTGGATCCATGGGTAGCTTGCTGGGGTACGAGTCCCCTAGGTGGAGGGCCAGGGGGCACCCTGGGGCCTCTACTGCAAGTCCAGGGAGAGAGGTGGACCCCTGGGTAGCTTGCTTGGGTCAGAGACCCCTAGGTGGAGGGCCAGGGGGCACCTTGGGGCCTCTACTGCAAGTCTAGGTAGAGAGGTGGACCCCTGGGTAGCTTGCTGGGGTACGAGTCCCCTAGGTGGAGGGCCAGGGGGCACCCTGGGGCCTCTACTGCAAGTCCAGGGAGAGAGGTGGACCCCTGGGTAGCTTCCTGGGGTCAGAGGCCCCTAGGTGTAGGGCCAGGGGGCACCCTGGGGCCTATCCTGCAAGTCCAGGGAGAGAGGTGGACCCCTGGGTAGCTTGCTGGTGTCAGACGCAACTAGGTGGAGGGACAGGGGGTACCCTGGGGCCTATACTGCAAGTCCAGGGAGAGAGGTGGACCCCTGGGTAGCTTCCTGAGGTCAGAGGCCCCTAGGTGTAGGGCCAGGGGGCACCCTGGGGCCTATCCTGCAAGTCCAGGGAGAGAGGTGGACCCCTGGGTAGCTTGCTGGGGTACGAGGCCCCTAGGTGGAGGGCCAGGGGGCACCCTTGGGCGTATCCTGCAAGTCCAAGGAGAGAGTTGGACTCCTGGGTAGCTTGCCGTGGTACGAGGCCCCTAGTTGGAGGGTCAGGGGGCACCCTGGGGCCTCTACTGCAAGCCCAGGGAGAGAGGTGGACCCCTGGTTAGCTTGCTGGGGTCAGAGGCCACTAGGTGGAGGGCCAGGGGGCTTCTTGGGGCCTCTACTGCAAGTCCAGGGAGAGAGGTGGACCCCTGGGTAGCTTGCTGGGGTACAAGGCCACTAGGTGGAGAGCCAGGGGGCACCCTGGGGCCTCTACTGCAAGACCAGGGAGAGAGGTGGACCCTTGGTAGCTTGCTGGGGTCAGAGACCCCTAGGTGGAGGGCCAGGAGGCACCCTGGGGCCTCTACTGCAAGTCTAGGGAGAGAGGTGGACCCATGGGTAGCTAGCTGGGGTAAGAGGCTCCTAAGTGGAGGGCAAGGGGGCACCCTGGGGCCTCTACTGCAAGTCCAGGGAGAGAGGTGGACCCCTGGGTAGTTTGCTGGGGTCAGAGGCCCCTAGGTGGAGGAACAGGGGGCTTCCTGGGGCCTCTACTGCAAGTCCAGGGAGAAAGGTGGACCCCTGGGTAGCTTGCTTGGGTCAGAGGCCCCTAGGTGGAGGTCAAGGGGGCACCCTGGGGCCTTTACTGCAATCCCAGGGAGAGTTGTGGACCCTTGTGTAGCTTGCTGGGGTCAGAAGCCCCTTGGTGGAGGGTCAGGGGGCACCCTGGGGCCTATTCTGCAAGTCCAGGGAGAGAGGTGGACCTCTGGGTAGCTTGCTGGGGTCAGAGGCCCCTAGGTGGAGGGCCAGGGGGCACCCTGGGGCCTATCCTGCAAGTCCAGGGAGAAAGGTGGACCCCTGGGTAGCTTGCTGGGGTACGAGGCCCATAGGTGGAGGGCCAGGGGGCACCCTGGGGCCTCTACTGCAAGTCCAGGGAGAGAGGTGGACCCCTGGGTAGCTTGCTGGGGTCAGAGGCCCCTAGGTGGAGGGCCAGGGGGCACCCTGGGGCCTCTACTGTAAGACCAGGGAAAACGGTGGACCCCTGGGTAGCTTGCTGGGGTCAGAGGCCCCTAGGTGGAGGTCAAGGGGGCACCCTGGGGCCTTTACTGCAATCCCAGGGAGAGTTGTGGACCCTTGTGTAGCTTCCTGGGGTCAGAGGCCCCTTGGTGGAGGGTCAGGGGGCACCCTGGGGCCTATTCTGCAAGTCCAGGGAGAGAGGTGGACCCCTGGGTAGCTTGCTGGTGTCTGAAGCCCATAGGTGAAGGGCCAGGGGGTACCCTGGGGCCTATACTTCAAGTCCAGGGAGAGAGGTGGACCCTTGGGTAGCTTCCTAAGGTTAGAGGCCCCTAGGTGGAGGGCCAGAGGGCACCCTGGGGACTATCGTGCAAGTCCAGGGAGAGAGGTGGACCCCTGGGTAGCTTGCTGGGGTACAAGGCCTCTAGGTGGAGGGCCAGGGGGCACCCTGGGGCCTATCTTGCAAGTCTAGGGAGTAAGGTGGACCCCTGAGTAGCTTGCAGGGGTACGAAGCCCATAGGTGGAGGGCCAGGGGGCACCCTGGGGCCTCTACTGCAAGTCCAGGGAGAGAGGTGGACCCCTGGGTAGCTAGCTGGGGTAAGAGGCCCCTGAGTGAAGGGCCAGGGGGCATCCTGGGGCCTCTACTGCAAGTCCAGGGAGAGAGGTGGACCCCTGGGTAATTTGCTGGGGTCAGAGGCCCCTAGGCGGAGGGACAGGGGGCTTCCTGGGGCCTCTACTGCAAGTCCAGGGAGAAAGGTGGACCCCTGGGTAGCTTGCTAGGGTCAGAGGCCCCTAGGTGGAGGTCAAGGGGGCACCCTGGGGCCTTTACTGCAATCCCAGGGAGAGTTGTGGACCCTTGTGTAGCTTCCTGGGGTCAGAGGCCCCTTGGTGGAGGGTCAGGGGGCACCCTGGGGCCTATTCTGCAAGTCCAGGGAGAGAGGTGGACCTCTGTGTAGCTTGCTGGGGTCAGAGGCCCCTAGGTGGAGGGCCAGGGGGCACCCTGGGGCCTATCCTGCAAGTCCAGGGAGAGAGGTGGACCCCTGGGTAGCTTGCTGGAGTACGAGGCCCATAGGTGGAGGGCCAGGGGGCACCCTGGGGCCTCTACTGCAAGACCAGGGAGAGAGGTGGACCCTTGGTAGCTTGCTGGGGTCAGAGACCCCTAGGTGGAGGGCCAGGAGGCACCCTGGGGCCTCTACTGCAAGTCTAGGGAGAGAGGTGGACCCATGGGTAGCTAGCTGGGGTAAGAGGCTCCTAAGTGGAGGGCAAGGGGGCACCCTGGGGCCTCTACTGCAAGTCCAGGGAGAGAGGTGGACCCCTGGGTAGTTTGCTGGGGTCAGAGGCCCCTAGGCGGAGGGACAGGGGGCTTCCTGGGGCCTCTACTGCAAGTCCAGGGAGAAAGGTGGACCCCTGGGTAGCTTGCTTGGGTCAGAGGCCCCTAGGTGGAGGTCAAGGGGGCACCCTGGGGCCTTTACTGCAATCCCAGGGAGAGTTGTGGACCCTTGTGTAGCTTGCTGGGGTCAGAAGCCCCTTGGTGGAGGGTCAGGGGGCACCCTGGGGCCTATTCTGCAAGTCCAGGAAGAGAGGTGGACCTCTGGGTAGCTTGCTGGGGTCAGAGGCCCCTAGGTGGAGGGCCAGGGGGCACCCTGGGGCCTATCCTGCAAGTCCAGGGAGAGAGGTGGACCCCTGGGTAGCTTGCTGGGGTACAAGGCCCATAGGTGGAGGGCCAGGGGGCACCCTGGGGCCTCTACTGCAAGTCCAGGGAGAGAGGTGGACCCCTGGGTAGCTTGCTGGGGTCAGAGGCCCCTAGGTGGAGGGCCAGGGGGCACCCTGGGGCCTCTACTGCAAGACCAGGGAAAACGGTGGACCCCTGGGTAGCTTGCTGGGGTCAGAGGCCCCTAGGTGGAGGTCAAGGGGGCACCCTGGGGCCTTTACTGCAATCCCAGGGAGAGTTGTGGACCCTTGTGTAGCTTCCTGGGGTCAGAGGCCCCTTGATGGAGGGTCAGGGGGCACCCTGGGGCCTATTCTGCAAGTCCAGGGAGAGAGGTGGACCCCTGGGTAGCTTGCTGGGGTCTGAAGCCCATAGGTGGAGGGCCAGGGGGTACCCTGGGGCCTATACTTCAAGTCCAGGGAGAGAGGTGGACCCTTGGGTAGCTTCCTAAGGTTAGAGGCCCCTAGGTGGAGGGCCAGAGGGCACCCTGGGGACTATCGTGCATGTCCAGGGAGAGAGGTGGACCCCTGGGTAGCTTGCTGGGGTACAAGGCCTCTAGGTGGAGGGCCAGGGGGCACCCTGGGGCCTATCTTGCAAGTCCAGGGAGTAAGGTGGACCCCTGAGTAGCTTGCAGGGGTACGAAGCCCATAGGTGGAGGGCCAGGGGGCATCTGGGGCCTCTACTGCAAGTCCAGGGAGAGTTGGACCCCTGGGTAGCTAGCTGGGGTAAGAGGCACCTGAGTGAAGGGCCAGGGGGCACCCTGGGGCCTCTACTGCAAGTCCAGGGAGAGAGGTGGACCCCTGGGTAATTTGCTGGGGTCAGAGGCCCCTAGGCGGAGGGACAGGGGGCTTCCTGGGGCCTCTACTGCAAGTCCAGGGAGAAAGGTGGACCCCTGGGTAGCTTGCTAGGGTCAGAGGCCCCTAGGTGGAGGTCAAGGGGGCACCCTGGGGCCTTTACTGCAATCCCAGGGAGAGTTGTGGACCCTTGTGTAGCTTCCTGGGGTCAGAGGCCCCTTGGTGGAGGGTCAGGGGGCACCCTGGGGCCTATTCTGCAAGTCCAGGGAGAGAGGTGGACCTCTGGGTAGCTTGCTGGGGTCAGAGGCCCCTAGGTGGAGGGCCAGGGGACACCCTGGGGCCTATCCTGCAAGTCCAGGGAGAGAGGTGGACCCCTGGGTAGCTTGCTGGAGTACGAGGCCCATAGGTGGAGGGCCAGGGGGCACCCTGGGGCCTCTACTGCAAGTCCAGGGAGAGAGGTGGACCCCTGGGTAGCTTGCTGGGGTGAGAGGCCCCTAGGTGGAGGGCCAGGGGGCACCCTGGGGCCTCTACTGCAAGTCCAGGGAAAGAGGTGGACCCCTGGGTAGCTTGCTGGGGTCAGAGGCCTCTAGGTAGAGGGCCAGGGGGCACCCTGGGGCCTCTACTGCAAGTCTAGGGAGAGAGGTGGACCCATGGGTAGCTAGCTGGGGTAAGAGGCCCCTAAGTGGAGGGCCAGGGGGCACCCTGGGGCCTCTACTGCAAGTCCAGGGAGAGAGGTGGACCCCTGGGTAGCTTGCTGGGGTCTGAAGCCCATAGGTGGAGGGCCAGGGGGTACCCTGGGGCCTATACTTCAAGTCCAGGGAGAGAGGTGGACCCTTGGGTAGCTTCAGAAGGTTAGAGGCCCCTAGGTGGAGGGCCAGAGGGCACCCTGGGGACTATCGTGCAAGTCCAGGGAGAAAGGTGGACCCCTGGAAAGCTTGCTGGGGTACAAGGCCTCTAGGTGGAGGGCCAGGGGGCACCCTGGGGCCTATCTTGCAAGTCCAGGGAGTAAGGTGGACCCCTGAGTAGCTTGCTGGGGTACAAGGCCCCTAGGTGGAGGGCCAGGGGGCACCCTGGGGCCTCTACTGCAAGTCCAGGGAGAGAGGTGGACCCCTGGGTAGCTTGCTGGGGTCTGAAGCCCATAGGTGGAGGGCCAGGGGGCACCCTGGGGCCTCTACTGCAAGTCTAGGGAGAGAGGTGGACCCATAGGTAGCTAGCTGGGGTAAGAGGCCCCTAAGTGGAGGGCGAGGGGGCACCCTGGGGCCTCTACTGCAAGTCCAGGGAGAAAGGTGGACCCCTGGGTAGCTTGCTAGGGTCAGAGGCCCCTAGGTGGAGGTCAAGGGGGCACCCTGGGGCCTTTACTGCAATCCCAGGGAGAGTTGTGGACCCTTGTGTAGTTTGTTGGGGTCAGAGGCCCCTTGGTGGAGGGTCAGGGTCACCCTGGGGCCTATTCTGCAAGGCCAGGGAGAGAGGTGGACCTCTGGGTAGCTTGCTGGGGTCAGAGGCCCCTAGGTGGAGGGCCAGAGGGCACCCTGGGGACTATCGTGCAAGTCCAGGGAGAGAGGTGGACCCCTGGGTAGCTTGCTGGGGTACAAGGCCTCTAGGTGGAGGGCCAGGGGGCACCCTGGGGCCTCTACTGCAAGGCCAGGGAGAGAGGTGGACCCATTGGTAGCTTGCTTGGGTCAGAGACCCCTAGGTGGAGGGCCAGGGGGCACCTTGGGGCCTCTACTTCAAGTCCAGGGAGAGAGGTGGACCCTTGGGTAGCTTCCCAAGGTTAGAGGCCCCTAGGTGGAGGGCCAGAGGGCACCCAGGGGACTATCGTGCAAGTCCAGGGAGAGAGGTGGACCCCTGGGTAGCTTGCTGGGGTACAAGGCCTCTAGGTGGAGGGCCAGGGGGCACCCTGGTGCCTCTACTGCAAGGCCAGGGAGAGAGGTGGACCCCTTGGTATCTTGCTTGGGTCAGAGACCCTTAGGTGGAGGGCCAGGGGGCACCTTGGGGCCTCTACTGCAAGTCTAGGGAGAGAGGTGGACCCATGGGTAGCTAGCTGGGGTAAAAGGCCCCTAAGTGGAGGGCAAGGGGGCACCCTGGGGCCTCTTCTGCAAGTCCAGGGAGAGAGGTGGACCCCTGGGTAGTTTGCTGGGGTCAGAGGCCCCTAGGCGGAGGGACAGGGGGCTTCCTGGGGCCTCTACTGCAAGTCCAGGGAGAGAGGTGGACCCCTGGGTAGCTTGCTGGGGTCAGAGGCCTCTAGGTGGAGGGCCAAGGGGCACCCTTGGGCCTATACTGCAAGTCCAGGGAGAGAGGTGGACCCCTTGGTAGCTTGCTTGGGTCAGAGACCCCTAGGTGGAGGGACAGGGGGCTTCCTGGGGCCTCTACTGCAAGTCCAGGGAGAAAGGTGGACCCCTGGGTAGCTTGCTGGGGTCAGAGGCCTCTAGGTGGAGGGCCAAGGGGCACCCTGGGGCCTATACTGCAAGTCCAGGGAGAGAGGTGGACCCCTGGGTAGCTTGCTGGGGTCTGTAGCCCATAGGTGAAGGGCCAGGGGGCACCCTGGGGCCTATCCTGCAAGTCCAGGGAGAGAGGTGGACCCCTGGGTAGCTTCCTAAGGTCAGAGGCCCCTAGGTGGAGGGCCAGGGGGCACCCTGGGGCCTATCCTGCAAGTCCAGGGAGAGAGGTGGACCACTGGGTAGCTTGCTGGGGTACGAGTCCCCTAGGGGAGGGCCAGGGGGCACCCTGGGGCCTATCCTGCAAGTCCAGGGAGAGAGGTGGACCCCTGGGTAGCTTGCTGGGGTACGAGGCCCATAGGTGGAGGGCCAGGGGGCACCCTGGGGCCTCTACTGCAAGTCCAGGGAGAGAGGTGGACCCCTGGGTAGCTTGCTGGGGTGAGAGGCCCCTAGGTGGAGGGCCAGGGGGCACCCTGGGGCCTCTACTGCAAGTCCAGGGAAAGAGGTGGACCCCTGGGTAGCTTGCTGGGGTCAGAGGCCTCTAGGTAGAGGGCCAGGGGGCACCCTGGGGCCTCTACTGCAAGTCCAGGGAGAGAGGTGGACCCCTGGGTAGCTTGCTGGGGTCTGAAGCCCATAGGTGGAGGGCCAGGGGGTACCCTGGGGCCTATATTTCAAGTCCAGGGAGAGAGGTTTACCCTTGGGTAGCTTCAGAAGGTTAGAGGCCCCTAGGTGGAGGTCCAGAGGGCACCCTGGGGACTATCGTGCAAGTCCAAGGAGAAAGGTGGACCCCTGGATAGCTTGCTGGGGTAGCTAGCTGGGGTAAAAGGCCCCTAAGTGGAGGGCAAGGGGGCACCCTGGGGCCTCTACTGCAAGTCCAGGGAGAGAGGTGGACCCCTGGGTAGTTTGCTGGGGTCAGAGGCCCCTAGGCGGAGGGACAGGGGGCTTCCTGGGGCCTCTACTGCAAGTCCAGGGAGAGAGGTGGACCCCTGGGTAGCTTGCTGGGGTCAGAGGCCTCTAGGTGGAGGGCCAAGGGGCACCCTTGGGCCTATACTGCAAGTCCAGGGAGAGAGGTGGACCCCTTGGTAGCTTGCTTGGGTCAGAGACCCCTAGGTGGAGGGCCAGGGGGCACCTTGGGACCTCTACTGCAAGTCTAGGGAGAGAGGTGGACCCATGGGTAGCTAGCTGGGGTAAGAAGCCCCTAAGTGGAGGGCAAGGGGGCACCCTGGGGCCTCTACTGCAAGTCCAGGGAGAGAGGTGGACCCCTGGGTAGTTTGCTGGGGTCAGAGGCCCCTAGGCGGAGGGACAGGGGGCTTCCTGGGGCCTCTACTGCAAGTCCAGGGAGAAAGGTGGACCCCTGGGTAGCTTGCTGGGGTCAGAGGCCTCTAGGTGGAGGGCCAAGGGGCACCCTGGGGCCTATACTGCAAGTCCAGGGAGAGAGGTGGACCCCTGGGTAGCTTGCTGGGGTCTGTAGCCCATAGGTGAAGGGCCAGGGGGCACCCTGGGGCCTATCCTGCAAGTCCAGGGAGAGAGGTGGACCCATGGGTAGCTTGCTGGGGCACGAGGCCCCTAGGTGGAGGGCAAGGGGGCACCCTGGGGCCTCTACTGCAAGTCCAGTGAGAGAGGTGGACCCCTGGGTAGCTTCCTAAGGTCAGAGGCCCCTAGGTGGAGGGCCAGGGGGCACCCTGGGGCCTATCCAGCAAGTCCAGGGAGAGAGGTGGACCACTGGGTAGCTTGCTGGGGTACGAGTCCCCTAGGTGGAGGGCCAGGGGGCACCCTGGGGCCTATCCTGCAAGTCCAGGGAGAGAGGTGGACCCCTGGGTAGCTTGCTGGGGTACGAGGCCCATAGGTGGAGGGCCAGGGGGCACCCTGGGGCCTCTACTGCAAGTCCAGGGAGAGAGGTGGACCCCTGGGTAGCTTGCTGGGGTGAGAGGCCCCTAGGTGGAGGGCCAGGGGGCACCCTGGGGCCTCTACTGCAAGTCCAGGGAGAGAGGTGGACCCCTGGGTAGCTTGCTGGGGTCTGAAGCCCATAGGTGGAGGGCCAGGGGGTACCCTGGGGCCTATATTTCAAGTCCAGGGAGAGAGGTTTACCCTTGGGTAGCTTCAGAAGGTTAGAGGCCCCTAGGTGGAGGGCCAGAGGGCACCCTGGGTACTATCGTGCAAGTCCAGGGAGAAAGGTGGACCCCTGGATAGCTTGCTGGGGTACAAGGCCTCTAGGTGGAGGGCCAGGGGGCACCCTGGAGCCTATCTTGCAAGTCCAGGGAGTAAGGTGGACCCCTGAGTAGCTTGCTGGGGTACAAGGCCCCTAGGTGGAGGGCCAGGGGGCACCCTGGGGCCTCTACTGCAAGTCCAGGGAGAGAGGTGGACCCCTGGGTAGCTTGCTGGGGTCTGAAGCCCAAAGGTGGAGGGCCAGGGGGCACCCTGGGGCCTCTACTGCAAGTCTAGGGAAAGAGGTGGACCCATAGGTAGCTAGCTGGGGTAAGAGGCCCCTAAGTGGAGGGCGAGGGGGCACCCTGGGGCCTCTACTGCAAGTCCAGGGAGAAAGGTGGACCCCTGGGTAGCTTGCTAGGGTCAGAGGCCCCTAGGTGGAGGTCAAGGGGGCACCCTGGGGCCTTTACTGCAATCCCAGGGAGAGTTGTGGACCCTTGTGTAGTTTGCTGGGGTCAGAGGCCTCTAGGTGGAGGGCCAGGGGGCACCCTGGGGCCTATCTTGCAAGTCCAGGGAGTAAGGTGGACCCCTGAGTAGCTTGCTGGGGTACAAGGCCCCTAGGTGGAGGGCCAGGGGGCACCCTGGGGCCTCTACTGCAAGTCCAGGGAGAGAGGTGGACCCCTGGGTAGCTTGCTGGGGTCTGAAGCCCATAGGTGGAGGGCCAGGGGGCACCCTGGGGCCTCTACTGCAAGTCTAGGGAGAGAGGTGGACCCATAGGTAGCTAGCTGGGGTAAGAGGCTCCTAAGTGGAGGGCGAGGGGGCACCCTGGGGCCTCTACTGCAAGTCCAGGGAGAAAGGTGGACCCCTGGGTAGCTTGCTAGGGTCAGAGGCCCCTAGGTGGAGGTCAAGGGGGCACCCTGGGGCCTTTACTGCAATCCCAGGGAGAGTTGTGGACCCTTGTGTAGTTTGCTGGGGTCAGAGGCCCCTTGGTGGAGGGTCAGGGGGCACCCTGGGGCCTATTCTGCAAGTCCAGGGAGAGAGGTGGACCTCTGGGTAGCTTGCTGGGGTCAGAGGCCCCTAGGTGGAGGGCCAGAGTGCACCCTGGGGACTATCGTGCAAGTCCAGGGAGAGAGGTGGACCCCTGGGTAGCTTGCTGGGGTACAAGGCCTCTAGGTGGAGGGCCAGGGGGCACCCTGGGGCCTCTACTGCAAGGCCAGGGAGTGAGGTGGACCCCTTGGTAGCTTGCTTGGGTCAGAGACCCCTAGGTGGAGGGCCAGGGGGCACCTTGGGGCCTCTACTTCAAGTCCAGGGAGAGAGGTGGACCCTTGGGTAGCTTCCTAAGGTTAGAGGCCCCTAGGTGGAGGGCCAGAGGGCACCCAGGGGACTATCGTGCAAGTCCAGGGAGAGAGGTGGACCCATGGGTAGCTTGCTGGGGTACAAGGCCTCTAGGTGGAGGGCCAGGGGGCACCCTGGGGCCTCTACTGCAAGGCCAGGGAGAGAGGTGGACCCCTTGGTAGCTTGCTTGGGTCAGAGACCCTTAGGTGGAGGGCCAGGGGGCACTTTGGGGCCTCTACTGCAAGTCTAGGGAGAGAGGTGGACCCATGGGTAGCTAGCTGGGGTAAGAGGCCCCTAAGTGGAGGGCAAGGGGGCACCCTGGGGCCTCTACTGCAAGTCCAGGGAGAGAGGTGGACCCCTGGGTAGTTTGCTGGGGTCAGAGGCCCCTAGGCGGAGGGACAGGGGGCTTCCTGGGGCCTCTACTGCAAGTCCAGGGAGAGAGGTGGACCCCTGGGTAGCTTGCTGGGGTCAGAGGCCTCTAGGTGGAGGGCCAAGGGGCACCCTTGGGCCTATACTGCAAGTCCAGGGAGAGAGGTGGACCCCTTGGTAGCTTGCTTGGGTCAGAGACCCCTAGGTGGAGGGCCAGGGGGCACCTTGGGACCTCTACTGCAAGTCTAGGGAGAGAGGTGGACCCATGGGTAGCTAGCAGGGGTAAGAGGCCCCTAAGTGGAGGGCAAGGGGGCACCCTGGGGCCTCTACTGCAAGTCCAGGGAGAGAGGTGGACCCCTGGGTAGTTTGCTGGGGTCAGAGGCCCCTAGGCGGAGGGACAGGGGGCTTCCTGGGGCCTCTACTGCAAGTCCAGGGAGAAAGGTGGACCCCTGGGTAGCTTTCTGGGGTCAGAGGCCTCTAGGTGGAGGGCCAAGGGGCACCCTGGGGCCTATACTGCAAGTCCAGGGAGAGAGGTGGACCCCTGGGTAGCTTGCTGGGGTCTGTAGCCCATAGGTGGAGGGCCAGGGGGCACCCTGGGGCCTATCCTGCAAGTCCAGGGAGAGAGGTGGACCCATGGGCAGCTTGCTGGGGCACGAGGCCCCTAGGTGGAGGGCCAGGGGGCACCCTGGGGCCTCTACTGCAAGTCCAGTGAGAGAGGTGGACCCCTGGGTAGCTTCCTAAGGTCAGAGGCCCCTAGGTGGAGGGCCAGGGGGCACCCTGGGGCCTATCCTGCAAGTCCAGGGAGAGAGGTGGACCACTGGGTAGCTTGCTGGGGTACGAGTCCCCTAGTTGGAGGGCCAGGGGGCACCCTGGGGCCTATCCTGCAAGTCCAGGGAGAGAGGTGGACCCCTGGGTAGCTTGCTGGGGTACGAGGCCCATAGGTGGAGGGCCAGGGGGCACCCTGGGGCCTCTACTGCAAGTCCAGGGAGAGAGGTGGACCCCTGGGTAGCTTGCTGGGGTGAGAGGCCCCTAGGTGGAGGGCCAGGGGGCACCCTGGGGCCTCTACTGCAAGTCCAGGGAAAGAGGTGGACCCCTGGGTAGCTTGCTGGGGTCAGAGGCCTCTAGGTAGAGGGCCAGGGGGCACCCTGGGGCCTCTACTGCAAGTCTAGGGAGAGAGGTGGACCCATGGGTAGCTAGCTGGGGTAAGAGGCCCCTAAGTGGAGGGCCAGGGGGCACCCTGGGGCCTCTACTGCAAGTCCAGGGAGAGAGGTGGACCCCTGGGTAGCTTGCTGGGGTCTGAAGCCCATAGGTGGAGGGCCAGGGGGTACCCTGGGGCCTATATTTCAAGTCCAGGGAGAGAGGTTTACCCTTGGGTAGCTTCAGAAGGTTAGAGGCCCCTAGGTGGAGGGCCAGAGGGCACCCTGGGGACTATAGTGCAAGTCCAGGGAGAAAGGTGGACCCCTGGATAGCTTGCTGGGGTACAAGGCCTCTAGGTGGAGGGCCAGGGGGCACCCTGGGTCCTATCTTGCAAGTCCAGGGAGTAAGGTGGACCCCTGAGTAGCTTGCTGGGGTACAAGGCCCCTAGGTGGAGGGCCAGGGGGCACCCTGGGGCCTCTACTGCAAGTCCAGGGAGAGAGGTGGACCCCTGGGTAGCTTGCTGGGGTCTGAAGCCCAAAGGTGGAGGGCCAGGGGGCACCCTGGGGCCTCTACTGCAAGTCTAGGGAGAGAGGTGGACCCATAGGTAGCTAGCTGGGGTAAGAGGCCCCTAAATGGAGGGCGAGGGGGCACCCTGGGGCCTCTACTGCAAGTCCAGGGAGAAAGGTGGACCCCTGGGTAGCTTGCTAGGGTCAGAGGCCCCTAGGTGGAGGTCAAGGGGGCACCCTGGGGCCTTTACTGCAATCCCAGGGAGAGTTGTGGACCCTTGTGTAGTTTGCTGGGGTCAGAGGCCCCTTGGTGGAGGGTCAGGGGGCACCCTGGGGCCTATTCTGCAAGTCCAGGGAGAGAGGTGGACCTCTGGGTAGCTTGCTGGGGTCAGAGGCCCCTAGGTGGAGGGCCAGAGGGCACCCTGGGGACTATCGTGCAAGTCCAGGGAGAGAGGTGGACCCCTGGGTAGCTTGCTGGGGTACAAGGCCTCTAGGTGGAGGGCCAGGGGGCACTCTGGGGCCTCTACTGCAAGGCCAGGGAGAGAGGTGGACCCCTTGGTAGCTTGCTTGGGTCAGAGACCCCTAGGTGGAGGGCCAGGGGGCACCTTGGGGCCTCTACTTCAAGTCCAGGGAGAGAGGTGGACCCTTGGGTAGCTTCCTAAGGTTAGAGGCCCCTAGGTGGAGGGCCAGAGGGCACCCAGGGGACTATCGTGCAAGTCCAGGGAGAGAGGTGGACCCCTGGGTTGCTTGCTGGGGTACAAGGCCTCTAGGTGGAGGGCCAGGGGGCACCCTGGGGCCTCTACTGCAAGGCCAGGGAGAGAGGTGGACCCCTTGGTAGCTTGCTTGGGTCAGAGACCCTTAGGTGGAGGGCCAGGGGGCACCTTGGGGCCTCTACTGCAAGTCTAGGGAGAGAGGTGGACCCATGGGTAGCTAGCTGGGGTAAGAGGCCCCTAAGTGGAGGGCAAGGGGGCACCCTGGGGCCTCTACTGCAAGTCCAGGGAGAGAGGTGGACCCCTGGGTAGTTTGCTGGGGTCAGAGGCCCCTAGGCGGAGGGACAGGGGGCTTCCTGGGGCCTCTACTGCAAGTCCAGGGAGAGAGGTGGACCCCTGGGTAGCTTGCTGGGGTCAGAGGCCTCTAGGTGGAGGGCCAAGGGGCACCCTGGGGCCTATACTGCAAGTCTAGGGAGAGAGGTGGACCCCTTGGTAGCTTGCTTGGGTCAGAGACCCCTAGGTGGAGGGCCAGGGGGCACCTTGGGGCCTCTACTGCAAGTCTAGGGAGAGAGGTGGACCCATGGGTAGCTAGCTGGGGTCAGAGTCCCCTAGGTGGAGGGTCAGGAGGTACCCTGGGGCCTATCCTGCAAGTCCAGGGAGAGAGGTGGACCCCTGGGTAGTTTGCTGGGGTCAGAGGCCCCTAGGCGGAGGGACAGGGGGCTTCCTGGCGCCTCTACTGCAAGTCCAGGGAGAAAGGTGGACCCCTGGGTAGCTTGCTAGGGTCAGAGGCCCCTAGGTGGAGGTCAAGGGGGCACCCTGGGGCCTTTACTGCAATCCCAGTTAGAGTTGTGGACCCTTTTGTAGCTTGCTGGGGTCAGAGGCCCCTTGGTGGAGGGTCAGGGGGCACCCTGGGGCCTATTCTGCAAGTCCAGGGAGAGAGGTGGACCTCTGGGTAGCTTGCTGGGGTAAGAGGCCCCTAGGTGGAGGGCCAGGGGGCACCCTGGGGCCTATCCTGCAAGTCCAGGGAGAGAGGTGGACCCCTGGGTAGCTTGCTGGGGTACGAGGCCCCTAGGTGGAGGGCCAGGGGGCACCCTGGGGCCTCTACTGCAAGTCCAGGGAGAGAGGTGGACCCCTGGGTAGCTTGCTGGGGTCAGAGGCCCCTAGGTGGAGGGCCAGGGGGCACCCTGGGACCTCCACTGCAAGTCCAGAGACAGAGGTGGACCCCTGGTTAGCTTGCTGGGGTCAGAGGCCTCTAGGTGGAGTGCCAGGGGGCACCCTGGGGCCTCTACTGCAAGGCCAGGGAGAGAGGTGGACCCCTTGGTAGCTTGCTTGGGTGAGAGACCCCTAGGTGGAGGGCCAGGTGGCACCTTGGGGCCTCTACTGCAAGTCTAGGTAGAGAGGTGGACCCATTGGTAGCTAGCTGGGGTAAGAGGCCCTTAAGTGGAGGGCAAGGGGGCACCCTGGCGCCTCTACTGCAAGTCCAGGGAGAGAGGTGGACCCCTGGGTAGTTTGCTGGGGTCAGAGGCCCCAAGGCGGAGGGACAGGGGGCTTCCTGGGGCCTCTACTGCAAGTCCAGGGAGAGAGGTGGACCCCTGGGTAGCTTGCTGGGGTCAGAGGCCTCTAGGTGGAGGGCCAAGGGGCACCCTGGGGCCTATACTGCAAGTCCAGGGAGAGAGGTGGACCCCTGGGTAGCTTGCTGGGGTCTGTAGCCCATAGGTGGAGGTCCAGGGGGTACCCTGGGGCCTATCCTGCAAGTCCAGGGAGAGAGGTGGACCCCTGGGTAGCTTGCTGGGGTACGAGGCCCCTAGGTGGAGGGCCAGGGGGCACCCTGGGGCCTCTACTGCAAGTCCAGGTAGAGAGGTGGACCCCTGGGTAGCTTCATAAGGTCAGAGCAAGTCTTGCTGGGGTCTGAAGCCCAAAGGTGGAGGGCCAGGGGGCACCCTGGGGCCTCTACTGCAAGTCTAGGGAGAGAGGTGGACCCATAGGTAGCTAGCTGGGGTAAGAGGCCCCTAAGTGGAGGGCCAGGGGGCACCCTGGGGCCTCTACTGCAAGTCCAGGGAGAGAGTTGGACCCCTGGGTAGTTTGCTGGGGTCAGAGGCCCCTAGGCGGAGGGACAGGGGGCTTCCTGGGGCCTCTACTGCAAGTCCAGGGAGAAAGGTGTACCCCTGGGTAGCTTGCTAGGGTCAGAGGCCCCTAGATGGAGGTCAAGGGGGCACCCTGGGGCCTTTACTGCAATCCCAGGGAGAGTTGTGGACCCTTGTGTAGCTTGCTGGGGTCAGAGGCCCCTTGGTGGAGGGTCAGGGGGCACGTTGGGGCCTATTCTGGAAGTCCAGGGAGAGAGGTGGACCTCTGGGTAGCTTGCTGGGGTCAGAGGCCCCTAGGTGGAGGGCCAGGGGGCACCCTGGGGCCTCTACTGCAAGTCCAGGGAAAGAGATGGACCCCTGGGTAGCTTGCTGGGGTCAGAGGCCTTTAGGTGGAGGGCCAGGGGGCACCCTGGGGCCTCTACTGCAAATCCAGGGAGAGAGGTGGACCCATGGGTAGCTAGCTGGGGTAAGAGGCCCCTAAGTGGAGGGCCAGGGGGCACCCTGGGGCCTCTATTGCAAGTCCAGGAAGAAATGTGGACCCCTGGGTAGCTTGCTAGGGTCAGAGGCCCCTAGGTGGAGGTCAAGGGGGCACCCTGGGGCCTTTACTGCAATCCCAGGGAGAGTTGTGGACCCTTGTATAGTTTGCTGGGGTCAGAGGCCCCTTGGTGGAGGGTCAGGGGGCACCCAGGGGCCTATTCTGCAAGTCCAGGGAGAGAGGTGGACCACTGGGTAGCTTGCTGGGGTCAGAGGCCCCTAGGTGGAGGGCCAGGGGCACCCTGGGGCCTATCCTAAAAGTCCAGGGATAGAGGTGGACCCCTGGGTAGCTTGCTGGGGAACAAGGCCCCTAGGTGGAGGGCCAGGGGGCACCCTGGGGCCTCTACTGCAAGTCCAGGGAGAGAGGAGGACCCCTGGGTAGCTTGCTGGGGTCAGAGGCCCCTAGGTGGAGGGCCAGGGGGCACCCTGGGGCCTCTACTGCAAGTCCAGGGAAAGAGGTGGACCCCTAGGTAGCTTGCTGGGGTCAGAGGCCTCTAGGTGGAGGGCCAGGAGGCACCCTGGGGCCTCTACTGCAAGTCCAGGGAGAGAGGTGGACCCCTGGGTAGCTTGCTGGGGTCTGAAGCCCATAGGTGGAGGGCCAGGGGGTACCCCGGGGCCTATACTTCAAGTCCAGGGAGAGAGGTGGACCCTTGGGTAGCTTCCTAAGGTTAGAGGCCCCTAGGTGGAGGGCCAGAGGGCACCCTGGGGACTATCGTGCAAGTCCAGGGAGAAAGGTGGACCCCTGGGTAGCTTGCTGGTGTACAAGGCCTCTAGGTGGAAGGCCAGGGGGCACCCTGGGGCCTCTACTGCAAGGCCAGGGAGAGAGGTGGACCCCTTGGTAGCTTGCTTGGGTCAGAGACCCCTAGGTGGAGGGCCAGGGGGCACCTTGGGGCCTCAACTTCAAGTCCAGGGAGAGAGGTGGACCCTTGGGTAGCTTCCTAAGGTTAGAGGCCCCTAGGTGGAGGGCCAGAGGGCACCCAGGGGACTATCGTGCAAGTCCAGGGAGAGAGGTGGACCCCTGGGTAGCTTGCTGGGGTACAAGGCCTCTAGGTGGAGGGCCAGGGGGCACCCTGGGGCCTCTACTGCAAGGCCAGGGAGAGAGGTGGACCCCTTGGTAGCTTGCTTGGGTCAGAGACCCCTAGGTGGAGGGCCAGGGGGCACCTTGGGGCCTCTACTGCAAGTCCAGGGAGAGAGGTGGACCCATGGGTAGCTAGCTGGGGTAAGAGGCCCCTAAGTGGAGGGCAAGTGGGCACCCTGGGGCCTCTACTGCAAGTCCAGGGAGAGAGGTGGACCCCTGGGTAGTTTGCTGGGGTCAGAGGCCCCTAGGCGGAGGGACAGGGGGCTTCCTGGGGCCTCTACTGCAAGTCTAGGGAGAGAGGTGGACCCCTGGGTAGCTTGCTGGGGTCAGAGGCCTCTAGGTGGAGGGCCAAGGGGCACCCTGGGGCATATACTGCAAGTCCAGAGAGAGAGGTGGACCCCTGGGTAGCTTGCCGGGGTCTGTAGCCCATAGGTGGAGGGCCAGGGGGTACCCTGGGGCCTATACTGCAAGTCCAGGGAGAGAGGTGGACCCCTGGGTAGCTTCCTAAGGTCAGAGGCCCCTAGGTGGAGGGCCAGGGGGCACCCTGGGGCCTATCCTGCAAGTCCAGGGAGAGAGGTGGACCCATGGGTAGCTTGCTGGGGCACGAGGCCCCTAGGTGGAGGGCCAGGGGGCACCCTGGGGCCTCTACTGCAAGTCCAGTGAGAGAGTTGGACCCCTGGGTAGCTTCCTAAGGTCAGAGGCCCCTAGGTGGAGGGCCAGGGGGCTTCCTGGGGCCTATCCTGCAAGTCCAGGGAGAGAGGTGGACCCCTGGGTAGCTTGCTGGGGTACGAGTCCCCTAGGTGGAGGGCCAGGGGGCACCCTGGGGCCTCTACTGCAAGTCCAGGGAGAGAGGTGGACCCCTGGGTAGCTTCTTGGGGTCAGAGTCCCCTTGGTGGAGGGTCAGGAGGTACCCTGGGGCCTCTACTGCAAGTCTAGGGAAAGAGGTGGACCCCTGGGTAGCTTGCTGGGGTCTGAAGCCCATAGGCGGAGGGCCAGGGGGTACCCTGGGGCCTATACTTCAAGTCCAGGGAGAGAGGTGAACCCTTGGGTAGCTTCCTAAGGTTAGAGGCCCCTAGGTGGAGGGCCAGAGGGCACCCTGGGGACTATCGTGCAAGTCCAGGGAGAGAGGTGGACCCCTGGGTAGCTTGCTGGGGTACAAGGCCTCTAGGTGGAGGGCCAGGGGGCACCCTGGGGCCTCTACTGCAAGGCCAGGGAGAGAGGTGGACCCCTTGGTAGCTTGCTTGGGTCAGAGACCCCTAGGTGGAGGGCCAGGGGGCACCTTGGGGCCTCTACTGCAAGTCCAAGGAAACAGGTTGACCCCTGTGTAGCTTGCTGGGGTCAGAGGCCCCTTGGTGGAGGGCCAGGGGGCACCCTGGGGCCTATTCTGCAAGTCCAGGGAGAGAGGTGGACCCCTGGGTAGCTTGCTGGGGTACGAGGCCCCTAGGTGGAGGGCCAGGGGGCACCCTGGGGCCTCTACTGCAAGTTCAGGGAGAGAGGTGGACCCATGGGTAGCTAGCTTAGGTAAGAGGCCCCTAAGTGGAGGGCAAGGGGGCACCCTGGCGCCTCTACTGCAAGTCCAGGGATAGAGGTGGACCCCTGGGTAGTTTGCTGGGGTCAGAGGCCCCAAGGCGGAGGGACAGGGGGCTTCCTGGGGCCTCTACTGCAAGTCCAGGGAGAGAGGTGTACCCCTGGGTAGCTTGCTGGGGTCAGAGGCCTCTAGGTGGAGGGCCAAGGGGCACCTTGGGGCCTATACTGCAAGTCCAGGGAGAGAGGTGGACCCCTGGGTAGCTTGCTGGGGTCTGTAGCCCATAGGTGGAGGTCAAGGGGGTACCCTGGGGCCTATACTGCAAGTCCAGGGAGAGAGGTGGACCCCTGGGTAGCTTCCTAATGTCAGAGGCCCCTAGGTGGAGGGCCAGGGGGCACCTTGGGGCCTATCCTGCAAGTCCAGGGAGAGAGGTGGACCCATGGGTAGCTTGCTGGGGCACGAGGCCCCTAGGTGGAGGGCCAGGGGGCACCCTGGGGCCTCTACTGCAAGTCCAGTGAGAGAGGTGGACCCCTGGGTAGCTTCCTAAGGTCAGAGGCCCCTAGGTGGAGGGCCAGGGGGCACCCTGGGGCCTATCCTGCAAGTCCAGGGAGAGAGGTGGACCCCTGGGTAGCTTGCTGGGGTACGAGTCCCCTAGGTGGAGGGCCAGGGGGCACCCTGGGGCCTCTACTGCAAGTCCAGGGAGAGAGGTGGACCCCTGGGTAGCTTCTTGGGGTCAGAGTCCCCTAGGTGGAGGGTCAGGAGGTACCCTGGGGCCTGTACTGCAAGTCTAGGGAAAGAGGTGGACCCATGGGTAGTTTGCTGTTGTCAGAGGCCCCTAGGCGGAGGGATAGGGGGCTTCCTGGGGCCTCTACTGCAAGTCCAGGGAGAAAGGTGGACCCCTGGGTAGCTTGCTAGGGTCAAAGGCCCCTAGGTGGAGGTCAAGGGGGCACCCTGGGGCCCTTACTGCAATCCCAGGGAGAGTTGTGGACCCTTGTGTAGCTTGCAGGGGTCAGAGGCCCCTTGGTGGAGGGTCAGTGGGCTCCCTGGGGCCTATTCTGCAAGTCCAGGGAGAGAGGTGGACCTCTGGGTAGCTTGCTGGGGTCAGAGGCCCCTAGGTGGAGGGCCAGGGGGCACCCTGGGGCCTATCCTGCAAGTCCAGGTAGAGAGGTGGACCCCTGGGTAGCTTGCTGGGGTACGAGGCCCCTAGGTGGAGGGCCAGGGGGCACCCTGGGGCCTCTACTGCAAGTCCAGGGAGAGAGGTGGACCCCTGGGTAGCTTGCTGGGGTCAGAGGCCCCTAGGTGGAGGGCCAGGGGTCACCCTGGGGCCTCCACTGCAAGTCCAGGGAAAGAGGTGGACCCCTGGGTAGCTTGCTGGGGTCAGAAGCCTCTAGGTGGAGGGCCAGGGGGCTCCCTGGGGCCTCTACTGCAAGTCCAGGGAGAGAGGTGGACCCCTGGGTAGCTTGCTGGGGTCTGAAGCCCATAGGCGGAGGGCCAGGGGGTACCCTGGGATCTACACTTCAAGTCCAGGGAGAGAGGTGGACCCTTGGGTAGCTTCCTAAGGTTAGAGGCCCCTAGGTGGAGGGCCAGAGGGCACCCTGGGGACTATCGTGCAAGTCCAGGGAGAGAGGTGGACCCCTGGGTAGCTTGCTGGGGTACAAGGCCTCTAGGTGGAGGGCCAGGGGGCACCCTGGGGCCTCTACTGCAAGGCCAGGGAGAGAGGTGGACCCCTTGGTAGCTTGCTTGGGTCAGAGACCCCTAGGTGGAGGGCCAGGGGGCACCTTGGGGCCTCTACTGCAAGTCTAGGTAGAGAGGTGGACCCATGGGTAGCTTGCTGGGGTACGAGTCCCCTAGGTGGAGGGCCAGGGGGCACCCTGGGGCCTCTCCTGCAAGTCCAGGGAGAGAGGTGGACCCCTGGGTAGCTTGCTTGGGTCAGAGACCCCTAGGTGGAGGGCCAGGGGGCACCTTGGGGCCTCTACTGCAAGTCTAGGTAGAGAGGTGGACCCCTGGGTAGCTTGCTGGGGTACGAGACCCCTAGGTGTAGGGCCAGGGGGCACCCTGGGGCACATCCTGCAAGTCCAGGGAGAGAGGTGGACCCCTGGGTAGCTTGCTGGTGTCAGACGCAACTAGGTGGAGGGACAGGGGGTACCCTGGGGCCTATACTGCAAGTCCAGGGAGAGAGGTGGACCCCTGGGTAGCTTCCTGAGGTCAGAGGCCCCTAGGTGTAGGGCCAGGGGGCACCCTGGGGCCTATCCTGCAAGTCCAGGGAGAGAGGTGGACCCCTGGGTAGCTTGCTGGGGTACGAGGCCCCTAGGTGGAGGGCCAGGGGGCACCCTTGGGCCTATCCTGCAAGTCCAAGGAGAGAGTTGGACTCCTGGGTAGCTTGCTGTGGTACGAGGCCCCTAGTTGGAGGGTCACGGGGCACCCTGGGGCCTCTACTGCAAGCCCAGGGAGAGAGGTGGACCCCTGGTTAGCTTGCTGGGGTCAGAGGCCGCTAGGTGGAGGGCCAGGGGGCTTCTTGGGGCCTCTACTGCAAGTCCAGGGAGAGAGGTGGACCCCTGGGTAGCTTGCTGGGGTACAAGGCCACTAGGTGGAGAGCCAGGGGGCACCCTGGGGCCTCTACTGCAAGACCAGGGAGAGAGGTGGACCCTTGGTAGCTTGCTGGGGTCAGAGACCCCTAGGTGGAGGGCCAGGGGGCACCCTGGGGCCTCTACTGCAAGTCTAGGGAGAGAGGTGGACCCATGGGTAGCTAGCCGGGGTAAGAGGCTCCTAAGTGGAGGGCAAGGGGGCACCCTGGGGCCTCTACTGCAAGTCCAGGGAGAGTGGTGGACCCCTGGGTAGTTTGCTGGGGTCAGAGGCCCCTAGGCGGAGGGACAGGGGGCTTCCTGGGGCCTCTACTGCAAGTCCAGGGAGAAAGGTGGACACCTGGGTAGCTTGCTTGGGTCAGAGGCCCCTAGGTGGAGGTTAAGGGGGCACCCTGGGGCCTCTACTGCAAGTCCAGGGAGAGTTGTGGACCCTTGTGTAGCTTGCTGGGGTCAGAGGCTCCTTGGTGGAGGGTCAGGGGGCACCCTGGGGCCTATTCTGCAAGTCCAGGGAGAGAGGTGGACCTCTGCGTAGCTTGCTGGGGTCAGAGGCCCCTAGGTGGAAGGCCAGGGGGCACCCTGGGGCCTATCTTGCAAGTCCAGTGAGTAAGGTAGGCCCCTGGGTAGCTTGCTGGGGTACGAGATTCTAGGTGGAGGGCCAGGGGGCACCCTGGGGACTCTACTGCATGTCCAGGGAGAAAGGTGGACCCCTGGGTAGCTTGCTAGGGTCAGAGGCCCCTAGGTGGAGGTCAAGGGGGCACCCTGGGGCCTTTACTGCAATCCCAGGGAGAGTTGTGAACCCTTGTGTAGCTTGCTGGGGTCAGAGGCCCCTTGGTGGAGGGTCAGGGGGCACCCTGGGGCCTATTCTGCAAGTCCAGGGAGAGAGGTGGACCTCTGGGTAGCTTGCTGGGGTCAGAGGCCCCTAGGTGGAGGGCCAGGGGGCACCCTGGGGCCTATCCTGCAAGTCCAGGGAGAGAGGTGGACCCCTGGGTAGCTTGCTGGGGTCAGAGGCCTCTAGGTGGAGGGCCAGGGGGCACCCTGGGGCCTCTACTGCAAGTCTAGGGAGAGAGGTGGACCCCTGGTTAGCTTGCTGGGGTCAGAGGCCACTAGGTGGAGGGCCAGGGGGCTTCTTGGGGCCTCCACTGCAAGTCCAGGGAGAGAGGTGGACCCCTGGGTAGCTTGCTGTTGTCGTAGGCCCCCAGGTGGAGGGCCAGAGGGCTTCTTGGGGCTTCTACTGCAAGTCTAGGGAGAGAGGTGGACCACTGTGTAGCTTGCTGGGGTCAGAGGCCCCTAGGTGGACGGCCTGGGGGCTTCGTGGGGCCTCTACTGCAAGTCAAGGGAGAGAGGTGGACCCCTGGGTAGCTTGCTGGGGTCGGAAGCCCCTTGGTGGAAGGCCAGGGGGCACCCTGGGGCCTATACTGCAAGTCCAGGGAGAGAGGTGGACCCATGGGTAGCTTACTGGGGTCAGAGGCCCCTAGGTGGAGGGCCAGGGGGCACCCTGGGGCATCTACTGCAAGTCCAGGGAGAGAGGTGGACCCCTGGGTAGCTTGCTGGGATCTGAAGCCCATAGGTGGAGGGCCAGGGGGCACCCTGGGGCCTCTACTGCAAGTCTAGGGAGAGAGGTGGACCCATGGGTAGCTAGCTGGGGTAAGAGGCCCCTAAGTGGAGGGCCAGGGGGCACCCTGGGGCCTCTACTGCAAGTCCAGGGAGAGATGTGGACCCCTGGGTAGTTTGCTGGGGTCAGAGGCCCCTAGGCGGAGGGACAGGGGGCTTCCTGGAGCCTCTACTGCAAGTCCAGGGAGAAAGGTGTACCCCTGGGTAGCTTGCTAGGGTCAGAGGCCCCTAGGTGGAGGTCAAGGGGGCACCCTGGGGCCTTTACTGCGATCCCAGGGAGAGTTGTGGACCCTTGTGTAGCTTGCTGGGGTCAGAGGCCCCTTGGTGGAGGGTCAGGGGGCACCCTGGGGCCTATTCTGCAAGTCCAGGGAGAGAGGTGGACCTCTGGGTAGCTTGCTGGGGTCAGAGGCCCCTAGGTGGAGGGCCAGGGGGCACCCTGGGGCCTATCCTGCAAGTCCAGGGAGAGAGGTGGACCCCTGGGTATCTTGCCGGGGTACAAGGCCCATAGGTGGAGGGCCAGGGGGCACCCTGGGGCCTCTACTGCAAGTCCAGGGAGAGAGGTGGACCCCTGGGTAGCTTGCTGGGGTCAGAGGACCCTAGGTGGAGGGCCAGGGGGCACCCTGGGGCCTCTACTGCAAACCAGGGAAATAGGTGGACCCCTGGGTAGCTTGCTGGGGTCAGAGGCCTCTAGGTGGAGGGCCAGGGGGCACCCTGGGGCCTCTACTGCAAGTCTAGGGAGAGAGGTGGACCCCTGGTTAGCTTGCTGGGGTCAGAGGCCACTAGGTGGAGGGCCAGGGGGCTTCTTGGGGCTTCTACTGCAAGTCCAGGGAGAGAGGTGGACCCCTGGGTAGCTTGCTGTTGTCGTAGGCCCCCAGGTGGAGGGCCAGAGGGCTTCTTGGGGCTTCTACTGCAAGTCTAGGGAGAGAGGTGGACCACTGTGTAGCTTGCTGGGGTCAGAGGCCCCTAGGTGGACGGCCTGGGGGCTTCGTGGGGCCTCTACTGCAAGTCAAGGGAGAGAGGTGGACCCCTGGGTAGCTTGCTGGGGTCGGAAGCCCCTTGGTGGAAGGCCAGGGGGCACCCTGGGGCCTATACTGCAAGTCCAGGGAGAGAGGTGGACCCATGGGTAGCTTACTGGGGTCAGAGGCCCCTAGGTGGAGGGCCAGGGGCACCCTGGGGCCTCTACTGCAAGTCCAGGGAGAGAGGTGGACCCCTGGGTAGCTTGCTGGTGTCAGACGCAACTAGGTGGAGGGACAGGGGGTACCCTGGGGCCTATACTGCAAGTCCAGGGAAAGAGGTGGACCCCTGGGTAGCTTGCTGGGGTACGAGGGCCCTAGGTGGAGGGCCAGGGGGCACCCTGGGGCCTATCCTGCAAGTCCAAGGAGAGAGGTGGACCCCTGGGTAGCTTGCTGTGTTACGAGGCCCCTAGTTGGAGGGTGAGGGGGCACCCTGGGGCCTCTACTGCAAGCCCAGGGAGAGGTGGACCCCTGGTTAGCTTGCTGGGGTCAGAGGCCGCTAGGTGGAGGGCCAGGGGGCTTCTTGGGGCCTCTACTGCAAGTCCAGGGAGAGAGGTGGACCCCTGGGTAGCTTGCTGGGGTACAAGGCCACTAGGTGGAGAGCCAGGGGGCACCCTGGGGCCTCTACTGCAAGACCAGGGAGAGAGGTGGACCCTTGGTAGCTTGCTGGGGTCAGAGACCCCTAGAGGGAGGGCCAGGGGGCACCCTGGGGCCTCTACTGCAAGTCTAGGGAGAGAGGTGGACCCATGGGTAGCTAGCTGGGGTAAGAGGCCCCTAAGTCGATGGCCAGGGGGCACCCTGGGAACTCTACTGCAAGTCCAGGGAGAGAGGTGGACCCCTGGGTAGTTTGCTGGGGTCAGAGGCCCCTAGGCGGAGGGACAGGGGGCTTCCTGGGGCCTCTACTGCAAGTCCAGGGAGAGAGGTGGACCCCTGGGTAGCTAGCTGGAGTAAGAGGCTCCTAAGTGGAGGGCAAGGGGGCACCCTGGGGCCTCTACTGCAAGTCCAGGGAGAGAGGTGGACCCCTGGGTAGTTTGCTTGGGTCAGAGGCCCCTGGGCGGAGGGACAGGGGGCTTCCTGGGGCCTCTACTGCAAGTCCAGGGAGAAAGGTGGACCCCTGGGTAGCTTGCTGGGGTCAGAGGCCCCTAGGTGGAGGTCAAGGGGGCACCCTGGGGCCTCTACTGCAAGTCCAGGGAGAGTTGTGGACCCTTGTGTAGCTTGCTGGGGTCAGAGGCCCCTTGCTGGAGGGTCAGGGGGCACCCTGGGGCCTATTCTGCAAGTCCAGGGAGAGAGGTGGACCTCTGGGTAGCTTGCTGGGGTCAGAGGCCCCTAGGTGGAAGGCCAGGGGGCACCCTGGGGCCTATCTTGCAAGTCCAGGGAGTAAGGTAGACCCCTGGGTAGCTTGCTGGGGTACGAGATTCTAGGTGGAGGGCCAGGGGGCACCGTGGGGCCTCTACTGCAATACCAGGGAGAGAGGTGGACCCCTGGGTAGCTTGCTGGAGTCAGAGGCCCCTAGGTGGAGGGCCAGGGGGCACCCTGGGGCATCTACTGCAAGTCCAGGGAGAGAGGTGGACCCCTGGGTAGCTTGCTGGGATCTGAAGCCCATAGGTGGAGGGCCAGGGGGCACCCTGGGGCCTCTACTGCAAGTCTAGGGAGAGAGGTGGACCCATGGGTAGCTAGCTGGGGTAAGAGGCCCCTAAGTGGAGGGCCAGGGGGCACCCTGGGGCCTCTACTGCAAGTCCAGGGAGAGATGTGGACCCCTGGGTAGTTTGCTGGGGTCAGAGGCCCCTAGGCGGAGGGACAGGGGGCTTCCTGGAGCCTCTACTGCAAGTCCAGGGAGAAAGGTGTACCCCTGGGTAGCTTGCTAGGGTCAGAGGCCCCTAGGTGGAGGTCAAGGGGGCACCCTGGGGCCTTTACTGCGATCCCAGGGAGAGTTGTGGACCCTTGTGTAGCTTGCTGGGGTCAGAGGCCTCTTGGTGGAGGGTCAGGGGGCACCCTGGGGCCTATTCTGCAAGTCCAGGGAGAGAGGTGGACCTCTGGGTAGCTTGCTGGGGTCAGAGGCCCCTAGGTGGAGGGCCAGGGGGCACCCTGGGGCCTATCCTGCAAGTCCAGGGAGAGAGGTGGACCCCTGGGTATCTTGCCGGGGTACAAGGCCCATAGGTGGAGGGCCAGGGGGCACCCTGGGGCCTCTACTGCAAGTCCAGGGAGAGAGGTGGACCCCTGGGTAGCTTGCTGGGGTCAGAGGACCCTAGGTGGAGGGCCAGGGGGCACCCTGGGGCCTCTACTGCAAACCAGGGAAATAGGTGGACCCCTGGGTAGCTTGCTGGGGTCAGAGGCCTCTAGGTGGAGGGCCAGGGGGCACCCTGGGGCCTCTACTGCAAGTCTAGGGAGAGAGGTGGACCCATGGGTAGCTAGCTGGGGTAAGAGGCCCCTAAGTGGAGGGCCAGGGGGCACCCTGGGGCCTCTACTGCAAGTCCAGGGAGAGAGGTGGACCCCTGGGTAGCTTGCTGGGGTCTGAAGCCCATAGGTGGAGGTCCAGGGGGTACCCTGGGGCCTATACTTCAAGTCCAGGGAGAGAGGTGGACCCTTGGGTAGCTTCCTAAGGTTAGAGGCCCCTAGGTGGAGGGCCAGAGGGCACCCTGGGGACTATCGTGCATGTCCAGGGAGAGAGGTGGACCCCTGGGTAGCTTGCTGGGGTACGAGATTCTAGGTGGAGGGCCAGGGGGCACCCTGGGGACTCTACTGCATGTCCAGGGAGAGAGGTGGACCCCTGGGTAGCTTGCTGGGGTACAAGGCCTCTAGGTGGAGGGCCAGGGGGCACCCTGGGGCCTATCTTGGTAGTCCAGGGAGTGAGGTGGACCCCTGAGTAGCTTGCTGGGGTACGAGGCCCCTAGGTGGAGGGCCAGGGGGCACCCTGGGGCCTCTACTGCAAGTCCAGGGAGAGATGTGGACCCCTGGGTAGCTTGCTGGGGTCTGAAGCCCATAGGTGGAGGGCCAGGGGGCACCCTGGGGCCTCTACTGCAAGTCTAGGGAGAGAGGTGGACCCATGGGTAGCTAGCTGGGGTAAGAGGCCCCTAAGTGGAGGGCCAGGGGGCACCCTGGGGCCTCTACTGCAAGTCCAGGGAGAGAGGTGGACCCCTGGGTAGTTTGCTGGGGTTTGAGGCCCCTAGGCGGAGGGACAGGGGGCTTCCTGGGGCCTCTACTGCAAGTCCAGGGAGAAAGGTGGACCCCTGGGTAGCTTGCTAGGGTCAGAGGCCCCTAGGTGGAGGTCAAGGGGGCACCCTGGGGCCTTTAATGCAATCCCAGGGAGAGTTTGGACCCTTGTGTAGCTTGCTGGGGTCAGAGGCCCCTTGGTGGAGGGTCAGGGGGCACCCTGGGTTCTATTTTGCAAGTCCAGGGAGAGAGGTGGACCTCTGGGTAGCTTGCTGGGGTCAGAGGCCCCTAGGACGAGGGCCAGGGGGCACCCTGGGGCCTATCCTGCAAGTCCAGGGAGAGAGGTGGACCCCTGGGTAGCTTGCTGGGGTACGAGGCCCCTAGGTGGAGGGCCAGGGGGCACCCTGGGGCCTCTACTGCAAGTCCAGGGAGAGAGGTGGACCCCTGGGTAGCTTGCTGGGGTCAGAGGCCCCTAGGTGGAGGGCCAGGGGGCACCCTGGGGCCTCCACTGCAAGTCCAGGGAAAGAGGTGGACCCCTTTGTAGCTTGCTGGGGTCAGAGGCCTCTAGGTGGAGGGCCAGGGGGCACCCTGGGGCCTCTACTGCAAGTCCAGGGAGAGAGGTGGACCCCTGGGTAGCTTGCTGGGGTCTGAAGCCCATAGGTGGAGGGCCAGGGGGTACCCTGGGGCCTATACTTCAAGTCCAGGGAGAGAGGTGGACCCTTGGGTAGCTTCCTAAGGTTAAAGGCCCCTAGGTGGAGGGCCAGAGGGCACCCTGGGGACTATCGTGCAAGTCCAGGGAGAGAGGTGGACCCCTGGGTAGCTTGCTGGGGTACAAGGCCTCTAGGTGGAGGGCCAGGGGGCACCCTGGGGCCTATCTTGCAAGTCCAGGGAGTAAGGTAGACCCCTGGGTAGCTTGCTGGGGTACGAGATTCTAGGTGGAGGGCCAGGGGGCACCCTGGGGACTCTACTGCAAGTCCAGGGAGAGAGGTCGACCCCTGGGTAGCTTGCTGGGGTCAGAGGCCCCTAGGTTTAGGGCCAGGGGGCACCCTGGGGCATCTACTGCAAGTCCAGGGAGAGAGGTGGACCCCTGGGTAGCTTGCTGGGGTCTGAAGCCCATAGGTGGAGGGCCAGGGGGCACCCTGGGGCCTCTACTGCAAATCTAGGGAAAGAGGTGGACCCATTGGTAGCTAGCTGGGGTAAGAGGCCCCTAAGTGGAGGGCCAGGGGGCACCCTGGGGCCTCTACTGCAAGTCCAGGGAGAGATGTGGACCCCTGGGTAGTTTGCTGGGGTCAGAGGCCCCTAGGCGGAGGGACAGGGGGCTTCCTGGAGCCTCTACTGCAAGTCCAGGGAGAAAGGTGTACCCCTGGGTAGCTTGCTAGGGTCAGAGGCCCCTAGGTGGAGGTCAAGGGGGCACCCTGGGGCCTTTACTGCAATCCCAGGGAGAGTTGTGGACCCTTGTGTAGCTTGCTGGGGTCAGAGGCCCCTTGGTGGAGGGTCAGGGGGCACCCTGGGGCCTATTCTGCAAGTCCAGGGAGAGAGGTGGACCTCTGGGTAGCTTGCTGGGGTCAGAGGCCCCTAGGTGGAGGGCCAGGGCCACCCTGGGGCCTATCCTGCAAGTCCAGGGAGAGAGGTGGACCCCTGGGTAGCTTGCTGGGGTACAAGGCCACTAGGTGGAGAGCCAGGGGGCACCCTGGGGCCTCTACTGCAAGACCAGGGAGAGAGGTGGACCCTTGGTAGCTTGCTGGGGTCAGAGACCCCTAGGTGGAGGGCCAGGGGGCACCCTGGGGCCTCTACTGCAAGTCTAGGGAGAGAGGTGGACCCATGGGTAGCTAGCTGGGGTATGAGGCCCCTAAGTCGATGGCCAGGGGGCACCCGGGGGCCTCTACTGCAAGTCCAGGGAGAGAGGTGGACCCCTGGGTAGTTTGCTGGGGTCAGAGGCCCCTAGGCGGAGGGACAGGGGGCTTCCTGGGGCCTCTACTACAAGTCCAGGGAGAGAGGTGGACCCCTGGGTAGCTAGCTGGGGTAAGAGGCTCCTAAGTGGAGGGCAAGGGGGCACCCTGGGGCCTCTACTGCAAGTCCAGGGAGAGAGGTGGACCCCTGGGTAGTTTGCTGGGGTCAGAGGCCCCTAGGCGGAGGGACAGGGGGCTTCCTGGGGCCTCTACTGCAAGTCCAGGGAGAAAGGTGGACCCCTGGGTAGCTTGCTTGGGTCAGAGGCCCCTAGGTGGAGGTCAAGGGGGCACCCTGGGGCCTCTACTGCAAGTCCAGGGAGAGTTGTGGACCCTTGTGTAGCTTGCTGGGGTCAGAGGCCCCTAGGTGGAGGGTCAGGGGGCACCCTGGGGCCTATTCTGCAAGTCCAGGGAGAGAGGTGGACCTCTGGGTAGCTTGCTGGGGTCAGAGGCCCCTAGGTGGAAGGCCAGGGGGCACCCTGGGGCCTATCTTGCAAGTCCAGGGAGTAAGGTAGACCCCTGGGTAGCTTGCTGGGGTACGAGATTCTAGGTGGAGGGCCAGGGGGCACCCTGGGGCCTCTACTGCAATACCAGGGAGAGAGGTGGACCCCTGGGTAGCTTGCTGGGGTCAGAGGCCCCTAGGTGGAGGGCCAGGGGGCACCCTGGGGCATCTACTGCAAGTCCAGGGAGAGAGGTGGACCCCTGGGTAGCTTGCTGGGGTCTGAAGCCCATAGGTGGAGGGCCAGGGGACACCCTGGGGCCTCTACTGCAAGTCTAGGGAGAGAGGTGGACCCATGGGTAGCTAGCTGGGGTAAGAGGCCCCTAAGTGGAGGGCCAGGGGGCACCCTGGGGCCTCTACTGCAAGTCCAGGGAGAGATGTGGACCCCTTAGTAGTTTGCTGGGGTCAGAGGCCCCTAGGCGCAGGGACAGGGGGCTTCCTGGAGCCTCTACTGCAAGTCCAGGGAGAAAGGTGTACCGCTGGGTAGCTTGCTAGGGTCAGAGGCCCTTAGCTGGAGGTCAAGGGGGCACCCTGGGGCCTTTACTGCAATCCCAGGGAGAGTTGTGGACCCTTGTGTAGCTTGCTGGGGTCAGAGGCCCCTTGGTGGAGGGTCAGGGGGCACCCTGGGGCCTATTCTGCAAGTCCAGGGAGAGAGGTGGACCTCTGGGTAGCTTGCTGGGGTCAGAGGCCCCTAGGTGGAGGGCCAGGGGGCACCCTGGGGCCTATCCTGCAAGTCCAGGGAGAGAGGTGGACCCCTGGGTAGCTTGCTGGGGTACGAGGCCCCTAGGTGGAGGGCCAGGGGGCACCCTGGGGCCTCTACTGCAAGTCCAGGGAGAGAGGTGGACCCCTGGGTAGCTTGCTGGGGTCAGAGGCCCCTAGGTGGAGGGCCAGGGGGCACCCTGGGGCCTCCACTGCAAGTCCAGGGAAAGAGGTGGACCCCTGGGTAGCTTGCTGGGGTCAGAGGCCTCTAGGTGGAGGGCCAGGGGGCACCCTGGGGCCTCTACTGCAAGTCCAGGGAGAGAGGTGGACCCCTGGGTAGCTTGCTGGGGTCTGAAGCCCATAGGTGGAGGGCCAGGGGGTACCCTGGGGCCTTTACTTCAAGTCCAGGGAGAGAGGTGGACCCTTGGGTAGCTTCCTAAGGTTAGAGGCCCCTAGGTGGAGGGCCAGAGGGCACCCTGGGGACTATCGTGCAAGTCCAGGGAGAGAGGTGGACCCCTGGGTAGCTTGCTGGGGTACAAGGCCTCTAGGTGGAGGGCCAGGGGGCACCCTGGGGCCTATCTTGCAAGTCCAGGGAGTAAGGTAGACCCCTGGGTAGCTTGCTGGGGTACGAGATTCTAGGTGGAGGGCCAGGGGGCACCCTGGGGCCTCTACTGCAAGTCCAGGGAGAGAGGTCGACCCCTGGGTAGCTTGCTGGGGTCAGAGGCCCCTAGTTTTAGGGCCAGGGGGCACCCTGGGGCATCTACTGCAAGTCCAGGGAGAGAGGTGGACCCCTGGGTAGCTTGCTGGGGTCTGAAGCCCATAGGTGGAGGGCCAGGGGGCACCCTGGGGCCTCTACTGCAAGTCTAGGGAGAGAGGTGGACCCATGGGTAGCTAGCTGGGGTAAGAGGCCCCTAAGTGGAGGGCCAGGGGGCACCCTGGGGCCTCTACTGCAAGTCCAGGGAGAGATGTTGACCCCTGGGTAGTTTGCTGGGGTCAGAGGCCCCTAGGCGGAGGGACAGGGGGCTTCCTGGAGCCTCTACTGCAAGTCCAGGGAGAAAGGTGTACCCCTGGGTAGCTTGCTAGGTTCAGAGGCCCCTAGGTGGAGGTCAAGGGGGCACCCTGGGGCCTTTACTGCAATCCCAGGGAGAGTTGTGGACCCTTGTGTAGCTTGCTGGGGTCAGAGGCCCCTTGGTGGAGGGTCAGGGGGCACCCTGGGGCCTATTCTGCAAGTCCAGGGAGAGAGGTGGACCTCTGGGTAGCTTGCTGGGGTCAGAGGCCCCTAGGTGGAGAGCCAGGGGGCACCCTGGGGCCTATCCTGCAAGTCCAGGGAGAGAGGTGGACCCCTGGGTAGCTTGCTGGGGTACGAGGCCTATAGGTGGAGGGCCAGGGGGCACCCTGGGGCCTCTACTGCAAGTCCAGGGAGAGAGGTGGACCCCAGGGTAGCTTGCTGGGGTCAGAGGCCCCTAGGTGGAGGTCCAGGGGGCACCCTGGGGCCTCTACTGCAAGACCAGGGAAAAAGGTGGACCCCTGGGTAGCTTGCTGGGGTCAGAAACCTCTAGGTGGAGGGCCAGGGGGCACCCTGGGGCCTCTACTGCAAGTCTAGGGAGAAAGGTGGACCCATGGGTAGCTAGCTGGGGTAAGAGGCCCCTTGGTGGAGGGCCAGGGGGCACCCTGGGGCCTCTACTGCAAGTCCAGGGAGAGAGGTGGACCCCTGGGTAGCTTGCTGGGGTCTGAAGCCCATAGGTGGAGGGCCAGGGGGTACCCTGGGGCCTATACTTCAAGTCCAGGGAGAGAGGTGGACCCTTGGGTAGCTTCCTAAGGTTAGAGGCCCCTAGGTGGAGGGCCAGAGGGCACCCTGGGGACTATCGTGCAAGTCCAGGGAGAGAGGTGGACCCCTGGGTAGCTTGCTGGGGTACAAGGCCTCTAGGTGGAGGGCCAGGGGGCACCCTGGGGCATATCTTGGTAGTCCAGGGAGTAAGGTGGACCCCTGAGTAGCTTGCTGGGGTACGAGGCCCCTAGGTGGAGGGCCAGGGGGCAACCTGGGGCCTCTACTGCAAGTCCAGGGAGAGAGGTGGACCCCTGGGTAGCTTGCTGGGGTCTGAAGCCCATAGGTGGAGGGCCAGGGGGCACCCTGGGGCCTCTACTGCAAGTCTAGGGAGAGAGGTGGACCCATGGGTAGCTAGCTGGGGTAAGAGGCCCCTAAGTGGAGGGCCAGGGGGCACCCTGGGGCCTATCCTGCAAGTCCAGGAAGAGAGGTGG
Source organism: Danio rerio (assembly GCF_049306965.1). NCBI lineage: Eukaryota > Metazoa > Chordata > Actinopteri > Cypriniformes > Danionidae > Danio > Danio rerio. The sequence goes on along the minus strand of NC_133180.1, from coordinate 51,766,891 downwards.
ACCCCTGGGTAGCTTGCTGGGGTACATGGCCCCTAGGTGGAGGGCCAGGGGGCACCCTGGGGCCTCTACTGCAAGTCCAGGGAGAGAGGTGGACCCCTGGGTAGCTTGCTGGGGTCAGAGGCCACTAGGTGAAAGGACAGGGGTACCCTGAGGCCTATACTGCAAGTCCAGGGAGAGAGGTGGACCCCTGGGTAGCTTCCTGAGGTCAAAGGCCCCTAGGTGGAGAGCCAGGGGGCACCCTGGGGCCTCTCCTGCAAGTCCAAGGAAAGAGGTGGACCCCTGGGTAGCTTGCTGGGGTACGAGGCCCCTAGTTGGAGGGCCAAGAGGCACCCTGGGGCCTCTACTGCAAGCCCAGGGAGAGAGGTGGACCCCTGGTTAGCTTGCTGGGGTCAGAGGCCACTAGGTGGAGGGCCAGGGGGCTTCTTGGGGCCTCTACTGCAAGTCCAGGGAGAGAGGTGGACCCCTGGGTAGCTTGCTGTTGTCGTAGGCCCCCATGTGGAGGGCCAGAGGGCTTCTTGGGGCTTCTACTGCAAGTCTAGGGAGAGAGGTGGACCACTGTGTAGCTTGCTGGGGTCAGAGGCCCCTAGGTGGAAGGCCAGGGGGCACCCTGGGGCCTATCTTGCAAGTCCAGGGAGTAAGGTAGACCCCTGGGTAGCTTGCTGGGGTATGAGATTCTAGGTGGAGGGCCAGGGGGCACCCTGGGGCCTCTACTGCAATACCAGGGAGAGAGGTGGACCCCTGGGTAGCTTGCTGGGGTCAGAGGCCCCTAGGTGGAGGGCCAGGGGGCACCCTGGGGCATCTACTGCAAGTCCAGGGAGAGAGGTGGACCCCTGGGTAGCTTGCTGGGGTCTGAAGCCCATAGGTGGAGAGCCAGGGGGCACCCTGGGGCCTCTACTGCAAGTCTAGGGAGAGAGGTGGACCCATGGGTAGCTAGCTGGGGTAAGAGGCCCCTAAGTGGAGGGCCAGGGGGCACCCTGGGGCCTCTATTGCAAGTCCAGGGAGAGATGTGGACCCCTGGGTAGTTTGCTGGGGTCAGAGGCCCCTAGGCGGAGGGACAGGGGGATTCCTGGAGCCTCTACTGCAAGTCCAGGGAGAAAGGTGTACCCCTGGGTAGCTTGCTAGGGTCAGAGGCCCCTAGGTGGAGGTCAAGGGGGCACCCTGGGGCCTTTACTGCAATCCCAGGGAGAGTTGTGGACCCATGTGTAGCTTGCTGGGGTCAGAGGCCCCTAGGTGGAGGGCTAGGGGCACCCTGGGGCCTCTACTGCAAGTCCAGGTAGAGAGGTGGACCCCTGGGTAGCTTGCTGGTGTCAGACGCAACTAGGTGGAGGGACAGGGGGTACCCTGGGGCCTATACTGCAAGTCCAGGGAGAGAGGTGGACCCCTGGGTAGCTTGCTGGGGTACGAGGCCCCTAGGTGGAGGGCCAGGGGGCACCCTGAGGCCTATCCTGCAAGTCCAAGGAGAGAGGTGGACCCCTGGGTAGCTTGCTGTGGTACGAGGCCCCTAGTTGGAGGGTGAGGGGGCACCCTGGGGCCTCTACTGCAAGCCCAGGGAGAGAGGTGGACCCCTGGTTAGCTTGCTGGGGTCAGAGGCCGCTAGGTGGAGGGCCAGGGGGCTTCTTGGGGCCTCTACTGCAAGTCCAGGGAGAGAGGTGGACCCCTGGGTAGCTTGCTGGGGTACAAGGCCACTAGGTGGAGAGCCAGGGGGCACCCTGGGGCCTCTACTGCAAGACCAGGGAGAGAGGTGGACCCTTGGTAGCTTGCTGGGGTCAGAGACCCCTAGGTGGAGGGCCAGGGGGCACCCTGGGGCCTCTACTGCAAGTCTAAGGAGAGAGGTGGACCCATGGGTAGCTAGCTGGGGTAAGAGGCCCCTAAGTCGATGGCCAGGGGGCACCCTGGGGCCTCTACTGCAAGTCCAGGGAGAGAGGTGGACCCCTGGGTAGTTTGCTGGGGTCAGAGGCCCCTAGGCGGAGGGACAGGGGGCTTCCTGGGGCCTCTACTGCAAGTCCAGGGAGAGAGGTGGACCCCTGGGTAGCTAGCTGGGGTAAGAGGCTCCTAAGTGGAGGGCAAGGGGGCACCCTGGGGCCTCTACTGCAAGTCCAGGGAGAGAGGTGGACCCCTGGGTAGTTTGCTGGGGTCAGAGGCCCCTCGGTGGAGGGACAGGGGGCTTCCTGGGGCCTCTACTGCAAGTCCAGGGAGAAAGGTGGACCCCTGGGTAGCTTGCTTGGGTCAGAGGCCCCTAGGTGGAGGTCAAGGGGGCACCCTGGGGCCTCTACTGCAAGTCCAGGGAGAGTTGTGGACCCTTGTGTAGCTTGCTGGGGTCAGAGGCCCCTTGCTGGAGGGTCAGGGGGCACCCTGGGGCCTAATCTGCAAGTCCAGGGAGAGAGGTGGACCTCTGGGTAGCTTGCTGGGGTCAGAGGCCCCTAGGTGGAAGGCCAGGGGGCACCCTGGGGCCTATCTTGCAAGTCCAGGGAGTAAGGTAGACCCCTGGGTAGCTTGCTGGGGTATGAGATTCTAGGTGGAGGGCCAGGGGGCACCCTGGGGCCTCTACTGCAATACCAGGGAGAGAGGTGGACCCCTGGGTAGCTTGCTGGGGTCAGAGGCCCCTAGGTGGAGGGCCAGGGGGCACCCTGGGGCCTCTACTGCAAGTCTAGGGAGAGAGGTGGACCCATGGGTAGCTAGCTGGGGTAAGAGGCCCCTAAGTGGAGGGCCAGGGGGCACCCTGGGGCCTCTACTGCAAGTCCAGGGAGAGATGTGGACCCCTGGGTAGTTTGCTGGGGTCAGAGGCCCCTAGGCGGAGGGACAGGGGGATTCCTGGAGCCTCTACTGCAAGTCCAGGGAGAAAGGTGTACCCCTGGGTAGCTTGCTAGGGTCAGAGGCCCCTAGGTGGAGGTCAAGGGGGCACCCTGGGGCCTTTACTGCAATCCCAGGGAGAGTTGTGGACCCTTGTGTAGCTTGCTGGGGTCAGAGGCCCCTAGGTGGAGGGCCAGGGGGCACCCTGGGGCCTATCCTGCAAGTCCAGGGAGAGATGTGGACCCCTGGGTAGCTTGCTGGGGTACGAGGCCCCTAGGTGGAGGGCCAGGGGGCACCCTGGGGCCTCTACTGCAAGTCCAGGGAGAGAGGAGGACACCTGGGTAGCTTGCTGGGGTAAGAGGTAATAGGTGGAGGGACAGGGGTACCCTGGGGCCTAGACTGCAAGTCCAGGGAGAGAGGTGGACCCCTGGGTAGCTTCCTGAGGTCAAAGGCCCCTAGGTGGAGGGCCAGGGGGCACCCTGGGGCCTATCCTGCAAGTCCAAGGAGAGATGTGGACCGCTGGGTTGCTTGCTGGGCTACGAGGCCCCTAGTTGGAGGGCCAGGGGTTACCCTGGGGCCTCTACTGCAAGCCCAGGGAGAGAGGTGGACCCCTGGTTAGCTTGCTGGGGTCGGAAGCCCCTTGGTCTATGGCCAGGGGGCACCCTGGAGCCTATACTGCAAGTCCAGTGAGAGAGGTGGACCCATGGGTAGCTTACTGGGGTCAGAGGCCCCTAGGTGGAGGGCCAGGGGCTTCCTGGGGCCTCTACTGCAAGTCCAGGGAGAGAAGTGGACCCCTGGGTAGCTTGCTGGTGTCAGAGGAAACTAGTTGGTGGGACAGGGGGTACCCTGGGGCCTATACTGCAAGTCCAGGGAGAAAGGTGGACCCCTGGGTAGCTTCCTGAGGTCAGAGGCCCCTAGGTGGAGGGCCAGGGCGCACCCTGGGGCCTATCATGCAAGTCCAGGGAGAGAGGTGGACCCCTGGGTAGCTTGCTGGGGTACGAGGCCCCTAGTTGGAGGGCCAGGGGGCAGCCTGGGGCCTCTACTCCAAGTCCAGGGAGAGAGGTGGACCCCTGGGTACCTTCCTGGGGTCAGAGTCCCCTAGGTGGAGGGCCAGGAGGCACCCTAGGGCCTCTACTGCAAGTCCAGGGTGAGAGGTGGACCCCTGGGTAGCTTGCTGGGGTCAGAGGCCCCTAGGCGGAGGGACAGGGGGCTTCCTGGGGGCTCTACTGCAAGTCCAGGGAGAAAGGTGGACCCCTTGGTAGCTTGCTTGGGTCAGAGGCCTCTAGGTGGAGGTCAAGGGGGCACCCTGGGGCCTCTACTGCAAGTCCAGGGAGAGAGGTGGACCCCTGGGTAGCTTGCTGGGGTCAGAGGCCCCTAGGTGGAGGGCCAGGGGGCACCCTGGGGCCTCCACTGCAAGTACAGGGAAAGAGGTGGACCCCTTGGTAGCTTGCTGGGGTCAGAAGCCTCTAGGTGGAGGGCCAGGGGGCACCCTGGGGCCTCTACTGCAAGTCCAGGGAGAGAGGTGGACCCCTGGGTAGCTTGCTGGGGTCTGAAGCCCTTAGGCGGAGGGCCAGGGGGTACCCTGGGGCCTACACTTCAAGTCCAGGGAGAGAGGTGGACCCTTGGGTAGCTTCCTAAGGTTAGAGGCCCCTAGGTGGAGGGCCAGAGGGCACGCTGGGGACTATCGTGCAAGTCCAGGGAGAGAGGTGGACCCCTGGGTAGCTTGCTGGGGTACAAGGCCTCTAGGTGGAGGGCCAGGGGGCACCCTGGGGCCTCTACTGCAAGTCCAGGGAGAGAGGTGGACCGAATTGGTAGCTTGCTTGGGTCAGAGACCCCTAAGTGGAGGGCCAGGGGGCACCTTGGGGCCTCTACTGCAAGTCTAGATAGAGAGGTGGATCCATGGGTAGCTTGCTGGGGTACGAGTCCCCTAGGTGGAGGGCCAGGGGGCACCCTGGGGCCTCTACTGCAAGTCCAGGGAGAGAGGTGGACCCCTGGGTAGCTTGCTTGGGTCAGAGACCCCTAGGTGGAGGGCCAGGGGGCACCTTGGGGCCTCTACTGCAAGTCTAGGTAGAGAGGTGGACCCCTGGGTAGCTTGCTGGGGTACGAGTCCCCTAGGTGGAGGGCCAGGTTGCACCCTGGGGCCTCTACTGCAAGTCCAGGGAGAGAGGTGGACCCCTGGGTAGCTTGCTGGGGTCTGAAGCCCTTAGGTGTAGGGCCAGGGGGCACCCTGGGGCCTATTCTGCAAGTCCAGGGAGAAAGGTGGACCCCTGGGTAGCTTGCTAGGGTCAGAGGCCCCTAGGTGGAGGTCAAGGGGGCACCCTGGGGCCTTTACTGCAATCCCAGGGAGAGTTGTGGACCCTTGTGTAGCTTGCTGGGGTCAGAGACCCCTTGGTGGAGGGTCAGGGGGCACCCTGGGGCCTATTTTGCAAGTCCAGGGAGAGAGGTGGACCTCTGGGTAGCTTGCTGGGGTCAGAGGCCCCTAGGTGGAGGGCCAGGGGGCACCCTGGGGCCTATCCTGCAAGTCCAGGGAGAGAGGTGGACCCCTGGGTAGCTTGCTGGGGTACGAGGCCCCTAGGTGGAGGGCCAGGGGGCACCCTGGGGCCTCTACTGCAAGTCCAGGGAGAGAGGTGGACCCCTGGGTAGCTTGCTGGGGTCAGAGGCCCCTAGGTGGAGGGCCAGGGGGCACCCTGGGGCCTCCACTGCAAGTCCAGGGAAAGAGGTGGACCCCTTTGTAGCTTGCTGGGGTCAGAGGCCTCTAGGTGGAGGGCCAGGGGGCACCCTGGGGCCTCTACTGCAGGTCCAGGGAGAGAGGTGGACCCCTGGGTAGCTTGCTGGGGTCTGAAGCCCATAGGTGGAGGGCCAGGGGGTACCCTGGGGCCTATACTTCAAGTCCAGGGAGAGAGGTGGACCCTTGGGTAGCTTCCTAAGGTTAGAGGCCCCTAGGTGGAGGGCCAGAGGGCACCCTGGGGACTATCGTGCAAGTCCAGGGAGAGAGGTGGACCCCTGGGTAGCTTGCTGGGGTACAAGGCCTCTAGGTGGAGGGCCAGGGGGCACCCTGGGGCCTATCTTGCAAGTCCAGGGAGTAAGGTAGACCCCTGGGTAGCTTGCTGGGGTTCGAGATTCTAGGTGGAGGGCCAGGGGGCACCCTGGGGACTCTACTGCAAGTCCAGGGAGAGAGGTCGACCCCTGGGTAGCTTGCTGGGGTCAGAGGCCCCTAGGTTTAGGGCCAGGGGGCACCCTGGGGCATCTACTGCAAGTCCAGGGAGAGAGGTGGACCCCTGGGTAGCTTGCTGGGGTCTGAAGCCCATAGGTGGAGGGCCAGGGGGCACCCTGGGGCCTCTACTGCAAATCTAGGGAGAGAGGTGGACCCATGGGTAGCTAGCTGGGGTAAGAGGCCCCTAAGTGGAGGGCCAGGGGGCACCCTGGGGCCTCTACTGCAAGTCCAGGGAGAGATGTGGACCCCTTGGTAGTTTGCTGGGGTCAGAGGCCCCTAGGCGCAGGGACAGGGGGCTTCCTGGAGCCTCTACTGCAAGTCCAGGGAGAAAGGTGTACCGCTGGGTAGCTTGCTAGGGTCAGAGGCCCTTAGCTGGAGATCAAGGGGCCACCCTGGGGCCTTTACTGCAATCCCAGGAAGAGTTGTGGACCCTTGTGTAGCTTGCTGGGGTCAGAGGCCCCTTGGTGGAGGGTCAGGGGGCACCCTGGGGCCTATTCTGCAAGTCCAGGGAGAAAGGTGGACCTCTGGGTAGCTTGCTGGGGTCAGAGGCCCCTAGGTGGAGGGCCAGGGCGCACCCTGGGGCCTATCCTGCAAGTCCAGGGAGAGAGGTGGACCCCTGGGTAGCTTGCTGGGGTACGAGGCCCCTAGGTGGAGGGCCAGGGGGCACCCTGGGGCCTCTACTGCAAGTCCAGGGAGAGAGGTGGACCCCTGGGTAGCTTGCTGGGGTCAGAGGCCCCTAGGTGGAGGGCCAGGGGGCACCCTGGGGCCTCCACTGCAAGTCCAGGGAAAGAGGTGGACCCCTGGGTAGCTTGCTGGGGTCAGAGGCCTCTAGGTGGAGGGCCAGGGGGCACCCTGGGGCCTCTACTGCAAGTCCAGGGAGAGAGGTGGACCCCTGGGTAGCTTGCTGGGGTCTGAAGCCCATAGGTGGAGGGCCAGGGGGTACCCTGGGGCCTTTACTTCAAGTCCAGGGAGAGAGGTGGACCCTTGGGTAGCTTCCTAAGGTTAGAGGCCCCTAGGTGGAGGGCCAGAGGGCACCCTGGGGACAATCGTGCAAGTCCAGGGAGAGAGGTGGACCCCTGGGTAGCTTGCTGGGGTACAAGGCCTCTAGGTGGAGGGCCAGGGGGCACCCTGGGGCCTATCTTGCAAGTCCAGGGAGTAAGGTAGACCCCTGGGTAGCTTGCTGGCGTACGAGATTCTAGGTGGAGGGCCAGGGGGCACCCTGGGGCATCTACTGCAAGTCCAGGGAGAGAGGTCGACCCCTGGGTAGCTTGCTGGGGTCAGAGGCCCCTAGTTTTAGGGCCAGGGGGCACCCTGGGGCATCTACTGCAAGTCCAGGGAGAGAGGTGGACCTTTGGGTAGCTTGCTGGGGTCTGAAGCCCATAGGTGGAGGGCCAGGGGGCACCCTGGGGTCTCTACTGCAAGTCTAGGGAGAGAGGTGGACCCATGGGTAGCTAGCTGGGGTAAGAGGCCCCTAAGTGGAGGGCCAGGGGGCACCCTGGGGCCTCTACTGCAAGTCCAGGGAGAGATGTGGACCCCTGGGTAGTTTGCTGGGGTCAGAGGCCCCTAGGCGGAGGGACAGGGGGCTTCCTGGAGCCTCTACTGCAAGTCCAGGGAGAAAGGTGTACCCCTGGGTAGCTTGCTAGGGTCAGAGGCCCCTAGGTGGAGGTCAAGGGGGCACCCTGGGGCCTTTACTGCAATCCCAGGGAGAGTTGTGGACCCTTGTGTAGCTTGCTGGGGTCAGAGGCCCCTTGGTGGAGGGTCAGGGGGCACCCTGGGGCCTATTCTGCAAGTCCAGGGAGAGAGGTGGACCTCTGGGTAGCTTGCTGGGGTCAGAGGCCCCTAGGTAGAAGGCCAGGGGGCACCCTGGGGCCTATCCTGCAAGTCCAGGGAGAGAGGTGGACCCCTGGGTAGCTTGCTGGGGTACGAGGCCTATAGGTGGAGGGCCAGGGGGCACCCTGGGGCCTCTACTGCAAGTCCAGGGAGAGAGGTGGACCCCAAGGTAGCTTGCTGGGGTCAGAGGCCCCTAGGTGGAGGGCCAGGGGGCACCCTGGGGCCTCTACTGCAAGACCAGGGAAAAAGGTGGACCCCTGGGTAGCTTGCTGGGGTCTGAGGCCTCTAGGTGGAGGGCCAGGGGGCACCCTGGGGCCTCTACTGCAAGTCTAGGGAGAAAGGTGGACCCATGGGTAGCTAGCTGGGGTAAGAGGCCCCTTGGTGGAGGGCCAGGGGGCACCCTGGGGCCTCTACTGCAAGTCCAGGGAGAGAGGTGGACCCCTGGGTAGCTTGCTGGGGTCTGAAGCCCATAGGTGGAGGGCCAGGGGGTACCCTGGGGCCTATACTTCAAGTCCAGGGAGAGAGGTGGACCCTTGGGTAGCTTCCTAAGGTTAGAGGCCCCTAGGTGGAGGGCCAGAGGGCACCCTGGGGACTATCGTGCAAGTCCAGGGAGAGAGGTGGACCCCTGGGTAGCTTGCTGGGGTACAAGGCCTCTAGGTGGAGGGCCAGGGGGCACCCTGGGGCATATCTTGGTAGTCCAGGGAGTAAGGTGGACCCCTGAGTAGCTTGCTGGGGTACGAGGCCCCTAGGTGGAGGGCCAGGGGGCAACCTGGGGCCTCTACTGCAAGTCCAGGGAGAGAGGTGGACCCCTGGGTAGCTTGCTGGGGTCTGAAGCCCATAGGTGGAGGGCCAGGGGGCACCCTGGGGCCTCTACTGCAAGTCTAGGGAGAGAGGTGGACCCATGGGTAGCTAGCTGGGGTAAGAGGCCCCTAAGTGGAGGGCCAGGGGGCACCCTGGGGCCTCTACTGCAAGTCCAGGGAGAGAGGTGGACCCCTGGGTAGTTTGCTGGGGTCAGAGGCCCCTAGGCGGAGGGACAGGCGGCTTCCTGGGGCCTCTACTGCAAGTCCAGGGAGAAAGGTGGACCCCTGGGTAGCTTGCTAGGGTCAGAGGCCCCTAGGTGGAGGTCAAGGGGGCACCCTGGGGCCTTTACTGCAATCCCAGGGAGAGTTGTGGACCCTTGTGTAGCTTGCTGGGGTCAGAGGCCCCTTGGTGGAGGGTCAGGGGGCACCCTGGGGCCTATTCTGCAAGTCCAGGGAGAGAGGTGGACCTCTGGGTAGCTTGCTGGGGTCAGAGGCCCCTAGGTGGAGGGCCAGGGGGTACCCTGGGGCCTATCCTGCAAGTCCAGGAAGAGAGGTGGACCCCTGGGTAGCTTGCTGGGGTACATGGCCCCTAGGTGGAGGGCCAGGGGGCACCCTGGGGCCTCTACTGCAAGTCCAGGGAGAGAGGTGGACCCCTGGGTAGCTTGCTGGGGTCAGAGGCCACTAGGTGAAAGGACAGGGGTACCCTGAGGCCTATACTGCAAGTCCAGGGAGAGAGGTGGACCCCTGGGTAGCTTCCTGGGGTCAAAGGCCCCTAGGTGGAGAGCCAGGGGGCACCCTGGGGCCTCTCCTGCAAGTCCAAGGAGAGAGGTGGACCCCTGGGTAGCTTGCTGGGGTACGAGGCCCCTAGTTGGAGGGCCAAGGGGCACCCTGGGGCCTCTACTGCAAGCCCAGGGAGAGAGGTGGACCCCTGGTTAGCTTGCTGGGGTCAGAGGCCACTAGGTGGAGGGCCAGGGGGCTTCTTGGGGCCTCTACTGCAAGTCCAGGGAGAGAGGTGGACCCCTGGGTAGCTTGCTGTTGTCGTAGGCCCCCATGTGGAGGGCCAGAGGGCTTCTTGGGGCTTCTGCTGCAAGTCTAGGGAGAGAGGTGGACCACTGTGTAGCTTGCTGGGGTCAGAGGCCCCTAGGTGGACGGCCTGGGGGCTTCGTGGGGCCTCTACTGCAAGTCAAGGGAGAGAGGTGGACCTCTGGGTAGCTTGCTGGGGTCGGAAGCCCCTAGGTGGAAGGCCAGGGGGCACCCTGGGGCCTATACTGCAAGTCCAGGGAGAGAGGTGGACCCATGGGTAGCTTACTGGGGTCAGAGGCCCCTATGTGGAGGGCCAGGGGCACCCTGGGGCCTCTACTGCAAGTCCAGGTAGAGAGGTGGACCCCTGGGTAGCTTGCTGGTGTCAGACGCAACTAGGTGGAGGGACAGGGGGTACCCTGGGGCCTATACTGCAAGTCCAGGGAGAGAGGTGGACCCCTGGGTAGCTTGCTGGGGTACGAGGCCCCTAGGTGGAGGGCCAGGGGGCACCCTGGGGCCTATCCTGCAAGTCCAAGGAGAGAGGTGGACCCCTGGGTAGCTTGCTGTGGTACGAGGCCCCTAGTTGGAGGGTGAGGGGGCACCCTGGGGCCTCTACTGCAAGCCCAGGGAGAGAGGTGGACCCCTGGTTAGCTTGCTGGGGTCAGAGGCCGCTAGGTGGAGGGCCAGGGGGCTTCTTGGGGCCTCTACTGCAAGTCCAGGGAGAGAGGTGGACCCCTGGGTAGCTTGCTGGGGTACAAGGCCACTAGGTGGAGAGCCAGGGGGCACCCTGGGGCCTCTACTGCAAGACCAGGGAGAGAGGTGGACCCTTGGTAGCTTGCTGGGGTCAGAGACCCCTGGGTGGAGGGCCAGGGGGCACCCTGGGGCCTCTACTGCAAGTCTAAGGAGAGAGGTGGACCCATGGGTACCTAGCTGGCGTAAGAGGCCCCTAAGTCGATGGCCAGGGGGCACCCTGGGGCCTCTACTGCAAGTCCAGGGAGAGAGGTGGACCCCTGGATAGTTTGCTGGGGTCAGAGGCCCCTAGGCGGAGGGACAGGGGGCTTCCTGGGGCCTCTACTGCAAGTCCAGGGAGAGAGGTGGACACCTGGGTAGCTAGCTGGGGTAAGAGGCTCCTTAGTGGAGGGCAAGGGGGCACCCTGGGGCCTCTACTGCAAGTCCAGGGAGAGAGGTGGACCCCTGGGTAGTTTGCTGGGGTCAGAGGCCCCTCGGTGGAGGGACAGGGGGCTTCCTGGGGCCTCTACTGCAAGTCCAGGGAGAAAGGTGGACCCCTGGGTAGCTTGCTTGGGTCAGAGGCCCCTAGGTGGAGGTCAAGGGGGCACCCTGGGGCCTCTACTGCAAGTCCAGGGAGAGTTGTGGACCCTTGTGTAGCTTGCTGGGGTCAGAGGCCCCTTGCTGGAGGGTCAGGGGGCACCCTGGGGCCTAATCTGCAAGTCCAGGGAGAGAGGTGGACCTCTGGGTAGCTTGCTGGGGTCAGAGGCCCCTAGCTGGAAGGCCAGGGGGCACCCTGGGGCCTATCTTGCAAGTCCAGGGAGTAAGGTAGACCCCTGGGTAGCTTGCTGGGGTATGAGATTCTAGGTGGAGGGCCAGGGGGCACCCTGGGGCCTCTACTGCAATACCAGGGAGAGAGGTGGACCCCTGGGTAGCTTGCTGGGGTCAGAGGCCCCTAGGTGGAGGGCCAGGGGGCACCCTGGGGCATCTACTGCAAGTCCAGGGAGAGAGGTGGACCCCTGGGTAGCTTGCTGGGGTCTGAAGCCCATAGGTGGAGGGCCAGGGGGCACCCTGGGGCCTCTACTGCAAGTCTAGGGAGAGAGGTGGACCCATGGGTAGCTAGCTGGGGTAAGAGGCCCCTAAGTGGAGGGCCAGGGGGCACCCTGGGGCCTCTACTGCAAGTCCAGGGAGAGATGTGGACCCCTGGGTAGTTTGCTGGGGTCAGAGGCCCCTAGGCGGAGGGACAGGGGGCTTCCTGGAGCCTCCACTGCAAGTCCAGGGAGAAAGGTGTACCCCTGGGTAGCTTGCTAGGGTCAGAGGCCCCTAGGTGGAGGTCAAGGGGGCACCCTGGGGCCTTTACTGCAATCCCAGGGAGAGTTGTGGACCCTTGTGTAGCTTGCTGGGGTCAGAGGCCCCTAGGTGGAGGGCCAGGGGGCACCCTGGGGCCTATCCTGCAAGTCCAGGGAGAGATGTGGACCCCTGGGTAGCTTGCTGGGGTACGAGGCCCCTAGGTGGAGGGCCAGGGGGCACCCTGGGGCCTCTACTGCAAGTCCAGGGAGAGAGGAGGACCCCTGGGTAGCTTGCTGGGGTAAGAGGCAACTAGGTGGAGGGACAGGGGTACCCTGGGGCCTAGACTGCAAGTCCAGGGAGAGAGGTGGACCCCTGGGTAGCTTCCTGAGGTCAAAGGCCCCTAGGTGGAGGGCCAGGGGGCACCCTGGGGCCTATCCTGCAAGTCCAAGGAGAGATGTGGACCGCTGGGTTGCTTGCTGGGGTACGAGGCCCCTAGTTGGAGGGCCAGGGGGCACCCTGGGGCCTCTACTGCAAGCCCAGGGAGAGAGGTGGACCCCTGGTTAGCTTGCTGGGGTCGGAAGCCCCTTGGTCTATGGCCAGGGGGCACCCTGGGGCCTATACTGCAAGTCCAGTGAGAGAGGTGGACCCATGGGTAGCTTACTGGGGTCAGAGGCCCCTAGGTGGAGGGCCAGGGGCTTCCTGGGGCCTCTACTGCAAGTCCAGGGAGAGAAGTGGACACCTGGGTAGCTTGCTGGTGTCAGAGGAAACTAGTTGGTGGGACAGGGGGTACCCTGGGGCCTATACTGCAAGTCCAGGGAGAGAGGTGGACCCCTGGGTAGCTTCCTGAGGTCAGAGGCCCCTAGGTGGAGGGCCAGGGCGCACCCTGGGGCCTATCATGCAAGTCCAGGGAGAGAGGTGGACCCCTGGGTAGCTTGCTGGGGTACGAGGCCCCTAGTTGGAGGGCCAGGGGGCAGCCTGGGGCCTCTACTGCAAGTCCAGGGAGAGAGGTGGACCCCTGGGTACCTTCCTGGGGTCAGAGTCCCCTAGGTGGAGGGCCAGGAGGCACCCTAGGGCCTCTACTGCAAGTCCAGGGTGAGAGGTGGACCCCTGGGTAGCTTGCTGGGGTCAGAGGCCCCTAGGCGGAGGGACAGGGGGCTTCCTGGGGGCTCTACTGCAAGTCCATGGAGAAAGGTGGACCCCTTGGTAGCTTGCTTGGGTCAGAGGCCTCTAGGTGGAGGTCAAGGGGGCACCCTGGGGCCTCTACTGCAAGTCCAGGGAGAGAGGTGGACCCCTGGGTAGCTTGCTGGGGTCAGAGGCCCCTAGGTGGAGGGCCAGGGGGCACCCTGGGGCCTCCACTGCAAGTACAGGGAAAGAGGTGGACCCCTTGGTAGCTTGCTGGGGTCAGAAGCCTCTAGGTGGAGGGCCAGGGGGCACCCTGGGGCCTCTACTGCAAGTCCAGGGAGAAAGGTGGACCCCTGGGTAGCTTGCTTGGGTCAGAGGCCCCTAGGTGGAGGTCAAGGGGGCACCCTGGGGCCTCTACTGCAAGTCCAGGGAGAGTTGTGGACCCTTGTGTAGCTTGCTGGGGTCAGAGGCCCCTTGCTGAAGGGTCAGGGGGCACCCTGGGGCCTATTCTGCAAGTCCAGGGAGAGAGGTGGACCTCTGGGTAGCTTGCTGGGGTCAGAGGCCCCTAGGTGGAAGGCCAGGGGGCACCCTGGGGCCTATCTTGCAAGTCCAGGGAGTAAGGTAGACCCCTGGGTAGCTTGCTGGGGTACGAGATTCTAGGTGGAGGGCCAGGGGGCACCCTGGGGCCTCTACTGCAATACCAGGGAGAGAGGTGGACCCCTGGGTAGCTTGCTGGGGTCAGAGGCCCGTAGGTGGAGGGCCAGGGGGCACCCTGGGGCATCTACTGCAAGTCCAGGGAGAGAGGTGGACCCCTGGGTAGCTTGCTGGGATCTGAAGCCCATAGGTGGAGGGCCAGGGGGCACCCTGGGGCCTCTACTGCAAGTCTAGGGAGAGAGGTGGACCCATGGGTAGCTAGCTGGGGTAAGAGGCCCCTAAGTGGAGGGCCAGGGGGCACCCTGGGGCCTCTACTGCAAGTCCAGGGAGAGATGTGGACCCCTGGGTAGTTTGCTGGGGTCAGAGGCCCCTAGGCGGAGGGAAAGGGGGCTTCCTGGAGCCTCTACTGCAAGTCCAGGGAGAAAGGTGTACCCCTGGGTAGCTTGCTAGGGTCAGAGGCCCCTAGGTGGAGGTCAAGGGGGCACCCTGGGGCCTTTACTGCGATCCCAGGGAGAGTTGTGGACTCTTGTGTAGCTTGCTGGGGTCAGAGGCCTCTTGGTGGAGGGTCAGGGGGCACCCTGGGGCCTATTCTGCAAGTCCAGGGAGAGAGGTGGACCTCTGGGTAGCTTGCTGGGGTCAGAGGCCCCTAGGTGGAGGGCCAGGGGGCACCCTGGGGCCTATCCCGCAAGTCCAGGGAGAGAGGTGGACCCCTGGGTATCTTGCAGGGGTACAAGGCCCATAGGTGGAGGGCCAGGGGGCACCCTGGGGCCTCTACTGCAAGTCCAGGGAGAGAGGTGGACCCCTGGGTAGCTTGCTGGGGTCAGAGGACCCTAGGTGGAGGGCCAGGGGGCACCCTGGGGCCTCTACTGCAAACCAGGGAAATAGGTGGACCCCTGGGTAGCTTGCTGGGGTCAGAGGCCTCAAGGTGGAGGGCCAGGGGGCACCCTGGGGCCTCTACTGCAAGTCTAGGGAGAGAGGTGGACCCATGGGTAGCTAGCTGGGGTAAGAGGCCCCTAAGTGGAGGGCCAGGGGGCACCCTGGGGCCTCTACTGCAAGTCCAGGGAGAGAGGTGGACCCCTGGGTAGCTTGCTGGGGTCTGAAGCCCATAGGTGGAGGTCCAGGGGGTACCCTGGGGCCTATACTTCAAGTCCAGGGAGAGAGGTGGACCCTTGGGTAGCTTCCTAAGGTTAGAGGCCCCTAGGTGGAGGGCCAGAGGGCACCCTGGGGACTATCGTGCATGTCCAGGGAGAGAGGTGGACCCCTGGGTAGCTTGCTGGGGTACAAGGCCTCTAGGTGGAGGGCCAGGGGGCACCCTGGGGCCTATCTTGGTAGTCCAGGGAGTGAGGTGGACCCCTGAGTAGCTTGCTGGGGTACGAGGCCCCTAGGTGGAGGGCCAGGGGGCACCCTGGGGCCTCTACTGCAAGTCCAGGGAGAGAGGTGGACCCCTGGGTAGCTTGCTGGGGTCTGAAGCCCATAGGTGGAGGGCTAGGGGGCACCCTGGGGCCTCTACTGCAAGTCTAGGGAGAGAGGTGGACCCATGGGTAGCTAGCTGGGGTAAGAGGCCCCTAAGTGGAGGGCCAGGGGGCACCCTGGGGCCTCTACTGCAAGTCCAGGGAGAGAGGTGGACCCCTGGGTAGTTTGCTGGGGTTTGAGGCTCCTAGGCGGAGGGACAGGGGGCTTCCTGGGGCCTCTACTGCAAGTCCAGGGAGAAAGGTGGACCCCTGGGTAGCTTGCTAGGGTCAGAGGCCCCTAGGTGGAGGTCAAGGGGGCACCCTGGGGCCTTTACTGCAATCCCAGGGAGAGTTGTGGACCCTTGTGTAGCTTGCTGGGGTCAGAGGCCCCTTGGTGGAGGGTCAGGGGGCACCCTGGGACCTATTTTGCAAGTCCAGGGAGAGAGGTGGACCTCTGGGTAGCTTGCTGGGGTCAGAGGCCCCTAGGTGGAGGGCCAGGGGGCATCCTGGGGCCTATCCTGCAAGTCCAGGGAGAGAGGTGGACCCCTGGGTAGCTTGCTGGGGTACGAGGCCCCTAGGTGGAGGGCCAGGGGGCACCCTGGGGCCTCTACTGCAAGTCCAGGGAGAGAGGTGGACCCCTGGGTAGCTTGCTGGGGTCAGAGGCCCCTAGGTGGAGGGCCAGGGGGCACCCTGGGGCCTCCACTGCAAGTCCAGGGAAAGAGGTGGACCCCTTTGTAGCTTGCTGGGGTCAGAGGCCTCTAGGTGGAGGGCCAGGGGGCACCCTGGGGCCTCTACTGCAAGTCCAGGGAGAGAGGTGGACCCCTGGGTAGCTTGCTGGGGTCTGAAGCCCATAGGTGGAGGGCCAGGGGGTACCCTGGGGCCTATACTTCAAGTCCAGGGAGAGAGTTGGACCCTTGGGTAGCTTCCTAAGGTTAGAGGCCCCTAGGTGGAGGGCCAGAGGGCACCCTGGGGACTATCGTGCAAGTCCAGGGAGAGAGGTGGACCCCTGGGTAGCTTGCTGGGGTACAAGGCCTCTAGGTGGAGGGCCAGGGGGCACCCTGGGGCCTATCTTGCAAGTCCAGGGAGTAAGGTAGACCCCTGGGTAGCTTGCTTGGGTACGAGATTCTAGGTGGAGGGCCAGGGGGCACCCTGGGGACTCTACTGCAAGTCCAGGGAGAGAGGTCGACCCCTGGGTAGCTTGCTGGGGTCAGAGGCCCCTAGGTTTAGGGCCAGGGGGCACCCTGGGGCATCTACTGCAAGTCCAGGGAGAGAGGTGGACCCCTGGGTAGCTTGCTGGGGTCTGAAGCCCATAGGTGGAGGGCCAGGGGGCACCCTGGGGCCTCTACTGCAAATCTAGGGAGAGAGGTGGACCCATGGGTAGCTAGCTGGGGTAAGAGGCCCCTAAGTGGAGGGCCAGGGGGCACCCTGGGGCCTCTACTGCAAGTCCAGGGAGAGATGTGGACCCCTGGGTAGTTTGCTGGGGTCAGAGGCCCCTAGGCGGAGGGACAGGGGGCTTCCTGGAGCCTATACTGCAAGTCCAGGGAGAAAGGTGTACCCCTGGGTAGCTTGCTAGGGTCAGAGGCCCCTAGGTGGAGGTCAAGGGGGCACCCTGGGGCCTTTACTGTAATCACAGGGAGTGTTGTGGACCCTTGTGTAGCTTGCTGGGGTCAGAGGCCCCTTGGTGGAGGGTCAGGGGGCACCCTGGGGCCTATTCTGCAAGTCCAGGGAGAGAGGTGGACCTCTGGGTAGCTTGCTGGGGTCAGAGGCCCCTAGGTGGAGGGCCAGGGGGCACCCTGGGGCCTCTACTGCAAGTCCAGGGAGAGAGGAGGACCCCTGGGTAGCTTGCTGGGGTAAGAGGCTACTAGGTGGAGGGACAGGGGTACCCTGGGGCCTAGACTGCAAGTCCAGGGAGAGAGGTGGACCCCTGGGTAGCTTCCTGAGGTCAAAGGCCCCTAGGTGGAGGGCCAGGGGGCACCCTGGGGCCTATCCTGCAAGTCCAGGGAGAGAGGTGGACCCCTGGGTAGCTTGCTGGGGTACAAGGCCACTAGGTGGAGAGCCAGGGGGCACCCTGGGGCCTCTACTGCAAGACCAGGGAGAGAGGTGGACCATTGGTAGCTTGCTGGGGTCAGAGACCCCTAGGTGGAGGGCCAGGGGGCACCCTGGGGCCTCTACTGCAAGTCTAGGGAGAGAGGTGGACCCATGGGTAGCTAGCTGGGGTAAGAGGCCCCTAAGTCGATGGCCAGGGGGCACCCTGGGGCCTCTACTGCAAGTCCAGGGAGAGAGGTGGACCCCTGGGTAGTTTGCTGGGGTCAGAGGCCCCTAGGCGGAGGGACAGGGGGCTTCCTGGGGCCTCTACTGCAAGTCCAGGGAGAGAGGTGGACCCCTGGGTAGCTAGCTGGGGTAAGAGGCTCCTAAGTGGAGGGCAAGGGGGCACCCTGGGGCCTCTACTGCAAGTTCAGGGAGAGAGGTGGACCCCTGGGTAGTTTGCCGGGGTCAGAGGCCCCTAGGCGGAGGGACAGGGGGCTTCCTGGGGCCTCTACTGCAAGTCCAGGGAGAAAGGTGGACCCCTGGGTAGCTTGCTTGGGTCAGAGGCCCCTAGGTGGAGGTCAAGGGGGCACCCTGGGGCCTCTACTGCAAGTCCAGGGAGAGTTGTGGACCCTTGTGTAGCTTGCTGGGGTCAGAGGCCCCTTGCTGGAGGGTCAGGGGGCACCCTGGGGCCTATTCTGCAAGTCCAGGGAGAGAGGTGGACCTCTGGGTAGCTTGCTGGGGTCAGAGGCCCCTAGGTGGAAGGCCAGGGGGCACCCTGGGGCCTATCTTGCAAGTCCAGGGAGTAAGGTAGACCCCTGGGTAGCTTGCTGGGGTACGAGATTCTAGGTGGAGGGCCAGGGGGCACCCTGGGGCCTCTACTGCAATACCAGGGAGAGAGGTGGACCCCTGGGTAGCTTGCTGGGGTCAGAGGCCCCTAGGTGGACGGCCAGGGGGCACCCTGGGGCATCTACTGCAAGTCCAGGGAGAGAGGTGGACCCCTGGGTAGCTTGCTGGGGTCTGAAGCCCATAGGTGGAGGGCCAGGGGGCACCCTGGGGCCTCTACTGCAAGTCTAGGGAGAGAGGTGGACCCATGGGTAGCTAGCTGGGGTAAGAGGCCCCTAAGTGGAGGGCCAGGGGGCACCCTGGGGCCTCTACTGCAAGTCCAGGGAGAGATGTGGACCCCTTGGTAGTTTGCTGGGGTCAGAGGCCTCTAGGCGCAGGGACAGGGGGCTTCCTGGAGCCTCTACTGCAAGTCCAGGGAGAAAGGTGTACTGCTGGGTAGCTTGCTAGGGTCAGAGGCCCTTAGCTGGAGGTCAAGGGGGCACCCTGGGGCCTTTACTGCAATCCCAGGGAGAGTTGTGGACCCTTGTGTAGCTTGCTGGGGTCAGAGGCCCCTTGGTGGAGGGTCAGGGGGCACCCTGGGGCCTATTCTGCAAGTCCAGGGAGAGAGGTGGACCTCTGGGTAGCTTGCTGGGGTCAGAGGCCCCTAGGTGGAGGGCCAGGGGGCACCCTGGGGCCTATCCTGCAAGGCCAGGGAGAGAGGTGGACCCCTGGGTAGCTTGCTGGGGTACGAGGCCCCTAGGTGGAGGGCCAGGGGGCACCCTGGGGCCTCTACTGCAAGTCCAGGGAGAGAGGTGGACCCCTGGGTAGCTTGCTGGGGTCAGAGGCCCCTAGGTGGAGGGCCAGGGGGCACCCTGGGGCCTCCACTGCAAGTCCAGGGAAAGAGGTGGACCCCTGGGTAGCTTGCTGGGGTCAGAGGACTCTAGGTGGAGGGTCAGGGGGCACCCTGGGGCCCCTACTGCAAGTCCAGGGAGAGAGGTGAACCCCTGGGTAGCTTGCTGGGGTCTGAAGCCCATAGGTGGAGGGCCAGGGGGTACCCTGGGGCCTTTACTTCAAGTCCAGGGAGAGAGGTGGACCCTTGGGTAGCTTCCTAAGGTTAGAGGCCCCTAGGTGGAGGGCCAGAGGGCACCCTGGGGACTATCGTGCAAGTCCAGGGAGAGAGGTGGACCCCTGGGTAGCTTGCTGGGGTACAAGGCCTCTAGGTGGAGGGCCAGGGGGCACCCTGGGGCCTATCTTGCAAGTCCAGGGAGTAAGGTAGACCCCTGGGTAGCTTGCTGGGGTACGAGATTCTAGGTGGAGGGCCAGGGGGCACCCTGGGGCCTCTACTGCAAGTCCAGGGAGAGAGGTCGACCCCTGGGTAGCTTGCTGGGGTCAGAGGCCCCTAGTTTTAGGGCCAGGGGGCACCCTGGGGCATCTACTGCAAGTCCAGGGAGAGAGGTGGACCCCTGGGTAGCTTGCTGGGGTCTGAAGCCCATAGGTGGAGGGCCAGGGGGCACCCTGGGGCCTCTACTGCAAGTCTAGGGAGAGAGGTGGACCCATGGGTAGCTAGCTGGGGTAAGAGGCCCCTAAGTGGAGGGCCAGGGGGCACCCTGGGGCCTCTACTGCAAGTCCAGGGAGAGATGTGGACCCCTGGGTAGTTTGCTGGGGTCAGAGGCCCCTAGGCGGAGGGACAGGGGGCTTCCTGGAGCCTCTACTGCAAGTCCAGGGAGAAAGGTGTACCCCTGGGTAGCTTGCTAGGGTCAGAGGCCCCTAGGTGGAGGTCAAGGGGGCACCCTGGGGCCTTTACTGCAATCCCAGGGAGAGTTGTGGACCCTTGTGTAGCTTGCTGGGGTCAGAGGCCCCTTGGTGGAGGGTCAGGGGGCACCCTGGGGCCTATTCTGCAAGTCCAGGGAGAGAGGTGGACCTCTGGATAGCTTGCTGGGGTCAGAGGCCTATAGGTGGAGGGCCAGGGGGCACCCTGGGGCCTCTACTGCAAGTCCAGGGAGAGAGGTGGACCCCAGGGTAGCTTGCTGGGGTCAGAGGCCCCTAGGTGGAGGGCCAGGGGGCACCCTGGGGCCTCTACTGCAAGACCAGGGAAAAAGGTGGACCCCTGGGTAGCTTGCTGGGGTCAGAGGCCTCTAGGTGGAGGGCCAGGGGGCACCCTGGGGCCTCTACTGCAAGTCTAGGGAGAAAGGTGGACCCATGGGTAGCTAGCTGGGGTAAGAGGCCCCTTGGTGGAGGGCCAGGGGGCACCCTGGGGCCTCTACTGCAAGTCCAGGGAGAGAGGTGGACCCCTGGGTAGCTTGCTGGGGTCTGAAGCCCATAGGTGGAGGGCCAGGGGGTACCCTGGGGCCTATACTTCAAGTCCAGGGAGAGAGGTGGACCCTTGGGTAGCTTCCTAAGGTTAGAGGCCCCTAGGTGGAGGGCCAGAGGGCACCCTGGGGACTATCGTGCAAGTCCAGGGAGAGAGGTGGACCCCTGGGTAGCTTGCTGGGGTACAAGGCCTCTAGGTGGAGGGCCAGGGGGCACCCTGGGGCATATCTTGGTAGTCCAGGGAGTAAGGTGGACCCCTGAGTAGCTTGCTGGGGTACGAGGCCCCTAGGTGGAGGGCCAGGGGGCAACCTGGGGCCTCTACTGCAAGTCCAGGGAGAGAGGTGGACCCCTGGGTAGCTTGCTGGGGTCTGAAGCCCATAGGTGGAGGGCCAGGGGGCACCCTGGGGCCTCTACTGCAAGTCTAGGGAGAGAGGTGGACCCATGGGTAGCTAGCTGGGGTAAGAGGCCCCTAAGTGGAGGGCCAGGGGGCACCCTGGGGCCTCTACTGCAAGTCCAGGGAGAGAGGTGGACCCCTGGGTAGTTTGCTGGGGTCAGAGGCCCCTAGGCGGAGGGACAGGGGGCTTCCTGGGGCCTCTACTGCAAGTCCAGGGAGAAAGGTGGACCCCTGGGTAGCTTGCTAGGCTCAGAGGCCCCTAGGTGGAGGTCAAGGGGGCACCCTGGGGCCTTTACTGCAATCCCAGGGAGAGTTGTGGACCCTTGTGTAGCTTGCTGGGGTCAGAGGCCCCTTGGTGGAGGGTCAGGGGGCACCCTGGGGCCTATTCTGCAAGTCCAGGGAGAGAGGTGGACCTCTGGGTAGCTTGCTGGGGTCAGAGGCCCCTAGGTGGAGGGCCAGGGGGTACCCTGGGGCCTATCCTGCAAGTCCAGGAAGAGAGGTGGACCCCTGGGTAGCTTGCTGGGGTACATGGCCCCTAGGTGGAGGGCCAGGGGGCACCCTGGGGCCTCTACTGCAAGTCCAGGGAGAGAGGTGGACCCCTGGGTAGCTTGCTGGGGTCAGAGGCCACTAGGTGAAAGGACAGGGGTACCCTGAGGCCTATACTGCAAGTCCAGGGAGAGAGGTGGACCCCTGGGTAGCTTCCTGAGGTCAAAGGCCCCTAGGTGGAGAGCCAGGGGGCACCCTGGGGCCTCTCCAGCAAGTCCAAGGAGAGAGGTGGACCCCTGGGTAGCTTGCTGGGGTACGAGGCCCCTAGTTGGAGGGCCAAGGGGCACCCTGGGGCCTCTACTGCAAGCCCAGGGAGAGAGGTGGACCCCTGGTTAGCTTGCTGGGGTCAGAGGCCACTAGGTGGAGGGCCAGGGGGCTTCTTGGGGCCTCTACTGCAAGTCCAGGGAGAGAGGTGGACCCCTGGGTAGCTTGCTGTTGTCGTAGGCCCCCATGTGGAGGGCCAGAGGGCTTCTTGGGGCTTCTACTGCAAGTCTAGGGAGAGAGGTGGACCACTGTGTAGCTTGCTGGGGTCAGAGGCCCCTAGGTGGACGGCCTGGGGGCTTCGTGGGGCCTCTACTGCAAGTCAAGGGAGAGAGGTGGACCTCTGGGTAGCTTGCTGGGGTCGGAAGCCCCTAGGTGGAAGGCCAGGGGGCACCCTGGGGCCTATACTGCAAGTCCAGGGAGAGAGGTGGACCCATGGGTAGCTTACTGGGGTCAGAGGCCCCTAGGTGGAGGGCTAGGGGCACCCTGGGGCCTCTACTGCAAGTCCAGGTAGAGAGGTGGACCCCTGGGTAGCTTGCTGGTGTCAGACGCAACTAGGTGGAGGGACAGGGGGTACCCTGGGGCCTATACTGCAAGTCCAGGGAGAGAGGTGGACCCCTGGGTAGCTTGCTGGGGTACGAGGCCCCTAGGTGGAGGGCCAGGGGGCACCCTGGGGCCTATCCTGCAAGTCCAAGGAGAGAGGTGGACCCCTGGGTAGCTTGCTGTGGTACGAGGCCCCTAGTTGGAGGGTGAGGGGGCACCCTGGGGCCTCTACTGCAAGCCCAGGGAGAGAGGTGGACCCCTGGTTAGCTTGCTGGGGTCAGAGGCCGCTAGGTGGAGGGCCAGGGGGCTTCTTGGGGCCTCTACTGCAAGTCCAGGGAGAGAGGTGGACCCCTGGGTAGCTTGCTGGGGTACAAGGCCACTAGGTGGAGAGCCAGGGGGCACCCTGGGGCCTCTACTGCAAGACCAGGGAGAGAGGTGGACCCTTGGTAGCTTGCTGGGGTCAGAGACCCCTAGAGGGAGGGCCAGGGGGCACCCTGGGGCCTCTACTGCAAGTCTAGGGAGAGAGGTGGACCCATGGGTAGCTAGCTGGGGTAAGAGGCCCCTAAGTCGATGGCCAGGGGGCACCCTGGGAACTCTACTGCAAGTCCAGGGAGAGAGGTGGACCCCTGGGTAGTTTGCTGGGGTCAGAGGCCCCTAGGCGGAGGGACAGGGGGCTTCCTGGGGCCTCTACTGCAAGTCCAGGGAGAGAGGTGGACCCCTGGGTAGCTAGCTGGAGTAAGAGGCTCCTAAGTGGAGGGCAAGGGGGCACCCTGGGGCCTCTACTGCAAGTCCAGGGAGAGAGGTGGACCCCTGGGTAGTTTGCTGGGGTCAGAGGCCCCTAGGCGGAGGGACAGGGGGCTTCCTGGGGCCTCTACTGCAAGTCCAGGGAGAAAGGTGGACCCCTGGGTAGCTTGCTGGGGTCAGAGGCCCCTAGGTGGAGGTCAAGGGGGCACCCTGGGGCCTCTACTGCAAGTCCAGGGAGAGTTGTGGACCCTTGTGTAGCTTGCTGGGGTCAGAGGCCCCTTGCTGGAGGGTCAGGGGGCACCCTGGGGCCTATTCTGCAAGTCCAGGGAGAGAGGTGGACCTCTGGGTAGCTTGCTGGGGTCAGAGGCCCCTAGGTGGAAGGCCAGGGGGCACCCTGGGGCCTATCTTGCAAGTCCAGGGAGTAAGGTAGACCCCTGGGTAGCTTGCTGGGGTACGAGATTCTAGGTGGAGGGCCAGGGGGCACAGTGGGGCCTCTACTGCAATACCAGGGAGAGAGGTGGACCCCTGGGTAGCTTGCTGGAGTCAGAGGCCCCTAGGTGGAGGGCCAGGGGGCACCCTGGGGCATCTACTGCAAGTCCAGGGAGAGAGGTGGACCCCTGGGTAGCTTGCTGGGATCTGAAGCCCATAGGTGGAGGGCCAGGGGGCACCCTGGGGCCTCTACTGCAAGTCTAGGGAGAGAGGTGGACCCATGGGTAGCTAGCTGGGGTAAGAGGCCCCTAGGCGGAGGGACAGGGGGCTTCCTGGAGCCTCTACTGCAAGTCCAGGGAGAAAGGTGTACCCCTGGGTAGCTTGCTAGGGTCAGAGGCCCCTAGGTGGAGGTCAAGGGGGCACCTTGGGGCCTTTACTGCGATCCCAGGGAGAGTTGTGGACCCTTGTGTAGCTTGCTGGGGTCAGAGGCCTCTTGGTGGAGGGTCAGGGGGCACAATGGGGCCTATTCTGCAAGTCCAGGGAGAGAGGTGGACCTCTGGGTAGCTTGCTGGGGTCAGAGGCCCCTAGGTGGAGGGCCAGGGGGCACCCTGGGGCCTATCCTGCAAGTCCAGGGAGAGAGGTGGACCCCTGGGTATCTTGCCGGGGTACAAGGCCCATAGGTGGAGGGCCAGGGGGCACCCTGGGGCCTCTACTGCAAGTCCAGGGAGAGAGGTGGACCCCTGGGTAGCTTGCTGGGGTCAGAGGACCCTAGGTGGAGGGCCAGGGGGCACCCTGGGGCCTCTACTGCAAACCAGGGAAATAGGTGGACCCCTGGGTAGCTTGCTGGGGTCAGAGGCCTCTAGGTGGAGGGCCAGGGGGCACCCTGGGGCCTCTACTGCAAGTCTAGGGAGAGAGGTGGACCCATGGGTAGCTAGCTGGGGTAGGAGGCCCCTAAGTGGAGGGCCAGGGGGCACCCTGGGGCCTCTACTGCAAGTCCAGGGAGAGAGGTGGACCCCTGGGTAGCTTGCTGGGGTCTGAAGCCCATAGGTGGAGGTCCAGGGGGTACCCTGGGGCCTATACTTCAAGTCCAGGGAGAGAGGTGGACCCTTGGGTAGCTTCCTAAGGTTAGAGGCCCCTAGGTGGAGGGCCAGAGGGCACCCTGGGGACTATCGTGCATGTCCAGGGAGAGAGGTGGACCCCTGGGTAGCTTGCTGGGGTACGAGATTCTAGGTGGAGGGCCAGGGGGCACCCTGGGGACTCTACTGCATGTCCAGGGAGAGAGGTGGACCCCTGGGTAGCTTGCTGGGGTACAAGGCCTCTAGGTGGAGGGCCAGGGGGCACCCTGGGGCCTATCTTGGTAGTCCAGGGAGTGAGGTGGACCCCTGAGTAGCTTGCTGGGGTACGAGGCCCCTAGGTGGAGGGCCAGGGGGCACCCTGGGGCCTCTACTGCAAGTCCAGGGAGAGAGGTGGACCCCTGGGTAGCTTGCTGGGGTCTGAAGCCCATAGGTGGAGGGCCAGGGGGCACCCTGGGGCCTCTACTGCAAGTCTAGGGAGAGAGGTGGACCCATGGGTAGCTAGCTGGGCTAAGAGGCCCCTAAGTGGAGGGCCAGGGGGCACCCTGGGGCCTCTACTGCAAGTCCAGGGAGAGAGGTGGACCCCTGGGTAGTTTGCTGGGGTTTGAGGCCCCTAGGCGGAGGGACAGGGGGCTTCCTGGGGCCTCTACTGCAAGTCCAGGGAGAAAGGTGGACCCCTGGGTAGCTTGTTAGGGTCAGAGGCCCCTAGGTGGAGGTCAAGGGGGCACCCTGGGGCCTTTACTGCAATCCCAGTGAGAGTTTGGACCCTTGTGTAGCTTGCTGGGGTCAGAGGCCCTTTGGTGGAGGGTCAGGGGGCACCCTGGGTTCTATTTTGCAAGTCCAGGGAGAGAGGTGGACCTATGGGTAGCTTGCTGGGGTCAGAGGCCCATAGGTGGAGGGACAGGGGGCACCCTGGGGCCTATCCTGCAAGTCCAGGGAGAGAGGTGGACCCCTGGGTAGCTTGCTGGGGTACGAGGCCCCTAGGTGGAGGGCCAGGGGGCACCCTGGGGCCTCTACTGCAAGTCCAGGGAGAGAGGTGGACCCCTGGGTAGCTTGCTGGGGTCAGAGGCCCCTAGGTGGAGGGCCAGGGGGCACCCTGGGGCTTCCACTGCAAGTCCAGGGAAAGAGGTGGACCCCTTTGTAGCTTGCTGGGGTCAGAGGCCTCTAGGTGGAGGGCCAGGGGGCACCCTGGGGCCTCTACTGCAAGTCCAGGGAGAGAGGTGGACCCCTGGGTAGCTTGCTGGGGTCTGAAGCCCATAGGTGGAGGGCCAGGGGGTACCCTGGGGCCTATACTTCAAGTCCAGGGAGAGAGGTGGACCCTTGGGTAGCTTCCTAAGGTTAAAGGCCCCTAGGTGGAGGGCCAGAGGGCACCCTGGGGACTATCGTGCAAGTCCAGGGAGAGAGGTGGACCCCTGGGTAGCTTGCTGGGGTACAAGGCCTCTAGGTGGAGGGCCAGGGGGCACCCTGGGGCCTATCTTGCAAGTCCAGGGAGTAAGGTAGACCCCTGGGTAGCTTGCTGGGGTACGAGATTCTAGGTGGAGGGCCAGGGGGCACCCTGGGGACTCTACTGCAAGTCCAGGGAGAGAGGTCGACCCCTGGGTAGCTTGCTGGGGTCAGAGGCCCCTAGGTTTAGGGCCAGGGGGCACCCTGGGGCATCTACTGCAAGTCCAGGGAGAGAGGTGGACCCCTGGGTAGCTTGCTGGGGTCTGAAGCCCATAGGTGGAGGGCCAGGGGGCACCCTGGGGCCTCTACTGCAAATCTAGGGAAAGAGGTGGACCCATTGGTAGCTCGCTGGGGTAAGAGGCCCCTAAGTGGAGGGCCAGGGGGCACCCTGGGGCCTCTACTGCAAGTCCAGGGAGAGATGTGGACCCCTGGGTAGTTTGCTGGGGTCAGAGGCCCCTAGGCGGAGGGACAGGGGGCTTCCTGGAGCCTCTACTGCAAGTCCAGGGAGAAAGGTGTACCCCTGGGTAGCTTGCTAGGGTCAGAGGCCCCTAGGTGGAGGTCAAGGGGGCACCCTGGGGCCTTTACTGCAATTCCAGGGAGAGTTGTGGACCCTTGTGTAGCTTGCTGGGGTCAGAGGCCCCTTGGTGGAGGGTCAGGGGGCACCCTGGGGCCTATTCTGCAAGTCCAGGGAGAGAGGTGGACCTCTGGGTAGCTTGCTGGGGTCAGAGGCCCCTAGGTGGAGGGCCAGGGCCACCCTGGGGCCTATCCTGCAAGTCCAGGGAGAGAGGTGGACCCCTGGGTAGCTTGCTGGGGTACAAGGCCACTAGGTGGAGAGCCAGGGGGCACCCTGGGGCCTCTACTGCAAGACCAGGGAGAGAGGTGGACCCTTGGTAGCTTGCTGGGGTCAGAGACCCCTAGGTGGAGGGCCAGGGGGCACCCTGGGGCCTCTACTGCAAGTCTAGGGAGAGAGGTGGACCCATGGGTAGCTAGCTGGGGTAAGAGGCCCCTAAGTCGATGGCCAGGGGGCACCCTGGGGCCTCTACTGCAAGTCCAGGGAGAGAGGTGGACCCCTGGGTAGTTTGCTGGGGTCAGAGGCCCCTAGGCGGAGGGACAGGGGGCTTCCTGGGGCCTCTACTGCAAGTCCAGGGAGAGAGGTGGACCCCTGGGTAGCTAGCTGGGGTAAGAGGCTCCTAAGTGGAGGGCAAGGGGGCACCCTGGGGCCTCTACTGCAAGTCCAGGGAGAGAGGTGGACCCCTGGGTAGTTTGCTGGGGTCAGAGGCCCCTAGGCGGAGGGACAGGGGGCTTCCTGGGGCCTCTACTGCAAGTCCAGGGAGAAAGGTGGACCCCTGGGTAGCTTGCTTGGGTCAGAGGCCCCTAGGTGGAGGTCAAGGGGGCACCCTGGGGCCTCTACTGCAAGTCTAGGGAGAGTTGTGGACCCTTGTGTAGCTTGCTGGGGTCAGAGGCCCCTAGGTGGAGGGTCAGGGGGCACCCTGGGGCCTATTCTGCAAGTCCAGGGAGAGAGGTGGACCTCTGGGTAGCTTGCTGGGGTCAGAGGCCCCTAGGTGGAAGGCCAGGGGGCACCCTGGGGCCTATCTTGCAAGTCCAGGGAGTAAGGTAGACCCCTGGGTAGCTTGCTGGGGTACGAGATTCTAGGTGGAGGGCCAGGGGGCACCCTGGGGCCTCTACTGCAATACCAGGGAGAGAGGTGGACCCCTGGGTAGCTTGCTGGGGTCAGAGGCCCCTAGGTGGAGGGCCAGGGGGCACCCTGGGGCATCTACTGCAAGTCCAGGGAGAGAGGTGGACCCCTGGGTAGCTTGCTGGGGTCTGAAGCCCATAGGTGGAGGGCCAGGGGACACCCTGGGGCCTCTACTGCAAGTCTAGGGAGAGAGGTGGACCCATGGGTAGCTAGCTGGGGTAAGAGGCCCCTAAGTGGAGGGCCAGGGGGCACCCTGGGGCCTCTACTGCAAGTCCAGGGAGAGATGTGGACCCCTTAGTGGTTTGCTGGGGTCAGAGGCCCCTAGGCGCAGGGACAGGGGGCTTCCTGGAGCCTCTACTGCAAGTCCAGGGAGAAAGGTGTACCGCTGGGTAGCTTGCTAGGGTCAGAGGCCCTTAGCTGGAGGTCAAGGGGGCACCCTGGGGCCTTTACTGCAATCCCAGGGAGAGTTGTGGACCCTTGTGTAGCTTGCTGGGGTCAGAGGCCCCTAGGTGGAGGGCCAGGGGGCACCCTGGGGCCTATCCTGCAAGTCCAGGGAGAGAGGTGGACCCCTGGGTAGCTTGCTGGGGTACGAGGCCCCTAGGTGGAGGGCCAGGGGGCACCCTGGGGCCTCTACTGCAAGTCCAGGGAGAGAGGTGGACCCCTGGGTAGCTTGCTGGGGTCAGAGGCCCCTAGGTGGAGGGCCAGGGGGCACCCTGGGGCCTCCACTGCAAGTCCAGGGAAAGAGGTGGACCCCTGGGTAGCTTGCTGGGGTCAGAGGCCTCTAGGTGGAGGGCTAGGGGGCACCCTGGGGCCTCTACTGCAAGTCCAGGGAGAGAGGTGGACCCCTGGGTAGCTTGCTGGGGTCTGAAGCCCATAGGTGGAGGGCCAGGGGGTACCCTGGGGCCTTTACTTCAAGTCCAGGGAGAGAGGTGGACCCTTGGGTAGCTTCCTAAGGTTAGAGGCCCCTAGGTGGAGGGCCAGAGGGCACCCTGGGGACTATCGTGCAAGTCCAGGGAGAGAGGTGGACCCCTGGGTAGCTTGCTGGGGTACAAGGCCTCTAGGTGGAGGGCCAGGGGGCACCCTGGGGCCTATCTTGCAAGTCCAGGGAGTAAGGTAGACCCCTGGGTAGCTTGCTGGGGTACGAGATTCTAGGTGGAGGGCCAGGGGGCACCCTGGGGCCTCTACTGCAAGTCCAGGGAGAGAGGTCGACCCCTGGGTAGCTTGCTGGGGTCAGAGGCCCCTAGTTTTAGGGCCAGGGGGCACCCTGGGGCATCTACTGCAAGTCCAGGGAGAGAGGTGGACCCCTGGGTAGCTTGCTGGGGTCTGAAGCCCATAGGTGGAGGGCCAGGGGGCACCCTGGGGCCTCTACTGCAAGTCTAGGGAGAGAGGTGGACCCATGGGTAGCTAGCTGGGGTAAGAGGCCCCTAAGTGGAGGGCCAGGGGGCACCCTGGGGCCTCTACTGCAAGTCCAGGGAGAGATGTTGACCCCTGGGTAGTTTGCTGGGGTCAGAGGCCCCTAGGCGGAGGGACAGGGGGCTTCCTGGAGCCTCTACTGCAAGTCCAGGGAGAAAGGTGTACCCCTGGGTAGCTTGCTAGGGTCAGAGGCCCCTAGGTGGAGGTCAAGGGGGCACCCTGGGGCCTTTACTGCAATCCCAGGGAGAGTTGTGGACCCTTGTGTAGCTTGCTGGGGTCAGAGGCCCCTTGGTGGAGGGTCAGGGGGCACCCTGGGGCCTATTCTGCAAGTCCAGGGAGAGAGGTGGACCTCTGGGTAGCTTGCTGGGGTCAGAGGCCCCTAGGTGGAGAGCCAGGGGGCACCCTGGGGCCTATCCTGCAAGTCCAGGGAGAGAGGTGGACCCCTGGGTAGCTTGCTGGGGTACGAGGCCTATAGGTGGAGGGCCAGGGGGCACCCTGGGGCCTCTACTGCAAGTCCAGGGAGAGAGGTGGACCCCAGGGTAGCTTGCTGGGGTCAGAGGCCCCTAGGTGGAGGGCCAGTGGGCACCCTGGGGCCTCTACTGCAAGACCAGGGGAAAAGGTGGACCCCTGGGTAGCTTGCTGGGGTCAGAGGCCTCTAGGTGGAGGGCCAGGGGGCACCCTGGGGCCTCTACTGCAAGTCTAGGGAGAAAGGTGGACCCATGGGTAGCTAGCTGGGGTAAGAGGCCCCTTGGTGGAGGGCCAGGGGGCACCCTGGGGCCTCTACTGCAAGTCCAGGGAGAGAGGTGGACCCCTGGGTAGCTTGCTGGGGTCTGAAGCCCATAGGTGGAGGGCCAGGGGGTACCCTGGGGCCTATACTTCAAGTCCAGGGAGAGAGGTGGACCCTTGGGTAGCTTCCTAAGATTAGAGGCCCCTAGGTGGAGGGCCAGAGGGCACCCTGGGGACTATCGTGCAAGTCCAGGGAGAGAGGTGGACCCCTGGGTAGCTTGCTGGGGTACAAGGCCTCTAGGTGGAGGGCCAGGGGGCACCCTGGGGCATATCTTGGTAGTCCAGGGAGTAAGGTGGACCCCTGAGTAGCTTGCTGGGGTACGAGGCCCCTAGGTGGAGGGCCAGGGGGCAACCTGGGGCCTCTACTGCAAGTCCAGGGAGAGAGGTGGACCCCTGGGTAGCTTGCTGGGGTCTGAAGCCCATAGGTGGAGGGCCAGGGGGCACCCTGGGGCCTCTACTGCAAGTCTAGGGAGAGAGGTGGACCCATGGGTAGCTAGCTGGGGTAAGAGGCCCCTAAGTGGAGGGCCAGGGGGCACCCTGGGGCCTCTACTGCAAGTCCAGGGAGAGAGGTGGACCCCTGGGTAGTTTGCTGGGGTCAGAGGCCCCTAGGCGGAGGGACAGGGGGCTTCCTGGGGCCTCTACTGCAAGTCCAGGGAGAAAGGTGGACCCCTGGGTAGCTTGCTAGGCTCAGAGGCCCCTAGGTGGAGGTCAAGGGGGCACCCTGGGGCCTTTACTGCAATCCCAGGGAGAGTTGTGGACCCTTGTGTAGCTTGCTGGGGTCAGAGGCCCCTTGGTGGAGGGTCAGGGGGCACCCTGGGGCCTATTCTGCAAGTCCAGGGAGAGAGGTGGACCCCTGGGTAGCTTGCTGGGGTCAGAGGCCCCTAGGTGGAGGGCCAGGGGGTACCCTGGGGCCTATCCTGCAAGTCCAGGAAGAGAGGTGGACCCCTGGGTAGCTTGCTGGGGTACATGGCCCCTAGGTGGAGGGCCAGGGGGCACCCTGGGGCCTCTACTGCAAGTCCAGGGAGAGAGGTGGACCCCTGGGTAGCTTGCTGGGGTCAGAGGCCACTAGGTGAAAGGACAGGGGTACCCTGAGGCCTATACTGCAAGTCCAGGGAGAGAGGTGGACCCCTGGGTAGCTTCCTGAGGTCAAAGGCCCCTAGGTGGAGAGCCAGGGGGCACCCTGGGGCCTCTCCTGCAAGTCCAAGGAAAGAGGTGGACCCCTGGGTAGCTTGCTGGGGTACGAGGCCCCTAGTTGGAGGGCCAAGGGGCACCCTGGGGCCTCTACTGCAAGCCCAGGGAGAGAGGTGGACCCCTGGTTAGCTTGCTGGGGTCAGAGGCCACTAGGTGGAGGGCCAGGGGGCTTCTTGGGGCCTCTACTGCAAGTCCAGGGAGAGAGGTGGACCCCTGGGTAGCTTGCTGTTGTCGTAGGCCCCCATGTGGAGAGCCAGAGGGCTTCTTGGGGCTTCTACTGCAAGTCTAGGGAGAGAGGTGGACCACTGTGTAGCTTGCTGGGGTCAGAGGCCCCTAGGTGGACGGCCTGGGGGCTTCGTGGGGCCTCTACTGCAAGTCAAGGGAGAGAGGTGGACCTCTGGGTAGCTTGCTGGGGTCGGAAGCCCCTAGGTGGAAGGCCAGGGGGCACCCTGGGGCCTATACTGCAAGTCCAGGGAGAGAGGTGGACCCATGGGTAGCTTACTGGGGTCAGAGGCCCCTAGGTGGAGGGCTAGGGGCACCCTGGGGCCTCTACTGCAAGTCCAGGTAGAGAGGTGGACCCCTGGGTAGCTTGCTGGTGTCAGACGCAACTAGGTGGAGGGACAGGGGGTACCCTGGGGCCTATACTGCAAGTCCAGGGAGAGAGGTGGATCCCTGGGTAGCTTGCTGGGGTACGAGGCCCCTAGGTGGAGGGCCAGGGGGCACCCTGGGGCCTATCCTGCAAGTCCAAGGAGAGAGGTGGACCCCTGGGTAGCTTGCTGTGGTACGAGGCCCCTAGTTGGAGGGTGAGGGGGCACCCTGGGGCCTCTACTGCAAGCCCAGGGAGAGAGGTGGACCCCTGGTTAGCTTGCTGGGGTCAGAGGCCGCTAGGTGGAGGGCCAGGGGGCTTCTTGGGGCCTCTACTGCAAGTCCAGGGAGAGAGGTGGACCCCTGGGTAGCTTGCTGGGGTACAAGGCCACTAGGTGGAGAGCCAGGGGGCACCCTGGGGCCTCTACTGCAAGACCAGGGAGAGAGGTGGACCCTTGGTAGCTTGCTGGGGTCAGAGACCCCTAGGTGGAGGGCCAGGGGGCACCCTGGGGCCTCTACTGCAAGTCTAAGGAGAGAGGTGGACCCATGGGTAGCTAGCTGGGGTAAGAGGCCCCTAAGTCGATGGCCAGGGGGCACCCTGGGGCCTCTACTGCAAGTCCAGGGAGAGAGGTGGACCCCTGGGTAGTTTGCTGGGTTCAGAGGCCCCTAGGCGGAGGGACAGGGGGCTTCCTGGGGCCTCTACTGCAAGTCCAGGGAGAGAGGTGG
Source organism: Danio rerio (assembly GCF_049306965.1). Lineage (NCBI taxonomy): Eukaryota > Metazoa > Chordata > Actinopteri > Cypriniformes > Danionidae > Danio > Danio rerio. The sequence goes on along the minus strand of NC_133180.1, from coordinate 51,735,004 downwards.
ACCCCTGGGTAGCTAGCTGGGGTAAGAGGCTCCTAAGTGGAGGGCAAGGGGGCACCCTGGGGCCTCTACTGCAAGTCCAGGGAGAGAGGTGGACCCCTGGGTAGTTTGCTGGGGTCAGAGGCCCCTCGGTGGAGGGACAGGGGGCTTCCTGGGGCCTCTACTGCAAGTCCAGGGAGAAAGGTGGACCCCTGGGTAGCTTGCTTGGGTCAGAGGCCCCTAGGTGGAGGTCAAGGGGGCACCCTGGGGCCTCTACTGCAAGTCCAGGGAGAGTTGTGGACCCTTGTGTAGCTTGCTGGGGTCAGAGGCCCCTTGCTGGAGGGTCAGGGGGCACCCTGGGGCCTAATCTGCAAGTCCAGGGAGAGAGGTGGACCTCTGGGTAGCTTGCTGGGGTCAGAGGCCCCTAGGTGGAAGGCCAGGGGGCACCCTGGGGCCTATCTTGCAAGTCCAGGGAGTAAAGTAGACCCCTGGGTAGCTTGCTGGGGTATGAGATTCTAGGTGGAGGGCCAGGGGGCACCCTGGGGCCTCTACTGCAATACCAGGGAGAGAGGTGGACCCCTGGGTAGCTTGCTGGGGTCAGAGGCCCCTAGGTGGAGGGCCAGGGGGCACCCTGGGGCATCTACTGCAAGTCCAGGGAGAGAGGTGGACCCCTGGGTAGCTTGCTGGGGTCTGAAGCCCATAGGTGGAGGGCCAGGGGGCACCCTGGGGCCTCTACTGCAAGTCTAGGGAGAGAGGTGGACCCATGGGTAGCTAGCTGGGGTAAGAGGCCCCTAAGTGGAGGGCCAGGGGGCACCCTGGGGCCTCTACTGCAAGTCCAGGGAGAGATGTGGACCCCTGGGTAGTTTGCTGGGGTCAGAGGCCCCTAGGCGGAGGGACAGGGGGATTCCTGGAGCCTCTACTGCAAGTCCAGGGAGAAAGGTGTACCCCTGGGTAGCTTGCTAGGGTCAGAGGCCCCTAGGTGGAGGTCAAGGGGGCACCCTGGGGCCTTTACTGCAATCCCAGGGAGAGTTGTGGACCCTTGTGTAGCTTGCTGGGGTCAGAGGCCCCTAGGTGGAGGGCCAGGGGGCACCCTGGGGCCTATCCTGCAAGTCCAGGGAGAGATGTGGACCCCTGGGTAGCTTGCTGGGGTACGAGGCCCCTAGGTGGAGGGCCAGGGGGCACCCTGGGGCCTCTACTGCAAGTCCAGGGAGAGAGGAGGACCCCTGGGTAGCTTGCTGGGGTAAGAGGTAATAGGTGGAGGGACAGGGGTACCCTGGGGCCTAGACTGCAAGTCCAGGGAGAGAGGTGGACCCCTGGGTAGCTTCCTGAGGTCAAAGGCCCCTAGGTGGAGGGCCAGGGGGCACCCTGGGGCCTATCCTGCAAGTCCAAGGAGAGATGTGGACCGCTGGGTTGCTTGCTGGGGTACGAGGCCCCTAGTTGGAGGGCCAGGGTTACCCTGGGGCCTCTACTGCAAGCCCAGGGAGAGAGGTGGACCCCTGGTTAGCTTGCTGGGGTCGGAAGCCCCTTGGTCTATGGCCAGGGGGCACCCTGGAGCCTATACTGCAAGTCCAGTGAGAGAGGTGGACCCATGGGTAGCTTACTGGGGTCAGAGGCCCCTAGGTGGAGGGCCAGGGGCTTCCTGGGGCCTCTACTGCAAGTCCAGGGAGAGAAGTGGACCCCTGGGTAGCTTGCTGGTGTCAGAGGAAACTAGTTGGTGGGACAGGGGGTACCCTGGGGCCTATACTGTAAGTCCAGGGAGAGAGGTGGACCCCTGGGTAGCTTCCTGAGGTCAGAGGCCCCTAGGTGGAGGGCCAGGGCGCACCCTGGGGCCTATCATGCAAGTCCAGGGAGAGAGGTGGACCCCTGGGTAGCTTGCTGGGGTACGAGGCCCCTAGTTGGAGGGCCAGGGGGCAGCCTGGGGCCTCTACTGCAAGTCCAGGGAGAGAGGTGGACCCCTGGGTACCTTCCTGGGGTCAGAGTCCCCTAGGTGGAGGGCCAGGAGGCACCCTAGGGCCTCTACTGCAAGTCCAGGGTGAGAGGTGGACCCCTGGGTAGCTTGCTGGGGTCAGAGGCCCCTAGGCGGAGGGACAGGGGGCTTCCTGGGGGCTCTACTGCAAGTCCAGGGAGAAAGGTGGACCCCTTGGTAGCTTGCTTGGGTCAGAGGCCTCTAGGTGGAGGTCAAGGGGGCACCCTGGGGCCTCTACTGCAAGTCCAGGGAGAGAGGTGGACCCCTGGGTAGCTTGCTGGGGTCAGAGGCCCCTAGGTGGAGGGCCAGGGGGCACCCTGGGGCCTCCACTGCAAGTACAGGGAAAGAGGTGGACCCCTTGGTAGCTTGCTGGGGTCAGAAGCCTCTAGGTGGAGGGCCAGGGGGCACCCTGGGGCCTCTACTGCAAGTCCAGGGAGAGAGGTGGACCCCTGGGTAGCTTGCTGGGGTCTGAAGCCCTTAGGCGGAGGTTCAGGGGGTACCCTGGGGCCTACACTTCAAGTCCAGGGAGAGAGGTGGACCCTTGGGTAGCTTCCTAAGGTTAGAGGCCCCTAGGTGGAGGGCCAGAGGGCACGCTGGGGACTATCGTGCAAGTCCAGGGAGAGAGGTGGACCCCTGGGTAGCTTGCTGGGGTACAAGGCCTCTAGGTGGAGGGCCAGGGGGCACCCTGGGGCCTCTACTGCAAGTCCAGGGAGAGAGGTGGACCGAACTGGTAGCTTGCTTGGGTCAGAGACCCCTAAGTGGAGGGCCAGGGGGCACCTTGGGGCCTCTACTGCAAGTCTAGATAGAGAGGTGGATCCATGGGTAGCTTGCTGGGGTACGAGTCCCCTAGGTGGAGGGCCAGGGGGCACCCTGGGGCCTCTACTGCAAGTCCAGGGAGAGAGGTGGACCCCTGGGTAGCTTGCTTGGGTCAGAGACCCCTAGGTGGAGGGCCAGGGGGCACCTTGGGGCCTCTACTGCAAGTCTAGGTAGAGAGGTGGACCCCTGGGTAGCTTGCTGGGGTACGAGTCCCCTAGGTGGAGGGCCAGGGGGCACCCTGGGGCCTCTACTGCAAGTCCAGGGAGAGAAGTGGACCCCTGGGTAGCTTCCTGGGGTCAGAGGCCCCTAGGTGTAGGGCCAGGGGGCACCCTGGGGCCTATCCTGCAAGTCCAGGGAGAGAGGTGGACCCCTGGGTAGCTTGCTGGTGTCTGACGCAACTAGGTGGAGGGACAGGGGGTACCCTGGGGCCTATACTGCAAGTCCAGGGAGAGAGGTGGACCCCTGGGTAGCTTCCTGAGGTCAGAGGCCCCTAGGTGTAGGGCCAGGGGGCACCCTGGGGCCTATTCTGCAAGTCCAGGGAGAAAGGTGGACCCCTGGGTAGCTTGCTAGGGTCAGAGGCCCCTAGGTGGAGGTCAAGGGGGCACCCTGGGGCCTTTACTGCAATCCCAGGGAGAGTTGTGGACCCTTGTGTAGCTTGCTTGGGTCAGAGACCCCTTGGTGGAGGGTCAGGGGGCACCCTGGGGCCTATTTTGCAAGTCCAGGGAGAGAGGTGGACCTCTGGGTAGCTTGCTGGGGTCAGAGGCCCCTAGGTGGAGGGCCAGGGGGCACCCTGGGGCCTATCCTGCAAGTCCAGGGAGAGAGGTGGACCCCTGGGTAGCTTGCTGGGGTACGAGGCCCCTAGGTGGAGGGCCAGGGGGCACCCTGGGGCCTCTACTGCAAGTCCAGGGAGAGAGGTGGACCCCTGGGTAGCTTGCTGGGGTCAGAGGCCCCTAGGTGGAGGGCCAGGGGGCACCCTGGGGCCTCCACTGCAAGTCCAGGGAAAGAGGTGGACCCCTTTGTAGCTTGCTGGGGTCAGAGGCCTCTAGGTGGAGGGCCAGGGGGCACCCTGGGGCCTCTACTGCAAGTCCAGGGAGAGAGGTGGACCCCTGGGTAGCTTGCTGGGGTCTGAAGCCCATAGGTGGAGGGCCAGGGGGTACCCTGGGGCCTATACTTCAAGTCCAGGGAGAGAGGTGGACCCTTGGGTAGCTTCCTAAGGTTAGAGGCCCCTAGGTGGAGGGCCAGAGGGCACCCTGGGGACTATCGTGCAAGTCCAGGGAGAGAGGTGGACCCCTGGGTAGCTTGCTGGGGTACAAGGCCTCTAGGTGGAGGGCCAGGGGGCACCCTGGGGCCTATCTTGCAAGTCCAGGGAGTAAGGTAGACCCCTGGGTAGCTTGCTGGGGTTCGAGATTCTAGGTGGAGGGCCAGGGGGCACCCTGGGGACTCTACTGCAAGTCCAGGGAGAGAGGTCGACCCCTGGGTAGCTTGCTGGGGTCAGAGGCCCCTAGGTTTAGGGCCAGGGGGCACCCTGGGGCATCTACTGCAAGTCCAGGGAGAGAGGTGGACCCCTGGGTAGCTTGCTGGGGTCTGAAGCCCATAGGTGGAGGGCCAGGGGGCACCCTGGGGCCTCTACTGCAAATCTAGGGAGAGAGGTGGACCCATGGGTAGCTAGCTGGGGTAAGAGGCCCCTAAGTGGAGGGCCAGGGGGCACCCTGGGGCCTCTACTGCAAGTCCAGGGAGAGATGTGGACCCCTGGGTAGTTTACTGGGGTCAGAGGCCCCTAGGCGGAGGGACAGGGGGCTTCCTGGAGCCTCTACTGCAAGTCCAGGGAGAAAGGTGTACCCCTGGGTAGCTTGCTAGGGTCAGAGGCCCCTAGGTGGAGGTCAAGGGGGCACCCTGGGGCCTTTACTGCAATCCCAGGGAGAGTTGTGTACCCTTGTGTAGCTTGCTGGGGTCAGAGGCCCCTTGGTGGAGGGTCAGGGGGCACCCTGGGGCCTATTCTGCAAGTCCAGGGAGAGAGGTGGACCTCTGGGTAGCTTGCTGGGGTCAGAGGCCCCTAGGTGGAGGGCCAGGGCCACCCTGGGGCCTATCCTGCAAGTCCAGGGAGAGAGGTGGACCCCTGGGTAGCTTGCTGGGGTACAAGGCCACTAGGTGGAGAGCCAGGGGGCACCCTGGGGCCTCTACTGCAAGACCAGGGAGAGAGGTGGACCCTTGGTAGCTTGCTGGGGTCAGAGACCCCTAGGTGGAGGGCCAGGGGGCACCCTGGGGCCTCTACTGCAAGTCTAGGGAGAGAGGTGGACCCATGGGTAGCTAGCTGGGGTAAGAGGCCCCTAAGTCGATGGCCAGGGGGCACCCTGGGGCCTCTACTGCAAGTCCAGGGAGAGAGGTGGACCCCTGGGTAGTTTGCTGGGGTCAGAGGCCCCTAGGCGGAGGGACAGGGGGCTTCCTGGGGCCTCTACTGCAAGTCCAGGGAGAGAGGTGGACCCCTGGGTAGCTAGCTGGGGTAAGAGGCTCCTAAGTGGAGGGCAAGGGGGCACCCTGGGGCCTCTACTGCAAGTCCAGGGAGAGAGGTGGACCCCTGGGTAGTTTGCTGGGGTCAGAGGCCCCTAGGCGGAGGGACAGGGGGCTTCCTGGGGCCTCTACTGCAAGTCCAGGGAGAAAGGTGGACCCCTGGGTAGCTTGCTTGGGTCAGAGGCCCCTAGGTGGAGGTCAAGGGGGCACCCTGGGGCCTCTACTGCAAGTCCAGGGAGAATTGTGGACCCTTGTGTAGCTTGCTGGGGTCAGAGGCCCCTTGCTGGAGGGTCAGGGGGCACCCTGGGGCCTATTCTGCAAGTCCAGGGAGAGAGGTGGACCTCTGGGTAGCTTGCTGGGGTCAGAGGCCCCTAGGTGGAAGGCCAGGGGGCACCCTGGGGCCTATCTTGCAAGTCCAGGGAGTAAGGTAGACCCCTGGGTAGCTTGCTGGGGTACGAGATTCTAGGTGGAGGGCCAGGGGGCACCCTGGGGCCTCTACTGCAATACCAGGGAGAGAGGTGGACCCCTGGGTAGCTTGCTGGGGTCAGAGGCCCCTAGGTGGAGGGCCAGGGGGCACCCTGGGGCATCTACTGCAAGTCCAGGGAGAGAGGTGGACCCCTGGGTAGCTTGCTGGGGTCTGAAGCCCATAGGTGGAGGGCCAGGGGGCACCCTGGGGCCTCTACTGCAAGTCTAGGGAGAGAGGTGGACCCATGGGTAGCTAGCTGGGGTAAGAGGCCCCTAAGTGGAGGGCCAGGGGGCACCCTGGGGCCTCTACTGCAAGTCCAGGGAGAGATGTGGACCCCTTGGTAGTTTGCTGGGGTCAGAGGCCCCTAGGCGCAGGGACAGGGGGCTTCCTGGAGCCTCTACTGCAAGTCCAGGGAGAAAGGTGTACCGCTGGGTAGCTTGCTAGGGTCAGAGGCCCTTAGCTGGAGGTCAAGGGGGCACCCTGGGGCCTTTACTGCAATCCCAGGGAGAGTTGTGGACCCTTGTGTAGCTTGCTGGGGTCAGAGGCCCCTTGGTGGAGGGTCAGGGGGCACCCTGGGGCCTATTCTGCAAGTCCAGGGAGAGAGGTGGACCTCTGGGTAGCTTGCTGGGGTCAGAGGCCCCTAGGTGGAGGGCCAGGGGGCACCCTGGGGCCTATACTGCAAGTCCAGGGAGAGAGGTGGACCCCTGGGTAGCTTGCTGGGGTACGAGGCCCCTAGGTGGAGGGCCAGGGGGCACCCTGGGGCCTCTACTGCAAGTCCAGGGAGAGAGGTGGACCCCTGGGTAGCTTGCTGGGGTCAGAGGCCCCTAGGTGGAGGGCCAGGGGGCACCCTGGGGCCTCCACTGCAAGTCCAGGGAAAGAGGTGGACCCCTGGGTAGCTTGCTGGGGTCAGAGGCCTCTAGGTGGAGGGCCAGGGGGCACCCTGGGGCCTCTACTGCAAGTCCAGGGAGAGAGGTGGACCCCTGGGTAGCTTGCTGGGGTCTGAAGCCCATAGGTGGAGGGCCAGGGGGTACCCTGGGGCCTTTACTTCAAGTCCAGGGAGAGAGGTGGACCCTTGGGTAGCTTCCTAAGGTTAGAGGCCCCTAGGTGGAGGGCCAGAGGGCACCCTGGGGACAATCGTGCAAGTCCAGGGAGAGAGGTGGACCCCTGGGTAGCTTGCTGGGGTACAAGGCCTCTAGGTGGAGGGCCAGGGGGCACCCTGGGGCCTATCTTGCAAGTCCAGGGAGTAAGGTAGACCCCTGGGTAGCTTGCTGGGGTACGAGATTCTAGGTGGAGGGCCAGGGGGCACCCTGGGGCATCTACTGCAAGTCCAGGGAGAGAGGTCGACCCCTGGGTAGCTTGCTGGGGTCAGAGGCCCCTAGTTTTAGGGCCAGGGGGCACCCTGGGGCATCTACTGCAAGTCCAGGGAGAGAGGTGGACCTTTGGGTAGCTTGCTGGGGTCTGAAGCCCATAGGTGGAGGGCCAGGGGGCACCCTGGGGTCTCTACTGCAAGTCTAGGGAGAGAGGTGGACCCATGGGTAGCTAGCTGGGGTAAGAGGCCCCTAAGTGGAGGGCCAGGGGGCACCCTGGGGCCTCTACTGCAAGTCCAGGGAGAGATGTGGACCCCTGGGTAGTTTGCTGGGGTCAGAGGCCCCTAGGCGGAGGGACAGGGGGCTTCCTGGAGCCTCTACTGCAAGTCCAGGGAGAAAGGTGTACCCCTGGGTAGCTTGCTAGGGTCAGAGGCCCCTAGGTGGAGGTCAAGGGGGCACCCTGGGGCCTTTACTGCAATCCCAGGGAGAGTTGTGGACCCTTGTGTAGCTTGCTGGGGTCAGAGGCCCCTTGGTGGAGGGTCAGGGGGCACCCTGGGGCCTATTCTGCAAGTCCAGGGAGAGAGGTGGACCTCTGGGTAGCTTGCTGGGGTCAGAGGCCTATAGGTGGAGGGCCAGGGGGCACCCTGGGGCCTCTACTGCAAGTCCAGGGAGAGAGGTGGACCCCAAGGTAGCTTGCTGGGGTCAGAGGCCCCTAGGTGGAGGGCCAGGGGGCACCCTGGGGCCTCTACTGCAAGACCAGGGAAAAAGGTGGACCCCTGGGTAGCTTGCTGGGGTCAGAGGCCTCTAGGTGGAGGGCCAGGGGGCACCCTGGGGCCTCTACTGCAAGTCTAGGGAGAAAGGTGGACCCATGGGTAGCTAGCTGGGGTAAGAGGCCCCTTGGTGGAGGGCCAGGGGGCACCCTGGGGCCTCTACTGCAAGTCCAGGGAGAGAGGTGGACCCCTGGGTAGCTTGCTGGGTTCTGAAGCCCATAGGTGGAGGGCCAGGGGTTACCCTGGGGCCTATACTTCAAGTCCAGGGAGAGAGGTGGACCCTTGGGTAGCTTCCTAAGGTTAGAGGCCCCTAGGTGGAGGGCCAGAGGGCACCCTGGGGACTATCGTGCAAGTCCAGGGAGAGAGGTGGACCCCTGGGTAGCTTGCTGGGGTACAAGGCCTCTAGGTGGAGGGCCAGGGGGCACCCTGGGGCATATCTTGGTAGTCCAGGGAGTAAGGTGGACCCCTGAGTAGCTTGCTGGGGTACGAGGCCCCTAGGTGGAGGGCCAGGGGGCAACCTGGGGCCTCTACTGCAAGTCCAGGGAGAGAGGTGGACCCCTGGGTAGCTTGCTGGGGTCTGAAGCCCATAGGTGGAGGGCCAGGGGGCACCCTGGGGCCTCTACTGCAAGTCTAGGGAGAGAGGTGGACCCATGGGTAGCTAGCTGGGGTAAGAGGCCCCTAAGTGGAGGGCCAGGGGGCACCCTGGGGCCTCTACTGCAAGTCCAGGGAGAGAGGTGGACCCCTGGGTAGTTTGCTGGGGTCAGAGGCCCCTAGGCGGAGGGACAGGCGGCTTCCTGGGGCCTCTACTGCAAGTCCAGGGAGAAAGGTGGACCCCTGGGTAGCTTGCTAGGGTCAGAGGCCCCTAGGTGGAGGTCAAGGGGGCACCCTGGGGCCTTTACTGCAATCCCAGGGAGAGTTGTGGACCCTTGTGTAGCTTGCTGGGGTCAGAGGCCCTTTGGTGGAGGGTCAGGGGGCACCCTGGGGCCTATTCTGCAAGTCCAGGGAGAGAGGTGGACCTCTGGGTAGCTTGCTGGGGTCAGAGGCCCCTAGGTGGAGGGCCAGGGGGTACCCTGGGGCCTATCCTGCAAGTCCAGGAAGAGAGGTGGACCCCTGGGTAGCTTGCTGGGGTACATGGCCCCTAGGTGGAGGGCCAGGGGGCACCCTGGGGCCTCTACTGCAAGTCCAGGGAGAGAGGTGGACCCCTGGGTAGCTTGCTGGGGTCAGAGGCCACTAGGTGAAAGGACAGGGGTACCCTGAGGCCTATACTGCAAGTCCAGGGAGAGAGGTGGACCCCTGGGTAGCTTCCTGGGGTCAAAGGCCCCTAGGTGGAGAGCCAGGGGGCACCCTGGGGCCTCTCCTGCAAGTCCAAGGAGAGAGGTGGACCCCTGGGTAGCTTGCTGGGGTACGAGGCCCCTAGTTGGAGGGCCAAGGGGCACCCTGGGGCCTCTACTGCAAGCCCAGGGAGAGAGGTGGACCCCTGGTTAGCTTGCTGGGGTCAGAGGCCACTAGGTGGAGGGCCAGGGGGCTTCTTGGGGCCTCTACTGCAAGTCCAGGGAGAGAGGTGGAACCCTGGGTAGCTTGCTGTTGTCGTAGGCCCCCATGTGGAGGGCCAGAGGGCTTCTTGGGGCTTCTGCTGCAAGTCTAGGGAGAGAGGTGGACCACTGTGTAGCTTGCTGGGGTCAGAGGCCCCTAGGTGGACGGCCTGGGGGCTTCGTGGGGCCTCTACTGCAAGTCAAGGGAGAGAGGTGGACCTCTGGGTAGCTTGCTGGGGTCGGAAGCCCCTAGGTGGAAGGCCAGGGGGCAACCTGGGGCCTATACTGCAAGTCCAGGGAGAGAGGTGGACCCATGGGTAGCTTACTGGGGTCAGAGGCCCCTATGTGGAGGGCCAGGGGCACCCTGGGGCCTCTACTGCAAGTCCAGGTAGAGAGGTGGACCCCTGGGTAGCTTGCTGGTGTCAGACGCAACTAGGTGGAGGGACAGGGGGTACCCTGGGGCCTATACTGCAAGTCCAGGGAGAGAGGTGGACCCCTGGGTAGCTTGCTGGGGTACGAGGCCCCTAGGTGGAGGGCCAGGGGGCACCCTGGGGCCTATCCTGCAAGTCCAAGGAGAGAGGTGGACCCCTGGGTAGCTTGCTGTGGTACGAGGCCCCTAGTTGGAGGGTGAGGGGGCACCCTGGGGCCTCTACTGCAAGCCCAGGGAGAGAGGTGGACCCCTGGTTAGCTTGCTGGGGTCAGAGGCCGCTAGGTGGAGGGCCAGGGGGCTTCTTGGGGCCTCTACTGCAAGTCCAGGGAGAGAGGTGGACCCCTGGGTAGCTTGCTGGGGTACAAGGCCACTAGGTGGAGAGCCAGGGGGCACCCTGGGGCCTCTACTGCAAGACCAGGGAGAGAGGTGGACCCTTGGTAGCTTGCTGGGGTCAGAGACCCCTAGGTGGAGGGCCAGGGGGCACCCTGGGGCCTCTACTGCAAGTCTAAGGAGAGAGGTGGACCCATGGGTACCTAGCTGGCGTAAGAGGCCCCTAAGTCGATGGCCAGGGGGCACCCTGGGGCCTCTACTGCAAGTCCAGGGAGAGAGGTGGACCCCTGGATAGTTTGCTGGGGTCAGAGGCCCCTAGGCGGAGGGACAGGGGGCTTCCTGGGGCCTCTACTGCAAGTCCAGGGAGAGAGGTGGACCCCTGGGTAGCTAGCTGGGGTAAGAGGCTCCTTAGTGGAGGGCAAGGGGGCACCCTGGGGCCTCTACTGCAAGTCCAGGGAGAGAGGTGGACCCCTGGGTAGTTTGCTGGGGTCAGAGGCCCCTCGGTGGAGGGACAGGGGGCTTCCTGGGGCCTCTACTGCAAGTCCAGGGAGAAAGGTGGACCCCTGGGTAGCTTGCTTGGGTCAGAGGCCCCTAGGTGGAGGTCAAGGGGGCACCCTGGGGCCTCTACTGCAAGTCCAGGGAGAGTTGTGGACCCTTGTGTAGCTTGCTGGGGTCAGAGGCCCCTTGCTGGAGGGTCAGGGGGCACCCTGGGGCCTAATCTGCAAGTCCAGGGAGAGAGGTGGACCTCTGGGTAGCTTGCTGGGGTCAGAGGCCCCTAGGTGGAAGGCCAGGGGGCACCCTGGGGCCTATCTTGCAAGTCCAGGGAGTAAGGTAGACCCCTGGGTAGCTTGCTGGGGTATGAGATTCTAGGTGGAGGGCCAGGGGGCACCCTGGGGCCTCTACTGCAATACCAGGGAGAGAGGTGGACCCCTGGGTAGCTTGCTGGGGTCAGAGGCCCCTAGGTGGAGGGCCAGGGGGCACCCTGGGGCATCTACTGCAAGTCCAGGGAGAGAGGTGGACCCCTGGGTAGCTTGCTGGGGTCTGAAGCCCATAGGTGGAGGGCCAGGGGGCACCCTGGGGCCTCTACTGCAAGTCTAGGGAGAGAGGTGGACCCATGGGTAGCTAGCTGGGGTAAGAGGCCCCTAAGTGGAGGGCCAGGGGGCACCCTGGGGCCTCTACTGCAAGTCCAGGGAGAGATGTGGACCCCTGGGTAGTTTGCTGGGGTCAGAGGCCCCTAGGCGGAGGGACAGGGGGCTTCCTGGAGCCTCCACTGCAAGTCCAGGGAGAAAGGTGTACCCCTGGGTAGCTTGCTAGGGTCAGAGGCCCCTAGGTGGAGGTCAAGGGGGCACCCTGGGGCCTTTACTGCAATCCCAGGGAGAGTTGTGGACCCTTGTGTAGCTTGCTGGGGTCAGAGGCCCCTAGGTGGAGGGCCAGGGGGCACCCTGGGGCCTATCCTGCAAGTCCAGGGAGAGATGTGGACCCCTGGGTAGCTTGCTGGGGTATGAGGCCCCTAGGTGGAGGGCCAGGGGGCACCCTGGGGCCTCTACTGCAAGTCCAGGGAGAGAGGAGGACCCCTGGGTAGCTTGCTGGGGTAAGAGGCTACTAGGTGGAGGGACAGGGGTACCCTGGGGCCTAGACTGCAAGTACAGGGAGAGAGGTGGACCCCTGGGTAGCTTCCTGAGGTCAAAGGCCCCTAGGTGGAGGGCCAGGGGGCACCCTGGGGCCTATCCTGCAAGTCCAAGGAGAGATGTGGACCGCTGGGTTGCTTGCTGGGGTACGAGGCCCCTAGTTGGAGGGCCAGGGGGCACCCTGGGGCCTCTACTGCAAGCCCAGGGAGAGAGGTGGACCCCTGGTTAGCTTGCTGGGGTCGGAAGCCCCTTGGTCTATGGCCAGGGGGCACCCTGGGGCCTATACTGCAAGTCCAGTGAGAGAGGTGGACCCATGGGTAGCTTACTGGGGTCAGAGGCCCCTAGGTGGAGGGCCAGGGGCTTCCTGGGGCCTCTACTGCAAGTCCAGGGAGAGAAGTGGACCCCTGGGTAGCTTGCTGGTGTCAGAGGAAACTAGTTGGTGGGACAGGGGGTACCCTGGGGCCTATACTGCAAGTCCAGGGAGAGAGGTGGACCCCTGGGTAGCTTCCTGAGGTCAGAGGCCCCTAGGTGGAGGGCCAGGGCGCACCCTGGGGCCTATCATGCAAGTCCAGGGAGAGAGGTGGACCCCTGGGTAGCTTGCTGGGGTACGAGGCCCCTAGTTGGAGGGCCAGGGGGCAGCCTGGGGCCTCTACTGCAAGTCCAGGGAGAGAGGTGGACCCCTGGGTACCTTCCTGGGGTCAGAGTCCCCTAGGTGGAGGGCCAGGAGGCACCCTAGGGCCTCTACTGCAAATCCAGGGTGAGAGGTGGACCCCTGGGTAGCTTGCTGGGGTCAGAGGCCCCTAGGCAGAGGGACAGGGGGCTTCCTGGGGGCTCTACTGCAAGTCCAGTGAGAAAGGTGGACCCCTTGGTAGCTTGCTTGGGTCAGAGGCCTCTAGGTGGAGGTCAAGGGGGCACCCTGGGGCCTCTACTGCAAGTCCAGGGAGAGAGGTGGACCCCTGGGTAGCTTGCTGGGGTCAGAGGCCCCTAGGTGGAGGGCCAGGGGGCACCCTGGGGCCTCCACTGCAAGTACAGGGAAAGAGGTGGACCCATTGGTAGCTTGCTGGGGTCAGAAGCCTCTAGGTGGAGGGCCAGGGGGCACCCTGGGGCCTCTACTGCAAGTCCAGGGAGAGAGGTGGACCCCTGGGTAGCTTGCTGGGGTCTGAAGCCCTTAGGCGGAGGGCCAGGGGGTACCCTGGGGCCTACACTTCAAGTCCAGGGAGAGAGGTGGACCCTTGGGTAGCTTCCTAAGGTTAGAGGCCCCTAGGTGGAGGGCCAGAGGGCACGCTGGGGACTATCGTGCAAGTCCAGGGAGAGAGGTGGACCCCTGGGTAGCTTGCTGGGGTACAAGGCCTCTAGGTGGAGGGCCAGGGGGCACCCTGGGGCCTCTACTGCAAGGCCGGGGAGAGAGGTGGACCGAATTGGTAGCTTGTTTGGGTCAGAGACCCCTAGGTGGAGGGCCAGGGGGCACCTTGGGGCCTCTACTGCAAGTCTAGATAGAGAGGTGGATCCATGGGTAGCTTGCTGGGGTACGAGTCCCCTAGGTGGAGGGCCAGGGGGCACCCTGGGGCCTCTACTGCAAGTCCAGGGAGAGAGGTGGACCCCTGGGTAGCTTGCTTGGGTCAGAGACCCCTAGGTGGAGGGCCAGGGGGCACCTTGGGGCCTCTACTGCAAGTCTAGGTAGAGAGGTGGACCCCTGGGTAGCTTGCTGGGGTACGAGTCCCCTAGGTGGAGGGCCAGGGGGCACCCTGGGGCCTCTACTGCAAGTCCAGGGAGAGAGGTGGACCCCTGGGTAGCTTCCTGGGGTCAGAGGCCCCTAGGTGTAGGGCCAGGGGGCACCCTGGGGCCTATCCTGCAAGTCCAGGGAGAGAGGTGGACCCCTGGGTAGCTTGCTGGTGTCAGACGCAACTAGGTGGAGGGACAGGGGGTACCCTGGGGCCTATACTGCAAGTCCAGGGAGAGAGGTGGACCCCTGGGTAGCTTGCTGGGGTCAGAGGCCCCTAGGTGGAGGGCCAGGGGGCACCCTGGGGCCTCCACTGCAAGTACAGGGAAAGAGGTGGACCCCTTGGTAGCTTGCTGGGGTCAGAAGCCTCTAGGTGGAGGGCCAGGGGGCACCCTGGGGCCTCTACTGCAAGTCCAGGGACAAAGGTGGACCCCTGGGTAGCTTGCTTGGGTCAGAGGCCCCTAGGTGGAGGTCAAGGGGGCACCCTGGGGCCTCTACTGCAAGTCCAGGGAGAGTTGTGGACCCTTGTGTAGCTTGCTGGGGTCAGAGGCCCCTTGCTGGAGGGTCAGGGGGCACCCTGGGGCCTATTCTGCAAGTCCAGGGAGAGAGGTGGACCTCTGGGTAGCTTGCTGGGGTCAGAGGCCCCTAGGTGGAAGGCCAGGGGGCACCCTGGGGCCTATCTTGCAAGTCCAGGGAGTAAGGTAGACCCCTGGGTAGCTTGCTGGGGTACGAGATTCTAGGTGGAGGGCCAGGGGGCACCCTGGGGCCTCTACTGCAATACCAGGGAGAGAGGTGGACCCCTGGGTAGCTTGCTGGGGTCAAAGGCCCGTAGGTGGAGGGCCAGGGGGCACCCTGGGGCATCTACTGCAAGTCCAGGGAGAGAGGTGGACCCCTGGGTAGCTTGCTGGGATCTGAAGCCCATAGGTGGAGGGCCAGGGGGCACCCTGGGGCCTCTACTGCAAGTCTAGGGAGAGAGGTGGACCCATGGGTAGCTAGCTGGGGTAAGAGGCCCCTAAGTGGAGGGCCAGGGGGCACCCTGGGGCCTCTACTGCAAGTCCAGGGAGAGATGTGGACCCCTGGGTAGTTTGCTGGGGTCAGAGGCCCCTAGGCGGAGGGAAAGGGGGCTTCCTGGAGCCTCTACTGCAAGTCCAGGGAGAAAGGTGTACCCCTGGGTAGCTTGCTAGGGTCAGAGGCCCCTAGGTGGAGGTCAAGGGGGCACCCTGGGGCCTTTACTGCGATCCCAGGGAGAGTTGTGGACTCTTGTGTAGCTTGCTGGGGTCAGAGGCCTCTTGGTGGAGGGTCAGGGGGCACCCTGGGGCCTATTCTGCAAGTCCAGGGAGAGAGGTGGACCTCTGGGTAGCTTGCTGGGGTCAGAGGCCCCTAGGTGGAGGGCCAGGGGGCACCCTGGGGCCTATCCCGCAAGTCCAGGGAGAGAGGTGGACCCCTGGGTATCTTGCAGGGGTACAAGGCCCATAGGTGGAGGGCCAGGGGGCACCCTGGGGCCTCTACTGCAAGTCCAGGGAGAGAGGTGGACCCCTGGGTAGCTTGCTGGGGTCAGAGGACCCTAGGTGGAGGGCCAGGGGGCACCCTGGGGCCTCTACTGCAAACCAGGGAAATAGGTGGACCCCTGGGTAGCTTGCTGGGGTCAGAGGCCTCAAGGTGGAGGGCCAGGGGGCACCCTGGGGCCTCTACTGCAAGTCTAGGGAGAGAGGTTGACCCATGGGTAGCTAGCTGGGGTAAGAGGCCCCTAAGTGGAGGGCCAGGGGGCACCCTGGGGCCTCTACTGCAAGTCCAGGGAGAGAGGTGGACCCCTGGGTAGCTTGCTGGGGTCTGAAGCCCATAGGTGGAGGTCCAGGGGGTACCCTGGGGCCTATACTTCAAGTCCAGGGAGAGAGGTGGACCCTTGGGTAGCTTCCTAAGGTTAGAGGCCCCTAGGTGGAGGGCCAGAGGGCACCCTGGGGACTATCGTGCATGTCCAGGGAGAGAGGTGGACCCCTGGGTAGCTTGCTGAGGTACAAGGCCTCTAGGTGGAGGGCCAGGGGGCACCCTGGGGCCTATCTTGGTAGTCCAGGGAGTGAGGTGGACCCCTGAGTAGCTTGCTGGGGTACGAGGCCCCTAGGTGGAGGGCCAGGGGGCACCCTGGGGCCTCTACTGCAAGTCCAGGGAGAGAGGTGGACCCCTGGGTAGCTTGCTGGGGTCTGAAGCCCATAGGTGGAGGGCCAGGGGGCACCCTGGGGCCTCTACTGCAAGTCTAGGGAGAGAGGTGGACCCATGGGTAGCTAGCTGGGGTAAGAGGCCCCTAAGTGGAGGGCCAGGGGGCACCCTGGGGCCTCTACTGCAAGTCCAGGGAGAGAGGTGGACCCCTGGGTAGTTTGCTGGGGTTTGAGGCCCCTAGGCGGAGGGACAGGGGGCTTCCTGGGGCCTCTACTGCAAGTCCAGGGAGAAAGGTGTACCCCTGGGTAGCTTGCTAGGGTCAGAGGCCCCTAGGTGGAGGTCAAGGGGGCACCCTGGGGCCTTTACTGCGATCCCAGGGAGAGTTGTGGACTCTTGTGTAGCTTGCTGGGGTCAGAGGCCTCTTGGTGGAGGGTCAGGGGGCACCCTGGGGCCTATTCTGCAAGTCCAGGGAGAGAGGTGGACCTCTGGGTAGCTTGCTGGGGTCAGAGGCCCCTAGGTGGAGGGCCAGGGGGCACCCTGGGGCCTATCCCGCAAGTCCAGGGAGAGAGGTGGACCCCTGGGTATCTTGCAGGGGTACAAGGCCCATAGGTGGAGGGCCAGGGGGCACCCTGGGGCCTCTACTGCAAGTCCAGGGAGAGAGGTGGACCCCTGGGTAGCTTGCTGGGGTCAGAGGACCCTAGGTGGAGGGCCAGGGGGCACCCTGGGGCCTCTACTGCAAACCAGGGAAATAGGTGGACCCCTGGGTAGCTTGCTGGGGTCAGAGGCCTCAAGGTGGAGGGCCAGGGGGCACCCTGGGGCCTCTACTGCAAGTCTAGGGAGAGAGGTTGACCCATGGGTAGCTAGCTGGGGTAAGAGGCCCCTAAGTGGAGGGCCAGGGGGCACCCTGGGGCCTCTACTGCAAGTCCAGGGAGAGAGGTGGACCCCTGGGTAGCTTGCTGGGGTCTGAAGCCCATAGGTGGAGGTCCAGGGGGTACCCTGGGGCCTATACTTCAAGTCCAGGGAGAGAGGTGGACCCTTGGGTAGCTTCCTAAGGTTAGAGGCCCCTAGGTGGAGGGCCAGAGGGCACCCTGGGGACTATCGTGCATGTCCAGGGAGAGAGGTGGACCCCTGGGTAGCTTGCTGAGGTACAAGGCCTCTAGGTGGAGGGCCAGGGGGCACCCTGGGGCCTATCTTGGTAGTCCAGGGAGTGAGGTGGACCCCTGAGTAGCTTGCTGGGGTACGAGGCCCCTAGGTGGAGGGCCAGGGGGCACCCTGGGGCCTCTACTGCAAGTCCAGGGAGAGAGGTGGACCCCTGGGTAGCTTGCTGGGGTCTGAAGCCCATAGGTGGAGGGCCAGGGGGCACCCTGGGGCCTCTACTGCAAGTCTAGGGAGAGAGGTGGACCCATGGGTAGCTAGCTGGGGTAAGAGGCCCCTAAGTGGAGGGCCAGGGGGCACCCTGGGGCCTCTACTGCAAGTCCAGGGAGAGAGGTGGACCCCTGGGTAGTTTGCTGGGGTTTGAGGCCCCTAGGCGGAGGGACAGGGGGCTTCCTGGGGCCTCTACTGCAAGTCCAGGGAGAAAGGTGGACCCCTGGGTAGCTTGCTAGGGTCAGAGGCCCCTAGGTGGAGGTCAAGGGGGCACCCTGGGGCCTTTACTGCAATCCCAGGGAGAGTTGTGGACCCTTGTGTAGCTTGCTGGGGTCAGAGGCCCCTTGGTGGAGGGTCAGGGGGCACCCTGGGGCCTATTTTGCAAGTCCAGGGAGAGAGGTGGACCTCTGGGTAGCTTGCTGGGGTCAGAGGCCCCTAGGTGGAGGGCCAGGGGGCACCCTGGGGCCTATCCTGCAAGTCCAGGGAGAGAGGTGGACCCCTGGGTAGCTTGCTGGGGTACGAGGCCCCTAGGTGGAGGGCCAGGGGGCACCCTGGGGCCTCTACTGCAAGTCCAGGGAGAGAGGTGGACCCCTGGGTAGCTTGCTGGGGTCAGAGGCCCCTAGGTGGAGGGCCAGGGGGCACCCTGGGGCCTCCACTGCAAGTCCAGGGAAAGAGGTGGACCCCTTTGTAGCTTGCTGGGGTCAGAGGCCTCTAGGTGGAGGGCCAGGGGGCACCCTGGGGCCTCTACTGCAAGTCCAGGGAGAGAGGTGGACCCCTGGGTAGCTTGCTGGGGTCTGAAGCCCATAGGTGGAGGGCCAGGGGGTACCCTGGGGCCTATACTTCAAGTCCAGGGAGAGAGGTGGACCCTTGGGTAGCTTCCTAAGGTTAGAGGCCCCTAGGTGGAGGGCCAGAGGGCACCCTGGGGACTATCGTGCAAGTCCAGGGAGAGAGGTGGACCCCTGGGTAGCTTGCTGGGGTACAAGGCCTCTAGGTGGAGGGCCAGGGGGCACCCTGGGGCCTATCTTGCAAGTCCAGGGAGTAAGGTAGACCCCTGGGTAGCTTGCTGGGGTACGAGATTCTAGGTGGAGGGCCAGGGGGCACCCTGGGGACTCTACTGCAAGTCCAGGGAGAGAGGTCGACCCCTGGGTAGCTTGCTGGGGTCAGAGGCCCCTAGGTTTAGGGCCAGGGGGCACCCTGGGGCATCTACTGCAAGTCCAGGGAGAGAGGTGGACCCCTGGGTAGCTTGCTGGGGTCTGAAGCCCATAGGTGGAGGGCCAGGGGGCACCCTGGGGCCTCTACTGCAAATCTAGGGAGAGAGGTGGACCCATGGGTAGCTAGCTGGGGTAAGAGGCCCCTAAGTGGAGGGCCAGGGGGCACCCTGGGGCCTCTACTGCAAGTCCAGGGAGAGATGTGGACCCCTGGGTAGTTTGCTGGGGTCAGAGGCCCCTAGGCGGAGGGACAGGGGGCTTCCTGGAGCCTCTACTGCAAGTCCAGGGAGAAAGGTGTACCCCTGGGTAGCTTGCTAGGGTCAGAGGCCCCTAGGTGGAGGTCAAGGGGGCACCCTGGGGCCTTTACTGTAATCACAGGGAGAGTTGTGGACCCTTGTGTAGCTTGCTGGGGTCAGAGGCCCCTTGGTGGAGGGTCAGGGGGCACCCTGGGGCCTATTCTGCAAGTCCAGGGAGAGAGGTGGACCTCTGGGTAGCTTGCTGGGGTCAGAGGCCCCTAGGTGGAGGGCCAGGGCCACCCTGGGGCCTATCCTGCAAGTCCAGGGAGAGAGGTGGACCCCTGGGTAGCTTGCTGGGGTACAAGGCCACTAGGTGGAGAGCCAGGGGGCACCCTGGGGCCTCTACTGCAAGACCAGGGAGAGAGGTGGACCCTTGGTAGCTTGCTGGGGTCAGAGACCCCTAGGTGGAGGGCCAGGGGGCACCCTGGGGCCTCTACTGCAAGTCTAGGGAGAGAGGTGGACCCATGGGTAGCTAGCTGGGGTAAGAGGCCCCTAAGTCGATGGCCAGGGGGCACCCTGGGGCCTCTACTGCAAGTCCAGGGAGAGAGGTGGACCCCTGGGTAGTTTGCTGGGGTCAGAGGCCCCTAGGCGGAGGGACAGGGGGCTTCCTGGGGCCTCTACTGCAAGTCCAGGGAGAGAGGTGGACCCCTGGGTAGCTAGCTGGGGTAAGAGGCTCCTAAGTGGAGGGCAAGGGGGCACCCTGGGGCCTCTACTGCAAGTTCAGGGAGAGAGGTGGACCCCTGGGTAGTTTGCTGGGGTCAGAGGCCCCTAGGCGGAGGGACAGGGGGCTTCCTGGGGCCTCTACTGCAAGTCCAGGGAGAAAGGTGGACCCCTGGGTAGCTTGCTTGGGTCAGAGGCCCCTAGGTGGAGGTCAAGGGGGCACCCTGGGGCCTCTACTGCAAGTCCAGGGAGAGTTGTGGACCCTTGTGTAGCTTGCTGGGGTCAGAGGCCCCTTGCTGGAGGGTCAGGGGGCACCCTGGGGCCTATTCTGCAAGTCCAGGGAGAGAGGTGGACCTCTGGGTAGCTTGCTGGGGTCAGAGGCCCCTAGGTGGAAGGCCAGGGGGCACCCTGGGGCCTATCTTGCAAGTCCAGGGAGTAAGGTAGACCCCTGGGTAGCTTGCTGGGGTACGAGATTCTAGGTGGAGGGCCAGGGGGCACCCTGGGGCCTCTACTGCAATACCAGGGAGAGAGGTGGACCCCTGGGTAGCTTGCTGGGGACAGAGGCCCCTAGGTGGACGGCCAGGGGGCACCCTGGGGCATCTACTGCAAGTCCAGGGAGAGAGGTGGACCCCTGGGTAGCTTGCTGGGGTCTGAAGCCCATAGGTGGAGGGCCAGGGGGCACCCTGGGGCCTCTACTGCAAGTCTAGGGAGAGAGGTGGACCCATGGGTAGCTAGCTGGGGTAAGAGGCCCCTAAGTGGAGGGCCAGGGGGCACCCTGGGGCCTCTACTGCAAGTCCAGGGAGAGATGTGGACCCCTTGGTAGTTTGCTGGGGTCAGAGGCCTCTAGGCGCAGGGACAGGGGGCTTCCTGGAGCCTCTACTGCAAGTCCAGGGAGAAAGGTGTACCGCTGGGTAGCTTGCTAGGGTCAGAGGCCCTTAGCTGGAGGTCAAGGGGGCACCCTGGGGCCTTTACTGCAATCCCAGGGAGAGTTGTGGACCCTTGTGTAGCTTGCTGGGGTCAGAGGCCCCTTGGTGGAGGGTCAGGGGGCACCCTGGGGCCTATTCTGCAAGTCCAGGGAGAGAGGTGGACCTCTGGGTAGCTTGCTGGGGTCAGAGGCCCCTAGGTGGAGGGCCAGGGGGCACCCTGGGGCCTATCCTGCAAGGCCAGGGAGAGAGGTGGACCCCTGGGTAGCTTGCTGGGGTACGAGGCCCCTAGGTGGAGGGCCAGGGGGCACCCTGGGGCCTCTACTGCAAGTCCAGGGAGAGAGGTGGACCCCTGGGTAGCTTGCTGGGGTCAGAGGCCCCTAGGTGGAGGGCCAGGGGGCACCCTGGGGCCTCCACTGCAAGTCCAGGGAAAGAGGTGGACCCCTGGGTAGCTTGCTGGGGTCAGAGGACTCTAGGTGCAGGGTCAGGGGGCACCCTGGGGCCCCTACTGCAAGTCCAGGGAGAGAGGTGGACCCCTGGGTAGCTTGCTGGGGTCTGAAGCCCATCGGTGGAGGGCCAGGGGGTACCCTGGGGCCTTTACTTCAAGTCCAGGGAGAGAGGTGGACCCTTGGGTAGCTTCCTAAGGTTAGAGGCCCCTAGGTGGAGGGCCAGAGGGCACCCTGGGGACTATCGTGCAAGTCCAGGGAGAGAGGTGGACCCCTGGGTAGCTTGCTGTGGTACAAGGCCTCTAGGTGGAGGGCCAGGGGGCACCCTGGGGCCTATCTTGCAAGTCCAGGGAGTAAGGTAGACCCCTGGGTAGCTTGCTGGGGTACGAGATTCTAGGTGGAGGGCCAGGGGGCACCCTGGGGCCTCTACTGCAAGTCCAGGGAGAGAGGTCGACCCCTGGGTAGCTTGCTGGGGTCAGAGGCCCCTAGTTTTAGGGCCAGGGGGCACCCTGGGGCATCTACTGCATGTCCAGGGAGAGAGGTGGACCCCTGGGTAGCTTGCTGGGGTCTGAAGCCCATAGGTGGAGGGCCAGGGGGCACCCTGGGGCCTCTACTGCAAGTCCAGGGAGAGAGGTGGACCCATGGGTAGCTAGCTGGGGTAAGAGGCCCCTAAGTGGAGAGCCAGGGGGCACCCTGGGGCCTCTACTGCAAGTCCAGGGAGAGATGTGGACCCCTGGGTAGTTTGCTGGGGTCAGAGGCCCCTAGGCGGAGGGACAGGGGGCTTCCTGGAGCCTCTACTGCAAGTCCAGGGAGAAAGGTGTACCCCTGGGTAGCTTGCTAGGGTAAGAGGCCCCTAGGTGGAGGTCAAGGGGGCACCCTGGGGCCTTTACTGCAATCCCAGGGAGAGTTGTGGACCCTTGTGTAGCTTGCTGGGGTCAGAGGCCCCTTGGTGGAGGGTCAGGGGGCACCCTGGGGCCTATTCTGCAAGTCCAGGGAGAGAGGTGGACCTCTGGGTAGCTTGCTGGGGTCAGAGGCCCCTAGGTGGAGGGCCAGGGGGCACCCTGGGGCCTATCCTGCAAGTCCAGGGAGAGAGGTGGACCCCTGGGTAGCTTGCTGGGGTACGAGGCCTATAGGTGGAGGGCCAGGGGGCACCCTGGGGCCTCTACTGCAAGTCCAGGGAGAGAGGTGGACCCCAGGGTAGCTTGCTGGGGTCAGAGGCCCCTAGGTGGAGGGCCAGGGGGCACCCTGGGGCCTCTACTGCAAGTCCAGGGAGAGAGGTGGACCCCTGGGTAGCTTGCTGGGGTCTGAAGCCCATAGGTGGAGGGCCAGGGGGTACCCTGGGGCCTATACTTCAAGTCCAGGGAGAGAGGTGGACCCTTGGGTAGCTTCCTAAGGTTAGAGGCCCCTAGGTGGAGGGCCAGAGGGCACCCTGGGGACTATCGTGCAAGTCCAGGGAGAGAGGTGGACCCCTGGGTAGCTTGCTGGGGTACAAGGCCTCTAGGTGGAGGGCCAGGGGGCACCCTGGGGCATATCTTGGTAGTCCAGGGAGTAAGGTGGACCCCTGAGTAGCTTGCTGGGGTACGAGGCCCCTAGGTGAAGGGCCAGGGGGCAACCTGGGGCCTCTACTGCAAGTCCAGGGAGAGAGGTGGACCCCTGGGTAGCTTGCTGGGGTCTGAAGCCCATAGGTGGAGGGCCAGGGGGCACCCTGGGGCCTCTACTGCAAGTCTAGGGAGAGAGGTGGACCCATGGGTAGCTAGCTGGGGTAAGAGGCCCCTAAGTGGAGGGCCAGGGGGCACCCTGGGGCCTCTACTGCAAGTCCAGAGAGAGAGGTGGACCCCTGGGTAGTTTGCTGGGGTCAGAAACCCCTAGGCGGAGGGACAGGGGGCTTCCTGGGGCCTCTACTGCAAGTCCAGGGAGAAAGGTGGACCACTGGGTAGCTTGCTAGGCTCAGAGGCCCCTAGGTGGAGGTCAAGGGGGCACCCTGGGGCCTTTACTGCAATCCCAGGGAGAGTTGTGGACCCTTGTGTAGCTTGCTGGGGTCAGAGGCCCCTAGTTTTAGGGCCAGGGGGCACCCTGGGGCATCTACTGCAAGTCCAGGGAGAGAGGTGGACCCCTGGGTAGCTTGCTGGGGTCTGAAGCCCATAGGTGGAGGGCCAGGGGGCACCCTGGGGCCTCTACTGCAAGTCCAGGGAGAGAGGTGGACCCATGGGTAGCTAGCTGGGGTAAGAGGCCCCTAAGTGGAGGGCCAGGGGGCACCCTGGGGCCTCTACTGCAAGTCCAGGGAGAGATGTGGACCCCTGGGTAGTTTGCTGGGGTCAGAGGCCCCTAGGCGGAGGGACAGGGGGCTTCCTGGAGCCTCTACTGCAAGTCCAGGGAGAAAGGTGTACCCCTGGGTAGCTTGCTAGGGTAAGAGGCCCCTAGGTGGAGGTCAAGGGGGCACCCTGGGGCCTTTACTGCAATCCCAGGGAGAGTTGTGGACCCTTGTGTAGCTTGCTGGGGTCAGAGGCCCCTTGGTGGAGGGTCAGGGGGCACCCTGGGGCCTATTCTGCAAGTCCAGGGAGAGAGGTGGACCTCTGGGTAGCTTGCTGGGGTCAGAGGCCCCTAGGTGGAGGGCCAGGGGGCACCCTGGGGCCTATCCTGCAAGTCCAGGGAGAGAGGTGGACCCCTGGGTAGCTTGCTGGGGTACGAGGCCTATAGGTGGAGGGCCAGGGGGCACCCTGGGGCCTCTACTGCAAGTCCAGGGAGAGAGGTGGACCCCAGGGTAGCTTGCTGGGGTCAGAGGCCCCTAGGTGGAGGGCCAGGGGGCACCCTGGGGCCTCTACTGCAAGACCAGGGAAAAAGGTGGACCCCTGGGTAGCTTGCTGGGGTCAGAGGCCTCTAGGTGGAGGGCCAGGGGGCACCCTGGGGCCTCTACTGCAAGTCTAGGGAGAAAGGTGGACCCATGGGTAGCTAGCTGGGGTAAGAGGCCCCTTGGTGGAGGGCCAGGGGGCACCCTGGGGCCTCTACTGCAAGTCCAGGGAGAGAGGTGGACCCCTGGGTAGCTTGCTGGGGTCTGAAGCCCATAGGTGGAGGGCCAGGGGGTACCCTGGGGCCTATACTTCAAGTCCAGGGAGAGAGGTGGACCCTTGGGTAGCTTCCTAAGGTTAGAGGCCCCTAGGTGGAGGGCCAGAGGGCACCCTGGGGACTATCGTGCAAGTCCAGGGAGAGAGGTGGACCCCTGGGTAGCTTGCTGGGGTACAAGGCCTCTAGGTGGAGGGCCAGGGGGCACCCTGGGGCATATCTTGGTAGTCCAGGGAGTAAGGTGGACCCCTGAGTAGCTTGCTGGGGTACGAGGCCCCTAGGTGAAGGGCCAGGGGGCAACCTGGGGCCTCTACTGCAAGTCCAGGGAGAGAGGTGGACCCCTGGGTAGCTTGCTGGGGTCTGAAGCCCATAGGTGGAGGGCCAGGGGGCACCCTGGGGCCTCTACTGCAAGTCTAGGGAGAGAGGTGGACCCATGGGTAGCTAGCTGGGGTAAGAGGCCCCTAAGTGGAGGGCCAGGGGGCACCCTGGGGCCTCTACTGCAAGTCCAGAGAGAGAGGTGGACCCCTGGGTAGTTTGCTGGGGTCAGAGGCCCCTAGGCGGAGGGACAGGGGGCTTCCTGGGGCCTCTACTGCAAGTCCAGGGAGAAAGGTGGACCACTGGGTAGCTTGCTAGGCTCAGAGGCCCCTAGGTGGAGGTCAAGGGGGCACCCTGGGGCCTTTACTGCAATCCCAGGGAGAGTTGTGGACCCTTGTGTAGCTTGCTGGGGTCAGAGGCCCCTTGGTGGAGGGTCAGGGGGCACCCTGGGGCCTATTCTGCAAGTCCAGGGAGAGAGGTGGACCTCTGGGTAGCTTGCTGGGGTCAGAGGCCCCTAGGTGGAGGGCCAGGGGGTACCCTGGGGCCTATCCTGCAAGTCCAGGAAGAGAGGTGGACCCCTGGGTAGCTTGCTGGGGTACATGGCCCCTAGGTGGAGGGCCAGGGGGCACCCTGGGGCCTCTACTGCAAGTCCAGGGAGAGAGGTGGACCCCTGGGTAGCTTGCTGGGGTCAGAGGCCACTAGGTGAAAGGACAGGGGTACCCTGAGGCCTATACTGCAAGTCCAGGGAGAGAGGTGGACCCCTGGGTAGCTTCCTGAGGTCAAAGGCCCCTAGGTGGAGAGCCAGGGGGCACCCTGGGGCCTCTCCAGCAAGTCCAAGGAGAGAGGTGGACCCCTGGGTAGCTTGCTGGGGTACGAGGCCCCTAGTTGGAGGGCCAAGGGGCACCCTGGGGCCTCTACTGCAAGCCCAGGGAGAGAGGTGGACCCCTGGTTAGCTTGCTGGGGTCAGAGGCCACTAGGTGGAGGGCCAGGGGGCTTCTTGGGGCCTCTACTGCAAGTCCAGGGAGAGAGGTGGACCCCTGGGTAGCTTGCTGTTGTCGTAGGCCCCCATGTGGAGGGCCAGAGGGCTTCTTGGGGCTTCTACTGCAAGTCTAGGGAGAGAGGTGGACCACTGTGTAGCTTGCTGGGGTCAGAGGCCCCTAGGTGGACGGCCTGGGGGCTTCGTGGGGCCTCTACTGCAAGTCAAGGGAGAGAGGTGGACCTCTGGGTAGCTTGCTGGGGTCGGAAGCCCCTAGGTGGAAGGCCAGGGGGCACCCTGGGGCCTATACTGCAAGTCCAGGGAGAGAGGTGGACCCATGGGTAGCTTACTGGGGTCAGAGGCCCCTAGGTGGAGGGCTAGGGGCACCCTGGGGCCTCTACTGCAAGTCCAGGTAGAGAGGTGGACCCCTGGGTAGCTTGCTGGTGTCAGACGCAACTAGGTGGAGGGACAGGGGGTACCCTGGGGCCTATACTGCAAGTCCAGGGAGAGAGGTGGACCCCTGGGTAGCTTGCTGGGGTACAAAGCCCCTAGGTGGAGGGCCAGGGGGCACCCTGGGGCCTATCCTGCAAGTCCAAGGAGAGAGGTGGACCCCTGGGTAGCTTGCTGTGGTACGAGGCCCCTAGTTGGAGGGTGAGGGGGCACCCTGGGGCCTCTACTGCAAGCCCAGGGAGAGAGGTGGACCCCTGGTTAGCTTGCTGGGGTCAGAGGCCGCTAGGTGGAGGGCCAGGGGGCTTCTTGGGGCCTCTACTGCAAGTCCAGGGAGAGAGGTGGACCCCTGGGTAGCTTGCTGGGGTACAAGGCCACTAGGTGGAGAGCCAGGGGGCACCCTGGGGCCTCTACTGCAAGACCAGGGAGAGAGGTGGACCCTTGGTAGCTTGCTGGGGTCAGAGACCCCTAGGTGGAGGGCCAGGGGGCACCCTGGGGCCTCTACTGCAAGTCTAAGGAGAGAGGTGGACCCATGGGTAGCTAGCTGGGGTAAGAGGCCCCTAAGTCGATGGCCAGGGGGCACCCTGGGGCCTCTACTGCAAGTCCAGGGAGAGAGGTGGACCCCTGGGTAGTTTGCTGGGGTCAGAGGCCCCTAGGCGGAGGGACAGGGGGCTTCCTGGGGCCTCTACTGCAAGTCCAGGGAGAGAGGTGGACCCCTGGGTAGCTAGCTGGGGTAAGAGGCTCCTAAGTGGAGGGCAAGGGGGCACCCTGGGGCCTCTACTGCAAGTCCAGGGAGAGAGGTGGACCCCTGGGTAGTTTGCTGGGGACAGAGGCCCCTCGGTGGAGGGACAAGGGGCTTCCTGGGGCCTCTACTGCAAGTCCAGGGAGAAAGGTGGACCCCTGGGTAGCTTGCTTGGGTCAGAGGCCCCTAGGTGGAGGTCAAGGGGGCACCCTGGGGCCTCTACTGCAAGTCCAGGGAGAGTTGTGGACCCTTGTGTAGCTTGCTGGGGTCAGAGGCCCCTTGCTGGAGGGTCAGGGGGCACCCTGGGGCCTAATCTGCAAGTCCAGGGAGAGAGGTGGACCTCTGGGTAGCTTGCTGGGGTCAGAGGCCCCTAGGTGGAAGGCCAGGGGGCACCCTGGGGCCTATCTTGCAAGTCCAGGGAGTAAGGTAGACCCCTGGGTAGCTTGCTGGGGTATGAGATTCTAGGTGGAGGGCCAGGGGGCACCCTGGGGCCTCTACTGCAATACCAGGGAGAGAGGTGGACCCCTGGGTAGCTTGCTGGGGTCAGAGGCCCCTAGGTGGAGGGCCAGGGGGCACCCTGGGGCATCTACTGCAAGTCCAGGGAGAGAGGTGGACCCCTGGGTAGCTTGCTGGGGTCTGAAGCCCATAGGTGGAGGGCCAGGGGGCACCCTGGGGCCTCTACTGCAAGTCTAGGGAGAGAGGTGGACCCATGGGTAGCTAGCTGGGGTAAGAGGACCCTAAGTGGAGGGCCAGGGGGCACCCTGGGGCCTCTACTGCAAGTCCAGGGAGAGATGTGGACCCCTGGGTAGTTTGCTGGGGTCAGAGGCCCCTAGGCGGAGGGACAGGGGGCTTCCTGGAGCCTCTACTGCAAGTCCAGGGAGAAAGGTGTACCCCTGGGTAGCTTGCTAGGGTCAGAGGCCCCTAGGTGGAGGTCAAGGGGGCACCCTGGGGCCTTTACTGCGATCCCAGGGAGAGTTGTGGACTCTTGTGTAGCTTGCTGGGGTCAGAGGCCTCTTGGTGGAGGGTCAGGGGGCACCCTGGGGCCTATTCTGCAAGTCCAGGGAGAGAGGTGGACCTCTGGGTAGCTTGCTGGGGTCAGAGGCCCCTAGGTGGAGGGCCAGGGGGCACCCTGGGGCCTATCCCGCAAGTCCAGGGAGAGAGGTGGACCCCTGGGTATCTTGCAGGGGTACAAGGCCCATAGGTGGAGGGCCAGGGGGCACCCTGGGGCCTCTACTGCAAGTCCAGGGAGAGAGGTGGACCCCTGGGTAGCTTGCTGGGGTCAGAGGACCCTAGGTGGAGGGCCAGGGGGCACCCTGGGGCCTCTACTGCAAACCAGGGAAATAGGTGGACCCCTGGGTAGCTTGCTGGGGTCAGAGGCCTCAAGGTGGAGGGCCAGGGGGCACCCTGGGGCCTCTACTGCAAGTCTAGGGAGAGAGGTTGACCCATGGGTAGCTAGCTGGGGTAAGAGGCCCCTAAGTGGAGGGCCAGGGGGCACCCTGGGGCCTCTACTGCAAGTCCAGGGAGAGAGGTGGACCCCTGGGTAGCTTGCTGGGGTCTGAAGCCCATAGGTGGAGGTCCAGGGGGTACCCTGGGGCCTATACTTCAAGTCCAGGGAGAGAGGTGGACCCTTGGGTAGCTTCCTAAGGTTAGAGGCCCCTAGGTGGAGGGCCAGAGGGCACCCTGGGGACTATCGTGCATGTCCAGGGAGAGAGGTGGACCCCTGGGTAGCTTGCTGAGGTACAAGGCCTCTAGGTGGAGGGCCAGGGGGCACCCTGGGGCCTATCTTGGTAGTCCAGGGAGTGAGGTGGACCCCTGAGTAGCTTGCTGGGGTACGAGGCCCCTAGGTGGAGGGCCAGGGGGCACCCTGGGGCCTCTACTGCAAGTCCAGGGAGAGAGGTGGACCCCTGGGTAGCTTGCTGGGGTCTGAAGCCCATAGGTGGAGGGCCAGGGGGCACCCTGGGGCCTCTACTGCAAGTCTAGGGAGAGAGGTGGACCCATGGGTAGCTAGCTGGGGTAAGAGGCCCCTAAGTGGAGGGCCAGGGGGCACCCTGGGGCCTCTACTGCAAGTCCAGGGAGAGAGGTGGACCCCTGGGTAGTTTGCTAAGGTTTGAGGCCCCTAGGCGGAGGGACAGGGGGCTTCCTGGGGCCTCTACTGCAAGTCCAGGGAGAAAGGTGGACCCCTGGGTAGCTTGCTAGGGTCAGAGGCCCCTAGGTGGAGGTCAAGGGGGCACCCTGGGGCCTTTACTGCAATCCCAGGGAGAGTTGTGGACCCTTGTGTAGCTTGCTGGGGTCAGAGGCCCCTTGGTGGAGGGTCAGGGGGCACCCTGGGGCCTATTTTGCAAGTCCAGGGAGAGAGGTGGACCTCTGGGTAGCTTGCTGGGGTCAGAGGCCCCTAGGTGGAGGGCCAGGGGGCACCCTGGGGCCTATCCTGCAAGTCCAGGGAGAGAGGTGGACCCCTGGGTAGCTTGCTGGGGTACGAGGCCCCTAGGTGGAGGGCCAGGGGGCACCCTGGGGCCTCTACTGCAAGTCCAGGGAGAGAGGTGGACCCCTGGGTAGCTTGCTGGGGTCAGAGGCCCCTAGGTGGAGGGCCAGGGGGCACCCTGGGGCCTCCACTGCAAGTCCAGGGAAAGAGGTGGACCCCTTTGTAGCTTGCTGGGGTCAGAGGCCTCTAGGTGGAGGGCCAGGGGGCACCCTGGGGCCTCTACTGCAAGTCCAGGGAGAGAGGTGGACCCCTGGGTAGCTTGCTGGGGTCTGAAGCCCATAGGTGGAGGGCCAGGGGGTACCCTGGGGCCTATACTTCAAGTCCAGGGAGAGAGGTGGACCCTTGGGTAGCTTCCTAAGGTTAGAGGCCCCTAGGTGGAGGGCCAGAGGGCACCCTGGGGACTATCGTGCAAGTCCAGGGAGAGAGGTGGACCCCTGGGTAGCTTGCTGGGGTACAAGGCCTCTAGGTGGAGGGCCAGGGGGCACCCTGGGGCCTATCTTGCAAGTCCAGGGAGTAAGGTAGACCCCTGGGTAGCTTGCTGGGGTACGAGATTCTAGGTGGAGGGCCAGGGGGCACCCTGGGGACTCTACTGCAAGTCCAGGGAGAGAGGTCGACCCCTGGGTAGCTTGCTGGGGTCAGAGGCCCCTAGGTTTAGGGCCAGGGGGCACCCTGGGGCATCTACTGCAAGTCCAGGGAGAGAGGTGGACCCCTGGGTAGCTTGCTGGGGTCTGAAGCCCATAGGTGGAGGGCCAGGGGGCACCCTGGGGCCTCTACTGCAAATCTAGGGAGAGAGGTGGACCCATGGGTAGCTAGCTGGGGTAAGAGGCCCCTAAGTGGAGGGCCAGGGGGCACCCTGGGGCCTCTACTGCAAGTCCAGGGAGAGATGTGGACCCCTGGGTAGTTTGCTGGGGTCAGAGGCCCCTAGGCGGAGGGACAGGGGGCTTCCTGGAGCCTCTACTGCAAGTCCAGGGAGAAAGGTGTACCCCTGGGTAGCTTGCTAGGGTCAGAGGCCCCTAGGTGGAGGTCAAGGGGGCACCCTGGGGCCTTTACTGTAATCACAGGGAGAGTTGTGGACCCTTGTGTAGCTTGCTGGGGTCAGAGGCCCCTTGGTGGAGGGTCAGGGGGCACCCTGGGGCCTATTCTGCAAGTCCAGGGAGAGAGGTGGACCTCTGGGTAGCTTGCTGGGGTCAGAGGCCCCTAGGTGGAGGGCCAGGGCCACCCTGGGGCCTATCCTGCAAGTCCAGGGAGAGAGGTGGACCCCTGGGTAGCTTGCTGGGGTACAAGGCCACTAGGTGGAGAGCCAGGGGGCACCCTGGGGCCTCTACTGCAAGACCAGGGAGAGAGGTGGACCCTTGGTAGCTTGCTGGGGTCAGAGACCCCTAGGTGGAGGGCCAGGGGGCACCCTGGGGCCTCTACTGCAAGTCTAGGGAGAGAGGTGGACCCATGGGTAGCTAGCTGGGGTAAGAGGCCCCTAAGTCGATGGCCAGGGGGCACCCTGGGGCCTCTACTGCAAGTCCAGGGAGAGAGGTGGACCCCTGGGTAGTTTGCTGGGGTCAGAGGCCCCTAGGCGGAGGGACAGGGGGCTTCCTGGGGCCTCTACTGCAAGTCCAGGGAGAGAGGTGGACCCCTGGGTAGCTAGCTGGGGTAAGAGGCTCCTAAGTGGAGGGCAAGGGGGCACCCTGGGGCCTCTACTGCAAGTTCAGGGAGAGAGGTGGACCCCTGGGTAGTTTGCTGGGGTCAGAGGCCCCTAGGCGGAGGGACAGGGGGCTTCCTGGGGCCTCTACTGCAAGTCCAGGGAGAAAGGTGGACCCCTGGGTAGCTTGCTTGGGTCAGAGGCCCCTAGGTGGAGGTCAAGGGGGCACCCTGGGGCCTCTACTGCAAGTCCAGGGAGAGTTGTGGACCCTTGTGTAGCTTGCTGGGGTCAGAGGCCCCTTGCTGGAGGGTCAGGGGGCACCCTGGGGCCTATTCTGCAAGTCCAGGGAGAGAGGTGGACCTCTGGGTAGCTTGCTGGGGTCAGAGGCCCCTAGGTGGAAGGCCAGGGGGCACCCTGGGGCCTATCTTGCAAGTCCAGGGAGTAAGGTAGACCCCTGGGTAGCTTGCTGGGGTACGAGATTCTAGGTGGAGGGCCAGGGGGCACCCTGGGGCCTCTACTGCAATACCAGGGAGAGAGGTGGACCCCTGGGTAGCTTGCTGGGGACAGAGGCCCCTAGGTGGACGGCCAGGGGGCACCCTGGGGCATCTACTGCAAGTCCAGGGAGAGAGGTGGACCCCTGGGTAGCTTGCTGGGGTCTGAAGCCCATAGGTGGAGGGCCAGGGGGCACCCTGGGGCCTCTACTGCAAGTCTAGGGAGAGAGGTGGACCCATGGGTAGCTAGCTGGGGTAAGAGGCCCCTAAGTGGAGGGCCAGGGGGCACCCTGGGGCCTCTACTGCAAGTCCAGGGAGAGATGTGGACCCCTTGGTAGTTTGCTGGGGTCAGAGGCCTCTAGGCGCAGGGACAGGGGGCTTCCTGGAGCCTCTACTGCAAGTCCAGGGAGAAAGGTGTACCGCTGGGTAGCTTGCTAGGGTCAGAGGCCCTTAGCTGGAGGTCAAGGGGGCAACCTGGGGCCTTTACTGCAATCCCAGGGAGAGTTGTGGACCCTTGTGTAGCTTGCTGGGGTCAGAGGCCCCTTGGTGGAGGGTCAGGGGGCACCCTGGGGCCTATTCTGCAAGTCCAGGGAGAGAGGTGGACCTCTGGGTAGCTTGCTGGGGTCAGAGGCCCCTAGGTGGAGGGCCAGGGGGCACCCTGGGGCCTATCCTGCAAGGCCAGGGAGAGAGGTGGACCCCTGGGTAGCTTGCTGGGGTACGAGGCCCCTAGGTGGAGGGCCAGGGGGCACCCTGGGGCCTCTACTGCAAGTCCAGGGAGAGAGGTGGACCCCTGGGTAGCTTGCTGGGGTCAGAGGCCCCTAGGTGGAGGGCCAGGGGGCACCCTGGGGCCTCCACTGCAAGTCCAGGGAAAGAGGTGGACCCCTGGGTAGCTTGCTGGGGTCAGAGGACTCTAGGTGGAGGGTCAGGGGGCACCCTGGGGCCCCTAATGCAAGTCCAGGGAGAGAGGTGGACCCCTGGGTAGCTTGCTGGGGTCTGAAGCCCATCGGTGGAGGGCCAGGGGGTACCCTGGGGCCTTTACTTCAAGTCCAGGGAGAGAGGTGGACCCTTGGGTAGCTTCCTAAGGTTAGAGGCCCCTAGGTGGAGGGCCAGAGGGCACCCTGGGGACTATCGTGCAAGTCCAGGGAGAGAGGTGGACCCCTGGGTAGCTTGCTGGGGTACAAGGCCTCTAGGTGGAGGGCCAGGGGGCACCCTGGGGCCTATCTTGCAAGTCCAGGGAGTAAGGTAGACCCCTGGGTAGCTTGCTGGGGTACGAGATTCTAGGTGGAGGGCCAGGGGGCACCCTGGGGCCTCTACTGCAAGTCCAGGGAGAGAGGTCGACCCCTGGGTAGCTTGCTGGGGTCAGAGGCCCCTAGTTTTAGGGCCAGGGGGCACCCTGGGGCATCTACTGCAAGTCCAGGGAGAGAGGTGGACCCCTGGGTAGCTTGCTGGGGTCTGAAGCCCATAGGTGGAGGGCCAGGGGGCACCCTGGGGCCTCTACTGCAAGTCCAGGGAGAGAGGTGGACCCATGGGTAGCTAGCTGGGGTAAGACGCCCCTAAGTGGAGAGCCAGGGGGCACCCTGGGGCCTCTACTGCAAGTCCAGGGAGAGATGTGGACCCCTGGGTAGTTTGCTGGGGTCAGAGGCCCCTAGGCGGAGGGACAGGGGGCTTCCTGGAGCCTCTACTGCAAGTCCAGGGAGAAAGGTGTACCCCTGGGTAGCTTGCTAGGGTAAGAGGCCCCTAGGTGGAGGTCAAGGGGGCACCCTGGGGCCTTTACTGCAATCCCAGGGAGAGTTGTGGACCCTTGTGTAGCTTGCTGGGGTCAGAGGCCCCTTGGTGGAGGGTCAGGGGGCACCCTGGGGCCTATTCTGCAAGTCCAGGGAGAGAGGTGGACCTCTGGGTAGCTTGCTGGGGTCAGAGGCCCCTAGGTGGAGGGCCAGGGGGCACCCTGGGGCCTATCCTGCAAGTCCAGGGAGAGAGGTGGACCCCTGGGTAGCTTGCTGGGGTACGAGGCCTATAGGTGGAGGGCCAGGGGGCACCCTGGGGCCTCTACTGCAAGTCCAGGGAGAGAGGTGGACCCCAGGGTAGCTTGCTGGGGTCAGAGGCCCCTAGGTGGAGGGCCAGGGGGCACCCTGGGGCCTCTACTGCAAGTCCAGGGAGAGAGGTGGACCCCTGGGTAGCTTGCTGGGGTCTGAAGCCCATAGGTGGAGGGCCAGGGGGTACCCTGGGGCCTATACTTCAAGTCCAGGGAGAGAGGTGGACCCTTGGGTAGCTTCCTAAGGTTAGAGGCCCCTAGGTGGAGGGCCAGAGGGCACCCTGGGGACTATCGTGCAAGTCCAGGGAGAGAGGTGGACCCCTGGGTAGCTTGCTGGGGTACAAGGCCTCTAGGTGGAGGGCCAGGGGGCACCCTGGGGCATATCTTGGTAGTCCAGGGAGTAAGGTGGACCCCTGAGTAGCTTGCTGGGGTACGAGGCCCCTAGGTGAAGGGCCAGGGGGCAACCTGGGGCCTCTACTGCAAGTCCAGGGAGAGAGGTGGACCCCTGGGTAGCTTGCTGGGGTCTGAAGCCCATAGGTGGAGGGCCAGGGGGCACCCTGGGGCCTCTACTGCAAGTCTAGGGAGAGAGGTGGACCCATGGGTAGCTAGCTGGGGTAAGAGGCCCCTAAGTGGAGGGCCAGGGGGCACCCTGGGGCCTCTACTGCAAGTCCAGAGAGAGAGGTGGACCCCTGGGTAGTTTGCTGGGGTCAGAAACCCCTAGGCGGAGGGACAGGGGGCTTCCTGGGGCCTCTACTGCAAGTCCAGGGAGAAAGGTGGACCACTGGGTAGCTTGCTAGGCTCAGAGGCCCCTAGGTGGAGGTCAAGGGGGCACCCTGGGGCCTTTACTGCAATCCCAGGGAGAGTTGTGGACCCTTGTGTAGCTTGCTGGGGTCAGAGGCCCCTAGTTTTAGGGCCAGGGGGCACCCTGGGGCATCTACTGCAAGTCCAGGGAGAGAGGTGGACCCCTGGGTAGCTTGCTGGGGTCTGAAGCCCATAGGTGGAGGGCCAGGGGGCACCCTGGGGCCTCTACTGCAAGTCCAGGGAGAGAGGTGGACCCATGGGTAGCTAGCTGGGGTAAGAGGCCCCTAAGTGGAGGGCCAGGGGGCACCCTGGGGCCTCTACTGCAAGTCCAGGGAGAGATGTGGACCCCTGGGTAGTTTGCTGGGGTCAGAGGCCCCTAGGCGGAGGGACAGGGGGCTTCCTGGAGCCTCTACTGCAAGTCCAGGGAGAAAGGTGTACCCCTGGGTAGCTTGCTAGGGTAAGAGGCCCCTAGGTGGAGGTCAAGGGGGCACCCTGGGGCCTTTACTGCAATCCCAGGGAGAGTTGTGGACCCTTGTGTAGCTTGCTGGGGTCAGAGGCCCCTTGGTGGAGGGTCAGGGGGCACCCTGGGGCCTATTCTGCAAGTCCAGGGAGAGAGGTGGACCTCTGGGTAGCTTGCTGGGGTCAGAGGCCCCTAGGTGGAGGGCCAGGGGGCACCCTGGGGCCTATCCTGCAAGTCCAGGGAGAGAGGTGGACCCCTGGGTAGCTTGCTGGGGTACGAGGCCTATAGGTGGAGGGCCAGGGGGCACCCTGGGGCCTCTACTGCAAGTCCAGGGAGAGAGGTGGACCCCAGGGTAGCTTGCTGGGGTCAGAGGCCCCTAGGTGGAGGGCCAGGGGGCACCCTGGGGCCTCTACTGCAAGACCAGGGAAAAAGGTGGACCCCTGGGTAGCTTGCTGGGGTCAGAGGCCTCTAGGTGGAGGGCCAGGGGGCACCCTGGGGCCTCTACTGCAAGTCTAGGGAGAAAGGTGGACCCATGGGTAGCTAGCTGGGGTAAGAGGCCCCTTGGTGGAGGGCCAGGGGGCACCCTGGGGCCTCTACTGCAAGTCCAGGGAGAGAGGTGGACCCCTGGGTAGCTTGCTGGGGTCTGAAGCCCATAGGTGGAGGGCCAGGGGGTACCCTGGGGCCTATACTTCAAGTCCAGGGAGAGAGGTGGACCCTTGGGTAGCTTCCTAAGGTTAGAGGCCCCTAGGTGGAGGGCCAGAGGGCACCCTGGGGACTATCGTGCAAGTCCAGGGAGAGAGGTGGACCCCTGGGTAGCTTGCTGGGGTACAAGGCCTCTAGGTGGAGGGCCAGGGGGCACCCTGGGGCATATCTTGGTAGTCCAGGGAGTAAGGTGGACCCCTGAGTAGCTTGCTGGGGTACGAGGCCCCTAGGTGAAGGGCCAGGGGGCAACCTGGGGCCTCTACTGCAAGTCCAGGGAGAGAGGTGGACCCCTGGGTAGCTTGCTGGGGTCTGAAGCCCATAGGTGGAGGGCCAGGGGGCACCCTGGGGCCTCTACTGCAAGTCTAGGGAGAGAGGTGGACCCATGGGTAGCTAGCTGGGGTAAGAGGCCCCTAAGTGGAGGGCCAGGGGGCACCCTGGGGCCTCTACTGCAAGTCCAGAGAGAGAGGTGGACCCCTGGGTAGTTTGCTGGGGTCAGAGGCCCCTAGGCGGAGGGACAGGGGGCTTCCTGGGGCCTCTACTGCAAGTCCAGGGAGAAAGGTGGACCACTGGGTAGCTTGCTAGGCTCAGAGGCCCCTAGGTGGAGGTCAAGGGGGCACCCTGGGGCCTTTACTGCAATCCCAGGGAGAGTTGTGGACCCTTGTGTAGCTTGCTGGGGTCAGAGGCCCCTTGGTGGAGGGTCAGGGGGCACCCTGGGGCCTATTCTGCAAGTCCAGGGAGAGAGGTGGACCTCTGGGTAGCTTGCTGGGGTCAGAGGCCCCTAGGTGGAGGGCCAGGGGGTACCCTGGGGCCTATCCTGCAAGTCCAGGAAGAGAGGTGGACCCCTGGGTAGCTTGCTGGGGTACATGGCCCCTAGGTGGAGGGCCAGGGGGCACCCTGGGGCCTCTACTGCAAGTCCAGGGAGAGAGGTGGACCCCTGTGTAGCTTGCTGGGGTCAGAGGCCACTAGGTGAAAGGACAGGGGTACCCTGAGGCCTATACTGCAAGTCCAGGGAGAGAGGTGGACCCCTGGGTAGCTTCCTGAGGTCAAAGGCCCCTAGGTGGAGAGCCAGGGGGCACCCTGGGGCCTCTCCAGCAAGTCCAAGGAGAGAGGTGGACCCCTGGGTAGCTTGCTGGGGTACGAGGCCCCTAGTTGGAGGGCCAAGGGGCACCCTGGGGCCTCTACTGCAAGCCCAGGGAGAGAGGTGGACCCCTGGTTAGCTTGCTGGGGTCAGAGGCCACTAGGTGGAGGGCCAGGGGGCTTCTTGGGGCCTCTACTGCAAGTCCAGGGAGAGAGGTGGACCCCTGGGTAGCTTGCTGTTGTCGTAGGCCCCCATGTGGAGGGCCAGAGGGCTTCTTGGGGCTTCTACTGCAAGTCTAGGGAGAGAGGTGGACCACTGTGTAGCTTGCTGGGGTCAGAGGCCCCTAGGTGGACGGCCTGGGGGCTTCGTGGGGCCTCTACTGCAAGTCAAGGGAGAGAGGTGGACCTCTGGGTAGCTTGCTGGGGTCGGAAGCCCCTAGGTGGAAGGCCAGGGGGCACCCTGGGGCCTATACTGCAAGTCCAGGGAGAGAGGTGGACCCATGGGTAGCTTACTGGGGTCAGAGGCCCCTAGGTGGAGGGCTAGGGGCACCCTGGGGCCTCTACTGCAAGTCCAGGTAGAGAGGTGGACCCCTGGGTAGCTTGCTGGTGTCAGACGCAACTAGGTGGAGGGACAGGGGGTACCCTGGGGCCTATACTGCAAGTCCAGGGAGAGAGGTGGACCCCTGGGTAGCTTGCTGGGGTACGAAGCCCCTAGGTGGAGGGCCAGGGGGCACCCTGGGGCCTATCCTGCAAGTCCAAGGAGAGAGGTGGACCCCTGGGTAGCTTGCTGTGGTACGAGGCCCCTAGTTGGAGGGTGAGGGGGCACCCTGGGGCCTCTACTGCAAGCCCAGGGAGAGAGGTGGACCCCTGGTTAGCTTGCTGGGGTCAGAGGCCGCTAGGTGGAGGGCCAGGGGGCTTCTTGGGGCCTCTACTGCAAGTCCAGGGAGAGAGGTGGACCCCTGGGTAGCTTGCTGGGGTACAAGGCCACTAGGTGGAGAGCCAGGGGGCACCCTGGGGCCTCTACTGCAAGACCAGGGAGAGAGGTGGACCCTTGGTAGCTTGCTGGGGTCAGAGACCCCTAGGTGGAGGGCCAGGGGGCACCCTGGGGCCTCTACTGCAAGTCTAAGGAGAGAGGTGGACCCATGGGTAGCTAGCTGGGGTAAGAGGCCCCTAAGTCGATGGCCAGGGGGCACCCTGGGGCCTCTACTGCAAGTCCAGGGAGAGAGGTGGACCCCTG
This sequence comes from Danio rerio, assembly GCF_049306965.1. NCBI lineage: Eukaryota > Metazoa > Chordata > Actinopteri > Cypriniformes > Danionidae > Danio > Danio rerio. The sequence continues at coordinate 51,698,048 of NC_133180.1, read as the reverse complement.
GGTAGTTTGCTGGGGTCAGAGGCCCCTAGGCGGAGGGACAGGGGGCTTCCTGGGGCCTCTACTGCAAGTCCAGGGAGAGAGGTGGACCCCTGGGTAGCTAGCTGGGGTAAGAGGCTCCTAAGTGGAGGGCAAGGGGGCACCCTGGGGCCTCTACTGCAAGTCCAGGGAGAGAGGTGGACCCCTGGGTAGTTTGCTGGGGACAGAGGCCCCTCGGTGGAGGGACAAGGGGCTTCCTGGGGCCTCTACTGCAAGTCCAGGGAGAAAGGTGGACCCCTGGGTAGCTTGCTTGGGTCAGAGGCCCCTAGGTGGAGGTCAAGGGGGCACCCTGGGGCCTCTACTGCAAGTCCAGGGAGAGTTGTGGACCCTTGTGTAGCTTGCTGGGGTCAGAGGCCCCTTGCTGGAGGGTCAGGGGGCACCCTGGGGCCTAATCTGCAAGTCCAGGGAGAGAGGTGGACCTCTGGGTAGCTTGCTGGGGTCAGAGGCCCCTAGGTGGAAGGCCAGGGGGCACCCTGGGGCCTATCTTGCAAGTCCAGGGAGTAAGGTAGACCCCTGGGTAGCTTGCTGGGGTATGAGATTCTAGGTGGAGGGCCAGGGGGCACCCTGGGGCCTCTACTGCAATACCAGGGAGAGAGGTGGACCCCTGGGTAGCTTGCTGGGGTCAGAGGCCCCTAGGTGGAGGGCCAGGGGGCACCCTGGGGCATCTACTGCAAGTCCAGGGAGAGAGGTGGACCCCTGGGTAGCTTGCTGGGGTCTGAAGCCCATAGGTGGAGGGCCAGGGGGCACCCTGGGGCCTCTACTGCAAGTCTAGGGAGAGAGGTGGACCCATGGGTAGCTAGCTGGGGTAAGAGGACCCTAAGTGGAGGGCCAGGGGGCACCCTGGGGCCTCTACTGCAAGTCCAGGGAGAGATGTGGACCCCTGGGTAGTTTGCTGGGGTCAGAGGCCCCTAGGCGGAGGGACAGGGGGCTTCCTGGAGCCTCTACTGCAAGTCCAGGGAGAAAGGTGTACCCCTGGGTAGCTTGCTAGGGTCAGAGGCCCCTAGGTGGAGGTCAAGGGGGCACCCTGGGGCCTTTACTGCAATCCCAGGGAGAGTTGTGGACCCTTGTGTAGCTTGCTGGGGTCAGAGGCCCCTAGGTGGAGGGCCAGGGGGCACCCTGGGGCCTATCCTGCAAGTCCAGGGAGAGATGTGGACCCCTGGGTAGCTTGCTGGGGTACGAGGCCCCTAGGTGGAGGGCCAGGGGGCACCCTGGGGCCTCTACTGCAAGTCCAGGGAGAGAGGAGGACCCCTGGGTAGCTTGCTGGGGTAAGAGGCTACTAGGTGGAGGGACAGGGGTACCCTGGGGCCTAGACTGCAAGTCCAGGGAGAGAGGTGGACCCCTGGGTAGCTTCCTGAGGTCAAAGGCCCCTAGGTGGAGGGCCAGGGGGCACCCTGGGGCCTATCCTGCAAGTCCAAGGAGAGATGTGGACCGCTGGGTTGCTTGCTGGGGTACGAGGCCCCTAGTTGGAGGGCCAGGGGGCACCCTGGGGCCTCTACTGCAAGCCCAGGGAGAGAGGTGGACCCCTGGTTAGCTTGCTGGGGTCGGAAGCCCCTTGGTCTATGGCCAGGGGGCACCCTGGGGCCTATACTGCAAGTCCAGTGAGAGAGGTGGACCCATGGGTAGCTTACTGGGGTCAGAGGCCCCTAGGTGGAGGGCCAGGGGCTTCCTGGGGCCTCTACTGCAAGTCCAGGGAGAGAAGTGGACCCCTGGGTAGCTTGCTGGTGTCAGAGGAAACTAGTTGGTGGGACAGGGGGTACCCTGGGGCCTATACTGCAAGTCCAGGGAGAGAGGTGGACCCCTGGGTAGCTTCCTGAGGTCAGAGGCCCCTAGGTGGAAAGCCAGGGCGCACCCTGGGGCCTATCATGCAAGTCCAGGGAGAGAGGTGGACCCCTGGGTAGCTTGCTGGGGTACGAGGCCCCTAGTTGGAGGGCCAGGGGGCAGCCTGGGGCCTCTACTGCAAGTCCAGGGAGAGAGGTGGACCCCTGGGTACCTTCCTGGGGTCAGAGTCCCCTAGGTGGAGGGCCAGGAGGCACCCTAGGGCCTCTACTGCAAATCCAGGGTGAGAGGTGGACCCCTGGGTAGCTTGCTGGGGTCAGAGGCCCCTAGGCAGAGGGACAGGGGGCTTCCTGGGGGCTCTACTGCAAGTCCAGTGAGAAAGGTGGACCCCTTGGTAGCTTGCTTGGGTCAGAGGCCTCTAGGTGGAGGTCAAGGGGGCACCCTGGGGCCTCTACTGCAAGTCCAGGGAGAGAGGTGGACCCCTGGGTAGCTTGCTGGGGTCAGAGGCCCCTAGGTGGAGGGCCAGGGGGCACCCTGGGGCCTCCACTGCAAGTACAGGGAAAGAGGTGGACCCATTGGTAGCTTGCTGGGGTCAGAAGCCTCTAGGTGGAGGGCCAGGGGGCACCCTGGGGCCTCTACTGCAAGTCCAGGGAGAGAGGTGGACCCCTGGGTAGCTTGCTGGGGTCTGAAGCCCTTAGGCGGAGGGCCAGGGGGTACCCTGGGGCCTACACTTCAAGTCCAGGGAGAGAGGTGGACCCTTGGGTAGCTTCCTAAGGTTAGAGGCCCCTAGGTGGAGGGCCAGAGGGCACGCTGGGGACTATCGTGCAAGTCCAGGGAGAGAGGTGGACCCCTGGGTAGCTTGCTGGGGTACAAGGCCTCTAGGTGGAGGGCCAGGGGGCACCCTGGGGCCTCTACTGCAAGGCCAGGGAGAGAGGTGGACCGAATTGGTAGCTTGTTTGGGTCAGAGACCCCTAGGTGGAGGGCCAGGGGGCACCTTGGGGCCTCTACTGCAAGTCTAGATAGAGAGGTGGATCCATGGGTAGCTTGCTGGGGTACGAGTCCCCTAGGTGGAGGGCCAGGGGGCACCCTGGGGCCTCTACTGCAAGTCTAGGGAGAGAGGTGGACCCCTGGGTAGCTTGCTGGGGTCAGAGGCCTCTAGGTGGAGGGCCAAGGGGCACCCTGGGGCATATACTGCAAGTCCAGGGAGAGAGGTGGACCCCTGGGTAGCTTGCCGGGGTCTGTAGCCCATAGGTGGAGGGCCAGGGGGTACCCTGGGGACTATCGTGCAAGTCCAGGGAGAAAGGTGGACCCCTGGGTAGCTTGCTGGTGTACAAGGCCTCTAGGTGGAAGGCCAGGGGGCACCCTGGGGCCTCTACTGCAAGGCCAGGGAGAGAGGTGGACCCCTTGGTAGCTTGCTTGGGTCAGAGACCCCTAGGTGGAGGGCCAGGGGGCACCTTGGGGCCTCTACTTCAAGTCCAGGGAGAGAGGTGGACCCTTGGGTAGCTTCCTAAGGTTAGAGGCCCCTAGGTGGAGGGCCAGAGGGCACCCAGGGGACTATCGTGCAAGTCCAGGGAGAGAGGTGGACCCCTGGGTAGCTTGCTGGGGTACAAGGCCTCTAGGTGGAGGGCCAGGGGGCACCCTGGGGCCTCTACTGCAAGGCCAGGGAGAGAGGTGGACCCCTTGGTAGCTTGCTTGGGTCAGAGACCCCTAGGTGGAGGGCCAGGGGGCACCTTGGGGCCTCTACTGCAAGTCTAGAGAGAGGTGGACCCATGGGTAGCTAGCTGGGGTAAGAGGCCCCTAAGTGGAGGGCAAGTGGGCACCCTGGGGCCTCTACTGCAAGTCCAGGGAGAGAGGTGGACCCCTGGGTAGTTTGCTGGGGTCAGAGGCCCCTAGGCGGAGGGACAGGGGGCTTCCTGGGGCCTCTACTGCAAGTCTAGGGAGAGAGGTGGACCCCTGGGTAGCTTGCTGGGGTCAGAGGCCTCTAGGTGGAGGGCCAAGGGGCACCCTGGGGCATATACTGCAAGTCCAGGGAGAGAGGTGGACCCCTGGGTAGCTTGCCGGGGTCTGTAGCCCATAGGTGGAGGGCCAGGGGGTACCCTGGGGCCTAAACTGCAAGTCCAGGGAGAGAGGTGGACCCCTGGGTAGCTTCCTAAGGTCAGAGGCCCCTAGGTGGAGGGCCAGGGGGCACCCTGGGGCCTATCCTGCAAGTCCAGGGAGAGAGGTGGACCCATGGGTAGCTTTCTGGGGCACGAGGCCCCTAGGTGGATGGCCAGGGGGCACCCTGGGGCCTCTACTGCAAGTCCAGTGAGAGAGGTGGACCCCTGGGTAGCTTCCTAAGGTCAGAGGCCCCTAGGTGGAGGGCCAGGAAGCTTCCTGGGGCCTATCCTGCAAGTCCAGGGAGAGAGGTGGACCCCTGGGTAGCTTGCTGGGGTACGAGTCCCCTAGGTGGAGGGCCAGGGGGCACCCTGGGGCCTCTACTGCAAGTCCAGGGAGAGAGGTGGACCCCTGGGTAGCTTCTTGGGGTCAGAGTCCCCTAGGTGGAGGGTCAGGAGGTACCCTGGGGCCTCTACTGCAAGTCTAGGGAAAGAGGTGGACCCCTGGGTAGCTTGCTGGGGTCTGAAGCCCATAGGCGGAGGGCCAGGGGGTACCCTGGGGCCTATACTTCAAGTCCAGGGAGATAGGTGAACCCTTGGGTAGCTTCCTAAGGTTAGAGGCCCCTAGGTGGAGGGCCAGAGGGCACCCTGGGGACTATCGTGCAAGTCCAGGGAGAGAGGTGGACCCCTGGGTAGCTTGCTGGGGTACAAGGCCTCTAGGTGGAGGGCCAGGGGGCACCCTGGGGCCTCTACTGCAAGTCCAGGGAGAGAGGTGGACCCCTGGGTAGCTTGCTGGGGTCTGAAGCCCAAAGGTGGATGGCCAGGGGGCATCCTGGGGCCCCTACTGCAAGTCTAGGGAGAGAGGTGGACCCTTAGGTAGCTAGCTGGGGTAAGAGGCCCCTAAGTAGAGGGCGAGGGGGCACCCTGGGAACTCTACTGCAAGTCCAGGGAGAAAGGTGGACCCCTGGGTAGCTTGCTAGGGTCAGAGGCCCCTAGGTGGAGGTCAAGGGGGCACCCTGGGGCCTTTACTGCAATCCCAGGGAGAGTTGTGGACCCTTGTGTAGTTTGCTGGGGTCAGAGGCCCCTTGGTGGAGGGTCAGGGGGCACCCTGGGGCCTATTCTGCAAGTCCAGGGAGAGAGGTGGACCTCTGGGTAGCTTGCTGGGGTCGTAGGCCCCTAGGTGGAGGGCCAGAGGGCACCCTGGGGACTATCGTGCAAGTCCAGGGAGAGAGGTGGACCCCTGGGTAGCTTGCTGGGGTACAAGGCCTCTAGGTGGAGGGCCAGGGGGCACCCTGGGGCCTCTACTGCAAGGCCAGGGAGAGAGGTGGACCCCTTGGTAGCTTGCTTGGGTCAGAGACCCCTAGGTGGAGGGCCAGGGGGCACCTTGGGGCCTCTACTTCAAGTCCAGGGAGAGAGGTGGACCCTTGGGTAGCTTCCTAAGGTTTGAGGCCCCTAGGTGGAGGGCCAGAGGGCACCCAGGGGACAATCGTGCAAGTCCATGGAGAGAGGTGGACCCCTGGGTAGCTTGCTGGGGTACAAGGCCTCTAGGTGGAGGGCCAGGGGGCACCCTGGGGCCTCTACTGCAAGGCCAGGGAGAGAGGTGGACCCCTTGGTAGCTTGCTTGGGTCAGAGACCCTTAGGTGGAGGGCCAGGGGGCACCTTGGGGCCTCTACTGCAAGTCTAGGGAGAGAGGTGGACCCATGGGTAGCTAGCTGGGGTAAGAGGCCCCTAAGTGGAGGGCAAGGGGGCACCCTGGGGCCTCTACTGCAAGTCCAGGGAGAGAGGTGGACCCCTGGGTAGTTTGCTGGGGTCAGAAGCCCCTAGGCGGAGGGACAGGGGGCTTCCTGGGGCCTCTACTGCAAGTCCAGGGAGAGAGGTGGACCCCTGGGTAGCTTGCAGGGGTCAGAGGCCTCTAGGTGGAGGGCCAAGGGGCACCCTGGGGCCTATACTGCAAGTCCAGGGAGAGAGGTGAACCCCTTGGTAGCTTGCTTGGGTCAGAGACCCCTAGGTGGAGGGCCAGGGGGCACCCTGGGGCCTCTACTGCAAGTCTAGGGAGAGAGGTGGACCCATGGGTAGCTAGCTGGGGTAAGAGGCCCCTAAGTGGAGGGCAAGGGGGCACCCTAGGGCCTCTACTGCAAGTCCAGGGAGAGAGGTGGACCCCTGGGTAGTTTGCTGGGGTACGAGTCCCCAAGGTGGAGGGCCAGGGGGCACCCTGGGGCCTCTACTGCAAGTCCAGGGAGAGAGGTGGACCCCTGGGTAGCTTCTTGGGGTCAGAGTCCCCTAGGTGGAGGGTCAGGAGGTACCCTGGGGCCTATCCTGCAAGTCCAGGGAGAGAGGTGGACCCCTGGGTAGTTTGCTGGGGTCAGAGGCCCCTAGGCGGAGGGACAGGGGGCTTTCTGGGGCCTCTACTGCAAGTCCAGGGAGAAAGGTGGACCCCTGGGTAGCTTGCTAGGGTCAGAGGCCCCTAGGTGGAGGTCAAGGGGGCACCCTGGGGCCTTTACTGCAATCCCAGGGAGAGTTGTGGACCCTTTTGTAGCTTGCTGGGGTCAGAGGCCCCTTGGTGGAGGGTCAGGGGGCACCCTGGGGCCTATTCTGCAAGTCCAGGGAGAGAGGTGGACCTCTGGGTAGCTTGCTGGGGTCAGAGGCCCCTAGGTGGAGGGCCAGGGGGCACCCTGGGGGCTCTACTGCAAGTCCAGTGAGAAAGGTGGACCCCTTGGTAGCTTGCTTGGGTCAGAGGCCTCTAGGTGGAGGTCAAGGGGGCACCCTGGGGCCTCTACTGCAAGTCCAGGGAGAGAGGTGGACCCCTGGGTAGCTTGCTGGGGTCAGAGGCCCCTAGGTGGAGGGCCAGGGGGCACCCTGGGGCCTCCACTGCAAGTACAGGGAAAGAGGTGGACCCATTGGTAGCTTGCTGGGGTCAGAAGCCTCTAGGTGGAGGGCCAGGGGGCACCCTGGGGCCTCTACTGCAAGTCCAGGGAGAGAGGTGGACCCCTGGGTAGCTTGCTGGGGTCTGAAGCCCTTAGGCGGAGGGCCAGGGGGTACCCTGGGGCCTACACTTCAAGTCCAGGGAGAGAGGTGGACCCTTGGGTAGCTTCCTAAGGTTAGAGGCCCCTAGGTGGAGGGCCAGAGGGCACGCTGGGGACTATCGTGCAAGTCCAGGGAGAGAGGTGGACCCCTGGGTAGCTTGCTGGGGTACAAGGCCTCTAGGTGGAGGGCCAGGGGGCACCCTGGGGCCTCTACTGCAAGGCCAGGGAGAGAGGTGGACCGAATTGGTAGCTTGTTTGGGTCAGAGACCCCTAGGTGGAGGGCCAGGGGGCACCTTGGGGCCTCTACTGCAAGTCTAGATAGAGAGGTGGATCCATGGGTAGCTTGCTGGGGTACGAGTCCCCTAGGTGGAGGGCCAGGGGGCACCCTGGGGCCTCTACTGCAAGTCTAGGGAGAGAGGTGGACCCCTGGGTAGCTTGCTGGGGTCAGAGGCCTCTAGGTGGAGGGCCAAGGGGCACCCTGGGGCATATACTGCAAGTCCAGGGAGAGAGGTGGACCCCTGGGTAGCTTGCCGGGGTCTGTAGCCCATAGGTGGAGGGCCAGGGGGTACCCTGGGGACTATCGTGCAAGTCCAGGGAGAAAGGTGGACCCCTGGGTAGCTTGCTGGTGTACAAGGCCTCTAGGTGGAAGGCCAGGGGGCACCCTGGGGCCTCTACTGCAAGGCCAGGGAGAGAGGTGGACCCCTTGGTAGCTTGCTTGGGTCAGAGACCCCTAGGTGGAGGGCCAGGGGGCACCTTGGGGCCTCTACTTCAAGTCCAGGGAGAGAGGTGGACCCTTGGGTAGCTTCCTAAGGTTAGAGGCCCCTAGGTGGAGGGCCAGAGGGCACCCAGGGGACTATCGTGCAAGTCCAGGGAGAGAGGTGGACCCCTGGGTAGCTTGCTGGGGTACAAGGCCTCTAGGTGGAGGGCCAGGGGGCACCCTGGGGCCTCTACTGCAAGGCCAGGGAGAGAGGTGGACCCCTTGGTAGCTTGCTTGGGTCAGAGACCCCTAGGTGGAGGGCCAGGGGGCACCTTGGGGCCTCTACTGCAAGTCTAGAGAGAGGTGGACCCATGGGTAGCTAGCTGGGGTAAGAGGCCCCTAAGTGGAGGGCAAGTGGGCACCCTGGGGCCTCTACTGCAAGTCCAGGGAGAGAGGTGGACCCCTGGGTAGTTTGCTGGGGTCAGAGGCCCCTAGGCGGAGGGACAGGGGGCTTCCTGGGGCCTCTACTGCAAGTCTAGGGAGAGAGGTGGACCCCTGGGTAGCTTGCTGGGGTCAGAGGCCTCTAGGTGGAGGGCCAAGGGGCACCCTGGGGCATATACTGCAAGTCCAGGGAGAGAGGTGGACCCCTGGGTAGCTTGCCGGGGTCTGTAGCCCATAGGTGGAGGGCCAGGGGGTACCCTGGGGCCTAAACTGCAAGTCCAGGGAGAGAGGTGGACCCCTGGGTAGCTTCCTAAGGTCAGAGGCCCCTAGGTGGAGGGCCAGGGGGCACCCTGGGGCCTATCCTGCAAGTCCAGGGAGAGAGGTGGACCCATGGGTAGCTTTCTGGGGCACGAGGCCCCTAGGTGGATGGCCAGGGGGCACCCTGGGGCCTCTACTGCAAGTCCAGTGAGAGAGGTGGACCCCTGGGTAGCTTCCTAAGGTCAGAGGCCCCTAGGTGGAGGGCCAGGAAGCTTCCTGGGGCCTATCCTGCAAGTCCAGGGAGAGAGGTGGACCCCTGGGTAGCTTGCTGGGGTACGAGTCCCCTAGGTGGAGGGCCAGGGGGCACCCTGGGGCCTCTACTGCAAGTCCAGGGAGAGAGGTGGACCCCTGGGTAGCTTCTTGGGGTCAGAGTCCCCTAGGTGGAGGGTCAGGAGGTACCCTGGGGCCTCTACTGCAAGTCTAGGGAAAGAGGTGGACCCCTGGGTAGCTTGCTGGGGTCTGAAGCCCATAGGCGGAGGGCCAGGGGGTACCCTGGGGCCTATACTTCAAGTCCAGGGAGATAGGTGAACCCTTGGGTAGCTTCCTAAGGTTAGAGGCCCCTAGGTGGAGGGCCAGAGGGCACCCTGGGGACTATCGTGCAAGTCCAGGGAGAGAGGTGGACCCCTGGGTAGCTTGCTGGGGTACAAGGCCTCTAGGTGGAGGGCCAGGGGGCACCCTGGGGCCTCTACTGCAAGTCCAGGGAGAGAGGTGGACCCCTGGGTAGCTTGCTGGGGTCTGAAGCCCAAAGGTGGATGGCCAGGGGGCATCCTGGGGCCCCTACTGCAAGTCTAGGGAGAGAGGTGGACCCTTAGGTAGCTAGCTGGGGTAAGAGGCCCCTAAGTAGAGGGCGAGGGGGCACCCTGGGAACTCTACTGCAAGTCCAGGGAGAAAGGTGGACCCCTGGGTAGCTTGCTAGGGTCAGAGGCCCCTAGGTGGAGGTCAAGGGGGCACCCTGGGGCCTTTACTGCAATCCCAGGGAGAGTTGTGGACCCTTGTGTAGTTTGCTGGGGTCAGAGGCCCCTTGGTGGAGGGTCAGGGGGCACCCTGGGGCCTATTCTGCAAGTCCAGGGAGAGAGGTGGACCTCTGGGTAGCTTGCTGGGGTCGTAGGCCCCTAGGTGGAGGGCCAGAGGGCACCCTGGGGACTATCGTGCAAGTCCAGGGAGAGAGGTGGACCCCTGGGTAGCTTGCTGGGGTACAAGGCCTCTAGGTGGAGGGCCAGGGGGCACCCTGGGGCCTCTACTGCAAGGCCAGGGAGAGAGGTGGACCCCTTGGTAGCTTGCTTGGGTCAGAGACCCCTAGGTGGAGGGCCAGGGGGCACCTTGGGGCCTCTACTTCAAGTCCAGGGAGAGAGGTGGACCCTTGGGTAGCTTCCTAAGGTTTGAGGCCCCTAGGTGGAGGGCCAGAGGGCACCCAGGGGACAATCGTGCAAGTCCATGGAGAGAGGTGGACCCCTGGGTAGCTTGCTGGGGTACAAGGCCTCTAGGTGGAGGGCCAGGGGGCACCCTGGGGCCTCTACTGCAAGGCCAGGGAGAGAGGTGGACCCCTTGGTAGCTTGCTTGGGTCAGAGACCCTTAGGTGGAGGGCCAGGGGGCACCTTGGGGCCTCTACTGCAAGTCTAGGGAGAGAGGTGGACCCATGGGTAGCTAGCTGGGGTAAGAGGCCCCTAAGTGGAGGGCAAGGGGGCACCCTGGGGCCTCTACTGCAAGTCCAGGGAGAGAGGTGGACCCCTGGGTAGTTTGCTGGGGTCAGAAGCCCCTAGGCGGAGGGACAGGGGGCTTCCTGGGGCCTCTACTGCAAGTCCAGGGAGAGAGGTGGACCCCTGGGTAGCTTGCAGGGGTCAGAGGCCTCTAGGTGGAGGGCCAAGGGGCACCCTGGGGCCTATACTGCAAGTCCAGGGAGAGAGGTGAACCCCTTGGTAGCTTGCTTGGGTCAGAGACCCCTAGGTGGAGGGCCAGGGGGCACCCTGGGGCCTCTACTGCAAGTCTAGGGAGAGAGGTGGACCCATGGGTAGCTAGCTGGGGTAAGAGGCCCCTAAGTGGAGGGCAAGGGGGCACCCTAGGGCCTCTACTGCAAGTCCAGGGAGAGAGGTGGACCCCTGGGTAGTTTGCTGGGGTACGAGTCCCCAAGGTGGAGGGCCAGGGGGCACCCTGGGGCCTCTACTGCAAGTCCAGGGAGAGAGGTGGACCCCTGGGTAGCTTCTTGGGGTCAGAGTCCCCTAGGTGGAGGGTCAGGAGGTACCCTGGGGCCTATCCTGCAAGTCCAGGGAGAGAGGTGGACCCCTGGGTAGTTTGCTGGGGTCAGAGGCCCCTAGGCGGAGGGACAGGGGGCTTTCTGGGGCCTCTACTGCAAGTCCAGGGAGAAAGGTGGACCCCTGGGTAGCTTGCTAGGGTCAGAGGCCCCTAGGTGGAGGTCAAGGGGGCACCCTGGGGCCTTTACTGCAATCCCAGGGAGAGTTGTGGACCCTTTTGTAGCTTGCTGGGGTCAGAGGCCCCTTGGTGGAGGGTCAGGGGGCACCCTGGGGCCTATTCTGCAAGTCCAGGGAGAGAGGTGGACCTCTGGGTAGCTTGCTGGGGTCAGAGGCCCCTAGGTGGAGGGCCAGGGGGCACCCTGGGGCCTATCCTGCAAGTCCAGGGAGAGTAGTGGACCCCTGGGTAGCTTGCTGGGGTACGAGGCCCCTAGGTGGAGGGCCAGAGGGCACCCTGGGGCCTCTACTGCAAGTCCAGGGAGAGAGGTGGACCCCTGGGTAGCTTGCTGGGGTCAGAGGCCCCTAGGTGGAGGGCCAGGGGGCACCCTGGGGCCTCCACTGCAAGTCCAGAGAAAGAGGTGGACCCCTGGGTAGCTTGCTGGGGTCAGAGGCCTCTAGGTGGAGTGCCAGGGGGCACCCTGGGGCCTCTACTGCAAGTCCAGGGAGAGAGGTGGACCCCTGGGTAGCTTGCTGGGGTCTGAAGCCCATAGGTGGAGGGCCAGGGGGTACCCTGGGGCCTATACTTCAAGTCCAGGGAGAGAGGTGGACCCTTGGGTAGCTTCCTAAAGTTAGAGGCCCCTAGGTGGAGGGCCAGAGGGCACCCTGGGGACTATCGTGCAAGTCCAGGGAGAGAGGTGGACCCCTGGGTAGGTTGCTGGGGTACAAGGCCAATAGGTGGAGGGCCAGGGGGCACCCTGGGGCCTCTACTGCAAGGCCAGGGAGAGAGGTGGACCCCTTGGTAGCTTGCTTGGGTGAGAGACCCCTAGGTGGAGGGCCAGGGGGCACCTTGGGGCCTCTACTGCAAGTCTAGGTAGAGAGGTGGACCCATTGGTAGCTAGCTGGGGTAAGAGGCCCTTAAGTGGAGGGCAAGGGGGCACCCTGGCGCCTCTACTGCAAGTCCAGGAAGAGAGGTGGACCCCTGGGTAGTTTGCTGGGGTCAGAGGCCCCAAGGCGGAGGGACAGGGGGCTTCCTGGGGCCTCTACTGCAAGTCCAGGGAGAGAGGTGGACCCCTGGGTAGCTTGCTGGGGTCAGAGGCCTCTAGGTGGAGGGCCAAGGGGCACCCTGGGGCCTATACTGCAAGTCCAGGGAGAGAGGTGGACCCCTGGGTAGCTTGCTGGGGTCTGTAGCCCATAGGTGGAGGTCCAGGGGGTACCCTGGGGCCTATCCTGCAAGTCCAGGGAGAGAGGTGGACCCCTGGGTAGCTTGCTGGGGTACGAGGCCCCTAGGAGGAGGGCCAGGGGGCACCCTGGGGCCTCTACTGCAAGTCCAGGGAGAGAGGTGGACCCCTGGGTAGCTTCATAAGGTCAGAGCAAGTCTTGCTGGGGTCTGAAGCCCAAAGGTGGAGGGCCAGGGGGCACCCTGGGGCCTCTACTGCAAGTCTAGGGAGAGAGATGGACCCATAGGTAGCTAGCTGGGGTAAGAGGCCCCTAAGTGGAGGGCCAGGGGGCACCCTGGGGCCTCTACTGCAAGTCCAGGGAGAGAGTTGGACCCCTGGGTAGTTTGCTGGGGTCAGAGGCCCCTAGGCGGAGGGACAGGGGGCTTCCTGGGGCCTCTACTGCAAGTCCAGGGAGAAAGGTGTACCCCTGGGTAGCTTGCTAGGGTCAGAGGCCCCTAGATGGAGGTCAAGGGGGCACCCTGGGGCCTTTACTGCAATCCCAGGGAGAGTTGTGGACCCTTGTGTAGCTTGCTGGGGTCAGAGGCCCCTTGGTGGAGGGTCAGGGGGCACCTTGGGGCCTATTCTGCAAGTCCAGGGAGAGAGGTGGACCTCTGGGTAGCTTGCTGGGGTCAGAGGCCCCTAGGTGGAGGGCCAGGGGGCACCCTGGGGCCTATCCTGCAAGTCCAGGGAGAGAGGTGGACCCCTGGGTAGCTTGCTGGGGTACGAGGCCCCTAGGTGGAGGGCCATGGGGCACCCTGGGGCCTCTACTGCAAGTCCAGGGAGAGAGGTGGACCCCTGGGTAGCTTGCTGGGGTCAGAGGCCCCTAGGTGGAGGGCCAGGGGGCACCCTGGGGCCTCTACTGCAAGTCCAGGGAAAGAGGTGGACCCCTGGGTAGCTTGCTGGGGTCAGAGGCCTTTAGGTGGAGGGCCAGGGGGCACCCTGGGGCCTCTACTGCAAATCCAGGGAGAGAGGTGGACCCATGGGTAGCTAGCTGGGGTAAGAGGCCCCTAAGTGGAGGGCCAGGGGGCACCCTGTGGCCTCTATTGCAAGTCCAGGAAGAAAGGTGGACCCCTGGGTAGCTTGCTAGGGTCAGAGGCCCCTAGGTGGAGGTCAAGGGGGCACCCTGGGGCCTTTACTGCAATCCCAGGGAGAGTTGTGGGCCCTTGTGTAGTTTGCTGGGGTCAGAGGCCCCTTGGTGGAGGGTCAGGGGGCACCCAGGGGCCTATTCTGCAAGTCCAGGGAGAGAGGTGGACCTCTGGGTAGCTTGCTGGGGTCAGAGGCCCCTAGGTGGAGGGCCAGGGGGCACCCTGGGGCCTATCCTAAAAGTCCAGGGAGAGAGGTGGACCCCTGGGTAGCTTGCTGGGGAACAAGGCCCCTAGGTGGAGGGCCAGGGGGCACCCTGGGGCCTATCCTAAAAGTCCAGGGAAAGAGGTGGACCTCTGGGTAGCTTGCTGGGTTCAGAGGCCCCTAGGTGGAGGGCCAGGGGGCACCCTGGGGCCTATCCTAAAAGTCCAGGGAAAGAGGTGGACCCCTAGGTAGCTTGCTGGGGTCAGAGGCCTCTAGGTGGAGGGCCAGGGGGCACCCTGGGGCCTCTACTGCAAGTCCAGGGAGAGAGGTGGACCCCTGGGTAGCTTGCTGGGCTCTGAAGCCCATAGGTGGAGGGCCAGGGGGTACCCCGGGGCCTATACTTCAAGTCCAGGGAGAGAGGTGGACCCTTGGGTAGCTTCCTAAGGTTAGAGGCCCCTAGGTGGAGGGCCAGAGGGCACCCTGGGGACTATCGTGCAAGTCCAGGGAGAAAGGTGGACCCCTGGGTAGCTTGCTGGTGTACAAGGCCTCTAGGTGGAAGGCCAGGGGGCACCCTGGGGCCTCTACTGCAAGGCCAGGGAGAGAGGTGGACCCCTTGGTAGCTTGCTTGGGTCAGAGACCCCTAGGTGGAGGGCCAGGGGGCACCTTGGGGCCTCTACTTCAAGTCCAGGGAGAGAGGTGGACCCTTGGGTAGCTTCCTAAGGTTAGAGGCCCCTAGGTGGAGGGCCAGAGGGCACCCAGGGGACTATCGTGCAAGTCCAGGGAGAGAGGTGGACCCCTGGGTAGCTTGCTGGGGTACAAGGCCTCTAGGTGGAGGGCCAGGGGGCACCCTGGGGCCTCTACTGCAAGGCCAGGGAGAGAGGTGGACCCCTTGGTAGCTTGCTTGGGTCAGAGACCCCTAGGTGGAGGGCCAGGGGGCACCTTGGGGCCTCTACTGCAAGTCTAGAGAGAGGTGGACCCATGGGTAGCTAGCTGGGGTAAGAGGCCCCTAAGTGGAGGGCAAGTGGGCACCCTGGGGCCTCTACTGCAAGTCCAGGGAGAGAGGTGGACCCCTGGGTAGTTTGCTGGGGTCAGAGGCCTCTAGGCGGAGGGACAGGGGGCTTCCTGGGGCCTCTACTGCAAGTCTAGGGAGAGAGGTGGACCCCTGGGTAGCTTGCTGGGGTCAGAGGCCTCTAGGTGGAGGGCCAAGGGGCACCCTGGGGCATATACTGCAAGTCCAGGGAGAGAGGTGGACCCCTGGGTAGCTTGCCGGGGTCTGTAGCCCATAGGTGGAGGGCCAGGGGGTACCCTGGGGCCTATACTGCAAGTCCAGGGAGAGAGGTGGACCCCTGGGTAGCTTCCTAAGGTCAGAGGCCCCTAGGTGGAGGGCCAGGGGGCACCCTGGGGCCTATCCTGCAAGTCCAGGGAGAGAGGTGGACCCATGGGTAGCTTGCTGGGGCACGAGGCCCCTAGGTGGATGGCCAGGGGGCACCCTGGGGCCTCTACTGCAAGTCCAGTGAGAGAGATGGACCCCTGGGTAGCTTCCTAAGGTCAGAGGCCCCTAGGTGGAGGGCCAGGAAGCTTCCTGGGGCCTATCCTGCAAGTCCAGGGAGAGAGGTGGACCCCTGGGTAGCTTGCTGGGGTACGAGTCCCCTAGGTGGAGGGCCAGGGGGCACCCTGGGGCCTCTACTGCAAGTCCAGGGAGAGAGGTGGACCCCTGGGTAGCTTCTTGGGGTCAGAGTCCCCTAGGTGGAGGGTCAGGAGGTACCCTGGGGCCTCTACTGCAAGTCTAGGGAAAGAGGTGGACCCCTGGGTAGCTTGCTGGGGTCTGAAGCCCATAGGCGGAGGGCCAGGGGGTACCCTGGGGCCTATACTTCAAGTCCAGGGAGATAGGTGAACCCTTGGGTAGCTTCCTAAGGTTAGAGGCCCCTAGGTGGAGGGCCAGAGGGCACCCTGGGGACTATCGTGCAAGTCCAGGGAGAGAGGTGGACCCCTGGGTAGCTTGCTGGGGTACAAGGCCTCTAGATGGAGGGCCAGGGGGCACCCTGGGGCCTCTACTGCAAGGCCAGGGAGAGAGGTGGACCCCTTGGTAGCTTGCTGGGGTCAGGGACCCCTAGGTGGAGGGCCAGGGGGCACCCTGGGGCCTCTACTGCAAGTCTAGGGAGAAAGGTGGACCCCTGGGTAGCTTGCTAGGGTCAGAGGCCCCTAGGTGGAGGTCAAGGGGGCACCCTGGGGCCCTTACTGCAATCCCAGGGAGAGTTGTGGACCCTTGTGTAGCTTGCAGGGGTCAGAGGCCCCTAGGTGGAGGGCCAGGGGGCACCCTGGGGCCTCTACTGCAAGACCAGGGAGAGAGGTGGACCCTTGGTAGCTTGCTGGGGTCAGAGGCCCCTAGAGGGAGGGCCAGGGGGCACCCTGGGGCCTCTACTGCAAGTCTAGGGAGAGAGGTGGACCCATGGGTAGCTAGCTGGGGTAAGAGGCCCCTAAGTCGATGGCCAGGGGGCACCCTGGGGCCTCTACTGCAAGTCCAGGGAGAGAGGTGGACCCCTGGGTAGTTTGCTGGGGTCAGAGGCCCCTAGGTGGAGGGACAGGGGGCTTCCTGGGGCCTCTACTGCAAGTCCAGGGAGAGAGGTGGACCCCTGGGTAGCTAGCTGGGGTAAGAGGCTCCTAAGTGGAGGGCAAGGGGGCACCCTGGGGCCTCTACTGCAAGTCCAGGGAGAGAGGTGGACCCCTGGGTAGTTTGCTGGGGTCAGAGGCCCCTAGGCGGAGGGACAGGGGGCTTCCTGGGGCCTCTACTGCAAGTCCAGGGAGAAAGGTGGACCCCTGGGTAGCTTGCTTGGGTCAGAGGCCCCTAGGTGGAGGTCAAGGGGGCACCCTGGGGCCTCTACTGCAAGTCCAGGGAGAGTTGTGGACTTTTGTGTAGCTTGCTGGGGTCAGAGGCCCCTTGCTGGAGGGTCAGGGGGCACCCTGGGGCCTATTCTGCAAGTCCAGGGAGAGAGGTGGACCTCTGGGTAGCTTGCTGGGGTCAGAGGCCCCTAGGTGGAAGGCCAGGGGGCACCCTGGGGCCTATCTTGCAAGTCCAGGGAGTAAGGTAGACCCCTGGGTAGCTTGCTGGGGTACGAGATTCTAGGTGGAGGGCCAGGGGGCACCCTGGGGCCTCTACTGCAATACCAGGGAGAGAGGTGGACCCCTGGGTAGCTTGCTGGGGTCAGAGGCCCCTAGGTGGAGGGCCAGGGGGCACCCTGGGGCATCTACTGCAAGTCCAGGGAGAGAGGTGGACCCCTGGGTAGCTTGCTGGGATCTGAAGCCCATAGGTGGAGGGCCAGGGGGCACCCTGGGGCCTCTACTGAAAGTCTAGGGAGAGAGGTGGACCCATGGGTAGCTAGCTGGGGTAAGAGGCCCCTAAGTGGAGGGCCAGGGGGCACCCTGGGGCCTTTACTGCAAGTCCAGGGAGAGATGTGGACCCCTAGGTAGTTTGCTGGGGTCAGAGGCCCCTAGGCGGAGGGACAGGGGGCTTCCTGGAGCCTCTACTGTAAGTCCAGGGAGAAAGGTGTACCCCTGGGTAGCTTGCTAGGGTCAGAGGCCCCTAGGTGGAGGTCAAGGGGGCACCCTGGGGCCTTTACTGCGATCCCAGGGAGAGTTGTGGACCCTTGTGTAGCTTGCTGGGGTCAGAGGCCCCTTGGTGGAGGGTCAGGGGGCACCCTGGGGCCTATTCTGCAAGTCCAGGGAGAGAGGTGGACCTCTGGGTAGCTTGCTGGGGTCAGAGGCCCCTAGGTGGAGGGCCAGGGGGCACCCTGGGGCCTATCCTGCAAGTCCAGGGAGAGAGGTGGACCCCTGGGTATCTTGCCGGGGTACAAGGCCCATAGGTGGAGGGCCAGGGGGCACCCTGGGGCCTCTACTGCAAGTCCAGGGAGAGAGGTGGACCCCTGGGTAGCTTGCTGGGGTCAGAGGACCCTAGGTGGAGGGCCAGGGGGCACCCTGGGGCCTCTACTGCAAACCAGGGAAATAGGTGGACCCCTGGGTAGCTTGCTGGGGTCAGAGGCCTCTAGGTGGAGGGCCAGGGGGCACCCTGGGGCCTCTACTGCAAGTCTAGGGAGAGAGGTGGACCCATGGGTAGCTAGCTGGGGTAAGAGGCCCCTAAGTGGAGGGCCAGGGGGCACCCTGGGGCCTCTACTGCAAGTCCAGGGAGAGAGGTGGACCCCTGGGTAGCTTGCTGGGGTCTGAAGCCCATAGGTGGAGGTCCAGGGGGTACCCTGGGGCCTATACTTCAAGTCCAGGGAGAGAGGTGGACATTTGGGTAGCTTCCTAAGGTTAGAGGCCCCTAGGTGGAGGGCCAGAGGGCACCCTGGGGACTATCGTGCATGTCCAGGGAGAGAGGTGGACCCCTGGGTAGCTTGCTGGGGTACAAGGCCTCTAGGTGGAGGGCCAGGGGGCACCCTGGGGCCTATCTTGGTAGTCCAGGGAGTAAGGTGGACCCCTGAGTAGCTTGCTGGGGTACGAGGCCCCTAGATGGAGGGCCAGGGGGCACCCTGGGATCTCTACTGCAAGTCCAGGGAGAGAGGTGGACCCATGGGTAGCTAGCTGGGGTAAGAGGCCCCTAAGTGGAGGGCCAGGGGACACCCTGGGGCCTCTACTGCAAGTCCAGGGAGAGAGGTGGACCCCTGGGTAGTTTGCTGGGGTCAGAGGCCCCTAGGCGGAGGGACAGGGGGCTTCCTGGGGCCTCTACTGCAAGTCCAGGGAGAAAGGTGGACCCCTGGGTAGCTTGCTAGGGTCAGAGGCCCCTAGGTGGAGGTCAAGGGGGCAGCCTGGGGCCTTTACTGCAATCACAGGGAGAGTTGTGGACCCTTGTGTAGCTTGCTGGGGTCAGAGGCCCCTTGGTGGAGGGTCAGGGGGCACCCTGGGGCCTATTCTGCAAGTCCAGGGAGAGAGGTGGACCTCTGGGTAGCTTGCTGGGGTCAGAGGCCCCTAGGTGGAGGGCCAGGGGGCACCCTGGGGCCTATCCTGCAAGTCCAGGGAGAGAGGTGGACCCCTGGGTAGCTTGCTGGGGTACGAGGCCCCTAGGTGGAGGGCCAGGGGGCACCCTGGGTTCTCTACTGCAAGTCCAGGGAGAGAGGTGGACCCCTGGGTAGCTTGCTGGGGTCAGAGGCCCCTAGGTGGAGGGCCAGGGGGCACCCTGGGGCCTCCACTGCAAGTCCAGGGAAAGAGGTGGACCCCTGGGTAGCTTGCTGGGGTCAGAGGCCTCTAGGTGGAGGGCCAGGGGGCACCCTGGGGCCTCTACTGCAAGTCCAGGGAGAGAGGTGGACCCCTGGGTAGCTTGCTGGGGTCTGAAGCCCATAGGTGGAGGGCCAGGGGGTACCCTGGGGCCTATACTTCAAGTCCAGGGAGAGAGGTGGACCCTTGGGTAGCTTCCTAAGGTTAGAGGCCCCTAGGTGGAGGGCCAGAGGGCACCCTGGGGACTATCGTGCAAGTCCAGGGAGAGAGTTGGACCCCTGGGTAGCTTGCTGGGGTACAAGGCCTCTAGGTGGAGGGCCAGGGGGCACCCTGGGGCCTATCTTGCAAGTCCAGGGAGTAAGGTAGACCCCTGGGTAGCTTGCTGGGGTACGAGATTCTAGGTGGAGGGCCAGGGGGCACCCTGGGGACTCTACTGCAAGTCCAGGGAGAGAGGTCGACCCCTGGGTAGCTTGCTGGGGTCAGAGGCCCTTAGGTTTAGGGCCAGGGGGCACCCTGGGGCATCTACTGCAAGTCCAGGGAGAGAGGTGGACCCCTGGGTAGCTTGCTGGGGTCTGAAGCCCATAGGTGGACGGCCAGGGGGCACCCTGGGGCCTCTAATGCAATTCTAGGGAGAGAGGTGGACCCATGGGTAGCTAGCTGGGGTAAGAGGCCCCTAAGTGGAGGGCCAGGGGGCACCCTGGGGCCTCTACTGCAAGTCCAGGGAGAGATGTGGACCCCTGGGTAGTTTGCTGGGGTCAGAGGCCCCTACGCGGAGGGACAGGGGGCTTCCTGGAGCCTCTACTGCAAGTCCAGGGAGAAAGGTGTACCCCTGGGTAGCTTGCTAGGGTCAGAGGCCCCTAGGTGGAGGTCAAGGGGGCACCCTGGGGCCTTTACTGCAATCCCAGGGAGAGTTGTGGACCCTTGTGTAGCTTGCTGGGGTCAGAGGCCCCTTGGTGGAGGGTCAGGGGGCACCCTGGGGCCTATTCTGCAAGTCCAGGGAGAGAGGTGGACCTCTGGGTAGCTTGCTGGGGTCAGAGGCCCCTACGTGGAGGGCCAGGGGGCACCCTGGGGCCTATCCTGCAAGTCCAGGGAGAGAGGTGGACCCCTGGGTAGCTTGCTGGGGTACATGGCCACTAGGTGGAGAGCCAGGGGGCACCCTGGGGCCTCTACTGCAAGTCCAGGGAGAGAGGTGGACCCCTGGGTAGTTTGCTGGGGTCAGAGGCCCCTAGGCGGAGGGACAGGGGGCTTCCTGGGGCATCTACTGCAAGTCCAGGGAGAGAGGTGGACCCCTGGGTAGCTAGCTGGGGTAAGAGGCTCCTAAGTGGAGGGCAAGGGGGCACCCTTGGGCCACTACTGCAAGTCCAGGGAGAGAGGTGGACCCCTGGGTAGTTTGCTGGGGTCAGAGGCCCCTAGGCGGAGGGACAGGGGGCTTCCTGGGGCCTCTACTGCAAGTCCAGGGAGAAAGGTGGACCCCTGGGTAGCTTGCTTGGGTCAGAGGCCCCTAGGTGGAGGTCAAGGGGGCACCCTGGGGCCTCTACTGCAAGTCCAGGGAGAGTTGTGGACCCTTGTGTAGCTTGCTGGGGTCAGAGGCCCCTTGCTGGAGGGTCAGGGGGCACCCTGGGGCCTATTCTGCAAGTCCAGGGAGAGAGGTGGACCTCTGGGTAGCTTGCTGGGGTCAGAGGCCCCTAGGTGGAAGGCCAGGGGGCACCCTGGGGCCTATCTTGCAAGTCCAGGGAGTAAGGTAGACCCCTGGGTAGCTTGCTGGGGTACGAGATTCTAGGTGGAGGGCCAGGGGGCACCCTGGGGCCTCTACTGCAATACCAGGGAGAGAGGTGGACCCCTGGGTAGCTTGCTGGGGTCAGAGGCCCCTAGGTGGAGGGCCAGGGGGCACCCTGGGGCATCTACTGCAAGTCCAGGGAGAGAGGTGGACCCCTGGGTAGCTTGCTGGGGTCTGAAGCCCATAGGTGGAGGGCCAGGGGGCACCCTGGGGCCTCTACTGCAAGTCTAGGGAGAGAGGTGGACCCATGGGTAGCTAGCTGGGGTAAGAGGCCCCTAAGTGGAGGGCCAGGGGGCACCCTGGGGCCTCTACTGCAAGTCCAGGGAGAGATGTGGACCCCTGGGTAGTTTGCTGGGGTCAGAGGCCCCTAGGCGCAGGGACAGGGGGCTTCCTGGAGCCTCTACTGCAAGTCCAGGGAGAAAGGTTTACCCCTGGGTAGCTTGCTAGGGTCAGAGGCCCCTAGGTGGAGGTCAAGGGGGCACCCTGGGGCCTTTACTGCAATCCCAGGGAGAGTTGTGGACCCTTGTGTAGCTTGCTGGGGTCAGAGGCCCCTTGGTGGAGGGTCAGGGGGCACCCTGGGGCCTATTCTGCAAGTCCAGGGAGAGAGGTGGACCTCTGGGTAGCTTGCTGGGGTCAGAGGCCCCTAGGTGGAGGGCCAGGGGGCACCCTGGGGCATATCCTGCAAGTCCAGGGAGAGAGGTGGACCCCTGGGTAGCTTGCCGGGGTACGAGGCCCATAGGTGGAGGGCCAGGGGGCACCCTGGGGCCTCTACTGCAAGTCCAGGGAGAGAGGTGGACCCCTGGGTAGCTTGCTGGGGTCAGAGGCCCCTAGGTGGAGGGCCAGGGGGCACCCTGGGGCCTCTACTGCAAGACCAGGGAAATAGGTGGACCCCTGGGTAGCTTGCTGGGGTCAGAGGCCTCTAGGTGGAGGGCCAGGGGGCACCCTGGGGCCTCTACTGCAAGTCTAGGGAGAGAGGTGGACCCATGGGTAGCTAGCTGGGGTAATAGGCCCCTAAGTGGAGGGCCAGGGGGCACCCTGGGGCCTCTACTGCAAGTCCAGGGAGAGAGGTGGACCCCTGGGTAGCTTGCTGGGGTCTGAAGCCCATAGGTGGAGGTCCAGGGGGTACCCTGGGGCCTATACTTCAATTCCAGGGAGAGAGGTGGACCCTTGGGTAGCTTCCTAAGGTTAGAGGCCCCTAGGTGGAGGGCCAGAGGGCACCCTGGGGACTATCGTGCAAGTCCAGGGAGAGAGGTGGACCCCTGGGTAGCTTGCTGGGGTACAAAGCCTCTAGGTGGAGGGCCAGGGGGCACCCTGGGGCCTATCTTGCAAGTCCAGGGAGTAAGGTAGACCCCTGGGTAGCTTGCTGGGGTACGAGATTCTAGGTGGAGGGCCAGGGGGCACCCTGGGGCCTCTACTGCAAGTCCAGGGTGAGAGGTCGACCCCTGGGTAGCTTGCTGGGGTCAGAGGCCCCTAGGTTTAGGGCCAGGGGGCACCCTGGGGCATCTACTGCAAGTCCAGGGAGAGAGGTGGACCCCTGGGTAGCTTGCTGGGGTCTGAAGCCCATAGGTGGAGGGCCAGGGGGCACCCTGGGGCCTCTACTGCAAGTCTAGGGAGAGAGGTGGACCCATGGGTAGCTAGCTGGGGTAAGAGGCCCCTAAGTGGAGGGCCAGGGGGCACCCTGGGGCCTCTACTGCAAGTCCAGGGAGAGATGTGGACCCCTGGGAAGTTTGCTGGGGTCAGAGGCCCCTAGGCGGAGGGACAGGGGGCTTCCTGGAGCCTCTACTGCAAGTCCAGAAAAAAGGTGTACCCCTGGGTAGCTTGCTAGGGTCAGAGGCCCCTAGGTGGAGGTCAAGGGGGCACCCTGGGGCCTTTACTACAATCCCAGGGAGAGTTGTGGACCCTTGTGTAGCTTGCTGGGGTCAGAGGCCCCTTGGTGGAGGGTCAGGGGGCACCCTGGGGCCTATTCTGCAAGGCCAGGGAGAGAGGTGGACCTCTGGGTAGCTTGCTGGGTTCAGAGGCCCCTAGGTGGAGGGCCAGGGGGCACCCTGGGGCCTATCCTGCAAGTCCAGGGAGAGAGGTGGACCCCTGGGTAGCTTGCTGGGGTACGAGGCCCATAGGTGGAGGGCCAGGGGGCACCCTGGGGCCTCTACTGCAAGTCCAGGGAGAGAGGTGGACCCCTGGGTAGCTTGCTGGGGTCAGAGGCCCCTAGGTGGAGGGCCAGGGGGCACCCTGGGGCCTCTACTGCAAGACCAGGGAAAAAGATGGACCCCTGGGTAGCTTGCTGGGGTCAGAGGCCTCTAGGTGGAGGGCCAGGGGGCACCCTGGGGCCTCTACTGCAAGTCTAGGGAGAGAGTTGGACCCTTGGGTAGCTAGCTGGGGTAAGAGGCCCCTTGGTGGAGGGCCAGGGGGCACCCTGGGGCCTCTACTGCAAGTCCAGGGAGAGAGGTGGACCCCTGGGTAACTTGCTGGGGTCTGAAGCCCATAGGTGGAGGGCCAGGGGGTACCCTGGGGCCTATACTTCAAGTCCAGGGAGAGAGGTGGACCCTTGGGTAGCTTCCTAAGGTTAGAGGCCCCTAGGTGGAGGGCCAGAGGGCACCCTGGGGACTATCGTGCAAGTCCAGGGAGAGAGATGGACCCCTGGGTAGCTTGCTGGGGTACAAGCCCTCTAGGTGGAGGGCCAGGGGGCACCCTGGGGCATATCTTGGTAGTCCAGGGAGTAAGGTGGACCCCTGAGTAGCTTGCTGGGGTACGAGGCCCCTAGGTGGAGGGCCAGAGGGCAACCTGGGGCCTCTACTGCAAGTCCAGGGAGAGAGGTGGACCCCTGGGTAGCTTGCTGGGGTCTGAAGCCCATAGGTGGAGGGCCAGGGGGCACCCTGGGGCCTCTACTGCAAGTCTAGGGAGAGAGGTGGACCCATGGGTAGCTAGCTGGGGTAAGAGGCCCCTAAGTGGAGGGCCAGGGGGCACCCTGGGGCCTCTACTGCAAGTCCAGGGAGAGAGGTGGACCCCTGGGTAGTTTGCTGGGGTCAGAGGCCCCTAGGCGGAGGGACAGGGGGCTTCCTGGGGCCTCTACTGCAAGTCCAGGGAGAAAGGTGGACCCCTGGGTAGCTTGCTTGGGTCAGAGGCCCCTAGGTGGAGGTCAAGGGGGCACCCTGGGGCCTCTACTGCAAGTCCAGGGAGAGTTGTGGACCCTTGTGTAGCTTGCTGGGGTCAGAGGCCCCTTGCTGGAGGGTCAGGGGGCACCCTGGGGCCAATTCTGCAAGTCCAGGGAGAGAGGTGGACCTCTCGGTAGCTTGCTGGGGTCAGAGGCCACTAGGTGGAGGGCCAGGGGGCACCCTGGGGCCTATCCTGCAAGTCCAGGGAGAGAGGTGGACCCCTGGGTAGCTTGCCGGGGTACGAGGCCCATAGGTGGAGGGCCAGGGGGCACCCTGGGGCCTCTACTGCAAGTCCAGGGAGAGAGGTGGACCCCTGGGTAGCTTGCTGGGGTCAGAGGACCCTAGGTGGAGGGCCAGGGGGCACCCTGGGGCCTCTACTGCAAACCAGGGAAATAGGTGGACCCCTGGGTAGCTTGCTGGGGTCAGAGGCCCCTAGGTGGAGGGCCAGGGGGCACCCTGGGGCCTCCACTGCAAGTCCAGGGAAAGAGGTGGACCCCTGGGTAGCTTGCTGGTGTCAGAGGCCTCTAGGTGGAGGGCCAGGGGGCACCCTGGGGCCTCTACTGCAAGTCTAGGGAGAGAGGTGGACCCATGGGTAGCTAGCTGGGGTAAGAGGCCCCTAAGTGGAGGGCCAGGGGGCACCCTGGGGCCTCTACTGCAAGTCCAGGGAGAGAGGTGGACCCCTGGGTAGCTTGCTGGGGTCTGAAGCCCATAGGTGGAGGTCCAGGGGCTACCCTGGGGCCTATACTTCAAGTCCAGGGAGAGAGGTGGACCCTTGGGTAGCTTCCTAAGGTTAGAGGCCCCTAGGTGGAGGGCCAGAGGGCACCCTGGGGACTATCGTGCATGTCCAGGGAGAGAGGTGGACCCCTTGGTAGCTTGCTGGGGTACAAGGCCTCTAGGTGGAGGGCCAGGGGGCACCCTGGGGCCTATCTTGGTAGTCCAGGGAGTAAGGTGGACCCCTGAGTAGCTTGCTGGGGTACGAGGCCCCTAGGTGGAGGGCCAGGGGGCACCCTGGGGCCTCTACTGCAAGTCCAGGGAGAGAGGTGGACCCCTGGGTAGCTTGCTGGGGTCTGAAGCCCATAGGTGGAGGGCCAGGGGGCACCCTGGGGCCTCCACTGCAAGTCTAGGGAGAGAGGTGGACCCATGGGTAGCTAGCTGGGGTAAGAGGCCCCTAAGTGGAGGGCCAGGGGGCACCCTGGGGCCTCTACTGCAAGTCCAGGGAGAGAGGTGGACCCCTGGGTAGTTTGCTGGGGTCAGAGGCCCCTAGGCGGAGGGACAGGGGGCTTCCTGGGGCCTCTACTGCAAGTCCAGGGAGAAAGGTGGACCCCTGGGTAGCTTGCTAGGGTCAGAGGCCCCTAGGTGGAGGTCAAGGGGGCACCCTGGGGCCTTTACTGCAATCCCAGGGAGAGTTGTGGACCGTTGTGTAGCTTGCTGGGGTCAGAGGCCCCTTGGTGGAGGGTCAGGGGGCACCCTGGGGCCTATTCTGCAAGTCCAGGGAGAGAGGTGGACCTCTGGGTAGCTTGCTGGGGTCAGAGGCCCCTAGGTGGAGGGCCAGGGGGCACCCTGGGGCCTATCCTGCAAGTCCAGGGAGAGAGGTGGACCCCTGGGTAGCTTGCTGGGGTACGAGGCCCCTAGGTGGAGGGCCAGGGGGCACCCTGGGGCCTCTACTGCAAGTCCAGGGAGAGAGGTGGACCCCTGGGTAGCTTGCTGGGGTCAGAGGCCCCTAGGTGGAGGGCCAGGGGGCACCCTGGGGCCTCCACTGCAAGTCCAGGGAAAGAGGTGGACCCCTGGGTAGCTTGCTGGGGTCAGAGGCCTCTAGGTGGAGGGCCAGGGGGCACCCTGGGGCCTCTACTGCAAGTCCAGGGAGAGAGGTGGACCCCTGGGTAGCTTGCTGGGGTCTGAAGCCCATAGGTGGAGGGCCAGGGGGTACCCTGGGGCCTATACTTCAAGTCCAGGGAGAGAGGTGGACCCTTGGGTAGCTTCCTAAGGTTAGAGACCTCTAGGTGGAGGGCCAGAGGGCACCCTGGGGACTATCGTGCAAGTCCAGGGAAAGAGGTGGACCCCTGGGTAGCTTGCTGGGGTACAAGGCCTCTAGGTGGAGGGCCAGGGGGCACCCTGGGGCCTATCTTGCAAGTCCAGGGAGTAAGGTAGACCCCTGGGTAGCTTGCTGGGGTACGAGATTCTAGGTGGAGAGCCAGGGGGCACCCTGGGGCCTCTACTGCAAGTCCAGGGAGAGAGGTCGACCCCTGGGTAGCTTGCTGGGGTCAGAGGCCCCTAGGTTTAGGGCCAGGGGGCACCCTGGGGCATCTACTGCAAGTCCAGGGAGAGAGGTGGACCCCTGGGTAGCTTGCTGGGGTCTGAAGCCCATAGGTGGAGGGCCAGGGGGCACCCTGGGGCCTCTACTGCAAGTCTAGGGAAAGAGGTGGACCCATGGGTAGCTAGCTGGGGTAAGAGGCCCCTAAGTGGAGGGCCAGGGGGCACCCTGGGGCCTCTACTGCAAGTCCAGGGAGAGATGTGGACCCCTGGGAAGTTTGCTGGGGTCAGAGGCCCCTAGGCGGAGGGACAGGGGGCTTCCTGGAGCCTCTACTGCAAGTCCAGAAAGAAAGGTGTACCCCTGGGTAGCTTGCTAGGGTCAGAGGCCCCTAGGTGGAGGTCAAGGGGGCACCCTGGGGCCTTTACTACAATCCCAGGGAGAGTTGTGGACCCTTGTGTAGCTTGCTGGGGTCAGAGGCCCCTTGGTGGAGGGTCAGGGGGCACCCTGGGGCCTATTCTGCAAGGCCAGGGAGAGAGGTGGACCTCTGGGTAGCTTGCTGGGTTCAGAGGCCCGTAGGTGGAGGGCCAGGGGGCACCCTGGGGCCTATCCTGCAAGTCCAGGGAGAGAGGTGGACCCCTGGGTAGCTTGCTGGGGTACGAGGCCCATAGGTGGAGGGCCAGGGGGCACCCTGGGGCCTATCCTGCAAGTCCAGGGAGAGAGGTGGACCCCTGGGTAGCTTGCTGGGGTACAAGGCCACTAGGTGGAGAGCCAGGGGGCACCCTGGGGCCTCTACTGCAAGACCAGGGAGAGAGGTGGACCCTTGGTAGCTTGCTGGGGTCAGAGACCCCTGGGTGGAGGGCCAGGGGGCACCCTGGGGCCTCTACTGCAAGTCTAGGGAGAGAGGTGGACCCATGGGTAGCTAGCTGGGGTAAGAGGCCCCTAAGTCGATGGCCAGGGGGCACCATGGGGCCTCTACTGCAAGTCCAGGGAGAGAGGTGGACCCCTGGGTAGCTTGCTGGGGTCTGAAGCCCATAGGTGGAGGGCCAGGGGGCACCCTGGGGCCTCTACTGCAAGTCTAGGGAAAGAGGTGGACCCATGGGTAGCTAGCTGGGGTAAGAGGCCCCTAAGTGGAGGGCCAGGGGGCACCCTGGGGCCTCTACTGCAAGTCCAGGGAGAGATGTGGACCCCTGGGTAGTTTGCTGGGGTCAGAGGCCCCTAGGCGGAGGGACAGGGGGCTTCCTGGAGCCTCTACTGCAAGTCCAGGGAGAAAGGTGTACCCCTGGGTAGCTTGCTAGGGTCAGAGGCCCCTAGGTGGAGGTCAAGGGGGCACCCTGGGGCCTTTACTGCAATCCCAGGGAGAGTTGTGGACCCTTGTGTAGCTTGCTGGGGTCAGAGGCCCCTTGGTGGAGGGTCAGGGGGCACCCTGGGGCCTATTCTGCAAGTCCAGGGAGAGAGGTGGACCTCTGGGTAGCTTGCTGGGGTCAGAGGCCCCTAGGTGGAGGGCCAGGGGGCACCCTGGGGCCTATCCTGCAAGTCCAGGGAGAGAGGTGGACCCCTGGGTAGCTTGCTGGGGTACAAGGCCACTAGGTGGAGAGCCAGGGGGCACCCTGGGGCCTCTACTGCAAGACCAGGGAGAGAGGTGGACCCTTGGTAGCTTGCTGGGGTCAGAGACCCCTGGGTGGAGGGCCAGGGGGCACCCTGGGGCCTCTACTGCAAGTCTAGGGAGAGAGGTGGACCCATGGGTAGCTAGCTGGGGTAAGAGGCCCCTAAGTCGATGGCCAGGGGGCACCATGGGGCCTCTACTGCAAGTCCAGGGAGAGAGGTGGACCCCTGGGTAGTTTGCTGGGGTCAGAGGCCCCTAGGCGGAGGGACAGGGGGCTTCCTGGGGCCTCTACTGCAAGTCCAGGGAGAGAGGTGGACCCCTGGGTAGCTAGCTGGGGTAAGAGGCTCCTAAGTGGAGGGCAAGGGGGCACCCTGGGGCCTCTACTGCAAGTCCAGGGAGAGAGGTGGACCCCTGGGTAGTTTGCTGGGGTCAGAGGCCCCTAGGCGGAGGGACAGGGGGCTTCCTGGGGCCTCTACTGCAAGTCCAGGGAGAAAGGTGGACCCCTGGGTAGCTTGCTTGGGTCAGAGGCCCCTAGGTGGAGGTCAAGGGGGCACCCTGGGGCCTCTACTGCAAGTCCAGGGAGAGTTGTGGACCCTTGTGTAGCTTGCTGGGGTCAGAGGCCCCTTGCTGGAGGGTCAGGGGGCACCCTGGGGCCTATTCTGCAAGTCCAGGGAGAGAGGTGGACCTCTGGGTAGCTTGCTGGGGTCAGAGGCCCCTAGGTGGAAGGCCAGGGGGCACCCTGGGTCCTGTCTTGCAAGTCCAGGGAGTAAGGTAGACCCCTGGGTAGCTTGCTGGGGTACGAGATTCTAGGTGGAGGGCCAGGGGGCACCCTGGGGCCTCTACTGCAATACCAGGGAGAGAGGTGGACCCCTGGGTAGCTTGCTGGGGTCAGAGGCCCCTAGGTGGAGGGCCAGGGGGCACCCTGGGGCATCTACTGCAAGTCCAGGGAGAGAGGTGGACCCCTGGGTAGCTTGCTGGGGTCTGAAGCCCATAGGTGGAGGGCCAGGGGGCACCCTGGGGCCTCTACTGCAAGTCTAGGGAGAGAGGTGGACCCATGGGTAGCTAGCTGGGGTAAGAGGCCCCTAAGTGAAGGGCCAGGGGGCACCCTGGGGCCTCTACTGCAAGTCCAGGGAGAGATGTGGACCCCTGGGTAGTTTGCTGGGGTCAGAGGCCCCTAGGCGCAGGGACAGGGGGCTTCCTGGAGCCTCTACTGCAAGTCCAGGGAGAAAGGTGTACCCCTGGGTAGCTTGCTAGGGTCAGAGGCCCCTAGGTGGAGGTCAAGGGGGCACCCTGGGGCCTTTACTGCAATCCCAGGGAGAGTTGTGGACCGTTGTGTAGCTTGCTGGGGTCAGAGGCCCCTTGGTGGAGGGTCAGGGGGCACCCTGGGGCCTATTCTGCAAGTCCAGGGAGAGAGGTGGACCTCTGGGTAGCTTGCTGGGGTCAGAGGCCCCAAGGTGGAGGGCCAGGGGGCACCCTGGGGCCTATCCTGCAAGTCCAGGGAGAGAGGTGGACCCCTGGGTAGCTTGCCGGGGTACGAGGCCCATAGGTGGAGGGCCAGGGGGCACCCTGGGGCCTCTACTGCAAGTCCAGGGAGAGAGGTGGACCCCTGGGTAGCTTGCTGGGGTCAGAGGCCCCTAGGTGGAGGGCCAGGGGGCACCCTGGGGCCTCTACTGCAAGACCAGGGAAATAGGTGGACCCCTGGGTAGCTTGCTGGGGTCAGAGGCCTCTAGGTGGAGGGCCAGGGGGCACCCTGGGGCCTCTACTGCAAGTCTAGGGAGAGAGGTGGACCCATGGGTAGCTAGCTGGGGTAAGAGGCCCCTAAGTGGAGGGCCAGGGGGCACCCTGGGGCCTCTACTGCAAGTCCAGGGAGAGAGGTGGACCCCTGGGTAGCTTGCTGGGGTCTGTAGCCCATAGGTGGAGGTCCAGGGAATACCCTGGGGCCCATACTTCAAGTCCAGGGAGAGAGGTGGACCCTTGGGTAGCTTCCTAAGGTTAGAGGCCCCTAGGTGGAGGGCCAGAGGGCACCCTGGGGACTATCGTGCATGTCCAGGGAGAGAGGTGGACCCCTGGGTAGCTTGCTGGGGTACAAGGCCTCTAGGTGGAGGGCCAGGGGGCACCCTGGGGCCTATCTTGGTAGTCCAGGGAGTAAGGTGGACCCCTGAGTAGCTTGCTGGGGTACGAGGCCCCTAGGTGGAGGGCCAGGGGGCACCCTGGGGCCTATCCTAAAAGTCCAGGGAGAGAGGTGGACCCCTGGGTAGGTTGCTGGGGTACAAGGCCAATAGGTGGAGGGCCAGGGGGCACCCTGGGGCCTCTACTGCAAGGCCAGGGAGAGAGGTGGACCCCTTGGTAGCTTGCTTGGGTGAGAGACCCCTAGGTGGAGGGCCAGGGGGCACCTTGGGGCCTCTACTGCAAGTCTAGGTAGAGAGGTGGACCCATTGGTAGCTAGCTGGGGTAAGAGGCCCTTAAGTGGAGGGCAAGGGGGCACCCTGGCGCCTCTACTGCAAGTCCAGGAAGAGAGGTGGACCCCTGGGTAGTTTGCTGGGGTCAGAGGCCCCAAGGCGGAGGGACAGGGGGCTTCCTGGGGCCTCTACTGCAAGTCCAGGGAGAGAGGTGGACCCCTGGGTAGCTTGCTGGGGTCAGAGGCCTCTAGGTGGAGGGCCAAGGGGCACCCTGGGGCCTATACTGCAAGTCCAGGGAGAGAGGTGGACCCCTGGGTAGCTTGCTGGGGTCTGTAGCCCATAGGTGGAGGTCCAGGGGGTACCCTGGGGCCTATCCTGCAAGTCCAGGGAGAGAGGTGGACCCCTGGGTAGCTTGCTGGGGTACGAGGCCCCTAGGAGGAGGGCCAGGGGGCACCCTGGGGCCTCTACTGCAAGTCCAGGGAGAGAGGTGGACCCCTGGGTAGCTTCATAAGGTCAGAGCAAGTCTTGCTGGGGTCTGAAGCCCAAAGGTGGAGGGCCAGGGGGCACCCTGGGGCCTCTACTGCAAGTCTAGGGAGAGAGATGGACCCATAGGTAGCTAGCTGCGGTAAGAGGCCCCTAAGTGGAGGGCCAGGGGGCACCCTGGGGCCTCTACTGCAAGTCCAGGGAGAGAGTTGGACCCCTGGGTAGTTTGCTGGGGTCAGAGGCCCCTAGGCGGAGGGACAGGGGGCTTCCTGGGGCCTCTACTGCAAGTCCAGGGAGAAAGGTGTACCCCTGGGTAGCTTGCTAGGGTCAGAGGCCCCTAGATGGAGGTCAAGGGGGCACCCTGGGGCCTTTACTGCAATCCCAGGGAGAGTTGTGGACCCTTGTGTAGCTTGCTGGGGTCAGAGGCCCCTTGGTGGAGGGTCAGGGGGCACCTTGGGGCCTATTCTGCAAGTCCAGGGAGAGAGGTGGACCTCTGGGTAGCTTGCTGGGGTCAGAGGCCCCTAGGTGGAGGGCCAGGGGGCACCCTGGGGCCTATCCTGCAAGTCCAGGGAGAGAGGTGGACCCCTGGGTAGCTTGCTGGGGTACGAGGCCCCTAGGTGGAGGGCCATGGGGCACCCTGGGGCCTCTACTGCAAGTCCAGGGAGAGAGGTGGACCCCTGGGTAGCTTGCTGGGGTCAGAGGCCCCTAGGTGGAGGGCCAGGGGGCACCCTGGGGCCTCTACTGCAAGTCCAGGGAAAGAGGTGGACCCCTGGGTAGCTTGCTGGGGTCAGAGGCCTTTAGGTGGAGGGCCAGGGGGCACCCTGGGGCCTCTACTGCAAATCCAGGGAGAGAGGTGGACCCATGGGTAGCTAGCTGGGGTAAGAGGCCCCTAAGTGGAGGGCCAGGGGGCACCCTGTGGCCTTTATTGCAAGTCCAGGAAGAAAGGTGGACCCCTGGGTAGCTTGCTAGGGTCAGAGGCCCCTAGGTGGAGGTCAAGGGGGCACCCTGGGGCCTTTACTGCAATCCCAGGGAGAGTTGTGGGCCCTTGTGTAGTTTGCTGGGGTCAGAGGCCCCTTGGTGGAGGGTCAGGGGGCACCCAGGGGCCTATTCTGCAAGTCCAGGGAGAGAGGTGGACCTCTGGGTAGCTTGCTGGGGTCAGAGGCCCCTAGGTGGAGGGCCAGGGGGCACCCTGGGGCCTATCCTAAAAGTCCAGGGAGAGAGGTGGACCCCTGGGTAGCTTGCTGGGGAACAAGGCCCCTAGGTGGAGGGCCAGGGGGCACCCTGGGGCCTATCCTAAAAGTCCAGGGAAAGAGGTGGACCTCTGGGTAGCTTGCTGGGTTCAGAGGCCCCTAGGTGGAGGGCCAGGGGGCACCCTGGGGCCTATCCTAAAAGTCCAGGGAAAGAGGTGGACCCCTAGGTAGCTTGCTGGGGTCAGAGGCCTCTAGGTGGAGGGCCAGGGGGCACCCTGGGGCCTCTACTGCAAGTCCAGGGAGAGAGGTGGACCCCTGGGTAGCTTGCTGGGCTCTGAAGCCCATAGGTGGAGGGCCAGGGGGTACCCCGGGGCCTATACTTCAAGTCCAGGGAGAGAGGTGGACCCTTGGGTAGCTTCCTAAGGTTAGAGGCCCCTAGGTGGAGGGCCAGAGGGCACCCTGGGGACTATCGTGCAAGTCCAGGGAGAAAGGTGGACCCCTGGGTAGCTTGCTGGTGTACAAGGCCTCTAGGTGGAAGGCCAGGGGGCACCCTGGGGCCTCTACTGCAAGGCCAGGGAGAGAGGTGGACCCCTTGGTAGCTTGCTTGGGTCAGAGACCCCTAGGTGGAGGGCCAGGGGGCACCTTGGGGCCTCTACTTCAAGTCCAGGGAGAGAGGTGGACCCTTGGGTAGCTTCCTAAGGTTAGAGGCCCCTAGGTGGAGGGCCAGAGGGCACCCAGGGGACTATCGTGCAAGTCCAGGGAGAGAGGTGGACCCCTGGGTAGCTTGCTGGGGTACAAGGCCTCTAGGTGGAGGGCCAGGGGGCACCCTGGGGCCTCTACTGCAAGGCCAGGGAGAGAGGTGGACCCCTTGGTAGCTTGCTTGGGTCAGAGACCCCTAGGTGGAGGGCCAGGGGGCACCTTGGGGCCTCTACTGCAAGTCTAGAGAGAGGTGGACCCATGGGTAGCTAGCTGGGGTAAGAGGCCCCTAAGTGGAGGGCAAGTGGGCACCCTGGGGCCTCTACTGCAAGTCCAGGGAGAGAGGTGGACCCCTGGGTAGTTTGCTGGGGTCAGAGGCCTCTAGGCGGAGGGACAGGGGGCTTCCTGGGGCCTCTACTGCAAGTCTAGGGAGAGAGGTGGACCCCTGGGTAGCTTGCTGGGGTCAGAGGCCTCTAGGTGGAGGGCCAAGGGGCACCCTGGGGCATATACTGCAAGTCCAGGGAGAGAGGTGGACCCCTGGGTAGCTTGCCGGGGTCTGTAGCCCATAGGTGGAGGGCCAGGGGGTACCCTGGGGCCTATACTGCAAGTCCAGGGAGAGAGGTGGACCCCTGGGTAGCTTCCTAAGGTCAGAGGCCCCTAGGTGGAGGGCCAGGGGGCACCCTGGGGCCTATCCTGCAAGTCCAGGGAGAGAGGTGGACCCATGGGTAGCTTGCTGGGGCACGAGGCCCCTAGGTGGATGGCCAGGGGGCACCCTGGGGCCTCTACTGCAAGTCCAGTGAGAGAGATGGACCCCTGGGTAGCTTCCTAAGGTCAGAGGCCCCTAGGTGGAGGGCCAGGAAGCTTCCTGGGGCCTATCCTGCAAGTCCAGGGAGAGAGGTGGACCCCTGGGTAGCTTGCTGGGGTACGAGTCCCCTAGGTGGAGGGCCAGGGGGCACCCTGGGGCCTCTACTGCAAGTCCAGGGAGAGAGGTGGACCCCTGGGTAGCTTCTTGGGGTCAGAGTCCCCTAGGTGGAGGGTCAGGAGGTACCCTGGGGCCTCTACTGCAAGTCTAGGGAAAGAGGTGGACCCCTGGGTAGCTTGCTGGGGTCTGAAGCCCATAGGCGGAGGGCCAGGGGGTACCCTGGGGCCTATACTTCAAGTCCAGGGAGATAGGTGAACCCTTGGGTAGCTTCCTAAGGTTAGAGGCCCCTAGGTGGAGGGCCAGAGGGCACCCTGGGGACTATCGTGCAAGTCCAGGGAGAGAGGTGGACCCCTGGGTAGCTTGCTGGGGTACAAGGCCTCTAGGTGGAGGGCCAGGGGGCACCCTGGGGCCTCTACTGCAAGGCCAGGGAGAGAGGTGGACCCCTTGGTAGCTTGCTGGGGTCAGGGACCCCTAGGTGGAGGGCCAGGGGGCACCCTGGGGCCTCTACTGCAAGTCTAGGGAGAAAGGTGGACCCCTGGGTAGCTTGCTAGGGTCAGAGGCCCCTAGGTGGAGGTCAAGGGGGCACCCTGGGGCCCTTACTGCAATCCCAGGGAGAGTTGTGGACCCTTGTGTAGCTTGCAGGGGTCAGAGGCCCCTAGGTGGAGGGCCAGGGGGCACCCTGGGGCCTCTACTGCAAGACCAGGGAGAGAGGTGGACCCTTGGTAGCTTGCTGGGGTCAGAGGCCCCTAGAGGGAGGGCCAGGGGGCACCCTGGGGCCTCTACTGCAAGTCTAGGGAGAGAGGTGGACCCATGGGTAGCTAGCTGGGGTAAGAGGCCCCTAAGTCGATGGCCAGGGGGCACCCTGGGGCCTCTACTGCAAGTCCAGGGAGAGAGGTGGACCCCTGGGTAGTTTGCTGGGGTCAGAGGCCCCTAGGTGGAGGGACAGGGGGCTTCCTGGGGCCTCTACTGCAAGTCCAGGGAGAGAGGTGGACCCCTGGGTAGCTAGCTGGGGTAAGAGGCTCCTAAGTGGAGGGCAAGGGGGCACCCTGGGGCCTCTACTGCAAGTCCAGGGAGAGAGGTGGACCCCTGGGTAGTTTGCTGGGGTCAGAGGCCCCTAGGCGGAGGGACAGGGGGCTTCCTGGGGCCTCTACTGCAAGTCCAGGGAGAAAGGTGGACCCCTGGGTAGCTTGCTTGGGTCAGAGGCCCCTAGGTGGAGGTCAAGGGGGCACCCTGGGGCCTCTACTGCAAGTCCAGGGAGAGTTGTGGACTTTTGTGTAGCTTGCTGGGGTCAGAGGCCCCTTGCTGGAGGGTCAGGGGGCACCCTGGGGCCTATTCTGCAAGTCCAGGGAGAGAGGTGGACCTCTGGGTAGCTTGCTGGGGTCAGAGGCCCCTAGGTGGAAGGCCAGGGGGCACCCTGGGGCCTATCTTGCAAGTCCAGGGAGTAAGGTAGACCCCTGGGTAGCTTGCTGGGGTACGAGATTCTAGGTGGAGGGCCAGGGGGCACCCTGGGGCCTCTACTGCAATACCAGGGAGAGAGGTGGACCCCTGGGTAGCTTGCTGGGGTCAGAGGCCCCTAGGTGGAGGGCCAGGGGGCACCCTGGGGCATCTACTGCAAGTCCAGGGAGAGAGGTGGACCCCTGGGTAGCTTGCTGGGATCTGAAGCCCATAGGTGGAGGGCCAGGGGGCACCCTGGGGCCTCTACTGAAAGTCTAGGGAGAGAGGTGGACCCATGGGTAGCTAGCTGGGGTAAGAGGCCCCTAAGTGGAGGGCCAGGGGGCACCCTGGGGCCTTTACTGCAAGTCCAGGGAGAGATGTGGACCCCTGGGTAGTTTGCTGGGGTCAGAGGCCCCTAGGCGGAGGGACAGGGGGCTTCCTGGAGCCTCTACTGTAAGTCCAGGGAGAAAGGTGTACCCCTGGGTAGCTTGCTAGGGTCAGAGGCCCCTAGGTGGAGGTCAAGGGGGCACCCTGGGGCCTTTACTGCGATCCCAGGGAGAGTTGTGGACCCTTGTGTAGCTTGCTGGGGTCAGAGGCCCCTTGGTGGAGGGTCAGGGGGCACCCTGGGGCCTATTCTGCAAGTCCAGGGAGAGAGGTGGACCTCTGGGTAGCTTGCTGGGGTCAGAGGCCCCTAGGTGGAGGGCCAGGGGGCACCCTGGGGCCTATCCTGCAAGTCCAGGGAGAGAGGTGGACCCCTGGGTATCTTGCCGGGGTACAAGGCCCATAGGTGGAGGGCCAGGGGGCACCCTGGGGCCTCTACTGCAAGTCCAGGGAGAGAGGTGGACCCCTGGGTAGCTTGCTGGGGTCAGAGGACCCTAGGTGGAGGGCCAGGGGGCACCCTGGGGCCTCTACTGCAAACCAGGGAAATAGGTGGACCCCTGGGTAGCTTGCTGGGGTCAGAGGCCTCTAGGTGGAGGGCCAGGGGGCACCCTGGGGCCTCTACTGCAAGTCTAGGGAGAGAGGTGGACCCATGGGTAGCTAGCTGGGGTAAGAGGCCCCTAAGTGGAGGGCCAGGGGGCACCCTGGGGCCTCTACTGCAAGTCCAGGGAGAGAGGTGGACCCCTGGGTAGCTTGCTGGGGTCTGAAGCCCATAGGTGGAGGTCCAGGGGGTACCCTGGGGCCTATACTTCAAGTCCAGGGAGAGAGGTGGACATTTGGGTAGCTTCCTAAGGTTAGAGGCCCCTAGGTGGAGGGCCAGAGGGCACCCTGGGGACTATCGTGCATGTCCAGGGAGAGAGGTGGACCCCTGGGTAGCTTGCTGGGGTACAAGGCCTCTAGGTGGAGGGCCAGGGGGCACCCTGGGGCCTATCTTGGTAGTCCAGGGAGTAAGGTGGACCCCTGAGTAGCTTGCTGGGGTACGAGGCCCCTAGATGGAGGGCCAGGGGGCACCCTGGGATCTCTACTGCAAGTCCAGGGAGAGAGGTGGACCCATGGGTAGCTAGCTGGGGTAAGAGGCCCCTAAGTGGAGGGCCAGGGGACACCCTGGGGCCTCTACTGCAAGTCCAGGGAGAGAGGTGGACCCCTGGGTAGTTTGCTGGGGTCAGAGGCCCCTAGGCGGAGGGACAGGGGGCTTCCTGGGGCCTCTACTGCAAGTCCAGGGAGAAAGGTGGACCCCTGGGTAGCTTGCTAGGGTCAGAGGCCCCTAGGTGGAGGTCAAGGGGGCAGCCTGGGGCCTTTACTGCAATCCCAGGGAGAGTTGTGGACCCTTGTGTAGCTTGCTGGGGTCAGAGGCCCCTTGGTGGAGGGTCAGGGGGCACCCTGGGGCCTATTCTGCAAGTCCAGGGAGAGAGGTGGACCTCTGGGTAGCTTGCTGGGGTCAGAGGCCCCTAGGTGGAGGGCCAGGGGGCACCCTGGGGCCTATCCTGCAAGTCCAGGGAGAGAGGTGGACCCCTGGGTAGCTTGCTGGGGTACGAGGCCCCTAGGTGGAGGGCCAGGGGGCACCCTGGGTTCTCTACTGCAAGTCCAGGGAGAGAGGTGGACCCCTGGGTAGCTTGCTGGGGTCAGAGGCCCCTAGGTGGAGGGCCAGGGGGCACCCTGGGGCCTCCACTGCAAGTCCAGGGAAAGAGGTGGACCCCTGGGTAGCTTGCTGGGGTCAGAGGCCTCTAGGTGGAGGGCCAGGGGGCACCCTGGGGCCTCTACTGCAAGTCCAGGGAGAGAGGTGGACCCCTGGGTAGCTTGCTGGGGTCTGAAGCCCATAGGTGGAGGGCCAGGGGGTACCCTGGGGCCTATACTTCAAGTCCAGGGAGAGAGGTGGACCCTTGGGTAGCTTCCTAAGGTTAGAGGCCCCTAGGTGGAGGGCCAGAGGGCACCCTGGGGACTATCGTGCAAGTCCAGGGAGAGAGTTGGACCCCTGGGTAGCTTGCTGGGGTACAAGGCCTCTAGGTGGAGGGCCAGGGGGCACCCTGGGGCCTATCTTGCAAGTCCAGGGAGTAAGGTAGAACCCTGGGTAGCTTGCTGGGGTACGAGATTCTAGGTGGAGGGCCAGGGGGCACCCTGGGGACTCTACTGCAAGTCCAGGGAGAGAGGTCGACCCCTGGGTAGCTTGCTGGGGTCAGAGGCCCTTAGGTTTAGGGCCAGGGGGCACCCTGGGGCATCTACTGCAAGTCCAGGGAGAGAGGTGGACCCCTGGGTAGCTTGCTGGGGTCTGAAGCCCATAGGTGGAGGGCCAGGGGGCACCCTGGGGCCTCTAATGCAATTCTAGGGAGAGAGGTGGACCCATGGGTAGCTAGCTGGGGTAAGAGGCCCCTAAGTGGAGGGCCAGGGGGCACCCTGGGGCCTCTACTGCAAGTCCAGGGAGAGATGTGGACCCCTGGGTAGTTTGCTGGGGTCAGAGGCCCCTACGCAGAGGGACAGGGGGCTTCCTGGAGCCTCTACTGCAAGTCCAGGGAGAAAGGTGTACCCCTGGGTAGCTTGCTAGGGTCAGAGGCCCCTAGGTGGAGGTCAAGGGGGCACCCTGGGGCCTTTACTGCAATCCCAGGGAGAGTTGTGGACCCTTGTGTAGCTTGCTGGGGTCAGAGGCCCCTTGGTGGAGGGTCAGGGGGCACCCTGGGGCCTATTCTGCAAGTCCAGGGAGAGAGGTGGACCTCTGGGTAGCTTGCTGGGGTCAGAGGCCCCTACGTGGAGGGCCAGGGGGCACCCTGGGGCCTATCCTGCAAGTCCAGGGAGAGAGGTGGACCCCTGGGTAGCTTGCTGGGGTACATGGCCACTAGGTGGAGAGCCAGGGGGCACCCTGGGGCCTCTACTGCAAGTCCAGGGAGAGAGGTGGACCCCTGGGTAGTTTGCTGGGGTCAGAGGCCCCTAGGCGGAGGGACAGGGGGCTTCCTGGGGCATCTACTGCAAGTCCAGGGAGAGAGGTGGACCCCTGGGTAGCTAGCTGGGGTAAGAGGCTCCTAAGTGGAGGGCAAGGGGGCACCCTTGGGCCACTACTGCAAGTCCAGGGAGAGAGGTGGACCCCTGGGTAGTTTGCTGGGGTCAGAGGCCCCTAGGCGGAGGGACAGGGGGCTTCCTGGGGCCTATACTGCAAGTCCAGGGAGAAAGGTGGACCCCTGGGTAGCTTGCTTGGGTCAGAGGCCCCTAGGTGGAGGTCAAGGGGGCACCCTGGGGCCTCTACTGCAAGTCCAGGGAGAGTTGTGGACCCTTGTGTAGCTTGCTGGGGTCAGAGGCCCCTTGCTGGAGGGTCAGGGGGCACCCTGGGGCCTATTCTGCAAGTCCAGGGAGAGAGGTGGACCTCTGGGTAGCTTGCTGGGGTCAGAGGCCCCTAGGTGGAAGGCCAGGGGGCACCCTGGGGCCTATCTTGCAAGTCCAGGGAGTAAGGTAGACCCCTGGGTAGCTTGCTGGGGTACGAGATTCTAGGTGGAGGGCCAGGGGGCACCCTGGGGCCTCTACTGCAATACCAGGGAGAGAGGTGGACCCCTGGGTAGCTTGCTGGGGTCAGAGGCCCCTAGGTGGAGGGCCAGGGGGCACCCTGGGGCATCTACTGCAAGTCCAGGGAGAGAGGTGGACCCCTGGGTAGCTTGCTGGGGTCTGAAGCCCATAGGTGGAGGGCCAGGGGGCACCCTGGGGCCTCTACTGCAAGTCTAGGGAGAGAGGTGGACCCATGGGTAGCTAGCTGGGGTAAGAGGCCCCTAAGTGGAGGGCCAGGGGGCACCCTGGGGCCTCTACTGCAAGTCCAGGGAGAGATGTGGACCCCTGTGTAGTTTGCTGGGGTCAGAGGCCCCTAGGCGCAGGGACAGGGGGCTTCCTGGAGCCTCTACTGCAAGTCCAGGGAGAAAGGTTTACCCCTGGGTAGCTTGCTAGGGTCAGAGGCCCCTAGGTGGAGGTCAAGGGGGCACCCTGGGGCCTTTACTGCAATCCCAGGGAGAGTTGTGGACCCTTGTGTAGCTTGCTGGGGTCAGAGGCCCCTTGGTGGAGGGTCAGGGGGCACCCTGGGGCCTATTCTGCAAGTCCAGGGAGAGAGGTGGACCTCTGGGTAGCTTGCTGGGGTCAGAGGCCCCTAGGTGGAGGGCCAGGGGGCACCCTGGGGCATATCCTGCAAGTCCAGGGAGAGAGGTGGACCCCTGGGTAGCTTGCCGGGGTACTAGGCCCATAGGTGGAGGGCCAGGGGGCACCCTGGGGCCTCTACTGCAAGTCCAGGGAGAGAGGTGGACCCCTGGGTAGCTTGCTGGGGTCAGAGGCCCCTAGGTGGAGGGCCAGGGGGCACCCTGGGGCCTCTACTGCAAGACCAGGGAAATAGGTGGACCCCTGGGTAGCTTGCTGGGGTCAGAGGCCTCTAGGTGGAGGGCCAGGGGGCACCCTGGGGCCTCTACTGCAAGTCTAGGGAGAGAGGTGGACCCATGGGTAGCTAGCTGGGGTAATAGGCCCCTAAGTGGAGGGCCAGGGGGCACCCTGGGGCCTCTACTGCAAGTCCAGGGAGAGAGGTGGACCCCTGGGTAGCTTGCTGGGGTCTGAAGCCCATAGGTGGAGGTCCAGGGGGTACCCTGGGGCCTATACTTCAATTCCAGGGAGAGAGGTGGACCCTTGGGTAGCTTCCTAAGGTTAGAGGCCCCTAGGTGGAGGGCCAGAGGGCACCCTGGGGACTATCGTGCAAGTCCAGGGAGAGAGGTGGACCCCTGGGTAGCTTGCTGGGGTACAAAGCCTCTAGGTGGAGGGCCAGGGGGCACCCTGGGGCCTATCTTGCAAGTCCAGGGAGTAAGGTAGACCCCTGGGTAGCTTGCTGGGGTACGAGATTCTAGGTGGAGGGCCAGGGGGCACCCTGGGGCCTCTACTGCAAGTCCAGGGTGAGAGGTCGACCCCTGGGTAGCTTGCTGGGGTCAGAGGCCCCTAGGTTTAGGGCCAGGGGGCACCCTGGGGCATCTACTGCAAGTCCAGGGAGAGAGGTGGACCCCTGGGTAGCTTGCTGGGGTCTGAAGCCCATAGGTGGAGGGCCAGGGGGCACCCTGGGGCCTCTACTGCAAGTCTAGGGAGAGAGGTGGACCCATGGGTAGCTAGCTGGGGTAAGAGGCCCCTAAGTGGAGGGCCAGGGGGCACCCTGGGGCCTCTACTGCAAGTCCAGGGAGAGATGTGGACCCCTGGGAAGTTTGCTGGGGTCAGAGGCCCCTAGGCGGAGGGACAGGGGGCTTCCTGGAGCCTCTACTGCAAGTCCAGAAAAAAGGTGTACCCCTGGGTAGCTTGCTAGGGTCAGAGGCCCCTAGGTGGAGGTCAAGGGGGCACCCTGGGGCCTTTACTACAATCCCAGGGAGAGTTGTGGACCCTTGTGTAGCTTGCTGGGGTCAGAGGCCCCTTGGTGGAGGGTCAGGGGGCACCCTGGGGCCTATTCTGCAAGGCCAGGGAGAGAGGTGGACCTCTGGGTAGCTTGCTGGGTTCAGAGGCCCCTAGGTGGAGGGCCAGGGGGCACCCTGGGGCCTATCCTGCAAGTCCAGGGAGAGAGGTGGACCCCTGGGTAGCTTGCTGGGGTACGAGGCCCATAGGTGGAGGGCCAGGGGGCACCCTGGGGCCTCTACTGCAAGTCCAGGGAGAGAGGTGGACCCCTGGGTAGCTTGCTGGGGTCAGAGGCCCCTAGGTGGAGGGCCAGGGGGCACCCTGGGGCCTCTACTGCAAGACCAGGGAAAAAGATGGACCCCTGGGTAGCTTGCTGGGGTCAGAGGCCTCTAGGTGGAGGGCCAGGGGGCACCCTGGGGCCTCTACTGCAAGTCTAGGGAGAGAGTTGGACCCTTGGGTAGCTAGCTGGGGTAAGAGGCCCCTTGGTGGAGGGCCAGGGGGCACCCTGGGGCCTCTACTGCAAGTCCAGGGAGAGAGGTGGACCCCTGGGTAACTTGCTGGGGTCTGAAGCCCATAGGTGGAGGGCCAGGGGGTACCCTGGGGCCTATACTTCAAGTCCAGGGAGAGAGGTGGACCCTTGGGTAGCTTCCTAAGGTTAGAGGCCCCTAGGTGGAGGGCCAGAGGGCACCCTGGGGACTATCGTGCAAGTCCAGGGAGAGAGATGGACCCCTGGGTAGCTTGCTGGGGTACAAGCCCTCTAGGTGGAGGGCCAGGGGGCACCCTGGGGCATATCTTGGTAGTCCAGGGAGTAAGGTGGACCCCTGAGTAGCTTGCTGGGGTACGAGGCCCCTAGGTGGAGGGCCAGAGGGCAACCTGGGGCCTCTACTGCAAGTCCAGGGAGAGAGGTGGACCCCTGGGTAGCTTGCTGGGGTCTGAAGCCCATAGGTGGAGGGCCAGGGGGCACCCTGGGGCCTCTACTGCAAGTCTAGGGAGAGAGGTGGACCCATGGGTAGCTAGCTGGGGTAAGAGGCCCCTAAGTGGAGGGCCAGGGGGCACCCTGGGGCCTCTACTGCAAGTCCAGGGAGAGAGGTGGACCCCTGGGTAGTTTGCTGGGGTCAGAGGCCCCTAGGCGGAGGGACAGGGGGCTTCCTGGGGCCTCTACTGCAAGTCCAGGGAGAAAGGTGGACCCCTGGGTAGCTTGCTTGGGTCAGAGGCCCCTAGGTGGAGGTCAAGGGGGCACCCTGGGGCCTCTACTGCAAGTCCAGGGAGAGTTGTGGACCCTTGTGTAGCTTGCTGGGGTCAGAGGCCCCTTGCTGGAGGGTCAGGGGGCACCCTGGGGCCAATTCTGCAAGTCCAGGGAGAGAGGTGGACCTCTCGGTAGCTTGCTGGGGTCAGAGGCCACTAGGTGGAGGGCCAGGGGGCACCCTGGGGCCTATCCTGCAAGTCCAGGGAGAGAGGTGGACCCCTGGGTAGCTTGCCGGGGTACGAGGCCCATAGGTGGAGGGCCAGGGGGCACCCTGGGGCCTCTACTGCAAGTCCAGGGAGAGAGGTGGACCCCTGGGTAGCTTGCTGGGGTCAGAGGACCCTAGGTGGAGGGCCAGGGGGCACCCTGGGGCCTCTACTGCAAACCAGGGAAATAGGTGGACCCCTGGGTAGCTTGCTGGGGTCAGAGGCCCCTAGGTGGAGGGCCAGGGGGCACCCTGGGGCCTCCACTGCAAGTCCAGGGAAAGAGGTGGACCCCTGGGTAGCTTGCTGGTGTCAGAGGCCTCTAGGTGGAGGGCCAGGGGGCACCCTGGGGCCTCTACTGCAAGTCTAGGGAGAGAGGTGGACCCATGGGTAGCTAGCTGGGGTAAGAGGCCCCTAAGTGGAGGGCCAGGGGGCACCCTGGGGCCTCTACTGCAAGTCCAGGGAGAGAGGTGGACCCCTGGGTAGCTTGCTGGGGTCTGAAGCCCATAGGTGGAGGTCCAGGGGCTACCCTGGGGCCTATACTTCAAGTCCAGGGAGAGAGGTGGACCCTTGGGTAGCTTCCTAAGGTTAGAGGCCCCTAGGTGGAGGGCCAGAGGGCACCCTGGGGACTATCGTGCATGTCCAGGGAGAGAGGTGGACCCCTTGGTAGCTTGCTGGGGTACAAGGCCTCTAGGTGGAGGGCCAGGGGGCACCCTGGGGCCTATCTTGGTAGTCCAGGGAGTAAGGTGGACCCCTGAGTAGCTTGCTGGGGTACGAGGCCCCTAGGTGGAGGGCCAGGGGGCACCCTGGGGCCTCTACTGCAAGTCCAGGGAGAGAGGTGGACCCCTGGGTAGCTTGCTGGGGTCTGAAGCCCATAGGTGGAGGGCCAGGGGGCACCCTGGGGCCTCCACTGCAAGTCTAGGGAGAGAGGTGGACCCATGGGTAGCTAGCTGGGGTAAGAGGCCCCTAAGTGGAGGGCCAGGGGGCACCCTGGGGCCTCTACTGCAAGTCCAGGGAGAGAGGTGGACCCCTGGGTAGTTTGCTGGGGTCAGAGGCCCCTAGGCGGAGGGACAGGGGGCTTCCTGGGGCCTCTACTGCAAGTCCAGGGAGAAAGGTGGACCCCTGGGTAGCTTGCTAGGGTCAGAGGCCCCTAGGTGGAGGTCAAGGGGGCACCCTGGGGCCTTTACTGCAATCCCAGGGAGAGTTGTGGACCGTTGTGTAGCTTGCTGGGGTCAGAGGCCCCTTGGTGGAGGGTCAGGGGGCACCCTGGGGCCTATTCTGCAAGTCCAGGGAGAGAGGTGGACCTCTGGGTAGCTTGCTGGGGTCAGAGGCCCCTAGGTGGAGGGCCAGGGGGCACCCTGGGGCCTATCCTGCAAGTCCAGGGAGAGAGGTGGACCCCTGGGTAGCTTGCTGGGGTACGAGGCCCCTAGGTGGAGGGCCAGGGGGCACCCTGGGGCCTCTACTGCAAGTCCAGGGAGAGAGGTGGACCCCTGGGTAGCTTGCTGGGGTCAGAGGCCCCTAGGTGGAGGGCCAGGGGGCACCCTGGGGCCTCCACTGCAAGTCCAGGGAAAGAGGTGGACCCCTGGGTAGCTTGCTGGGGTCAGAGGCCTCTAGGTGGAGGGCCAGGGGGCACCCTGGGGCCTCTACTGCAAGTCCAGGGAGAGAGGTGGACCCCTGGGTAGCTTGCTGGGGTCTGAAGCCCATAGGTGGAGGGCCAGGGGGTACCCTGGGGCCTATACTTCAAGTCCAGGGAGAGAGGTGGACCCTTGGGTAGCTTCCTAAGGTTAGAGACCTCTAGGTGGAGGGCCAGAGGGCACCCTGGGGACTATCGTGCAAGTCCAGGGAAAGAGGTGGACCCCTGGGTAGCTTGCTGGGGTACAAGGCCTCTAGGTGGAGGGCCAGGGGGCACCCTGGGGCCTATCTTGCAAGTCCAGGGAGTAAGGTAGACCCCTGGGTAGCTTGCTGGGGTACGAGATTCTAGGTGGAGAGCCAGGGGGCACCCTGGGGCCTCTACTGCAAGTCCAGGGAGAGAGGTCGACCCCTGGGTAGCTTGCTGGGGTCAGAGGCCCCTAGGTTTAGGGCCAGGGGGCACCCTGGGGCATCTACTGCAAGTCCAGGGAGAGAGGTGGACCCCTGGGTAGCTTGCTGGGGTCTGAAGCCCATAGGTGGAGGGCCAGGGGGCACCCTGGGGCCTCTACTGCAAGTCTAGGGAAAGAGGTGGACCCATGGGTAGCTAGCTGGGGTAAGAGGCCCCTAAGTGGAGGGCCAGGGGGCACCCTGGGGCCTCTACTGCAAGTCCAGGGAGAGATGTGGACCCCTGGGAAGTTTGCTGGGGTCAGAGGCCCCTAGGCGGAGGGACAGGGGGCTTCCTGGAGCCTCTACTGCAAGTCCAGAAAGAAAGGTGTACCCCTGGGTAGCTTGCTAGGGTCAGAGGCCCCTAGGTGGAGGTCAAGGGGGCACCCTGGGGCCTTTACTACAATCCCAGGGAGAGTTGTGGACCCTTGTGTAGCTTGCTGGGGTCAGAGGCCCCTTGGTGGAGGGTCAGGGGGCACCCTGGGGCCTATTCTGCAAGGCCAGGGAGAGAGGTGGACCTCTGGGTAGCTTGCTGGGTTCAGAGGCCCGTAGGTGGAGGGCCAGGGGGCACCCTGGGGCCTATCCTGCAAGTCCAGGGAGAGAGGTGGACCCCTGGGTAGCTTGCTGGGGTACGAGGCCCATAGGTGGAGGGCCAGGGGGCACCCTGGGGCCTATCCTGCAAGTCCAGGGAGAGAGGTGGACCCCTGGGTAGCTTGCTGGGGTACAAGGCCACTAGGTGGAGAGCCAGGGGGCACCCTGGGGCCTCTACTGCAAGACCAGGGAGAGAGGTGGACCCTTGGTAGCTTGCTGGGGTCAGAGACCCCTGGGTGGAGGGCCAGGGGGCACCCTGGGGCCTCTACTGCAAGTCTAGGGAGAGAG
Organism: Danio rerio; assembly: GCF_049306965.1. Lineage (NCBI taxonomy): Eukaryota > Metazoa > Chordata > Actinopteri > Cypriniformes > Danionidae > Danio > Danio rerio. Next base: position 51,653,428 of record NC_133180.1, on the reverse strand, counting down.
GTGGACCCATGGGTAGCTAGCTGGGGTAAGAGGCCCCTAAGTCGATGGCCAGGGGGCACCATGGGGCCTCTACTGCAAGTCCAGGGAGAGAGGTGGACCCCTGGGTAGCTTGCTGGGGTCTGAAGCCCATAGGTGGAGGGCCAGGGGGCACCCTGGGGCCTCTACTGCAAGTCTAGGGAAAGAGGTGGACCCATGGGTAGCTAGCTGGGGTAAGAGGCCCCTAAGTGGAGGGCCAGGGGGCACCCTGGGGCCTCTACTGCAAGTCCAGGGAGAGATGTGGACCCCTGGGTAGTTTGCTGGGGTCAGAGGCCCCTAGGCGGAGGGACAGGGGGCTTCCTGGAGCCTCTACTGCAAGTCCAGGGAGAAAGGTGTACCCCTGGGTAGCTTGCTAGGGTCAGAGGCCCCTAGGTGGAGGTCAAGGGGGCACCCTGGGGCCTTTACTGCAATCCCAGGGAGAGTTGTGGACCCTTGTGTAGCTTGCTGGGGTCAGAGGCCCCTTGGTGGAGGGTCAGGGGGCACCCTGGGGCCTATTCTGCAAGTCCAGGGAGAGAGGTGGACCTCTGGGTAGCTTGCTGGGGTCAGAGGCCCCTAGGTGGAGGGCCAGGGGGCACCCTGGGGCCTATCCTGCAAGTCCAGGGAGAGAGGTGGACCCCTGGGTAGCTTGCTGGGGTACAAGGCCACTAGGTGGAGAGCCAGGGGGCACCCTGGGGCCTCTACTGCAAGACCAGGGAGAGAGGTGGACCCTTGGTAGCTTGCTGGGGTCAGAGACCCCTGGGTGGAGGGCCAGGGGGCACCCTGGGGCCTCTACTGCAAGTCTAGGGAGAGAGGTGGACCCATGGGTAGCTAGCTGGGGTAAGAGGCCCCTAAGTCGATGGCCAGGGGGCACCATGGGGCCTCTACTGCAAGTCCAGGGAGAGAGGTGGACCCCTGGGTAGTTTGCTGGGGTCAGAGGCCCCTAGGCGGAGGGACAGGGGGCTTCCTGGGGCCTCTACTGCAAGTCCAGGGAGAGAGGTGGACCCCTGGGTAGCTAGCTGGGGTAAGAGGCTCCTAAGTGGAGGGCAAGGGGGCACCCTGGGGCCTCTACTGCAAGTCCAGGGAGAGAGGTGGACCCCTGGGTAGTTTGCTGGGGTCAGAGGCCCCTAGGCGGAGGGACAGGGGGCTTCCTGGGGCCTCTGCTGCAAGTCCAGGGAGAAAGGTGGACCCCTGGGTAGCTTGCTTGGGTCAGAGGCCCCTAGGTGGAGGTCAAGGGGGCACCCTGGGGCCTCTACTGCAAGTCCAGGGAGAGTTGTGGACCCTTGTGTAGCTTGCTGGGGTCAGAGGCCCCTTGCTGGAGGGTCAGGGGGCACCCTGGGGCCTATTCTGCAAGTCCAGGGAGAGAGGTGGACCTCTGGGTAGCTTGCTGGGGTCAGAGGCCCCTAGGTGGAAGGCCAGGGGGCACCCTGGGTCCTGTCTTGCAAGTCCAGGGAGTAAGGTAGACCCCTGGGTAGCTTGCTGGGGTACGAGATTCTAGGTGGAGGGCCAGGGGGCACCCTGGGGCCTCTACTGCAATACCAGGGAGAGAGGTGGACCCCTGGGTAGCTTGCTGGGGTCAGAGGCCCCTAGGTGGAGGGCCAGGGGGCACCCTGGGGCATCTACTGCAAGTCCAGGGAGAGAGGTGGACCCCTGGGTAGCTTGCTGGGGTCTGAAGCCCATAGGTGGAGGGCCAGGGGGCACCCTGGGGCCTCTACTGCAAGTCTAGGGAGAGAGGTGGACCCATGGGTAGCTAGCTGGGGTAAGAGGCCCCTAAGTGAAGGGCCAGGGGGCACCCTGGGGCCTCTACTGCAAGTCCAGGGAGAGATGTGGACCCCTGGGTAGTTTGCTGGGGTCAGAGGCCCCTAGGCGCAGGGACAGGGGGCTTCCTGGAGCCTCTACTGCAAGTCCAGGGAGAAAGGTGTACCCCTGGGTAGCTTGCTAGGGTCAGAGGCCCCTAGGTGGAGGTCAAGGGGGCACCCTGGGGCCTTTACTGCAATCCCAGGGAGAGTTGTGGACCGTTGTGTAGCTTGTTGGGGTCAGAGGCCCCTTGGTGGAGGGTCAGGGGGCACCCTGGGGCCTATTCTGCAAGTCCAGGGAGAGAGGTGGACCTCTGGGTAGCTTGCTGGGGTCAGAGGCCCCAAGGTGGAGGGCCAGGGGGCACCCTGGGGCCTATCCTGCAAGTCCAGGGAGAGAGGTGGACCCCTGGGTAGCTTGCCGGGGTACGAGGCCCATAGGTGGAGGGCCAGGGGGCACCCTGGGGCCTCTACTGCAAGTCCAGGGAGAGAGGTGGACCCCTGGGTAGCTTGCTGGGGTCAGAGGCCCCTAGGTGGAGGGCCAGGGGGCACCCTGGGGCCTCTACTGCAAGACCAGGGAAATAGGTGGACCCCTGGGTAGCTTGCTGGGGTCAGAGGCCTCTAGGTGGAGGGCCAGGGGGCACCCTGGGGCCTCTACTGCAAGTCTAGGGAGAGAGGTGGACCCATGGGTAGCTAGCTGGGGTAAGAGGCCCCTAAGTGGAGGGCCAGGGGGCACCCTGGGGCCTCTACTGCAAGTCCAGGGAGAGAGGTGGACCCCTGGGTAGCTTGCTGGGGTCTGTAGCCCATAGGTGGAGGTCCAGGGAATACCCTGGGGCCCATACTTCAAGTCCAGGGAGAGAGGTGGACCCTTGGGTAGCTTCCTAAGGTTAGAGGCCCCTAGGTGGAGGGCCAGAGGGCACCCTGGGGACTATCGTGCATGTCCAGGGAGAGAGGTGGACCCCTGGGTAGCTTGCTGGGGTACAAGGCCTCTAGGTGGAGGGCCAGGGGGCACCCTGGGGCCTATCTTGGTAGTCCAGGGAGTAAGGTGGACCCCTGAGTAGCTTGCTGGGGTACGAGGCCCCTAGGTGGAGGGCCAGGGGGCACCCTGGGGCCTCTACTGCAAGTCCAGGGAGAGAAGTGGACCCCTGGGTAGCTTGCTGGGGTCTGAAACCCATAGGTGGAGGGCCAGGGGGCACCCTGGGGCCTCTACTGCAAGTCTAGGGAGAGAGGTGGACCCATGGGTAGCTAGCTGGGGTAAGAGGCCCCTAAGTGGAGGGCCAGGGTGCACCCTGTGGCCTCTACTGCAAGTCCAGGGAGAGAGGTGGACCCCTGGGTAGTTTGCTGGGGTCAGAGGCCCCTAGGCGGAGGGACAGGGGGCTTCCTGGGGCCTCTACTGCAAGTCCAGGGAGAAAGGTGGACCCCTGGGTAGCTTGCTAGGGTCAGAGGCCCCTAGGTGGAGGTCAAGGGGGCACCCAGGGGCCTTTACTGCAATCCCAGGGAGAGTTGTGGACCCTTGTGTAGCTTGCTGGGGTCAGAGGCCCCTTGGTGGAGGGTCAGGGGGCACCCTGGGGCCTATTCTGCAAGTCCAGCGAGAGAGGTGGACCTCTGGGTAGCTTGCTGGGGTCAGAGGCCCCTAGGTGGAGGGCCAGGGGGCACCCTGGGGCCTATCCTGCAAGTCCAGGGAGAGAGGTGGACCCCTGGGTAGCTTGCTGGGGTACGAGGCCCCTAGGTGGAGGGCCAGGGGGCACCCTGGGGCCTCTACTGCAAGTCCAGGGAGAGAGATGGACCCTTGGGTAGCTTGCTAGGGTCAGAGGCCCCTAGGTGGAGGTTCAGGGGGCACCCTGGGGCCTCCACTGCAAGTCCAGGGAAAGAGGTGGACCCCTGGGTAGCTTGCTGGGGTCAGAGGCCTCTAGGTGGAGGGCCAGGGGGCACCCTGGGGCCTCTACTGCAAGTCCAGGGAGAGAGGTGGACCCCTGGGTAGCTTGCTGGGGTCTGAAGCCCATAGGTGGAGGGCTAGGGGGTACCCTGGGGCCTATACTTCAAGTCCAGGGAGAGAGGTGGACCCTTGGGTAGCTTCCAAAGGTTAGAGGCCCCTAGGTGGAGGGCCAGAGGGCACCCTGGGGACTATCGTGCAAGTCCAGGGAGAGAGGTGGACCCCTGGGTAGCTTGCTGGGGTACAAGGCCTCTAGGTGGAGGGCCAGGGGGCACCCTGGGGCCTATCTTGCAAGTCCAGGGAGTAAGGTAGACACCTGGGTAGCTTGCTGGGGTACGAGGCCCCTAGGTGGAGGGCCAGGGGGCACCCTGGGGCCTCTACTGCAAGTCCAGGGAGAGAAGTGGACCCCTGGGTAGCTTGCTGGGGTCTGAAACCCATAGGTGGAGGGCCAGGGGGCACCCTGGGGCCTCTACTGCAAGTCTAGGGAGAGAGGTGGACCCATGGGTAGCTAGCTGGGGTAAGAGGCCCCTAAGTGGAGGGCCAGGGTGCACCCTGTGGCCTCTACTGCAAGTCCAGGGAGAGAGGTGGACCCCTGGGTAGTTTGCTGGGGTCAGAGGCCCCTAGGCGGAGGGACAGGGGGCTTCCTGGGGCCTCTACTGCAAGTCCAGGGAGAAAGGTGGACCCCTGGGTAGCTTGCTAGGGTCAGAGGCCCCTAGGTGGAGGTCAAGGGGGCACCCTGGGGCCTTTACTGCAATCCCAGGGAGAGTTGTGGACCCTTGTGTAGCTTGCTGGGGTCAGAGGCCCCTTGGTGGAGGGTCAGGGGGCACCCTGGGGCCTATTCTGCAAGTCCAGCGAGAGAGGTGGACCTCTGGGTAGCTTGCTGGGGTCAGAGGCCCCTAGGTGGAGGGCCAGGGGGCACCCTGGGGCCTATCCTGCAAGTCCAGGGAGAGAGGTGGACCCCTGGGTAGCTTGCTGGGGTACGAGGCCCCTAGGTGGAGGGCCAGGGGGCACCCTGGGGCCTCTACTGCAAGTCCAGGGAGAGAGATGGACCCTTGGGTAGCTTGCTAGGGTCAGAGGCCCCTAGGTGGAGGTTCAGGGGGCACCCTGGGGCCTCCACTGCAAGTCCAGGGAAAGAGGTGGACCCCTGGGTAGCTTGCTGGGGTCAGAGGCCTCTAGGTGGAGGGCCAGGGGGCACCCTGGGGCCTCTACTGCAAGTCCAGGGAGAGAGGTGGACCCCTGGGTAGCTTGCTGGGGTCTGAAGCCCATAGGTGGAGGGCTAGGGGGTACCCTGGGGCCTATACTTCAAGTCCAGGGAGAGAGGTGGACCCTTGGGTAGCTTCCAAAGGTTAGAGGCCCCTAGGTGGAGGGCCAGAGGGCACCCTGGGGACTATCGTGCAAGTCCAGGGAGAGAGGTGGACCCCTGGGTAGCTTGCTGGGGTACAAGGCCTCTAGGTGGAGGGCCAGGGGGCACCCTGGGGCCTATCTTGCAAGTCCAGGGAGTAAGGTAGACCCCTGGGTAGCTTGCTGGGGTACGAGATTCTAGGTGGAGGGCCAGGGGGCACCCTGGGGCCTCTACTGCAAGTCCAGGGAGAGAGGTCGACCCCTGGGTAGCTTGCTGGGGTCAGAGGCCCCTAGGTTTAGGGCCAGGGGGCACCCTGGGGCATCTACTGCAAGTCCAGGGAGAGAGGTGGACCCCTGGGTAGCTTGCTGGGGTCTGAAGCCCATAGGTGGAGGGCCAGGGGGCACCCTGGGGCCTCTACTGCAAGTCTAGGGAGAGAGGTGGACCCATGGGTAGCTAGCTGGGGTAAGAGGCCCCTAAGTGGAGGGCCAGGGGGCACCCTGGGGCCTCATCTGCAAGTCCAGGGAGAGATGTGGACCCCTGGGTAGTTTGCTGGGGTCAGAGGCCCCTAGGCGGAGGGACAGGGGGCTTCCTGGAGCCTCTACTGCAAGTCCAGGGAGAAAGGTGTACCCCTGGGTAGCTTGCTAGGGTCAGAGGCCCCTAGGTGGAGGTCAAGGGGGCACCCTGGGGCCTTTACTGCAATCCCAGGGAGAGTTGTGGACCTTTGTGTAGCTTGCTGGGGTCAGAGGCCCCTTTTTGGAGGGTCAGGGGGCACCCTGGGGCCTATTCTGCAAGTCCAGGGAGAGAGGTGGACCTCTGGGTAGCTTGCTGGGGTCAGAGGCCCCTTGGTGGAGGGCCAGGGGGCACCCTGGGGCCTATCCTGCAAGTCCAGGAAGAGAGGTGGACCCCTGGGTAGCTTGCTGGGGTACGAGGCCCATAGGTGGAGGGCCAGGGGGCACCCTGGGGCCTCTACTGCAAGTCCAGGGAGAGAGGTGGACCCCTGGGTAGCTTGCTGGGGTCAGAGGCCCCTAGGTGGAGGGCCAGGGGGCACCCTGGGGCCTCTACTGCAAGACCAAGACCAGGGAAAAAGGTGGACCCCTGGGTAGCTTGCTGGGGTCAGAGGCCTCTAGGTGGAGGGCCAGGGGGCACCCTGGGGCCTCTACTGCAAGTCTAGGGAGAGAGGTGGACCCATGGGTAGCTAGCTGGGGTAAGAGGCCCCTAATTGGAGGGCCAGGGGGCACCCTGGGGATTCTACTGCAAGTCCAGGGAGAGAGGTGGACCCCTGGGTAGCTTGCTGGGGTCTGAAGCCCATAGGTGGAGGGCCAGGGGGTACCCTGGGGCCTATACTTCAAGTCCAGGGAGAGAGGTGGACCCTTGGGTAGCTTCCTAAGGTTAGAGGCCGCTAGGTGGAGGGCCAGAGGGCACCCTGGGGACTATCGTGCAAGTTCAGGGAGAGAGGTGGACCCCTGGGTAGCTTGCTGGGGTACAAGGCCTCTAGGTGGAGGGCCAGGGGGCACCCTGGGGCATATCTTGGTAGTCCAGGGAGTAAGGTGGACCCCTGAGTAGCTTGCTGGGGTACGAGGCCCCTAGGTGGAGGGCCAGGGGGCACCCTGGGGCCTCTACTGCAAGTCCAGGGAGAGAGGTGGACCCCTGGGTAGCTTGCTGGGGTCTGAAGCCAATAGGTGGAGGGCCAGGGGACACCCTGGGGCCTCTACTGCAAGTCTAGGGAGAGAGGTGGACCCATGGGTAGCTAGCTGGGGTAAGAGGCCCCTAAGTGGAGGGCCAGGGGGCACCCTGGGGCCTCTACTGCAAGTCCAGGGAGAGAGGTGGACCCCTGGGTAGTTTGCTGGGGTCAGAGGCCCCTAGGCGGAGGGACAGGGGGCTTCCTGGGGCCTCTACTGCAAGTCCAGGGAGAAAGGTGGACCCCTGGGTAGCTTGCTAGGGTCAGAGGCCCCTAGGTGGAGGTCAAGGGGGCACCCTGGGGCCTTTACTGCAATCCCAGGGAGAGTTGTGGACCCTTGTGTAGCTTGCTGGGGTCAGAGGCCCCTTGGTGGAGGGTCAGGGGGCACCCTGGGGCCTATTCTGCAAGTCCAGGGAGAGAGGTGGACCTCTGGGTAGCTTGCTGGGGTCAGAGGCCCCTAGGTGGAGGGCCAGGGGGCACCCTGGGGCCTATCCTGCAAGTCCAGGAAGAGAGGTGGACCCCTGGGTAGCTTGCTGGGGTACATGGCCCCTAGGTGGAGGGCCAGGGGGCACCCTGGGGCCTTTACTGCAAGTCCAGGGAGAGAGGTGGACCCCTGGGTAGCTTGCTGGGGTCAGAGGCAACTAGGTGAAAGGACAGGGGTACCCTGAGGCCTATACTGCAAGTCCAGGGAGAGAGGTGGACCCCTGGGTAGCTTCCTGAGGTCAAAGGCCCCTAGGTGGAGAGCCAGGGGGCACCCTGGGGCCTCTCCTGCAAGTCCAAGGAGAGAGGTGGACCCCTGGGTAGCTTGCTGGGGTACGAGGCCCCTAGTTGGAGGGCCAAGGGGCACCCTGGGGCCTTTACTGCAAGCCCAGGGAGAGAGGTGGACCCCTGGTTAGCTTGCTGGGGTCAGAGGCCACTAGGTGGAGGGCCAGGGGGCTTCTTGGGGCCTCTACTGCAAGTCCAGGGAGAGAGGTGGACCCCTGGGTAGCTTGCTGTTGTCGTAGGCCCCCAAGTGGAGGGCCAGTGGGCTTCTTGGGGCTCCTACTGCAAGTCTATTGAGAGAGGTGGACCACTGTGTAGCTTGCTGGGGTCAGAGGCCCCTAGGTGGACGGCCTGGGGGCTTCGTGGGGCCTCTACTGCAAGTCAAGGGAGAGAGGTGGACCCCTGGGTAGCTTGCTGGGGTCGGAAGCCCCTTGGTGGAAGGCCAGGGGGCACCCTGGGGCCTATACTGCAAGTCCAGGGAGAGAGGTGGACCCATGGGTAGCTTACTGGGGTCAGAGGCCCCTAGGTGGAGGGCCAGGGGCACCATGGGGCCTCTACTGCAAGTCCAGGGAGAGAGGTGGACCCCTGGGTAGCTTGCTGGTGTCAGACGCAACTAGGTGGAGGGACAGGGGGTACCCTGGGGCCTATACTGCAAGTCCAGGGAGAGAGGTGGACCCCTGGGTAGCTTGCTGGGGTACAAGGCCACTAGGTGGAGAGCCAGGGGGCACCCTGGGGCCTCTACTGCAAGACCAGGGAGAGAGGTGGACCCTTGGTAGCTTGCTGGGGTCAGAGACCCCTAGGTGGAGGGCCAGGGGGCACCCTGGGGTCTCTACTGCAAGTCTAGGGAGAGAGGTGGACCCATGGGTAGCTAGCTGGGGTAAGAGGCCCCTAAGTCGATGGCCAGGGGGCACCCTGGGGCCTCTACTGCAATACCAGGGAGAGAGGTGGACCCCTGGGTAGTTTGCTGGGGTCAGAGGCCCCTAGGCGGAGGGACAGGGGGCTTCCTGGGGCCTCTACTGCAAGTCCAGGGAGAAAGGTGGACCCCTGGGTAGCTTGCTTGGGTCAGAGGCCCCTAGGTGGAGGTCAAGGGGGCACCCTGGGGCCTCTACTGCAGGTCCAGGGAGAGTTGTGGACCCTTGTGTAGCTTGCTGGGGTCAGAGGCCCCTTTCTGGAGGGTCAGGGGGCACCCTGGGGCCTATTCTGCAAGTCCAGGGAGAGAGGTGGACCTCTGGGTAGCTTGCCGGGGTCAGAGTCCCCTAGGTGGAAGGCCAGGGGGCACCCTGGGGCCTATCTTGCAAGTCCAGGGAGTAAGGTAGACCCCTGGGTAGCTTGCTGGGGTACGAGATTTTAGGTGGAGGGCCAGGGGGCACCCTGGGGCCTCTACTGCAATACCAGGGAGAGAGGTGGACCCCTGGGTAGCTTGCTGGGGTCAGAGGCCCCTAGGCGGAGGGCCAGGGGGCACCCTGGGAAATCTACTGCAAGTCCAGGGAGAGAGGTGGACCCCTGGGTAGCTTGCTGGGGTCTGAAGCCCATAGGTGGAGGGCCAGGGGGCACCCTGGGGCCCCTACTGCAAGTCTAGGGAGAGAGGTGGACCCATGGGTAGCTAGCTGGGGTAAGAGGCCCCTAAGTTCAGGGCCAGGGGGTACCCTGGGGCCTCTACTGCAAGTCCAGGGAGAGATGTGGACCCCTGGGTAGTTTGCTGGGGTCAGACGCCCCTAGGCGGAGGGACAGGGGGCTTCCTGGAGCCTCTACTGCAAGTCCAGGGAGAAAGGTGTACCCCTGGGTAGCTTGCTAGGGTCAGAGGCCCCTAGGTGGAGGTCAAGGGGGCACCCTGGGGCCTTTACTGCAATCCCAGGGAGAGTTGTGGACCCTTGTGTAGCTTGCTGGGGTCAGAGGCCCCTTGGTGGAGGGTCAGGGGGCACCCTGGGGCCTATTCTGCAAGTCCAGGGAGAGAGGTGGACCTCTGGGTAGCTTGCTGGGGTCAGAGGCCCCTAGGTGGAGGGCCAGGGGGCACCCTGGGGTCTATCCTGCAAGTCCAGGGAGAGAGGTGGACCCCTGGGTAGCTTGCCGGGGTACGAGGCCCATAGGTGGAGGGCCAGGGGGCACCCTGGGGCCTCTACTGCAAGTCCAGGGAGAGAGGTGGACCCCTGGGTAGCTTGCTGGGGTCAGAGGCCCCTAGGTGGAGGGCCAGGGGGCAAACTGGGGCCTCTACTGCAAGACCAGGGAAATAGGTGGACCCCTGGGTAGCTTGCTGGGGTCAGAGGCCTCTAGGTGGAGGGCCAGGGGGCACCCTGGGGCCTCTACTGCAAGTCTAGGGAGAGAGGTGGACCCATGGGTAGCTAGCTGGGGTAAGAGGCCCCTAAGTGGAGGGCCAGGGGGCACCCTGGGGCCTCTACTGCAAGTCCAGGGAGAGAGGTGGACCCCTGGGTAGCTTGCTGGGGTCAGAGGCCCCTAGGTGGAGGGCCAGGGGGCACCCTGGGGCCTATACTTCAAGTCCAGGGAGAGAGGTGGACCCTTGGGTAGCTTCCTAAGGTTAGAGGCCCCTAGGTGGAGGGCCAGAGGGCACCCTGGGGACTATCGTGCAAGTCCAGGGAGAGAGGTGGACCCCTGGGTAGCTTGCTGGGGTACAAGGCCTCTAGGTGGAGGGCCAGGGGGCACCCTGGGGCATATCTTGGTAGTCCAGGGAGTAAGGTGGACCCCTGAGTAGCTTGTTGGGGTACGAGGCCCCTAGGTGGAGGGCCAGGGGGCACCCTGGGGCCTCTACTGCAAGTCCAGGGAGAGAGGTGGACCCCTGGGTAGCTTGCTGGGGTCTGAAGCCCATAGGTGGAGGGCCAGGGGGCACCCTGGGGCCTCTACTGCAAGTCTAGGGAGAGAGGTGGACCCATGGGTAGCTAGCTGGGGTAAGAGGCCCCTAAGTGGAGGGCCAGGGGGCACCCTGGGGCCTCTACTGCAAGTCCAGGGAGAGAGGTGGACCCCTGGGTAGTTTGCTGGGGTCAGAGGCCCCTAGGCGGAGGGACAGGGGGCTTCCTGGGGCCTCTACTGCAAGTCCAGGGAGAAAGGTGGACCCCTGGGTAGCTTGCTAGGGTCAGAGGCCCCTAGGTGGAGGTCAAGGGGGCACCCTGGGGCCTTTACTGCAATCCCAGGGAGAGTTGTGGACCCTTGTGTAGCTTGCTGGGGTCAGAGGCCCCTTGGTGGAGGGTCAGGGGGCACCCTGGGGCCTATTCTGCAAGTCCAGGGAGAGAGGTGGACCTCTGGGTAGCTTGCTGGGGTCAGACGCCCCTAGGTGGAGGGCCAGGGGGCACCCTGGGGCCTATCCTGCAAGTCCAGGGAGAGAGGTGGACCCCTGGGTAGCTTGCTGGGGTACGAGGCCCCTAGGTGGAGGGCCAGGGGGCACCCTGGGGCCTCTACTGCAAGTCCAGGGAGAGAGGTGGACCCCTGGGTAGCTTGCTGGGGTCAGAGGCAACTAGGTGAAAGGACAGGGGTACCCTGAGGCCTATACTGCAAGTCCAAGGAGAGAGGTGGACCCCTGGGTAGCTTCCTGAGGTCAAAGGCCCCTAGGTGGAGAGCCAGGGGGCACCCTGGGGCCTCTCCTGCAACTCCAAGGAGAGAGGTGGACCCCTGGGTAGCTTGCTGGGGTACGAGGCCCCTAGTTGGAGGGCCAAGGGGCACCCTGGGGCCTCTAGTGCAAGCCCAGGGAGAGAGGTGAACCCCTGGTTAGCTTGCTGGGGTCAGAGGCCACTAGGTGGAGGGCCAGGGGGCTTCTTGGGGCCTCTACTGCAAGTCCAGGGAGAGAGGTGGACCCCTGGGTAGCTTGCTGTTGTCGTAGGCCCCCAGGTGGAGGGCCAGAGGGCTTCTTGGGGCTTCTACTGCAAGTCTAGGGAGAGAGGTGGACCACTGTGTAGCTTGCTGGGGTCAGAGGCCCCTAGGTGGACGGCCTGGGGGCTTCGTGGGGCCTCTACTGCAAGTCAAGGGAGAGAGGTGGACCCCTGGGTAGCTTGCTGGGGTCGGAAGCCCCTTGGTGGAAGGCCAGGGGGCACCCTGGGGCCTATACTGCAAGTCCAGGGAGAGAGGTGGACCCATGGGTAGCTTACTGGGGTCAGAGGCCCTTAGGTGGAGGGCCAGGGGCACCCTGGGGCCTCTACTGCAAGTCCAGGGAGAGAGGTGGACCCCTGGGTAGCTTGCTGGTGTCAGACGCAACTAGGTGGAGGGACAGGGGGTACCTTGGGGCCTATACTGCAAGTCCAGGGAGAGAGGTGGACCCCTGGGTAGCTTGCTGGGGTACGAGGGCCCTAGGTGGAGGGCCAGGGGGCACCCTGGGGCCTATCCTGCAAGTCCAAGGAGAGAGGTGGACCCCTGGGTAGCTTGCTGTGGTACGAGGCCCCTAGTTGGAGGGTGAGGGGGCACCCTGGGGCCTCTACTGCAAGCCCAGGGAGAGAGGTGGACCCCTGGTTAGCTTGCTGGGGTCAGAGGCCGCTAGGTGGAGGGCCAGGGGGCTTCTTGGGGCCTCTACTGTAAGTCCAGGGAGAGAGGTGGACCCCTGGGTAGCTTGCTGGGGTACAAGGCCACTAGGTGGAGAGCCAGGGGGCACCCTGGGGCCTCTACTGCAAGACCAGGGAGAGAGGTGGACCCTTGGTAGCTTGCTGGGGTCAGAGACCCCTAGAGGGAGGGCCAGGGGGCACCCTGGGGCCTCTACTGCAAGTCTAGGGAGAGAGGTGGACCCATGGGTAGCTAGCTGGGGTAAGAGGCCCCTAAGTCGATGGCCATGGGGCACCCTGGGGCCTCTACTGCAAGTCCAGGGAGAGAGGTGGACCCCTGGGTAGTTTGCTGGGGTCAGAGGCCCCTAGGCGGAGGGACAGGGGGCTTCCTGGGGCCTCTACTGCAAGTCCAGGGAGAGAGGTGGACCCCTGGGTAGCTAGCTGGGGTAAGAGGCTCCTAAGTGGAGGGCAAGGGGGCACCCTGGGGCCTCTACTGCAAGTCCAGGGAGAGAGGTGGACCCCTGGGTAGTTTGCTGGGGTCAGAGGCCCCTAGGCGGAGGGACAGGGGGCTTCCTGGGGCCTCTACTGCAAGTCCAGGGAGAAAGGTGGACCCCTGGGTAGCTTGCTTGGGTCAGAGGCCCCTAGGTGGAGGTCAGGGGGGCACCCTGGGGCCTCTACTGCAAGTCCAGGGAGAGTTGTGGACCCTTGTGTAGCTTGCTGGGGTCAGAGGCCCCTTGCTGGAGGGTCAGGGGGCACCCTTGGGCCTATTCTGCAAGTCCAGGGAGAGAGGTGGACCTCTGGGTAGCTTGCTGGGGTCAGAGGCCCCTAGGTGGAAGGCCAGGGGGCACCCTGGGGCCTATCTTGCAAGTCCAGGGAGTAAGGTAGACCCCTGGGTAGCTTGCTGGAGTACGAGATTCTAGGTGGAGGGCCAGGGGGCACCCTGGGGCCTCTACTGCAATACCAGGGAGAGAGGTGGACCCCTGGGTAGCTTGCTGGGGTCAGAGGCCCCTAGGTGGAGGGCCAGGGGGCACCCTGGGGCATCTACTGCAAGTCCAGGGAGAGAGGTGGACCCCTGGGTAGCTTGCTGGGATCTGAAGCCCATAGGTGGAGGGCCAGGGGGCACCCTGGGGCCTCTACTGAAAGTCTAGGGAGAGAGGTGGACCCATGGGTAGCTAGCTGGGGTAAGAGGCCCCTAAGTGGAGGGCCAGGGGGCACCCTGGGGCCTCTACTGCAAGTCCAGGGAGAGATGTGGACCCCTGGGTAGTTTGCTGGGGTCAGAGGCCCCTAGGCGGAGGGACAGGGGGCTTCCTGGAGCCTCTACTGCAAGTCCAGGGAGAAAGGTGTACCCCTGGGTAGCTTGCTAGGGTCAGAGGCCCCTAGGTGGAGGTCAAGGGGGCACCCTGGGGCCTTTACTGCGATCCCAGGGAGAGTTGTGGACCCTTGTGTAGCTTGCTGGGGTCAGAGGCCCCTTGGTGGAGGGTCAGGGGGCACCCTGGGGCCTATTCTGCAAGTCCAGGGAGAGAGGTGGACCTCTGGGTAGCTTGCTGGGGTCAGAGGCCCCTAGGTGGAGGGCCAGGGGGCACCCTGGGGCCTATCCTGCAAGTCCAGGGAGAGAGGTGGACCCCTGGGTATCTTGCCGGGGTACAAGGCCCATAGGTGGAGGGCCAGGGGGCACCCTGGGGCCTCTACTGCAAGTCCAGGGAGAGAGGTGGACCCCTGGGTAGCTTGCTGGGGTCAGAGGACCCTAGGTGGAGGGCCAGGGGGCACCCTGGGGCCTCTACTGCAAACCAGGGAAATAGGTGGACCCCTGGGTAGCTTGCTGGGGTCAGAGGCCTCTAGGTGGAGGGCCAGGGGGCACCCTGGGGCCTCTACTGCAAGTCTAGGGAGAGAGGTGCACCCATGGGTAGCTAGCTGGGGTAAGAGGCCCCTAAGTGGAGGGCCAGGGGGCACCCTGGGGCCTCTACAGCAAGTCCAGGGAGAGAGGTGGACCCCTGGGTAGCTTGCTGGGGTCTGAAGCCCATAGGTGGAGGTCCAGGGGGTACCCTGGGGCCTATACTTCAAGTCCAGGGAGAGAGGTGGACATTTGGGTAGCTTCCTAAGGTTAGAGGCCCCTAGGTGGAGGGCCAGAGGGCACCCTGGGGACTATCGTGCATGTCCAGGGAGAGAGGTGGACCCCTGGGTAGCTTGCTGGGGTACAAGGCCTCTAGGTGGAGGGCCAGGGGGCACCCTGGGGCCTATCTTGGTAGTCCAGGGAGTAAGGTGGACCCCTGAGTAGCTTGCTGGGGTACGAGGCCCCTAGGTGGAGGGCCAGGGGGCACCCTGGGATCTCTACTGCAAGTCCAGGGAGAGAGGTGGACCCATGGGTAGCTAGCTGGGGTAAGAGGCCCCTAAGTGGAGGGCCAGGGGGCACCCTGGGGCCTCTACTGCAAGTCCAGGGAGAGAGGTGGACCCCTGGGTAGTTTGCTGGGGTCAGAGGCCCCTAGGCGGAGGGACAGGGGGCTTCCTGGGGCCTCTACTGCAAGTCCAGGGAGAAAGGTGGACCCCTGGGTAGCTTGCTAGGGTCAGAGGCCCCTAGGTGGAGGTCAAGGGGGCACCCTGGGGCCTTTACTGCAATCCCAGGGAGAGTTGTGGACCCTTGTGTAGCTTGCTGGGGTCAGAGGCCCCTTGGTGGAGGGTCAGGGGGCACCCTGGGGCCTATTCTGCAAGTCCAGGGAGAGAGGTGGACCTCTGGGTAGCTTGCTGGGGTCAGAGGCCCCTAGGTGGAGGGCCAGGGGGCACCCTGGGGCCTATAATGCAAGTCCAGGGAGAGAGGTGGACCCCTGGGTAGCTTGCTGGGGTACGAGGCCCCTAGGTGGAGGGCCAGGGGGCACCCTGGGTTCTCTACTGCAAGTCCAGGGAGAGAGGTGGACCCCTGGGTAGCTTGCTGGGGTCAGAGGCCCCTAGGTGGAGGGCCAGGGGGCACCCTGGGGCCTCCACTGCAAGTCCAGGGAAAGAGGTGGACCCCTGGGTAGCTTGCTGGGGTCAGAGGCCTCTAGGTGGAGGGCCAGGGGGCACCCTGGGGCCTCTACTGCAAGTCCAGGGAGAGAGGTGGACCCCTGGGTAGCTTGCTGGGGTCTGAAGCCCATAGGTGGAGGGCCAGGGGGTACCCTGGGGCCTATACTTCAAGTCCAGGGAGAGAGGTGGACCCTTGGGTAGCTTCCTAAGGTTAGAGGCCCCTAGGTGGAGGGCCAGAGGGCACCCTGGGGACTATCGTGCAAGTCCAGGGAGAGAGGTGGACCCCTGGGTAGCTTGCTGGGGTACAAGGCCTCTAGGTGGAGGGCCAGGGGGCACCCTGGGGCCTATCTTGCAAGTCCAGGGAGTAAGGTAGACCCCTGGGTAGCTTGCTGGGGTACGAGATTCTAGGTGGAGGGCCAGGGGGCACCCTGGGGACTCTACTGCAAGTCCAGGGAGAGAGGTCGACCCCTGGGTAGCTTGCTGGGGTCAGAGGCCCTTAGGTTTAGGGCCAGGGGGCACCCTGGGGCATCTACTGCAAGTCCAGGGAGAGAGGTGGACCCCTGGGTAGCTTGCTGGGGTCTGAAGCCCATAGGTGGAGGGCCAGGGGGCACCCTGGGGCCTCTACTGCAAATCTAGGGAGAGAGGTGGACCCATGGGTAGCTAGCTGGGGTAAGAGGCCCCTAAGTGGAGGGCCAGGGGGCACCCTGGGGCCTCTACTGCAAGTCCAGGGAGAGATGTGGACCCCTGGGTAGTTTGCTGGGGTCAGAGGCCCCTACGCGGAGGGACAGGGGGCTTCCTGGAGCCTCTACTGCAAGTCCAGGGAGAAAGGTGTACCCCTGGGTAGCTTGCTAGGGTCAGAGGCCCCTAGGTGGAGGTCAAGGGGGCACCCTGGGGCCTTTACTGCAATCCCAGGGAGAGTTGTGGACCCTTGTATAGCTTGCTGGGGTCAGAGGCCCCTTGGTGGAGGGTCAGGGGGCACCCTGGGGCCTATTCTGCAAGTCCAGGGAGAGAGGTGGACCTCTGGGTAGCTTGCTGGGGTCAGAGGCCCCTACGTGGAGGGCCAGGGGGCACCCTGGGGCCTATCCTGCAAGTCCAGGGAGAGAGGTGGACCCCTGGGTAGCTTGCTGGGGTACATGGCCACTAGGTGAAGAGCCAGGGGGCACCCTGGGGCCTCTACTTCAAGTCCAGGGAGAGAGGTGGACCCCTGGGTAGTTTGCTGGGGTCAGAGGCACCTAGGCGGAGGGACAGGGGGCTTCCTGGGGCATCTACTGCAAGTCCAGGGAGAGAGGTGGACCCCTGGGTAGCTAGCTGGGGTAAGAGGCTCCTAAGTGGAGGGCAAGGGGGCACCCTTGGGCCACTACTGCAAGTCCAGGGAGAGAGGTGGACCCCTGGGTAGTTTGCTGGGGTCAGAGGCCCCTAGGCGGAGGGACAGGGGGCTTCCTGGGGCCTCTACTGCAAGTCCAGGGAGAAAGGTGGACCCCTGGGTAGCTTGCTTGGGTCAGAGGCCCCTAGGTGGAGGTCAAGGGGGCACCCTGGGGCCTCTACTGCAAGTCCAGGGAGAGTTGTGGACCCTTGTGTAGCTTGCTGGGGTCAGAGGCCCCTTGGTGGAGGGTCAGGGGGCACCCTGGGGCCTATTCTGCAAGTCCAGGGAGAGAGGTGGACCTCTGGGTAGCTTGCTGGGGTCAGAGGCCCCTAGGTGGAAGGCCAGGGGGCACCCTGGGGCCTATCTTGCAAGTCCAGGGAGTAAGGTAGACCCCTGGGTAGCTTGCTGGGGTACGAGATTCTAGGTGGAGGGCCAGGGGGCACCCTGGGGCCTCTACTGCAATACCAGGGAGAGAGGTGGACCCCTGGGTAGCTTGCTGGGGTCAGAGGCCCCTAGGTGGAGGGCCAGGGGGCACCCTGGGGCCTCTACTGCAAGACCAGGGAAATAGGTGGACCCCTGGGTAGCTTGCTGGGGTCAGAGGCCTCTAGGTGGAGGGCCAGGGGGCACCCTGGGGCCTCTACTGCAAGTCTAGGGAGAGAGGTGGACCCATGGGTAGCTAGCTGGGGTAAGAGGCCCCTAAGTGGAGGGCCAGGGGGCACCCTGGGGCCTCTACTGCAAGTCCAGGGAGAGAGGTGGACCCCTGGGTAGCTTGCTGGGGTCTGAAGCCCATAGGTGGAGGTCCAGGGGGTACCCTGGGGCCTATACTTCAATTCCAGGGAGAGAGGTGGACCCTTGGGTAGCTTCCTAAGGTTAGAGGCCCCTAGGTGGAGGGCCAGAGGGCACCCCGGGGACTATCGTGCATGTCCAGGGAGAGAGGTGGACCCCTGGGTAGCTTGCTGGGGTACAAGGCCTCTAGGTGTAGGGCCAGGGGGCACCCTGGGGCCTATCTTGGTAGTCCAGGGAGTAAGGTGGACCCCTGAGTAGCTTGCTGGGGTACGAGGCCCCTAGGTGGAGGGCCAGGGGGCACCCTGGGGCCTCTACTGCAAGTCCAGGGAGAGAGGTGGACCCCTGGGTAGCTTGCTAGGGTCTGAGGCCCCTAGGTGGAGGTCAAGGGGGCACCCTGGGGCCTTTACTGCAATCCCAGGGAGAGTTGTGGACCCTTGTGTAGCTTGCTGGGGTCAGAGGCCCCTTAGTGGAGGGTCAGGGGGCACCCTGGGGCCTATTCTGCAAGTCCAGGGAGAGAGGTGGACCTCTGGGTAGCTTGCTGGGGTCAGAGGCCCCTTGGTGGAGGGCCAGGGGGCACCCTGGGGCCTATCCTGCAAGTCCAGGGAGAGAGGTGGACCCCTGGGTAGCTTGCTGGGGTACGAGGCCCCTAGGTGGAGGGCCAGGGGGCACCCTGGGGCCTCTACTGCAAGTCCAGGGAGAGAGGTGGACCCCTGGGTAGCTTGCTGGGGTCAGAGGCCCCTAGGTGGAGGGCCAGGGGGCACCCTGGGGCCTCCACTGCAAGTCAAGGGAAAGAGGTGGACCCCTGGGTAGCTTGCTGGGGTCAGAGGCCTCTAGGTGGAGGGCCAGGGGGCACACTGGGGCCTCTACTGCAAGTCCAGGGAGAGATGTGGACCCCTGGGTAGCTTGCTGGGGTCTGAAGCCCATAGGTGGAGGGCCAGGGGGTACCCTGGGGCCTATACTTCAAGTCCAGGGAGAGAGGTGGACCCTTGGGTAGCTTCCTAAGGTTAGAGGCCCCTAGGTGGAGGGCCAGAGGGCACCCTGGGGACTATCGTGCAAGTCCAGGGAGAGAGGTGGACCCCTGGGTAGCTTGCTGGGGTACAAAGCCTCTAGGTGGAGGGCCAGGGGGCACCCTGGGGCCTATCTTGCAAGTCCAGGGAGTAAGGTAGACCCCTGGGTAGCTTGCTGGGGTACGAGATTCTAGGTGGAGGGCCAGGGGGCACCCTGGGGCCTCTACTGCAAGTCCAGGGAGAGAGGTCGACCCCTGGGTAGCTTGCTGGGGTCAGAGGCCCCTAGGTTTAGGGCCAGGGGGCACCCTGGGGCATCTACTGCAAGTCCAGGGAGAGAGGTGGACCCCTGGGTAGCTTGCTGGGGTCTGAAGCCCATAGGTGGAGGGCCAGGGGGCACCCTGGGGCCTCTACTGCAAGTCTAGGGAGAGAGGTGGACCCATGGGTAGCTAGCTGGGGTAAGAGGCCCCTAAGTGGAGGGCCAGGGGGCACCCTGGGGCCTCTACTGCAAGTCCAGGGAGAGATGTGGACCCCTGGGAAGTTTGCTGGGGTCAGAGGCCCCTAGGCGGAGGGACAGGGGGCTTCCTGGAGCCTCTACTGCAAGTCCAGAAAGAAAGGTGTACCCCTGGGTAGCTTGCTAGGGTCAGAGGCCCCTAGGTGGAGGTCAAGGGGGCACCCTGGGGCCTTTACTACAATCCCAGGGAGAGTTGTGGACCCTTGTGTAGCTTGCTGGGGTCAGAGGCCCCTTGGTGGAGGGTCAGGGGGCACCCTGGGGCCTATTCTGCAAGTCCAGGGAGAGAGGTGGACCTCTGGGTAGCTTGCTGGGTTCAGAGGCCCCTAGGTGGAGGGCCAGGGGGCACCCTGGGGCCTCTACTGCAAGTCCAGGGAGAGAGGTGGACCCCTGGGTAGCTTGCTGGGGTCAGAGGCCCCTAGGTGGAGGGCCAGGGGGCACCCTGGGGCCTCTACTGCAAGACCAGGGAAAAAGATGGACCCCTGGGTAGCTTGCTGGGGTCAGAGGCCTCTAGGTGGAGGGCCAGGGGGCACCCTGGGGCCTCTACTGCAAGTCTAGGGAGAGAGTTGGACCCATGGGTAGCTAGCTGGGGTAAGAGGCCCCTTGGTGGAGGGCCAGGGGGCACCCTGGGGCCTCTACTGCAAGTCCAGGGAGAGAGGTGGACCCCTGGGTAGCTTGCTGGGGTCTGAAGCCCATAGGTGGAGGGCCAGGGGGTACCCTGGGGCCTATACTTCAAGTCCAGGGAGAGAGGTGGACCCTTGGGTAGCTTCCTAAGGTTAGAGGCCCCTAGGTGGAGGGCCAGAGGGCACCCTGGGGACTATCGTGCAAGTCCAGGGAGAGAGATGGACCCCTGGGTAGCTTGCTGGGGTACAAGCCCTCTAGGTGGAGGGCCAGGGGGCACCCTGGGGCATATCTTGGTAGTCCAGGGAGTAAGGTGGACCCCTGAGTAGCTTGCTGGGGTACGAGGCCCCTAGGTGGAGGGCCAGGGGGCAACCTGGGGCCTCTACTGCAAGTCCAGGGAGAGAGGTGGACCCCTGGGTAGCTTGCTGGGGTCTGAAGCCCATAGGTGGAGGGCCAGGGGGCACCCTGGGGCCTCTACTGCAAGTCTAGGGAGAGAGGTGGACCCATGGGTAGCTAGCTGGGGTAAGAGGCCCCTAAGTGGAGGGCCAGGGGGCACCCTGGGGCCTCTACTGCAAGTCCAGGGAGAGAGGTGGACCCCTGGGTAGTTTGCTGGGGTCAGAGGCCCCTAGGCGGAGGGACAGGGGGCTTCCTGGGGCCTCTACTGCAAGTCCAGGGAGAAAGGTGGACCCCTGGGTAGCTTGCTTGGGTCAGAGGCCCCTAGGTGGAGGTCAAGGGGGCACCCTGGGGCCTCTACTGCAAGTCCAGGGAGAGTTGTGGACCCTTGTGTAGCTTGCTGGGGTCAGAGGCCCCTTGCTGGAGGGTCAGGGGGCACCCTGGGGCCTATTCTGCAAGTCCAGGGAGAGAGGTGGACCTCTGGGTAGCTTGCTGGGGTCAGAGGCCCCTAGGTGGAAGGCCAGGGGGCACCCTGGGGCCTATCTTGCAAGTCCAGGGAGTAAGGTAGACCCCTGGGTAGCTTGCTGGGGTACGAGATTCTAGGTGGAGGGCCAGGGGGCACCCTGGGGCCTCTACTGCAATACCAGGGAGAGAGGTGGACCCCTGGGTAGCTTGCTGGGGTCAGAGGCCCCTAGGTGGAGGGCCAGAGGGCACCCTGGGGCATCTACTGCAAGTCCAGGGAGAGAGGTGGACCCCTGGGTAGCTTGCTGAGGGTCTGAAGCGCATAGGTGGAGGGCCAGGGGGCACCCTGGGGCCTCTTCTGCAAGTCTAGGGAGAAAGGTGGACCCATGGGTAGCTAGCTGGGGTAAGAGGCCCCTAAGTGGAGGGCCAGGGGGCACCCTGGGGCCTCTACTGCAAGTCCAGGGAGAGATGTGGACCCCTGGGTAGTTTGCTGGGGTCAGAGGCCCCTAGGCGGAGGGACAGGGGGCTTCCTGGAACCTCTACTGCAAGTCCAGGGAGAAAGGTGTACCCCTGGGTAGCTTGCTAGGGTCAGAGGCCCCTAGGTGGAGGTCAAGGGGGCACCCTGGGGCCTTTACTGCAATCCCAGGGAGAGTTGTGGACCCTTGTGTAGCTTGCTGGGGTCAGAGGCCCCTTGGTGTAGGGTCATGGGGCACCCTGGGGCCTATTCTGCAAGTCCAGGGAGAGAGGTGGACCTCTCGGTAGCTTGCTGGGGTCAGAGGCCACTAGGTGGAGGGCCAGGGGGCACCCTGGGGCCTATCATGCAAGTCCAGGGAGAGAGGTGGACCCCTGGGTAGCTTGGCGGGGTACGAGGCCCATAGGTGGAGGGCCAGGGGGCACCCTGGGGCCTCTACTGCAAGTCCAGGGAGAGAGGTGGACCCCTGGGTAGCTTGCTGGGGTCAGAGGACCCTAGGTGGAGGGCCAGGGGGCACCCTGGGGCCTCTACTGCAAACCAGGGAAATAGGTGGACCCCTGGGTAGCTTGCTGGGGTCAGAGGCCCCTAGGTGGAGGGCCAGGGGGCACCCTGGGGCCTCCACTGCAAGTCCAGGGAAAGAGGTGGACCCCTGGGTAGCTTGCTGGGGTCAGAGGCCTCTAGGTGGAGGGCCAGGGGGCACCCTAGGGCCTCTACTGCAAGTCTAGGGCGAGAGGTGGACCCATGGGTAGCTAGCTGGGGTAAGAGGCCCCTAAGTGGAGGGCCAGGGGGCACCCTGGGGCCTCATCTGCAAGTCCAGGGAGAGATGTGGACCCCTGGGTAGTTTGCTGGGGTCTGAAGCCCCTAGGTGGAGGGCCAGGGGGCACCCTGGGGCCTATCCTGCAAGTCCAGGGAGAGAGGTGGACCCCTGGGTAGCTTGCTGGGGTACAAGGCCACTAGGTGGAGAGCCAGGGGGCACCCTGGGGCCTCTACTGCAAGACCAGGGAGAGAGGTGGACCCTTGGTAGCTTGCTGGGGTCAGAGACCCCTGGGTGGAGGGCCAGGGGGCACCCTGGGGCCTCTACTGCAAGTCTAGGGAGAGAGGTGGACCCATGGGTAGCTAGCTGGGGTAAGAGGCCCCTAAGTCGATGGCCAGGGGGCACCATGGGGCCTCTACTGCAAGTCCAGGGAGAGAGGTGGACCCCTGGGTAGTTTGCTGGGGTCAGAGGCCCCTAGGCGGAGGGACAGGGGGCTTCCTGGGGCCTCTACTGCAAGTCCAGGGAGAGAGGTGGACCCCTGGGTAGCTAGCTGGGGTAAGAGGCTCCTAAGTGGAGGGCAAGGGGGCACCCTGGGGCCTCTACTGCAAGTCCAGGGAGAGAGGTGGACCCCTGGGTAGTTTGCTGGGGTCAGAGGCCCCTAGGCGGAGGGACAGGGGGCTTCCTGGGGCCTCTACTGCAAGTCCAGGGAGAAAGGTGGACCCCTGGGTAGCTTGCTTGGGTCAGAGGCCCCTAGGTGGAGGTCAAGGGGGCACCCTGGGGCCTCTACTGCAAGTCCAGGGAGAGTTGTGGACCCTTGTGTAGCTTGCTGGGGTCAGAGGCCCCTTGCTGAAGGGTCAGGGGGCACCCTGGGGCCTATTCTGCAAGTCCAGGGAGAGAGGTGGACCTCTGGGTAGCTTGCTGGGGTCAGAGGCCCCTAGGTGGAAGGCCAGGGGGCACCCTGGGTCCTGTCTTGCAAGTCCAGGGAGTAAGGTAGACCCCTGGGTAGCTTGCTGGGGTACGAGATTCTAGGTGGAGGGCCAGGGGGCACCCTGGGGCCTCTACTGCAATACCAGGGAGAGAGGTGGACCCCTGGGTAGCTTGCTGGGGTCAGAGGCCCCTAGGTGGAGGGCCAGGGGGCACCCTGCGGCATCTACTGCAAGTCCAGGGAGAGAGGTGGACCCCTGGGTAGCTTGCTGGGGTCTGAAGCCCATAGGTGGGGGGCCAGGGGGCACCCTGGGGCCTCTACTGCAAGTCTAGGGAGAGAGGTGGACCCATGGGTAGCTAGCTGGGGTAAGAGGCCCCTAAGTGAAGGGCCAGGGGGCACCCTGGGGCCTCTACTGCAAGTCCAGGGAGAGATGTGGACCCCTGGGTAGTTTGCTGGGGTCAGAGGCCCCTAGGCGCACGGACAGGGGGCTTCCTGGAGCCTCTACTGCAAGTCCAGGGAGAAAGGTGTACCCCTGGGTAGCTTGCTAGGGTCAGAGGCCCCTAGGTGGAGGTCAAGGGGGCACCCTGGGGCCTTTACTGCAATCCCAGGGAGAGTTGTGGACCGTTGTGTAGCTTGCTGGGGTCAGAGGCCCCTTGGTGGAGGGTCAGGGGGCACCCTGGGGCCTATTCTGCAAGTCCAGGGAGAGAGGTGGACCTCTGGGTAGCTTGCTGGGGTCAGAGGCCCCAAGGTGGAGGGCCAGGGGGCACCCTGGGGCCTATCCTGCAAGTCCAGGGAGAGAGGTGGACCCCTGGGTAGCTTGCCGGGGTACGAGGCCCATAGGTGGAGGGCCAGGGGGCACCCTGGGGCCTCTACTGCAAGTCCAGGGAGAGAGGTGGACCCCTGGGTAGCTTGCTGGGGTCAGAGGCCCCTAGGTGGAGGGCCAGGGGGCACCCTGGGGCCTCTACTGCAAGACCAGGGAAATAGGTGGACCCCTGGGTAGCTTGCTGGGGTCAGAGGCCTCTAGGTGGAGGGCCAGGGGGCACCCTGGGGCCTCTACTGCAAGTCTAGGGAGAGAGGTGGACCCATGGGTAGCTAGCTGGGGTAAGAGGCCCCTAAGTGGAGGGCCAGAGGGCACCCTGGGGACTATCGTGCATGTCCAGGGAGAGAGGTGGACCCCTGGGTAGCTTGCTGGGGTACAAGGCCTCTAGGTGGAGGGCCAGGGGGCACCCTGGGGCCTATCTTGGTAGTCCAGGGAGTAAGGTGGACCCCTGAGTAGCTTGCTGGGGTACGAGGCCCCTAGGTGGAGGGCCAGGGGGCACCCTGGGGCCTCTACTGCAAGTCCAGGGAGAGAAGTGGACCCCTGGGTAGCTTGCTGGGGTCTGAAACCCATAGGTGGAGGGCCAGGGGGCACCCTGGGGCCTCTACTGCAAGTCTAGGGAGAGAGGTGGACCCATGGGTAGCTAGCTGGGGTAAGAGGCCCCTAAGTGGAGGGCCAGGGGGCACCCTGGGGCCTCTACTGCAAGTCCAGGGAGAGAGGTGGACCCCTGGGTAGTTTGCTGGGGTCAGAGGCCCCTAGGCGGAGGGACAGGGGGCTTCCTGGGGCCTCTACTGCAAGTCCAGGGAGAAAGGTGGACCCCTGGGTAGCTTGCTAAGGTCAGAGGCCCCTAGGTGGAGGTCAAGGGGGCACCCAGGGGCCTTTACTGCAATCCCAGGGAGAGTTGTGGACCCTTGTGTAGCTTGCTGGGGTCAGAGGCCCCTTGGTGGAGGGTCAGGGGGCACCCTGGGGCCTATTCTGCAAGTCCAGCGAGAGAGGTGGACCTCTGGGTAGCTTGCTGGGGTCAGAGGCCCCTAGGTGGAGGGCCAGGGGGCACCCTGGGGCCTATCCTGCAAGTCCAGGGAGAGAGGTGGACCCCTGGGTAGCTTGCTGGGGTACGAGGCCCCTAGGTGGAGGGCCAGGGGGCACCCTGGGGCCTCTACTGCAAGTCCAGGGAGAGAGGTGGACCCCTGGGTAGCTTGCTAGGGTCAGAGGCCCCTAGGTGGAGGTTCAGGGGGCACCCTGGGGCCTCCACTGCAAGTCCAGGGAAAGAGGTGGACCCCTGGGTAGCTTGCTGGGGTCAGAGGCCTCTAGGTGGAGGGCCAGGGGGCACCCTGGGGCCTCTACTGCAAGTCCAGGGAGAGAGGTGGACCCCTGGGTAGCTTGCTGGGGTCTGAAGCCCATAGGTGGAGGGCCAGGGGGTACCCTGGGGCCTATACTTCAAGTCCAGGGAGAGAGGTGGACCCTTGGGTAGCTTCCTAAGGTTAGAGGCCCCTAGGTGGAGGGCCAGAGGGCACCCTGGGGACTATCGTGCAAGTCCAGGGAGAGAGGTGGACCCCTGGGTAGCTTGCTGGGGTACAAGGCCTCTAGGTGGAGGGCCAGGGGGCACCCTGGGGCCTATCTTGCAAGTCCAGGGAGTAAGGTAGACCCCTGGGTAGCTTGCTGGGGTACGAGATTCTAGGTGGAGGGCCAGGGGGCACCCTGGGGCCTCTACTGCAAGTCCAGGGAGAGAGGTCGACCCCTGGGTAGCTTGCTGGGGTCAGAGGCCCCTAGGTTTAGGGCCAGGGGGCACCCTGGGGCATCTACTGCAAGTCCAGGGAGAGAGGTGGACCCCTGGGTAGCTTGCTGGGGTCTGAAGCCCATAGGTGGAGGGCCAGGGGGCACCCTGGGGCCTCTACTGCAAGTCTAGGGAGAGAGGTGGACCCATGGGTAGCTAGCTGGGGTAAGAGGCCCCTAAGTGGAGGGCCAGGGGGCACCCTGGGGCCTCATCTGCAAGTCCAGGGAGAGATGTGGACCCCTGGGTAGTTTGCTGGGGTCAGAGGCCCCTAGGCGGAGGGACAGGGGGCTTCCTGAAGCCTCTACTGCAAGTCCAGGGAGAAAGGTGTACCCCTGGGTAGCTTGCTAGGGTCAGAGGCCCCTAGGTGGAGGTCAAGGGGGCACCCTGGGGCCTTTACTGCAATCCCAGGGAGAGTTGTGGACCCTTGTGTAGCTTGCTGGGGTCAGAGGCCCCTTTTTGGAGGGTCAGGGGGCACCCTGGGGCCTATTCTGCAAGTCCAGGGAGAGAGGTGGACCTCTGGGTAGCTTGCTGGGGTCAGAGGCCCCTTGGTGGAGGGCCAGGGGGCACCCTGGGGCCTATCCTGCAAGTCCAGGAAGAGAGGTGGACCCCTGGGTAGCTTGCTGGGGTACGAGGCCCATAGGTGGAGGGCCAGGGGGCACCCTGGGGCCTCTACTGCAAGTCCAGGGAGAGAGGTGGACCCCTGGGTAGCTTGCTGGGGTCAGAGGCCCCTAGGTGGAGGGCCAGGGGGCACCCTGGGGCCTCTACTGCAAGACCAAGACCAGGGAAAAAGGTGGACCCCTGGGTAGCTTGCTGGGGTCAGAGGCCTCTAGGTGGAGGGCCAGGGGGCACCCTGGGGCCTCTACTGCAAGTCTAGGGAGAGAGGTGGACCCATGGGTAGCTAGCTGGGGTAAGAGGCCCCTAATTGGAGGGCCAGGGGGCACCCTGGGGCCTCTACTGCAAGTCCAGGGAGAGAGGTGGACCCCTGGGTAGCTTGCTGGGGTCTGAAGCCCATAAGTGGAGGGCCAGGGGGTACCCTGGGGCCTATACTTCAAGTCCAGGGAGAGAGGTGGACCCTTGGGTAGCTTCCTAAGGTTAGAGGCCGCTAGGTGGAGGGCCAGAGGGCACCCTGGGGACTATCGTGCAAGTCCAGGGAGAGAGGTGGACCCCTGGGTAGCTTGCTGGGGTACAAGGCCTCTAGGTGGAGGGCCAGGGGGCACCCTGGGGCATATCTTGGTAGTCCAGGGAGTAAGGTGGACCCCTGAGTAGCTTGCTGGGGTACGAGGCCCCTAGGTGGAGGGCCAGGGGGCACCCTGGGGCCTCTACTGCAAGTCCAGGGAGAGAGGTGGACCCCTGGGTAGCTTGCTGGGGTCTGAAGCCAATAGGTGGAGGGCCAGGGGACACCCTGGGGCCTCTACTGCAAGTCTAGGGAGAGAGGTGGACCCATGGGTAGCTAGCTGGGGTAAGAGGCCCCTAAGTGGAGGGCCAGGGGGCACCCTGGGGCCTCTACTGCAAGTCCAGGGAGAGAGGTGGACCCCTGGGTAGTTTGCTGGGGTCAGAGGCCCCTAGGCGGAGGGACAGGGGGCTTCCTGGGGCCTCTACTGCAAGTCCAGGGAGAAAGGTGGACCCCTGGGTAGCTTGCTAGGGTCAGAGGCCCCTAGGTGGAGGTCAAGGGGGCACCCTGGGGCCTTTACTGCAATCCCAGGGAGAGTTGTGGACCCTTGTGTAGCTTGCTGGGGTCAGAGGCCCCTTTTTGGAGGGTCAGGGGGCACCCTGGGGCCTATTCTGCAAGTCCAGGGAGAGAGGTGGACCTCTGGGTAGCTTGCTGGGGTCAGAGGCCCCTTGGTGGAGGGCCAGGGGGCACCCTGGGGCCTATCCTGCAAGTCCAGGAAGAGAGGTGGACCCCTGGGTAGCTTGCTGGGGTACGAGGCCCATAGGTGGAGGGCCAGGGGGCACCCTGGGGCCTCTACTGCAAGTCCAGGGAGAGAGGTGGACCCCTGGGTAGCTTGCTGGGGTCAGAGGCCCCTAGGTGGAGGGCCAGGGGGCACCCTGGGGCCTCTACTGCAAGACCAAGACCAGGGAAAAAGGTGGACCCCTGGGTAGCTTGCTGGGGTCAGAGGCCTCTAGGTGGAGGGCCAGGGGGCACCCTGGGGCCTCTACTGCAAGTCTAGGGAGAGAGGTGGACCCATGGGTAGCTAGCTGGGGTAAGAGGCCCCTAATTGGAGGGCCAGGGGGCACCCTGGGGCCTCTACTGCAAGTCCAGGGAGAGAGGTGGACCCCTGGGTAGCTTGCTGGGGTCTGAAGCCCATAGGTGGAGGGCCAGGGGGTACCCTGGGGCCTATACTTCAAATCCAGGGAGAGAGGTGGACCCTTGGGTAGCTTCCTAAGGTTAGAGGCCGCTAGGTGGAGGGCCAGAGGGCACCCTGGGGACTATCGTGCAAGTCCAGGGAGAGAGGTGGACCCCTGGGTAGCTTGCTGGGGTACAAGGCCTCTAGGTGGAGGGCCAGGGGGCACCCTGGGGCATATCTTGGTAGTCCAGGGAGTAAGGTGGACCCCTGAGTAGCTTGCTGGGGTACGAGGCCCCTAGGTGGAGGGCCAGGGGGCACCCTGGGGCCTCTACTGCAAGTCCAGGGAGAGAGGTGGACCCCTGGGTAGCTTGCTGGGGTCTGAAGCCAATAGGTGGAGGGCCAGGGGACACCCTGGGGCCTCTACTGCAAGTCTAGGGAGAGAGGTGGACCCATGGGTAGCTAGCTGGGGTAAGAGGCCCCTAAGTGGAGGGCCAGGGGGCACCCTGGGGCATCTACTGCAAGTCCAGGGAGAGAGGTGGACCCCTGGGTAGTTTGCTGGGGTCAGAGGCCCCTAGTCGGAGGGACAGGGGGCTTCCTGGGGCCTCTACTGCAAGTCCAGGGAGAAAGGTGGACCCCTGGGTAGCTTGCTAGGGTCAGAGGCCCCTAGGTGGAGGTCAAGGGGGCACCCTGGGGCCTTTACTGCAATCCCAGGGAGAGTTGTGGACCCTTGTGTAGCTTGCTGGGGTCAGAGGCCCCTTGGTGGAGGGTCAGGGGGCACCCTGGGGCCTATTCTGCAAGTCCAGGGAGAGAGGTGGACCTCTGGGTAGCTTGCTGGGGTCAGAGGCCCCTAGGTGGAGGGCCAGGGGGCACCCTGGGGCCTATCCTGCAAGTCCAGGAAGAGAGGTGGACCCCTGGGTAGCTTGCTGGGGTACATGGCCCCTAGGTGGAGGGCCAGGGGGCACCCTGGGGCCTCTACTGCAAGTCCAGGGAGAGAGGTGGACCCCTGGGTAGCTTGCTGGGGTCAGAGGCAACTAGGTGAAAGGACAGGGGTACCCTGAGGCCTATACTGCAAGTCCAGGGAGAGAGGTGGACCCCTGGGTAGCTTCCTGAGGTCAAAGGCCCCTAGGTGGAGAGCCAGGGGGCACCCTGGGGCCTCTCCTGCAAGTCCAAGGAGAGAGGTGGACCCCTGGGTAGCTTGCTGGGGTACGAGGCCCCTAGTTGGAGGGCCAAGGGGCACCCTGGGGCCTTTACTGCAAGCCCAGGGAGAGAGGTGGACCCCTGGTTAGCTTGCTGGGGTCAGAGGCCACTAGGTGGAGGGCCAGGGGGCTTCTTGGGGCCTCTACTGCAAGTCCAGGGAGAGAGGTGGACCCCTGGGTAGCTTGCTGTTGTCGTAGGCCCCCAGGTGGAGGGCCAGAGGGCTTCTTGGGGCTCCTACTGCAAGTCTATTGAGAGAGGTGGACCACTGTGTAGCTTGCTGGGGTCAGAGGCCCCTAGGTGGACGGCCTGGGGGCTTCGTGGGGCCTCTACTGCAAGTCAAGGGAGAGAGGTGGACCCCTGGGTAGCTTGCTGGGGTCGGAAGCCCCTTGGTGGAAGGCCAGGGGGCACCCTGGGGCCTATACTGCAAGTCCAGGGAGAGAGGTGGACCCATGGGTAGCTTACTGGGGTCAGAGGCCCCTAGGTGGAGGGCCAGGGGCACCCTGGGGCCTCTACTGCAAGTCCAGGGAGAGAGGTGGACCCCTGGGTAGCTTGCTGGTGTCAGACGCAACTAGGTGGAGGGACAGGGGGTACCCTGGGGCCTATACTGCAAGTCCAGGGAGAGAGGTGGACCCCTGGGTAGCTTGCTGGGGTACAAGGCCACTAGGTGGAGAGCCAGGGGGCACCCTGGGGCCTCTACTGCAAGACCAGGGAGAGAGGTGGACCCTTGGTAGCTTGCTGGGGTCAGAGACCCCTAGGTGGAGGGCCAGGGGGCACCCTGGGGCCTCTACTGCAAGTCTAGGGAGAGAGGTGGACCCATGGGTAGCTAGCTGGGGTAAGAGGCCCCTAAGTCGATGGCCAGGGGGCACCCTGGGGCCTCTACTGCAAGTCCAGGGAGAGAGGTGGACCCCTGGGTAGTTTGCTGGGGTCAGAGGCATTAGGCGGAGGGACAGGGGGCTTCCTGGGGCCTCTACTGCAAGTCCAGGGAGAGAGGTGGACCCCTGGGTAGCTAGCTGGGGTAAGAGGCTCCTAAGTGGAGGGTCAGGGGGCACCCTGGGGCCTCTACTGCAAGTCCAGGGAGAGAGGTGGACCCCTGGGTAGTTTGCTGGGGTCAGAGGCCCCTAGGCGGAGGGACAGGGGGCTTCCTGGGGCCTCTACTGCAAGTCCAGGGAGAAAGGTGGACCCCTGGGTAGCTTGCTTGGGTCAGAGGCCCCTAGGTGGAGGTCAAGGGGGCACCCTGGGGCCTCTACTGCAAGTCCAGGGAGAGTTGTGGACCCTTGTGTAGCTTGCTGGGGTCAGAGGCCCCTTTCTGGAGGGTCAGGGGGCACCCTGGGGCCTATTCTGCAAGTCTAGGGAGAGAGGTGGACCTCTGGGTAGCTTGCTGGGGTCAGAGTCCCCTAGGTGGAAGGCCAGGGGGCACCCTGGGGCCTATTCTGCAAGTCCAGGGAGTAAGGTAGACCCCTGGGTAGCTTGCTGGGGTACGAGATTTTAGGTGGAGGGCCAGGGGGCACCCTGGGGCCTCTACTGCAATACCAGGGAGAGAGGTGGACCCCTGGGTAGCTTGCTGGGGTCAGAGGCCCCTAGGCGGAGGGCCAGGGGGCACCCTGGGGCATCTACTGCAAGTCCAGGGAGAGAGGTGGACCCCTGGGTAGCTTGCTGGGGTCTGAAGCCCATAGGTGGAGGGCCAGGGGGCACCCTGA
The DNA here is from genome assembly GCF_049306965.1 of Danio rerio. Classification (NCBI taxonomy): domain Eukaryota; kingdom Metazoa; phylum Chordata; class Actinopteri; order Cypriniformes; family Danionidae; genus Danio; species Danio rerio. Next base: position 51,623,378 of record NC_133180.1, on the reverse strand, counting down.
GGCCTCTACTGCAAGTCTAGGGAGAGAGGTGGACCCATGGGTAGCTAGCTGGGGTAAGAGGCCCCTAAGTTCAGGGCCAGGGGGTACCCTGGGGCCTCTACTGCAAGTCCAGGGAGAGATGTGGACCCCTGGGTAGTTTGCTGGGGTCAGAGGCCCCTAGGCGGAGGGACAGGGGGCTTCCTGGAGCCTCTACTGCAAGTCCAGGGAGAAAGGTGTACCCCTGGGTAGCTTGCTAGGGTCAGAGGCCCCTAGGTGGAGGTCAAGGGGGCACCCTGGGGCCTTTACTGCAATCCCAGGGAGAGTTGTGGACCCTTGTGTAGCTTGCTGGGGTCAGAGGCCCCTTGGTGGAGGGTCAGGGGGCACCCTGGGGCCTATTCTGCAAGTCCAGGGAGAGAGGTGGACCTCTGGGTAGCTTGCTGGGGTCAGAGGCCCCTAGGTGGAGGGCCAGGGGGCACCCTGGGGCCTATCCTGCAAGTCCAGGGAGAGAGGTGGACCCCTGGGTAGCTTGCCGGGGTACGAGGCCCATAGGTGGAGGGCCAGGGGGCACCCTGGGGCCTCTACTGCAAGTCCAGGGAGAGAGGTGGACCCCTGGGTAGCTTGCTGGGGTCAGAGGCCCCTAGGTGGAGGGCCAGGGGGCAAACTGGGGCCTCTACTGCAAGACCAGGGAAATAGGTGGACCCCTGGGTAGCTTGCTGGGGTCAGAGGCCTCTAGGTGGAGGGCCAGGGGGCACCCTGGGGCCTCTACTGCAAGTCTAGGGAGAGAGGTGGACCCATGGGTAGCTAGCTGGGGTAAGAGGCCCCTAAGTGGAGGGCCAGGGGGCACCCTGGGGCCTCTACTGCAAGTCCAGGGAAATAGGTGGACCCTTGGGTAGCTTCCTAAGGTTAGAGGCCCCTAGGTGGAGGGCCAGGGGGCACCCTGGGGCCTCTACTGCAAGACCAGGGAAATAGGTGGACCCCTGGGTAGCTTGCTGGGGTCAGAGGCCTCTAGGTGGAGGGCCAGGGGGCACCCTGGGGCCTATCCTGCAAGTCCAGGGAGAGAGGTGGACCCCTGGGTAGCTTGCTGGGGTACGAGGCCCCTAGGGTTAGGGCCAGGGGGCACCCTGGGGCCTCTACTGCAAGTCCAGGGAGAGAGGTGGACCCCTGGGTAGCTTGCTGGGGTCAGAGGCCCCTAGGTGGAGGGCCAGGGGGCACCCTGGGGCCTCTACTGCAAGTCCAGGGAAAGAGGTGAACCCCTGGGTAGCTTGCTGGGGTCAGAGGCCTTTAGGTGGAGGGCCAGGGGGCACCCTGGGGCCTCTACTGCAAATCCAGGGAGAGAGGTGGACCCCTGGGTAGCTTGCTGGGGTCTGAAGCCCATAGGTGGAGGGCCAGGGGGTACCCTGGGGCCTATACTTCAAGTCCAGGGAGAGAGGTGGACCCTTGGGTAGCTTCCTAAGGTTAGAGGCCCCTAGGTGGAGGGCCAGAGGGCACCCTGGGGACTATCGTGCAAGTCCAGGGAGAGAGGTGGACCCCTGGGTAGCTTGCTGGGGTACAAGGCCTCTACGTGGAGGGCCAGGGGGCACCCTGGGGCCTATCTTGCAAGTCCAGGGAGTAAGGTGGACCCCTGAGTAGCTTGCTGGGGCACGAGGCCCCTAGGTGGAGGGCCAGGGGGCACCCTGGGGCCTCTACTGCAAGTCCAGGGAGAGAGGTGGACCCCTGGGTAGCTTGCTGGGGTCTGAAGCCCATAGGTGGAGGGCCAGGGGGCACCCTGGGGCCTCTACTGCAAGACTAGGGAGAGAGGTGGACCCATGGGTAGCTATCTGGGGTAAGAGGCCCCTGAGTGGAGGGCCAGGGGGCACCCTGGGGCCTCTATTGCAAGTCCAGGGAGAGAGGTGGACCCCTGGGTAGTTTGCTGGGGTCAGAGGCCCCTAGGCGGAGGGACAGGGGGCTTCCTGGGGCCTCTACTGCAAGTACAGGGAGAAAGGTGTACCCCTGGGTAGCTTGCTAGGGTCAGAGGCCCCTAGGTGGAGGTCAAGGGGGCACCCTGGGGCCATTACTGCAATCCCAGGGAGAGTTGTGGACCCTTGTGTAGCTTGCTGGGGTCAGAGGCCCCTTGGTGGAGGGTCAGGGGGCACCCTGGGGCCTATTCTGCAAGTCCACGGAGAGAGGTGGACCTCTGGGTAGCTTGCTGGGGTCAGAGGCCCCTAGGTGGAGGGCCAGGGGGCACCCTGGGGCCTATCCTGCAAGTCCAGGGAGAGAGGTGGACCCCTGGGTAGCTTGCTGGGGTACGAGGCCCCTAGGTGGAGGGCCAGGGGGCACCCTGGGGCCTCTACTGCAAGTCCAGGGAGAGAGGTGACCCCTGGGTAGCTTGCTGGGGTCAGAGGCCCCTAGGTGGAGGGCCAGGGGGCACCCTGGGGCCTCTACTGCAAGTCCAGGGAAAGAGGTGGACCCCTGGGTAGCTTGCTGGGGTCAGAGGCCTTTAGGTGGAGGGCCAGGGGGCACCCTGGGGCCTCTACTGCAAATCCAGGGAGAGAGGTGGACCCCTGGGTAGCTTGCTGGGGTCTGAAACCCATAGGTGGAGGGCAAGGGGGTACCCTGGGGCCTATACTTCAAGTCCAGGGAGAGAGGTGGACCCTTGGGTAGCTTCCTAAGGTTAGAGGCCCCTAGGTGAAGGGCCAGAGGGCACCCTGGGGACTATCGTGCAAGTCCAGGGAGAGAGTTGGACCCCTGGGTAGCTTGCTGGGGTACAAGGCCTCTAGGTGGAGGGCCAGGGGGCACCCTGGGGCCTATCTTGCAAGTCCAGGGAGTAAGGTGGACCCCTGAGTAGCTTGCTGGGGTACGAGGCCCCTAGGTGGAGGGCCAGGGGGCACCCTGGGGCCTCTACTGCAAGTCCAGGGAGAGAGGTGGACCCCTGGGTAGCTTGCTGGGGTCTGAAGCCCATAGGTGGAGGGCCAGGGGGCACCCTGGGGCCTCTACTGCAAGTCCAGGGAGAGAGGTGGACCCCTGGGTAGCTTGCTGGGGTACAAGGCCTCTAGGTGGAGGGCCAGGGGGCACCCTGGGGCCTATCTTGCAAGTCCAGGGAGTAAGGTGGACCCCTGAGTAGCTTGCAGGGGTACGAGGCCCCTAGGTGGAGGGCTAGGGGGCACCCTGGGGCCTCTACTGCAAGTCCAGGGAGAGAGGTGGACCCCTGGGTAGCTTGCTGGGGTCAGAGGCCCCTAGGTGGAGGGCCAGGGGGCACCCTGGGGCCTCTACTGCAAGTCCAGGGAGAGAGGTGGACCCCTGGGTAGCTTGCTGGGGTCTGAAGCCCATAGGTGGAGGGCCAGGGGGTACCCTGGGCCCTATACTTCAAGTCTAGGGAGAGAGGTGGACCCTTGGGTAGCTTCCTAAGGTTAGAGGTCCCTAGGTGGAGGGCGAGAGGGCACCCTGGGGACTATCGTGCAAGTCCAGGGAGAGAGGTGGACCCCTGGGTAGCTTGCTGGGGTACAAGGCCTCTAGGTGGAGGGCCAGGGGGCACCCTGGGGCCTATCTTGCAAGTCCAGGGAGTAAGGTGGACCCCTGAGTAGCTTGCAGGGGTACGAGGCCCCTAGGTGGAGGGCTAGGGGGCACCCTGGGGCCTCTACTGCAAGTCCAGGGAGAGAGGTGGACCCCTGGGTATCTTGCTGGGGTTTGAAGCCCATAGGTGGAGGGCCAGGGGGCACCCTGGGGCCTCTACTGCAAGTCTAGGGAGAGAGGTGGACCCATGGGTAGCTAGCTGGGGTAAGAGGCCCCTGAGTGGAGGGCCAGGGGGCACCCTGGGGCCTCTACTGCAAGTCTAGGGAGAGAGGTGGACCCATGGGTAGCTAGCTGGGGTAAGAGGCCCCTGAGTGGAGGGCCAGGGGGCACCCTGGGGCCTCTACTGCAAGTCCAGGGAGAGAGGTGGACCCCTGGGTAGCTTGCTGGGGTACAAGGCCTCTAGGTGGAGGGCCAGGGGGCACCCTGGGGCCTCTACTGCAAGTCTAGGGAGAGAGGTGGACCCATGGGTAGCTAGCTGGGGTAAGAGGCCCCTGAGTGGAGGGCCAGGGGGCACCCTGGGGCCTCTACTGCAAGTCCAGGGAGAGAGGTGGACCCCTGGGTAGCTTGCTGGGGTCTGAAGCCCATAGGTGGAGTTCCAGGGGGCACGCTGGGGCCTCTACTGCAAGTCTAGGGAGAGAGGTGGACCCATGGGTAGCTAGCTGGGGTAAGAGGCCCCTAAGTGGAGGGACAGGGGGCATCCTGGGGCCTCTACTGCAAGTCCAGGGAGAAAGGTGGACCCCTGGGTAGCTTGCTAGGGTCAGAGGCCCCTAGGTGGAGGTCAAGGAGGCACCCTGGGGCCTTTACTGCAATCCCAGGGAGAGTTGTGGACCCTTGTGTAGTTTGCTGGGGTCAGAGGCCCCTTGGTGGAGGGTCAGGGGGCACCCTGGGGCCTATTCTGCAAGTCCAGGGAGAGAGGTGGACCTCTGGGTAGCTTGCTGGGGTCAGAGGCCCCTAGGTGGAGGGCCAGGGGGCACCCTGGGGCCTATCCTAAAAGTCCAGGGAGAGAGGTGGACCCCTGGGTAGCTTGCTGGGGTACGAGGCCCCTAGGTGGAGGGCCAGGGGGCACCCTGGGGCCTCTACTGCAAGTCCAGGGAGAGAGGTGGACCCCTGGGTAGCTTGCTGGGGTCAGAGGCCCCTAGGTGGAGGGCCAGGGGGCACCCTGGGGCCTCTACTGCAAGTCCAGGGAGAGAGGTGGACCCCTGGGTAGCTTGCTGGGGTCTGAAGCCCATAGGTGGAGGGCCAGGGGGTACCCTGGGGCCTATACTTCAAGTCTAGGGAGAGAGGTGGACCCTTGGGTAGCTTCCTAAGGTTAGAGGTCCCTAGGTGGAGGGCGAGAGGGCACCCTGGGGACTATCGTGCAAGTCCAGGGAGAGAGGTGGACCCCTGGGTAGCTTGCTGGGGTACAAGGCCTCTAGGTGGAGGGCCAGGGGGCACCCTGGGGCCTATCTTGCAAGTCCAGGGAGTAAGGTGGACCCCTGAGTAGCTTGCAGGGGTACGAGGCCCCTAGGTGGAGGGCTAGGGGGCACCCTGGGGCCTCTACTGCAAGTCCAGGGAGAGAGGTGGACCCCTGGGTATCTTGCTGGGGTTTGAAGCCCATAGGTGGAGGGCCAGGGGGCACCCTGGGGCCTCTACTGCAAGTCTAGGGAGAGAGGTGGACCCATGGGTAGCTAGCTGGGGTAAGAGGCCCCTGAGTGGAGGGCCAGGGGGCACCCTGGGGCCTCTACTGCAAGTCCAGGGAGAGAGGTGGACCCCTGGGTAGTTTGCTGGGGTCAGAGGCCCCTAGGCGGAGGGACAGGGGGCTTCCTGGGGCCTCTACTGCAAGTCCAGGGAGAAAGGTGGACCCCTGGGTAGCTTGCTAGGGTCAGAGGCCCCTAGGTTGAGGTCAAGGGGGCACCCTGGGGCCTTTACTGCAATCCCAGGGAGAGTTGTGGACCCTTGTGTAGCTTCCTGGGGTCAGAGGCCCCTTGGTGGAGGGTCAGGGGGCACCCTGGGGCCTATTCTGCAAGTCCAGGGAGAGAGGTGGACCTCTGGGTAGCTTGCTGGGGTCAGAGGCCCCTAGGTGGAGGGCCAGGGGGCACCCTGGGGCCTATCCTGCAAGTCCAGGGAGAGAGGTGGACCCCTGGGTAGCATGCTGGGGTACGAGGTCCATAGGTGGAGGGCCAGGGGGTACCCTGGGGCCTATACTTCAAGTCCAGGGAGAGAGGTGGACCCTTGGGTAGCTTCCTAAGGTTAGAGGCCCCTAGGTGGAGGGCCAGAGGGCACCCTGGGGACTATCGTGCAAGTCCAGGGAGAAAGGTGGACCCCTGGGTAGCTTGCTGGGGTACAAGGCCTCTAGGTGGAGGGCCAGGGGGCACCCTGGGGCCTATCTTGCAAGTCCAGGGAGTAAGGTGGCCCCCTGAGTAGCTTGCTGGGGTACAAGGCCCCTAGGTGGAGGGCCAGGGGGCACCCTGGGGCCTCTACTGCAAGTCCAGGGAGAGAGGTGGACCCCTGGGTAGCTTGCTGGGGTCTGAAGCCCATAAGTGGAGGGCCAGGGGGCACCCTGGGGCCTCTACTGCAAGTCTAGGGAGAGAGGTGGACCCATAGGTAGCTAGCTGGGGTAAGAGGCCCCTAAGTGGAGGGCCAGGGGGCACCCTGGGGCCTCTACTGCAAGTCCAGGGAGACAGGTGGACCCCTGGGTAGCTTGTCAGGGTCAGAGGCCCCTAGGTGGAGGTCAAGGGGGCACCCTGGGGCCTTTACTGCAATCCCAGGGAGAGTTGTGGACCCTTGTGTAGTTTGCTGGGGTCAGAGGCCCCTTGGTGGAGGGTCAGGGGGCACCCTGGGGCCTATTCTGCAAGTCCAGGGAGAGAGGTGGACCTCTGGGTAGCTTGCTGGGGTCAGACGCCCCTAGGTGGAGGGCCAGGGGGCACCCTGGGGCCTATCTTAAAAGTCCAGGGAGAGAGGTGGACCCCTGGGTAGCTTGCTGGGGTACGAGGCCCCTAGGTGGAGGGCCAGGGGGCACCCTGGGGCCTCTACTGCAAGTCCAGGGAGAGAGGTGGACCCCTGGGTAGCTTGCTGGGGTCAGAGGCCCCTAGGTGGAGGGCCAGGGGGCACCCTGGGGCCTCTACTGCAAGTCCAGGGAAAGAGGTGGACCCCTAGGTAGCTTGCTGGGGTCAGAGGCCTCTAGGTGGAGGGCCAGAGGGCACCCTGGGGACTATCGTGCAAGTCCAGGGAGAGAGGTGGACCCCTGGGTAGCTTGCTGGGGTACAAGGCCTCTAGGTGGAGGGCCAGGGGGCACCCTGGGGCCTCTACTGCAAGGCCAGGGAGAGAGGTGGACCCATGGGTAGCTTGCTTGGGTCAGAGACCCCTAGGTGGAGGGCCAGGGGGCACCTTGGGGCCTCTACTTCAAGTCCAGGGAGAGAGGTGGACCCTTGGGTAGCTTCCTAAGGTTAGAGGCCCCTAGGTGGAGTGCCAGAGGGCACCCAGGGGACTATCGTGCAAGTCCAGTGAGAGAGGTGGACCCCTGGGTAGCTTGCTGGGGTACAAGGCCTCTAGGTGGAGGGCCAGGGGGCACCCTGGGGCCTCTACTGCATGGCCAGGGAGAGAGGTGGACCCCTTGGTAGCTTGCTTGGGTCAGAGACCCCTAGGTGGAGGGCCAGGGGGCACCTTGGGGCCTCTACTGCAAGTCTAGGGAGAGAGGTGGACCCATGGGTAGCTAGCTGGGGTAAGAGGCCCCAAAGTGGAGGGCAAGGGGGCACCCTGGGGCCTCTACTGCAAGTCCAGGGAGAGAGGTGGACCCCTGGGTAGTTTGCTGAGATCAGAGGCCCCTAGGCGGAGGGACAGGGGGCTTCCTGGGGCCTCTACTGCAAGTCCAGGGAGAGAGGTGGACCCCTGGGTAGCTTGCTGGGGTCAGAGGCCTCTAGGTGGAGGGCCAAGGGGCACCCTGGGGCCTATACTGCAAGTCCAGGGAGAGAGGTGGACCCCTGGGTAGCTTGCTAGGGTCAGAGGCCCCTAGGTGGAGGTCAAGGGGGCACCCTGGGGCCTTTACTGCAATCCCAGGGAGAGTTGTGGACCCTTGTGTAGTTTGCTGGGGTCAGAGGCCCCTTGGTGGAGGGTCAGGGGGCACCCTGGGGCCTATTCTGCTAGTCCAGGGAGAGAGGTGGACCTCTGGGTAGCTTGCTGGGGTCAGAGGCCCCTAGGTGGAGGGCCAGGGGGCACCCTGGGGCCTATCCTAAAAGTCCAGGGAGAGAGGTGGACCCCTGGGTAGCTTGCTGGGGTACGAGGCCCCTAGGTGGAGGGCCAGGGGGCACCCTGGGGCCTCTACTGCAAGACCAGGGAGAGAGGTGGACCCTTGGTAGCTTGCTGGGGTCAGAGACCCCTGGGTGGAGGGCCAGGGGGCACCCTGGGGCCTCTACTGCAAGTCTAGGGAGAGAGGTGGACCCATGGGTAGCTAGCTGGGGTAAGAGGCCCCTAAGTCGATGGCCAGGGGGAACCATGGGGCCTCTACTGCAAGTCCAGGGAGAGAGGTGGACCCCTGGGTAGTTTGCTGGGGTCAGAGGCCCCTAGGCGGAGGGACAGGGGGCTTCCTGGGGCCTCTACTGCAAGTCCAGGGAGAGAGGTGGACCCCTGGGTAGCTAGCTGGGGTAAGAGGCTCCTAAGTGGAGGGCAAGGGGGCACCCTGGGGCCTCTACTGCAAGTCCAGGGAGAGAGGTGGACCCCTGGGTAGTTTGCTGGGGTCAGAGGCCCCTTGCTGGAGGGTCAGGGGGCACCCTGGGGCCTATTCTGCAAGTCCAGGGAGAGAGGTGGACCTCTGGGTAGCTTGCTGGGGTCAGAGGCCCCTAGGTGGAAGGCCAGGGGGCACCCTGGGGCCTGTCTTGCAAGTCCAGGGAGTAAGGTAGACCCCTGGGTAGCTTGCTGGGGTATGAGATTCTAGGTGGAGGGCCAGAGGGCACCCTGGGGCCTCTACTGCAATACCAGGGAGAGAGGTGGACCCCTGGGTAGCTTGCTGGGGTCAGAGGCCCCTAGGTGGAGGGCCAGGGGGCACCCTGGGGCATCTACTGAAATTCCAGGGAGAGAGGTGGACCCCTGGGTAGCTTGCTGGGGTCTGAAGCCCATAGGTGGAGGGCCAGGGGGCACCCTGGGGCCTCTACTGCAAATCTAGGGAGAGAGGTGTACCCATGGGTAGCTAGCTGGGGTAAGAGGCCCCTAAGTGGAGGGCCAGGGGGCACCCTGGGGCCTCTACTGCAAGTCCAGGGAGAGATGTGGACCCCTGGGTAGTTTGCTGGGGTCAGAGGCCCCTAGGCGCAGGGACAGGGGGCTTCCTGGAGCCTCTACTGCAAGTCCAGGGAGAAAGGTGTACCCCTGGGTAGCTTGCTAGGGTCAGAGGCCCCTAGGTGGAGGTCAAGGGGGCACCCTGGGGCCTTTACTGCAATCCCAGGGAGAGTTGTGGACCGTTGTGTAGCTTGCTGGGGTCAGAGGCCCCTTGGTGGAGGGTCAGGGGGCACCCTGGGGCCTATTCTGCAAGTCCAGGGAGAGAGGTGGACCTCTGGGTAGCTTGCTGGGGTCAGAGGCCCCAAGGTGGAGGGCCAGGGGGCACCCTGGGACCTATCCTGCAAGTCCAGGGAGAGAGGTGGACCCCTGGGTAGCTTGCCGGGGTACGAGGCCCATAGGTGGAGGGCCAGGGGGCACCCTGGGGCCTCTACTGCAAGTCCAGGGAGAGAGGTGGACCCCTGGGTAGCTTGCTGGGGTCAGAGGCCCCTAGGTGGAGGGCCAGGGGGCACCCTGGGGCCTCTACTGCAAGACCAGGGAAATAGGTGGACCCCTGGGTAGCTTGCTGGGGTCAGAGGCCTCTAGGTGGAGGGCCAGGGGGCACCCTGGGGCCTCTACTGCAAGTCTAGGGAGAGAGGTGGACCCATGGGTAGCTAGCTGGGGTAAGAGGCCCCTAAGTGGAGGGCCAGGGGGCACCCTGGGGCCTCTACTGCAAGTCCAGGGAGAGAGGTGGACCCCTGGGTAGCTTGCTGGGGTCTGAAGCCCATAGGTGGAGGTCCAGGGAATACCCTGGGGCCTATACTTCAAGTCCAGGGAGAGAGGTGGACCCTTGGGTAGCTTCCTAAGGTTAGAGGCCCCTAGGTGGAGGGCCAGAGGGCACCCTGGGGACTATCGTGCATGTCCAGGGAGAGAGGTGGACCCCTGGGTAGCTTGCTGGGGTACAAGGCCTCTAGGTGGAGGGCCAGGGGGCACCCTGGGGCCTATCTTGGTAGTCCAGGGAGTAAGGTGGACCCCTGAGTAGCTTGCTGGGGTACGAGGCCCCTAGGTGGAGGGCCAGGGGGCACCCTGGGGCCTCTACTGCAAGTCCAGGGAGAGAAGTGGACCCCTGGGTAGCTTGCTGGGTTCTGAAACCCATAGGTGGAGGGCCAGGGGGCACCCTGGGGCCTCTACTGCAAGTCTAGGGAGAGAGGTGGACCCATGGGTAGCTAGCTGGGGTAAGAGGCCCCTAAGTGGAGGGCCAGGGGGCACCCTGGGGCCTCTACTGCAAGTCCAGGGAGAGAGGTGGACCCCTGGGTAGTTTGCTGGGGTCAGAGGCCCCTAGGCGGAGGGACAGGGGGCTTCCTGGGGCCTCTACTGCAAGTCCAGGGAGAAAGGTGGACCCCTGGGTAGCTTGCTAGGGTCAGAGGCCCCTAGGTGGAGGTCAAGGGGGCACCCAGGGGCCTTTACTGCAATCCCAGGGAGAGTTGTGGACCCTTGTGTAGCTTGCTGGGGTCAGAGGCCCCTTGGTGGAGGGTCAGGGGGCACCCTGGGGCCTATTCTGCAAGTCCAGCGAGAGAGGTGGACCTCTGGGTAGCTTGCTGGGGTCAGAGGCCCCTAGGTGGAGGGCCAGGGGGCACCCTGGGGCCTATCCTGCAAGTCCAGGGAGAGAGGTGGACCCCTGGGTAGCTTGCTGGGGTACGAGGCCCCTAGGTGGAGGGCCAGGGGGCACCCTGGGGCCTCTACTGCAAGTCCAGGGAGAGAGGTGGACCCCTGGGTAGCTTGCTGGGGTCAGAGGCCCCTAGGTGGAGGGCCAGGGGGCACCCTGGGGCCTCCACTGCAAGTCCAGGGAAAGAGGTGGACCCCTGGGTAGCTTGCTGGTGTCAGAGGCCTCTAGGTGGAGGGCCAGGGGGCACCCTGGGGCCTCTACTGCAAGTCCAGGGAGAGAGGTGGACCCCTGGGTAGCTTGCTGGGGTCTGAAGCCCATAGGTGGAGGGCCAGGGGGTACGCTGGGGCGTATACTTCAAGTCCAGGGAGAGAGGTGGACCCTTGGGTAGCTTCCTAAGGTTAGAGGCCCCTAGGTGGAGGGCCAGAGGGCACCCTGGGGACTATCGTGCAAGTCCAGGGAGAGAGGTGGACCCCTGGGTAGCTTGCTGGGGTACAAGGCCTCTAGGTGGAGGGCCAGGGGGCACCCTGGGGCCTCTACTGCAAGGCCAGGGAGAGAGGTGGACCCCTTGGTAGCTTGCTTGGGTCAGAGAACCCTAGGTGGAGGGCCAGGGGGCACCTTGGGGCCTCTACTGCAAGTCTAGGGAAAGAGGTGGACCCATGGGTAGCTAGCTGGGGTAAGAGGCCCCAAAGTGGAGGGCAAGGGGGCACCCTGGGGCCTCTACTGCAAGTCCAGGGAGAGAGGTGGACCCCTGGGTAGTTTGCTGGGGTCAGAGGCCCCTAGGCGGAGGGACAGGGAGCTTCCTGGGGCCTCTACTGCAAGTCCAGGGAGAGAGGTGGACCCCTGGGTAGCTTGCTGGGGTCAGAGGCCTCTAGGTGGAGGGCCAAGGGGCACCCTGGGGCCTATACTGCAAGTCCAGGGAGAGAGGTGGACCCCTGGGTAGCTTGCTAGGGTCAGAGGCCCCTAGGTGGAGGTCAAGGGGGCACCCTGGGGCCTTTACTGCAATCCCAGGGAGAGTTGTGGACCCTTGTGTAGTTTGCTGGGGTCAGAGGCCCCTTGGTGGAGGGTCAGGGGGCACCCTGGGGCCTATTCTGCTAGTCCAGGGAGAGAGGTGGACCTCTGGGTAGCTTGCTGGGGTCAGAGGCCCCTAGGTGGAGGGCCAGGGGGCACCCTGGGGCCTATCCTAAAAATCCAGGGAGATAGGTGGACCCCTGGGTAGCTTGCTGGGGTACGAGGCCCCTAGGTGGAGGGCCAGGGGGCACCCTGGGGCCTCTACTGCAAGTCCAGGGAGAGAGGTGGACCCCTGGGTAGCTTGCTGGGGTCAGAGGCCCCTAGGTGGAGGGCCAGGGGGCACCCTGGGGCCTCTACTGCAAGTCCAGGGAAAGAGGTGGACCCCTAGGTAGCTTGCTGGGGTCAGAGGCCTCTAGGTGGAGGGCCATGGGGCACCCTGGGGCCTCAACTGCAAGTCCAGGGAGAGAGGTGGACCCCTGGGTAGCTTGCTGGGGTCTGAAGCCCATAGGTGGAGGGCCAGGGGGTACCACGGGGCCTATACTTCAAGTCCAGGGAGAGAGGTGGACCCTTGGGTAGCTTCCTAAGGTTACAGGCCCCTAGGTGGAGGGCCAGAGGGCACCCTGGGGACTATCGTGCAAGTCCAGAGAGAGAGGTGGACCCCTGGGTAGCTTGCTGGGGTACAAGGCCTCTAGGTGGAGGGCCAGGGGGCACCCTGGGGCCTCTACTGCAAGGCCAGGGAGAGAGGTGGACCCCTTGGTAGCTTGCTTGGGTCAGAGACCCCTAGGTGGAGGGCCAGGGGGCACCTTGGGGCCTCTACTTCAAGTCCAGGGAGAGAGGTGGACCCTTGGGTAGCTTCCTAAGGTTAGAGTCCCCTAGGTGGAGGGCCAGAGGGCACCCAGGGGACTATCGTGCAAGTCCAGGGAGAGAGGTGGACCCCTGGGTAGCTTGCTGGGGTACGAGGCCCCTAGGTGGAGGGCCAGGGGGCACCCTGGGGCCTATCCTAAAAGTCCAGGGAGAGAGGTGGACCCCTGGGTAGCTTGCTGGGGTACGAGGCCCCTAGGTGGAGGGCCAGGGGGCACCCTGGGGCCTCTACTGCAAGTCCAGGGAGAGAGGTGGACCCCTGGGTAGCTTGCTGGGGTCAGAGGCCCCTAGGTGGAGGGCCAGGGGGCACCCTGGGGCCTCTACTGCAAGTCCAGGGAGAGAGGTGGACCCCTGGGTAGCTTGCTGGGGTCTGAAGCCCATTGGTGGAGGTCCAGGGGGTACCCTGGGGCCTATACTTCAAGTCTAGGGAGAGAGGTGGACCCTTGGGTAGCTTCCTAAGGTTAGAGGTCCCTAGGTGGAGGGCGAGAGGGCACCCTGGGGACTATCGTGCAAGTCCAGGGAGAGAGGTGGACCCCTGGGTAGCTTGCTGGGGTACAAGGCCTCTAGGTGGAGGGCCAGGGGGCACCCTGGGGCCTATCTTGCAAGTCCAGGGAGTAAGGTGGACCCCTGAGTAGCTTGCAGGGGTACGAGGCCCCTAGGTGGAGGGCCAGGGGGCACCCTGGGGCCTCTACTGCAAGTCCAGGGAGAGAGGTGGACCCCTGGGTATCTTGCTGGGGTTTGAAGCCCATAGGTGGAGGGCCAGGGGGCACCCTGGGGCCTCTACTGCAAGTCTAGGGAGAGAGGTGGACCCATGGGTAGCTAGCTGGGGTAAGAGGCCCCTGAGTGGAGGGCCAAGGGGCACCCTGGGGCCTCTACTGCAAGTCCAGGGAGAGAGTTGGACCCCTGGGTAGTTTGCTGGGGTCAGAGGCCCCTAGGCGGAGGGACAGGGGGCTTCCTGGGGCCTCTACTGCAAGTCCAGGGAGAAAGGTGGACCCCTGGGTAGCTTGCTAGGGTCAGAGGCCCCTAGATTGAGGTCAAGGGGGCACCCTTGGGCCTTTACTGCAATCCCAGGGAGAGTTGTGGACCCTTGTGTAGCTTCCTGGGGTCAGAGGCCCCTTGGTGGAGGGTCAGGGGGCACCCTGGGGCCTATTCTGCAAGTCCAGGGAGAGAGGTGGACCTCTGGGTAGCTTGCTGGGGTCAGAGGCCCCTAGGTGGAGGGCCAGGGGGCACCCTGGGGCCTATCCTGCAAGTCCAGGGAGAGAGGTGGACCCCTGGGTAGCATGCTGGGGTACGAGGTCCATAGGTGGAGGGCCTGGGGGCACCCTGGGGCCTCTACTGCATGTCCAGGGAGAAAGGTGGACCCCTGGGTAGCTTGCTGGGGTGAGAGGCCCCTAGGTGGAGGGCCAGGGGGCACCCTGGGGCCTCTACTGCAAGTCCAGGGAAAGAGGTGGACCCCTGGGTAGCTTGCTGGGGTCAGAGGCCTCTAGGTAGAGGGCCAGGGGGCACCCTGGGGCCTCTACTGCAAGTCTAGGGAGAGAGGTGGACCCATGGGTAGCTAGCTGGGGTAAGAGGCCCCTAAGTGGAGGGCCAGGGGGCACCCTGGGGCCTCTACTGCAAGTCCAGGGAGAGAGGTGGACCCCTGGGTAGCTTGCTGGGGTCTGAAGCCCATAGGTGGAGGGCCAGGGGGTACCCTGGGGCCTATACTTCAAGTCCAGGGAGAGAGGTGGACCCTTGGGTAGCTTCCTAAGGTTAGAGGCCCCTAGGTGGAGGGCCAGAGGGCACCCTGGGGACTATCGTGCAAGTCCAGGGAGTAAGGTGGCCCCCTGAGTAGCTTGCTGGGGTACAAGGCCCCTAGGTGGAGGTCAAGGGGGCACCCTGGGGCCTTTACTGCAAGTCCAGGGAGAGAGGTGGACCCCTGGGTAGTTTGCTGGGGTCAGAGGCCCCTTGGTGGAGGGTCAGGGGGCACCCTGGGGCCTATTCTGCAAGTCCAGGGAGAGAGGTGGACCTCTGGGTAGCTTGCTGGGGTCAGAGGCCCCTAGGTGGAGGGCCAGGGGGCACCCTGGGGCCTATCTTAAAAGTCCAGGGAGAGAGGTGGACCCCTGGGTAGCTTGCTGGGGTACGAGGCCCCTAGGTGGAGGGCCAGGGGGCACCCTGGGGCCTCTACTGCAAGTCTAGGGAGAGAGGTGGACCCATGGGTAGCTAGCTGGGGTAAGAGGCCCCTAAGTCGATGGCCAGGGGGCACCATGGGGCCTCTACTGCAAGTCCAGGGAGAGAGGTGGACCCCTGGGTAGTTTGCTGGGGTCAGAGGCCCCTAGGCGGAGGGACAGGGGGCTTCCTGGGGCCTCTACTGCAAGTCCAGGGAGAGAGGTGGACCCCTGGGTAGCTAGCTGGGGTAAGAGGCTCCTAAGTGGAGGGCAAGGGGGCACCCTGGCGCCTCTACTGCAAGTCCAGGGATAGAGGTGGACCCCTGGGTAGTTTGCTGGGGTCAGAGGCCCCAAGGCGGAGGGACAGGGGGCTTCCTGGGGCCTCTACTGCAAGTCCAGGGAGGGAGGTGGACCCCTGGGTAGCTTGCTGGGGTCAGAGGCCTCTAGGTGGAGGGCCAAGGGGCACCCTGGGGCCTATACTGCAAGTCCAGGGAGAGAGGTGGACCCCTGGGTAGCTTGCTGGGGTCTGTAGCCCATAGGTGGAGGTCAAGGGGGTAACCTGGGGCCTATACTGCAAGTCCAGGGAGAGAGGTGGACCCCTGGGTAGCTTCCTAATGTCAGAGGCCCCTAGGTGGAGGGCCAGGGGGCACCCTGGGGCCTATCCTGCAAGTCCAGGGAGAGAGGTGGACCCATGGGTAGCTTGCTGGGGCACGAGTCCCCTAGGTGGAGGGCCAGGGGGCACCCTGGGGCCTCTACTGCAAGTCCAGGGAGAGAGGTGGACCCCTGGGTAGCTTCTTGGGGTCAGAGTCCCCTAGGTGGAGGGTCAGGAGGTACCCTGGGGCCTGTACTGCAAGTCCAGGGAAAGAGGTGGACCCATGGGTAGATTGCTGGGGTCAGAGGCCCCTAGGCGGAGGGACAGGGGGCTTCCTGGGGCCTCTACTGCAAGTCCAGGGAGAAAGGTGGACCCCTGGGTAGCTTGCTAGGGTCAGAGGCCCCTAGGTGGAGGTCAAGGGGGCACCCAGGGGCCCTTACTGCAATCCCAGGGAGAGTTGTGGACCCTTGTGTAGCTTGCAGGGGTCAAAGGGCCCTTGGTGGAGGGTCAGGGGGCTCCCTGGGGCCTATTCTGCAAGTCCAGGGAGAGAGGTGGACCTCTGGGTAGCTTGCTGGGGTCAGAGGCCCCTAGGTGGAGGGCCAGGGGGCACCCTGGGGCCTCTACTGCAAGTCCAGGGAGAGAGGTGGACCCCTGGGTAGCTTGCTGGGGTCAGAGGCCCCTAGGTGGAGGGCCAGGGGGCACCCTGGGGCCTCCACTGCAAGTCCAGGGAAAGAGGTGGACCCCTGGGTAGCTTGCTGGGGTCAGAAGCCTCTAGGTGGAGGGCCAGGGGGCACCCTGGGGCCTCTACTGCAAGTCCAGGGAGAGAGGTGGACCCCTGGGTAGTTTGCTGGGGTCTGAAGCCCATAGGCGGAGGGCCAGGGGGTACCCTGGGGCCTACACTTCAAGTCCAGGGAGAGAGGTGGACCCTTGGGTAGCTTCCTAAGGTTAGAGGCCCCTAGGTGGAGGGCCAGAGGGCACCCTGGGGACTATCGTGCAAGTCCAGGGAGAGAGGTGGACCCCTGGGTAGCTTGCTGGGGTACAAGGCCTCTAGGTGGAGGGCCAGGGGGCACCCTGGGGCCTCTACTGCAAGGCCAGGGAGAGAGGTGGACCCCTTGGTAGCTTGCTTGGGTCAGAGACCCCTAGGTGGAGGGCCAGGGGGCACCTTGGGGCCTCTACTGCAAGTCTAGGTAGAGAGGTGGACCCATGGGTAGCTTGCTGGGGTACGAGTCCCCTAGGTGGAGGGCCAGGGGGCACCCTGGGGCCTCTACTGCAAGTCCAGGGAGAGAGGTGGACCCCTGGGTAGCTTTCTTGGGTCAGAGACCCCAAGGTGGAGGGCCAGGGGGCACCTTGGGGCCTCTACTGCAAGTCTAGGTAGAGAGGTGGACCCCTGGGTAGCTTGCTGGGGTACGAGTCCCCTAGGTGGAGGGCCAGGGGGCACCCTGGGGCCTCTACTGCAAGTCCAGGGAGAGAGGTGGACCCCTGGGTAGCTTCCTGGGGTCAGAGGCCCCTAGGTGTAGGGCCAGGGGAATCCCTGGGGCACATCCTGCAAGTCCAGGGAGAGAGGTGGACCCCTGGGTAGCTTGCTGGTGTCAGACGCAACTAGGTGGAGGGACATGGGGTACCCTGGGGCCTATACTGCAAGTCCAGGGAGAGAGGTGGACCCCTGGGTAGCTTCCTGAGGTCAGAGGCCCCTAGGTGTAGGGCCAGGGGGCACCCTGGGGCCTATCCTGCAAGTCCAGGGAGAGAGGTGGACCCCTGGGTAGCTTGCTGGGGTACGAGGCCCCTAGGTGGAGGGCCAGGGGGCACCCTTGGGCCTATCCTGCAAGTCCAAGGAGAGAGTTGGACTCCTGGGTAGCTTGCTGTGGTACGAGGCCCCTAGTTGGAGGGTCAGGGGGCACCCTGGGGCCTCTACTGCAAGCCCAGGGAGAGAGGTGGACCCCTGGTTAGCTTGCTGGGGTCAGAGGCCGCTAGGTGGAGGGTCAGGGGGCTCCCTGGGGCCTATTCTGCAAGTCCAGGGAGAGAGGTGGACCTCTGGGTAGCTTGCTGGGGTCAGAGGCCCCTAGGTGGAGGGCCAGGGGGCACCCTGGGGCCTCTACTGCAAGTCCAGGGAGAGAGGTGGACCCCTGGGTAGCTTGCTGGGGTCAGAGGCCCCTAGGTGGAGGGCCAGGGGGCACCCTGGGGCCTCCACTGCAAGTCCAGGGAAAGAGGTGGACCCCTGGGTAGCTTGCTGGGGTCAGAAGCCTCTAGGTGGAGGGCCAGGGGGCACCCTGGGGCCTCTACTGCAAGTCCAGGGAGAGAGGTGGACCCCTGGGTAGTTTGCTGGGGTCTGAAGCCCATAGGCGGAGGGCCAGGGGGTACCCTGGGGCCTACACTTCAAGTCCAGGGAGAGAGGTGGACCCTTGGGTAGCTTCCTAAGGTTAGAGGCCCCTAGGTGGAGGGCCAGAGGGCACCCTGGGGACTATCGTGCAAGTCCAGGGAGAGAGGTGGACCCCTGGGTAGCTTGCTGGGGTACAAGGCCTCTAGGTGGAGGGCCAGGGGGCACCCTGGGGCCTCTACTGCAAGGCCAGGGAGAGAGGTGGACCCCTTGGTAGCTTGCTTGGGTCAGAGACCCCTAGGTGGAGGGCCAAGGGGCACCTTGGGGCCTCTACTGCAAGTCTAGGTAGAGAGGTGGACCCATGGGTAGCTTGCTGGGGTACGAGTCCCCTAGGTGGAGGGCCAGGGGGCACCCTGGGGCCTCTACTGCAAGTCCAGGGAGAGAGGTGGACCCCTGGGTAGCTTTCTTGGGTCAGAGACCCCAAGGTGGAGGGCCAGGGGGCACCTTGGGGCCTCTACTGCAAGTCTAGGTAGAGAGGTGGACCCCTGGGTAGCTTGCTGGGGTACGAGTCCCCTAGGTGGAGGGCCAGGGGGCACCCTGGGGCCTCTACTGCAAGTCCAGGGAGAGAGGTGGACCCCTGGGTAGCTTCCTGGGGTCAGAGGCCCCTAGGTGTAGGGCCAGGGGAATCCCTGGGGCACATCCTGCAAGTCCAGGGAGAGAGGTGGACCCCTGGGTAGCTTGCTGGTGTCAGACGCAACTAGGTGGAGGGACAGGGGGTACCCTGGGGCCTATACTGCAAGTCCAGGGAGAGAGGTGGACCCCTGGGTAGCTTCCTGAGGTCAGAGGCCCCTAGGTGTAGGGCCAGGGGGCACCCTGGGGCCTATCCTGCAAGTCCAGGGAGAGAGGTGGACCCCTGGGTAGCTTGCTGGGGTACGAGGCCCCTAGGTGGAGGGCCAGGGGGCACCCTTGGGCCTATCCTGCAAGTCCAAGGAGAGAGTTGGACTCCTGGGTAGCTTGCTGTGGTACGAGGCCCCTAGTTGGAGGGTCAGGGGGCACCCTGGGGCCTCTACTGCAAGCCCAGGGAGAGAGGTGGACCCCTGGTTAGCTTGCTGGGGTCAGAGGCCGCTAGGTGGAGGGCCAGGGGGCTTCTTGGGGCCTCTACTGCAAGTCCAGGGAGAGAGGTGGACCCCTGGGTAGCTTGCTGGGGTACAAGGCCACTAGGTGGAGAGCCAGGGGGCACCCTGGAGCCTCTACTGCAAGACCAGGGAGAGAGGTGGACCCTTGGTAGCTTGCTGGGGTCAGAGACCCCTAGGTGGAGGGCCAGGGGGCACCCTGGGGCCTCTACTGCAAGTCTAGGGAGAGAGGTGGACCCATGGGTAGCTAGCCGGGGTAAGAGGCTCCTAAGTGGAGGGCAAGGGGGCACTCTGGGGCCTCTACTGCAAGTCCAGGGAGAGAGGTGGACCCCTGGGTAGTTTGCTGGGGTCAGAGGCCCCTAGGCGGAGGGACAGGGGGCTTCCTGGGGCCTCTACTGCAAGTCCAGGGAGAAAGGTGGACCCCTGGGTAGCTTGCTTGGGTCAGAGGCCCCTAGGTGGAGGTCAAGGGGGCACCCTGGGGCCTCTACTGCAAGTCCAGGGAGAGTTGTGGACCCTTGTGTAGCTTGCTGGGGTCAGAGGCTCCTTGGTGGAGGGTCAGGGGGCACCCTGGGGCCTATTCTGCAAGTCCAGGGAGAGAGGTAGACCTCTGCGTAGCTTGCTGGGGTCAGAGGCCCCTAGGTGGAAGGCCAGGGGGCACCCTGGGGCCTATCTTGCAAGTCCAGTGAGTAAGGTAGACCCCTGGGTAGCTTGCTGGGGTACGAGATTCTAGGTGGAGGGCCAGGGGGCACCCTGGGGCCTCTACTGCAAGTCCAGGGAGAGAGGTCGACCCCTGGGTAGCTTGCTGGGGTCAGAGGCCCCTAGGTTTAGGGCCAGGGGGCACCCTGGGGCATATACTGCAAGTCCAGGGAGAGAGGTGGACCGTGGGTAGCTTGCTGGGGTCTGAAGCCCATAGGTGGAGGGCCAGGGGGCACCCTGGGGCCTCTACTGCAAGTCTAGGGAGAGAGGTGGACCCATGGGTAGCTAGCTGGGGTAAGAGGCCCCTAAGTGGAGGGCCAGGGGGCACCCTGGGGCCTCTACTGCAAGTCAAGGGAGAGATGTGGACCCCTGGGTAGTTTGCTGGGGTCAGAGGCCCCTAGGCGGAGGGACAGGGGGCTTCCTGGAGCCTCTACTGCAAGTCCAGGGAGAAAGGTGGACCCCTGGGTAGCTTGCTAGGGTCAGAGGCCCCTAGGTGGAGGTCAAGGGGGCACCCTGGGGCCTTTACTGCAATCCCAGGGAGAGTTGTGAACCCTTGTGTAGCTTGCTGGGGTCAGAGGCCCCTTGGTGGAGGGTCAGGGGGCACCCTGGGGCCTATTCTGCAAGTCCAGGGAGAGAGGTGGACCTCTGGGTAGCTTGCTGGGGTCAGAGGCCCCTAGGTGGAGGGCCAGGGGGCACCCTGGGGCCTATCCTGCAAGTCCAGGGAGAGAGGTGGACCCCTGGGTAGCTTGCTGGGGTACGAGGCCCATAGGTGGAGGGCCAGGGGGCACCCTGGGGCCTCTACTGCAAGTCCAGGGAGAGAGGTGGACCCCTGGGTAGCTTGCTGGGGTCAGAGGCCCCTAGGTGGAGGGCCAGGGGGCACCCTGGGGCCTATACTTCAAGTCCAGGGAGAGAGGTGGACCCTTGGATAGCTTCCTAAGGTTAGAGGCCCCTAGGTGGAGGGCCAGAGGGCACCCTGGGGACTATCGTGCAAGTCCAGGGAGAGAGGTGGACCCCTGGGTAGCTTGCTGGGGTACAAGGCCTCTAGATGGAGGGCCAGGGGGCACCCTGGGGCATATCTTGGTAGTCCAGGGAGTAAGGTGGACCCCTGAGTAGCTTGTTGGGGTACGAGGCCCCTAGGTGGAGGGCCAGGGGGCACCCTGGGGCCTCTACTGCAAGTCCAGGGAGAGAGGTGGACCCCTGGGTAGCTTGCTGGGGTCTTAAGCCCATAGGTGGAGGGCCAGGGGGCACTCTGGGGCATCTACTGCAAGTCTAGGGAGAGAGGTGGACCCATGGGTAGCTTGCTAGGGTCAGAGGCCCCTAGGTGGAGGTCAAGGGGGCACCCTGGGGCCTTTACTGCAATCCCAGGGAGAGTTGTGGACCCTTTTGTAGCTTGCTGGGGTCAGAGGCCCCTTGGTGGAGGGTCAGGGGGCACCCTGGGGCCTATTCTGCAAGTCCAGGGAGAGAGGTGGACCTCTGGGTAGCTTGCTGGGGTCAGAGGCCCCTAGGTGGAGGGCCAGGGGGCACCCTGGGGCCTCTACTGCAAATCCAGGGAGAGAGGTGGACCCATGGGTAGCTAGCTGGGGTAAGAGGCCCCTAAGTGGAGGGCCAGGGGGCACCCTGGGGCCTCTATTGCAAGTCCAGGAAGAAAGGTGGACCCCTGGGTAGCTTGCTAGGGTCAGAGGCCCCTAGGTGGAGGTCAAGGGGGCACCCTGGGGCCTTTACTGCAATCCCAGGGAGAGTTGTGAACCCTTGTGTAGTTTGCTGGGGTCAGAGGCCCCTTGGTGGAGGGTCAGGGGGCACCCAGGGGCCTATTCTGCAAGTCCAGGGAGAGAGGTGGACCTCTGGGTAGCTTGCTGGGGTCAGAGGCCCCTAGGTGGAGGGCCAGGGGGCACCCTGGGGCCTATCCTAAAAGTCCAGGGAGAGAGGTGGACCCCTGGGTAGCTTGCTGGGGAACAAGGCCCCTAGGTGGAGGGCCAGGGGGCACCCTGGGGCCTCTACTGCAAGTCCAGGGAGAGAGGAGGACCCCTGGGTAGCTTGCTGGGGTCAGAGGCCCCTAGGTGGAGGGCCAGGGGGCACCCTGGGGCCTCTACTGCAAGTCCAGGGAAAGAGCTGGACCCCTAGGTAGCTTGCTGGGGTCAGAGGCCTCTAGGTGGAGGGCCAGGGGGCACCCTGGGGCCTCTACTGCAAGTCCAGGGAGGGAGGTGGACCCCTGGGTAGCGTGCTGGGGTCTGAAGCCCATAGGTGGAGGGCCAGGGGGTACCCCGGGGCCTATACTTCAAGTCCAGGGAGAGAGGTGGACCCTTGGGTAGCTTCCTAAGGTTAGAGGCCCCTAGGTGGAGGGCCAGAGGGCACCCTGGGGACTATCGTGCAAGTCCAGGGAGAAAGGTGGACCCCTGGGTAGCTTGCTGGTGTACAAGGCCTCTAGGTGGAAGGCCAGGGGGCACCCTGGGGCCTCTACTGCAAGGCCAGGGAGAGAGGTGGACCCCTTGGTAGCTTGCTTGGGTCAGAGACCCCTAGGTGGAGGGCCAGGGGGCCCCTTGGGGCCTCTACTTCAAGTCCAGGGAGAGAGGTGGACCTTTGGGTAGCTTCCTAAGGTTAGAGGCCCCTAGGTGGAGGGCCAGAGGGCACCCAGGGGACTATCGTGCAAGTCCAGGGAGAGAGGTGGACCCCTGGGTAGCTTGCTGGGGTACAAGGCCTCTAGGTGGAGGGCCAGGGGGCACCCTGGGGCCTCTACTGCAAGGCCAGGGAGAGAGGTGGACCCCTTGGTAGCTTGCTTGGGTCAGAGACCCCTAGGTGGAGGGCCAGGGGGCACCTTGGGGCCTCTACTGCAAGTCTAGAGAGAGGTGGACCCATGGGTAGCTAGCTGGGGTAAGAGGCCCCTAAATGGAGGGCAAGTGGGCACCCTGGGGCCTCTACTGCAAGTCCAGGGAGAGAGGTGGACCCCTGGGTAGTTTGCTGGGGACCCCCTGGCCCTCCACCTATGGGCTACAGACCCCGGCAAGCTACCCAGGGGTCCACCTCTCTCCCTGGACTTGCAGTATATGCCCCAGGGTGCCCTTTGGCCCTCCACCTAGAGGCCTCTGACCCCAGCAAGCTACCCAGGGGTCCACCTCTCTCCCTAGACTTGCAGTAGAGGCCCCAGGAAGCCCCCTGTCCCTCCGCCTAGGGGCCTCTACTGCAAGTCTAGGGAGAGAGGTGGACCCCTGGGTAGCTTGCTGGGGTCAGAGGCCTCTAGGTGGAGGGCCAAAGGGCACCCTGGGGCATATACTGCAAGTCCAGGGAGAGAGGTGGACCCCTGGGTAGCTTGCCGGGGTCTGTAGCCCATAGGTGGAGGGCCAGGGGGTACCCTGGGGCCTATACTGCAAGTCCAGGGAGAGAGGTGGACCCCTGGGTAGCTTCCTAAGGTCAGAGGCCCCTAGGTGGAGGGCCAGGGGGCACCCTGGGGCCTATCCTGCAAGTCCAGGTAGAGAGGTGGACCCATGGGTAGCTTGCTGGGGCACGAGGCCCCTAGGTGGAGGGCCAGGGGGCACCCTGGGGCCTCTACTGCAAGTCCAGTGAGAGAGGTGGACCCCTGGGTAGCTTCCTAAGGTCAGAGGCCCCTAGGTGGAGGGCCAGGGGGCTTCCTGGGGCCTATCCTGCAAGTCCAGGGAGAGAGGTGGACCCCTGGGTAGCTTGCTGGGGTACGAGTCCCCTAGGTGGAGGGCCAGGGGGCACCCTGGGGCCTCTACTGCAAGTCCAGGGAGAGAGGTGGACCCCTGGGTAGCTTCTTGGGGTCAGAGTCCCCTAGGTGGAGGTCAAGGGGGCACCCTGGGGCCTTTACTGCAATCCCAGGGAGAGTTGTGGACCCTTGTGTAGCTTGCTGGGGTCAGAGGCCCCTAGGTGGAGGGCAAGGGGGCACCCTGGCGCCTCTACTGCAAGTCCAGGGAGAGAGGTGGACCCCTGGGTAGTTTGCTGGGGTCAGAGGCCCCAAGGCGGAGGGACAGGGGGCTTCCTGGGGCCTCTACTGCAAGTCCAGGGAGAGAGGTGGACCCCTGGGTAGCTTGCTGGGGTCAGAGGCCTCTAGGTGGAGGGCCAAGGGGCACCCTGGGGCCTATACTGCAAGTCCAGGGAGAGAGGTGGACCCCTGGGTAGCTTGCTGGGGTCTGTAGCCCATAGGTGGAGGTCCAGGGGGTACCCTGGGGCCTATCCTGCAAGTCCAGGGAGAGAGGTGGACCCCTGGGTAGCTTGCTGGGGTACGAGGCCCCTAGGTGGAGGGCCAGGGGGCACCCTGGGGCCTCTACTGCAAGTCCAGGGAGAGAGGTGGACCCCTGGGTAGCTTCATAAGGTCAGAGCAAGTCTTGCTGGGGTCTGAAGCCCAAAGGTGGAGGGCCAGGGGGCACCCTGGGGCCTCTACTGCAAGTCTAGGGAGAGAGGTGGACCCATAGGTAGCTAGCTGGGGTAAGAGGCCCCTAAGTGGAGGGCCAGGGGGCACTCTGGGGCCTCTACTGCAAGTCCAGGGAGAGAGTTGGACCCCTGGGTAGTTTGCTGGGGTCAGAGGCCCCTAGGCGGAGGGACAGGGGGCTTCCTGGGGCCTCTACTGCAAGTCCTGGGAGAAAGGTGTACCCCTGGGTAGCTTGCTAAGGTCAGAGGCCCCTAGATGTAGGTCAAGGGGGCACCCTGGGGCCTTTACTGCAATCCCAGGGAGAGTTGTGGACCCTTGTGTAGCTTGCTGGGGTCAGAGGCCCCTTGGTGGAGGGTCAGGGGGCACCTTGGGGCCTATTCTGCAAGTCCAGGTAGAGAGGTGGACCTCTGGGTAGCTTGCTGGGGTCAGAGGCCCCTAGGTGGAGGGCCAGGGGGCACCCTGGGGCCTATCCTGCAAGTCCAGGGAGAGAGGTGGACCCCTGGGTAGCTTGCTGGGGTACGAGGCCCCTAGGTGGAGGGCCATGGGGCACCCTGGGGCCTCTACTGCAAGTCCAGGGAGAGAGGTGGACCCCTGGGTAGCTTGCTGGGGTCAGAGGCCCCTAGGTGGAGGGCCAGGGGGCACCCTGGGGCCTCTACTGCAAGTCCAGGGAAAGAGGTGGACCCCTGGGTAGCTTGCTGGGGTCAGAGGCCTTTAGGTGGAGGGCCAGGGGGCACCCTGGGGCCTCTACTGCAAATCCAGGGAGAGAGGTGGACCCATGGGTAGCTAGCTGGGGTAAGAGGCCCCTAAGTGGAGGGCCAGGGGGCACCCTGGGGCCTCTATTGCAAGTCTAGGAAGAATGGTGGACCCCTGGGTAGCTTGCTAGGGTCAGAGGCCCCTAGGTGGAGGTCAAGGGGGCACCCTGGGGCCTTTACTGCAATCCCAGGGAGAGTTGTGGACCCTTTTGTAGTTTGCTGGGGTCAGAGGCCCCTTGGTGGAGGGTCAGGGGGCACCCAGGGGCCTATTCTGCAAGTCCAGGGAGAGAGGTGGACCTCTGGGTAGCTTGCTGGGGTCAGAGGCCCCTAGGTGGAGGGCCAGGGGGCACCCTGGGGCCTATCCTAAAAGTCCAGGGAGAGAGGTGGACCCCTGGGTAGCTTGCTGGGGAACAAGGCCCCTAGGTGGAGGGCCAGGGGGCACCCTGGGGCCTCTACTGCAAGTCCAGGGAGAGAGGAGGACCCCTGGGTAGCTTGCTGGGGTCAGAGGCCCCTAGGTGGAGGGCCAGGGGGCACCCTGGGGCCTCTACTGCAAGTCCAGGGAAAGAGGTGGACCCCTAGGTAGCTTGCTGGGGTCAGAGGCCTCTAGGTGGAGGGCCAGGGGGCACCCTGGGGCCTCTACTGCAAGTCCAGGGAGAGAGGTGGACCCCTGGGTAGCTTGCTGGGGTCTGAAGCCCATAGGTGGAGGGCCAGGGGGTACCCCGGGGCCTATACTTCAAGTCCAGGGAGAGAGGTGGACCCTTGGGTAGCTTCCTAAGGTTAGAGGCCCCTAGGTGGAGGGCAAGAGGGCACCCTGGGGACTATCGTGCAAGTCCAGGGAGAAAGGTGGACCCCTGGGTAGCTTGCTGGTGTACAAGGCCTCTAGGTGGAAGGCCAGGGGGCACCCTGGGGCCTCTACTGCAAGGCCAGGGAGAGAGGTGGAACCCCTTGGTAGCTTGCTTGGGTCAGAGACCCCTAGGTGGAGCTCCAGGGGGCACCTTGGGGCCTCTACTTCAAGTCCAGGGAGAGAGGTGGACCCTTGGGTAGCTTCCTAAGGTTAGAGGCCCCTAGGTGGAGGGCCAGAGGGCACCCAGGGGACTATCGTGCAAGTCCAGGGAGAGAGGTGGACCCCTGGGTAGCTTGCTGGGGTACAAGGCCTCTAGGTGGAGGGCAAGGGGGCACCCTGGGGCCTCTACTGCAAGGCCAGGGAGAGAGGTGGACCCCTAGGTAGCTTGCTTGGGTCAGAGACCCCTAGGTGGAGGGCCAGGGGGCACCTTGGGGCCTCTACTGCAAGTCTAGAGAGAGGTGGACCCATGGGTAGCTAGCTGGGGTAAGAGGCCCCTAAGTGGAGGGCAAGTGGGCACCCTGGGGCCTCTACTGCAAGTCCAGGGAGAGAGGTGGACCCCTGGGTAGTTTGCTGGGGTCAGAGGCCCCTAGGCGGAGGGACAGGGGGCTTCCTGGGGCCTCTACTGCAAGTCTAGGGAGAGAGGTGGACCCCTGGGTAGCTTGCTGGGGTCAGAGGCCTCTAGGTGGAGGGCCAAGGGGCACCCTGGGGCATATACTGCAAGTCCAGGGAGAGAGGTGGACCCCTGGGTAGCTTGCCGGGGTCTGTAGCCCATAGGTGGAGGGCCAGGGGGTACCCTGGGGCCTATACTGCAAGTCCAGGGAGAGAGGTGGACCCCTGGGTAGCTTCCTAAGGTCAGAGGCCCCTAGGTGGAGGGCCAGGGGGCACCCTGGGGCCTATCCTGCAAGTCCAGGGAGAGAGGTGGACCCATGGGTAGCTTGCTGGGGCACGAGGCCCCTAGGTGGAGGGCCAGGGGGCACCCTGGGGCCTCTACTGCAAGTCCAGTGAGAGAGGTGGACCCCTGGGTAGCTTCCTAAGGTCAGAGGCCCCTAGGTGGAGGGCCAGGGGGCTTCCTGGGGCCTATCCTGCAAGTCCAGGGAGAGAGGTGGACCCCTGGGTAGCTTGCTGGGGTACGAGTCCCCTAGGTGGAGGGCCAGGGGGCACCCTGGGGCCTCTACTGCAAGTCCAGGGAGAGAGGTGGACCCCTGGGTAGCTTCTTGGGGTCAGAGTCCCCTAGGTGGAGGGTCAGGAGGTACCCTGGGGCCTCTACTGCAAGTCTAGGGAAAGAGGTGGACCCCTAGGTAGCTTGCTGGGGTCTGAAGCCCATAGGCGGAGGGCCAGGGGGTACCCTGGGGCCTATACTTCAAGTCCAGGGAGAGAGGTGAACCCTTGGGTAGCTTCCTAAGGTTAGAGGCCCCTAGGTGGAGGGCCAGAGGGCACCCTGGGGACTATCGTGCAAGTCCAGGGAGAGAGGTGGACCCCTGGGTAGCTTGCTGGGGTACAAGGCCTCTAGGTGGAGGGCCAGGGGGCACCCTGGGGCCTCTACTGCAAGGCCAGGGAGAGAGGTGGACCCCTTGGTAGCTTGCTTGGGTCAGAGACCCCTAGGTGGAGGGCCAGGGGGCACCTTGGGGCCTCTACTGCAAGTCCAAGGAAACAGGTGGACCCCTGTGTAGCTTGCTGGGGTCAGAGGCCCCTTGGTGGAGGGCCAGGGGGCACCCTGGGGCCTATTCTGCAAGTCCAGGGAGAGAGGTGGACCCCTGGGTAGCTTGCTGGGGTACGAGGCCCCTAGGTGGAGGGCCAGGGGGCACCCTGGGGCCTCTACTGCAAGTCCAGGGAGAGAGGTGGACCCATGGGTAGCTAGCTGGGGTAAGAGGCCCCTAAGTGGAGGGCAAGGGGGCACCCTGGCGCCTCTACTGCAAGTCCAGGGATAGAGGTGGACCCCTGGGTAGTTTGCTGGGGTCAGAGGCCCCAAGGCGGAGGGACAGGGGGCTTCCTGGGGCCTCTACTGCAAGTCCAGGGAGAGAGGTGGACCCCTGGGTAGCTTGCTGGGGTCAGAGGCCTCTAGGTGGAGGGCCAAGGGGCACCTTGGGGCCTATACTGCAAGTCCAGGGAGAGAGGTGGACCCCTGGGTAGCTTGCTGGGGTCTGTAGCCCATAGGTGGAGGTCAAGGGGGTACCCTGGGGCCTATACTGCAAGTCCAGGGAGAGAGGTGGACCCCTGGGTAGCTTCCTAATGTCAGAGGCCCCTAGGTGGAGGGCCAGGGGGCACCCTTGGGCCTATCCTGCAAGTCCAGGGAGAGAGGTGGACCCATGGGTAGCTTGCTGGGGCACGAGGCCCCTAGGTGGAGGGCCAGGGGGCACCCTGGGGCCTCTACTGCAAGTCCAGTGAGAGAGGTGGACCCCTGGGTAGCTTCCTAAGGTCAGAGGCCCCTAGGTGGAGGGCCAGGGGGCACCCTGGGGCCTATCCTGCAAGTCCAGGGAGAGAGGTGGTCCCCTGGGTAGCTTGCTGGGGTACGAGTCCCCTAGGTGGAGGGCCAGGGGGCACCCTGGGGCCTCTACTGCAAGTCCAGGGAGAGAGGTGGACCCCTGGGTAGCTTCTTGGGGTCAGAGTCCCCTAGGTGGAGGGTCAGAAGGTACCCTGGGGCCTGTACTGCAAGTCTAGGGAAAGAGGTGGACCCATGGGTAGTTTGCTGTTGTCAGAGGCCCCTAGGCGGAGGGACAGGGGGCTTCCTGGGGCCTCTACTGCAAGTCCAGGGAGAAAGGTGGACCCCTGGGTAGCTTGCTAGGGTCAGAGGCCCCTAGGTGGAGGTCAAGGGGGCACCCTGGGGCCCTTACTGCAATCCCAGGGAGAGTTGTGGACCCTTGTGTAGCTTGCAGGGGTCAGAGGCCCCTTGGTGGAGGGTCAGGGGGCTCCCTGGGGCCTATTCTGCAAGTCCAGGGAGAGAGGTGGACCTCTGGGTAGCTTGCTGGGGTCAGAGGCCCCTAGGTGGAGGGCCAGGGGGCACCCAGGGGCCTATCCTGCAAGTCCAGGGAGAGAGGTGGACCCCTGGGTAGCTTGCTGGGGTACGAGGCCCCTAGGTGGAGGGCCAGGGGGCACCCTGGGGCCTCTACTGCAAGTCCAGGGAGAGAGGTGGACCCCTGGGTAGCTTGCTGGGGTCAGAGGCCCCTAGGTGGAGGGCCAGGGGTCACCCTGGGGCCTCCACTGCAAGTCCAGGGAAAGAGGTGGACCCCTGGGTAGCTTGCTGGGGTACGAGTCCCCTAGGTGGAGGGCCAGGGGGCACCCTGGGGCCTCTACTGCAAGTCCAGGGAGAAAGGTGGACCCCTGGGTAGCTTCTTGGGGTCAGAGTCCCCTAGGTGGAGGGTCAGAAGGTACCCTGGGGCCTGTACTGCAAGTCTAGGGAAAGAGCTGGACCCATAGGTAGTTTGCTGTTGTCAGAGGCCCCTAGGCGGAGGGACAGGGGGCTTCCTGGGGCCTCTACTGCAAGTCTAGGGAGAGAGGTGGACCCATGGGTAGCTTGCTGGTGTCAGATGCATCTAGGTGGAGGGACAGGGGGTACCCTGGGGCCTATACTGCAAGTCCAGGGAGAGAGGTGGACCCCTGGGTAGCTTCCTGAGGTCAGAGGCCCCTAGGTGTAGGGCCAGGGGGCACCCTGGGGCCTATCCTGCAAGTCCAGGGAGAGAGGTGGACCCCTGGGTAGCTTGCTGGGGTACGAGGCCCCTAGGTGGAGGGCCAGGGGGCACCCTTGGGCCTATCCTGCAAGTCCAAGGAGAGAGTTGGACTCCTGGGTAGCTTGCTGTGGTACGAGGCCCCTAGTTGGAGAGTCAGGGGGCACCCTGGGGCCTCTACTGCAAGCCCAGGGAGAGAGGTGGACCCCTGGTTAGCTTGCTGGGGTCAGAGGCCGCTAGGTGGAGGGCCAGGGGGCTTCTTGGGGCCTCTACTGCAAGTCCAGGGAGAGAGGTGGACCCCTGGGTAGCTTGCTGGGGTACAAGGCCACTAGGTGGAGAGCCAGGGGGCACCCTGGGGCCTCTACTGCAAGACCAGGGAGAGAGGTGGACCCTTGGTAGCTTGCTGGGGTCAGAGACCCCTAGGTGGAGGGCCAGGGGGCACCCTGGGGCCTCTACTGCAAGTCTAGGGAGAGGGGTGGACCCATGGGTAGCTAGCCGGGGTAAGAGGCTCCTAAGTGGAGGGCAAGGGGGCACCCTGGGGCCTCTACTGCAAGTCCAGGGAGAGAGGTGGACCCCTGGGTAGTTTGCTGGGGTCAGAGGCCCCTAGGCGGAGGGACAGGGGGCTTCCTGGGGCCTCTACTGCAAGTCCAGGGAGAAAGGTGGACCCCTGGGTAGCATGCTTGGGTCAGAGGCCCCTAGGTGGAGGTCAAGGGGGCACCCTGGGGCCTCTACTGCAAGTCCAGGGAGAGTTGTGGACCCTTGTGTAGCTTGCTGGGGTCAGAGGCTCCTTGGTGGAGGGTCAGGGGGCACCCTGGGGCCTATTCTGCAAGTCCAGGGAGAGAGGTGGACCTCTGCGTAGCTTGCTGGGGTCAGAGGCCCCTAGGTGGAAGGCCAGGGGGCACCCTGGGGCCTATCTTGCAAGTCCAGTGAGTAAGGTAGACCCCTGGGTAGCTTGCTGGTGTACGAGATTCTAGGTGGAGGGCCAGGGGGCACCCTGGGGCCTCTACTGCAAGTCCAGGGAGAGAGGTGGACCCCTTGGTAGCTTGCTGGGGTCAGAGGCCCCTAGGTTTAGGGCCAGGGGGCACCCTGGGGCATATACTGCAAGTCCAGGGAGAGAGGTGGACCGTGGGTAGCTTGCTGGGGTCTGAAGCCCATAGGTGGAGGGCCAGGGGGCACCCTGGGGCCTCTACTGCAAGTCTAGGGAGAGAGGTGGACCCATGGGTAGCTAGCTGGGGTAAGAGGCCCCTAAGTGGAGGGCCAGGGGGCACCCTGGGGCATATCTTGGTAGTCCAGGGAGTAAGGTGGACCCCTGAGTAGCTTGTTGGGGTACGAGGCCCCTAGGTGAAGGGCCAGGGGGCACCCTGGGGCCTCTACTGCAAGTCCAGGGAGAGAGGTGGACCCCTGGGTAGCTAGCTGGGGTCTTAAGCCCATAGGTGGAGGGCCAGGGGGCACCCTGGGGCCTCTACTGCAAGTCTAGGGAGAGAGGTGGACCCATGGGTAGCTAGCTGGGGTAAGAGGCCCCTAAGTGGAGGGCCAGGGGGCACCCTGGGGCCTCTACTGCAAGTCCAGGGAGAGAGGTGGACCCCTGGGTAGTTTGCTGGGGTCAGAGGCCCCTAGGCGGAGGGACAGGGGGCTTCCTGAGCCTCTACTGCAAGTCCAGGGAGAAAGGTGGACCCCTGGGTAGCTTGCTAGGGTCAGAGGCCCCTAGGTGGAGGTCAAGGGGGCACCCTGGGGCCTTTACTGCAATCCCAGGGAGAGTTGTGGACCCTTGTGTAGCTTGCTGGGGTCAGAGGCCCCTAGGTGGAGGGTCAGGGGGCACCCTGGGGCCTATTCTGCAAGTCCAGGGAGAGAGGTGGACCTCTGGGTAGCTTGCTGGGGTCAGAGGCCCCTAGGTGGAGGGCCAGGGGGCACCCTGGGGCCTATCCTGC
Organism: Danio rerio; assembly: GCF_049306965.1. Taxonomy (NCBI): domain Eukaryota; kingdom Metazoa; phylum Chordata; class Actinopteri; order Cypriniformes; family Danionidae; genus Danio; species Danio rerio. The sequence continues at coordinate 51,592,646 of NC_133180.1, read as the reverse complement.
AAGTCCAGGGAGAGAGGTGGACCCCTGGGTAGCTTGCTGGGGTACGAGGCCCGTAGGTGGAGGGCCAGGGGGCACCCTGGGGCCTCTACTGCAAGTCCAGGGAGAGAGGTGGACCCCTGGGTAGCTTGCTGGGGTCAGAGGCCCCTAGGTGGAGGGCCAGGGGGCACCCTGGGGCCTATACTTCAAGTCCAGGGAGAGAGGTGGACCCTTGGGTAGCTTCCTAAGGTTAGAGGCCCCTAGGTGGAGGGCCAGAGGGCACCCTGGGGACTATCGTGCAAGTCCAGGGACAGAGGTGGACCCCTGGGTAGCTTGCTGGGGTACAAGGCCTCTAGGTGGAGGGCCAGGGAGCACCCTGGGGCATATCTTGGTAGTCCAGTGAGTAAGGTGGACCCCTGAGTAGCTTGTTGGGGTACGAGGCCCCTAGGTGGAGGGCCAGGGGGCACCCTGGGGCCACTACTGCAAGTCCAGGGAGAGAGGTGGACCCCTGGGTAGCTTGCTGGGGTCTGAAACCCATAGGTGGAGGGCCAGGGGGCACCCTGGGGCCTCTACTGCAAGTCTAGGGAGAGAGGTGGACCCATGGGTAGCTAGCTGGGGTAAGAGGCCCCTAAGTGGAGGGCCAGGGGGCACCCTGGGGCCTCTACTGCAAGTCCAGGGAGAGAGGTGGACCCCTGGGTAGTTTGCTGGGGTCAGAGGCCCCTAGGCGGAGGGACAGGGGGCTTCCTGGGGCCTCTACTGCAAGTCCAGGGAGAAAGGTGGACCCCTGGATAGCTTGCTAGGGTCAGAGGCCCCTAGGTGGAGGTCAAGGGGGCACCCTGGGGCCTTTACTGCAATCCCAGGGAGAGTTGTGGACCCTTGTGTAGCTTGCTGGGGTCAGAGGCCCCTTGGTGGAGGGTCAGGGGGCACCCTGGGGCCTATTCTGCAAGTCAAGGGAGAGAGGTGGACCTCTGGGTAGCTTGCTGGGGTCAGAGGCCCCTAGGTGGAGGGCCAGGGGGCACCCTGGGGCCTATCCTGCAAGTCCAGGGAGAGAGGTGGACCCCTGGGTAGCTTGCTGGGGTACGAGGCCCCTAGGTGGAGGGCCAGGGGGCACCCTGGGGCCTCTACTGCAAGTCCAGGGAGAGAGGTGGACCCCTGGGTAGCTTGCTGGGGTCAGAGGCAACTAGGTGAAAGGACAGGGGTACCCTGAGGCCTATACTGCAAGTCCAAGGAGAGAGGTGGACCCCTGGGTAGCTTCCTGAGGTCAAAGGCCCCTAGGTGGAGAGCCAGGGGGCACCCTGGGGCCTCTCCTGCAAGTCCAAGGAGAGAGGTGGACCCCTGGGTAGCTTGCTGGGGTACGAGGCCCCTAGTTGGAGGGCCAAGGGGCACCCTGGGGCCTCTACTGCAAGCCCAGGGAGAGAGGTGGACCCCTGGTTAGCTTGCTGGGGTCAGAGGCCACTAGGTGGAGGGCCAGGGGGCTTCTTGGGGCCTCTACTGCAAGTCCAGGGAGAGAGGTGGACCCCTGGGTAGCTTGCTGTTGTCGTAGGCCCCCAGGTGGAGGGCCAGAGGGCTTCTTGGGGCTTCTACTGCAAGTCTAGGGAGAGAGGTGGACCACTGTGTAGCTTGCTGGGGTCAGAGGCCCCTAGGTGGACGACCTGGGGGCTTCGTGGGGCCTCTACTGCAAGTCAAGGGAGAGAGGTGGACCCCTGGGTAGCTTGCTGGGGTCGGAAGCCCCTTGGTGGAAGGCCAGGGGGCACCCTGGGGCCTATACTGCAAGTCCAGAGAGAGAGGTGGACCCATGGGTAGCTTACTGGGGTCAGAGGCCCCTAGGTGGAGGGCCAGGGGCACCCTGGGGCCTCTACTGCAAGTCCAGGGAGAGAGGTGGACCCCTGGGTAGCTTGCTGGTGTCAGACGCAACTAGGTGGAGGGACAGGGGGTACCCTGGGGCCTATACTGCAAGTCCAGGGAGAGAGGTGGACCCTTGGGTAGCTTGCTGGGGTACGAGGGCCCTAGGTGGAGGGCCAGGGGGCACCCTGGGGCCTATCCTGCAAGACCAAGGAGAGAGGTGGACCCCTGGGTAGCTTGCTGTGGTACGAGGCCCCTAGTTGGAGGGTGAGGGGGCACCCTGGGGCCTCTACTGCAAGCCCAGGGAGAGAGGTGGACTCCTGGTTAGCTTGCTGGGGTCAGAGGCCGCTAGGTGGAGGGCCAGGGGGCTTCTTGGGGCCTCTACTGCAAGTCCAGGAAGAGAGGTGGACCCCTGGGTAGCTTTCTGGGGTACAAGGCCACTAGGTGGAGAGCCAGGGGGCACCCTGGGGCCTCTACTGCAAGACCAGGGAGAGAGGTGGACCCTTGGTAGCTTGCTGGGGTCAGAGACCCCTAGAGGGAGGGCCAGGGGGCACCCTGGGGCCTCTACTGCAAGTCTAGGGAGAGAGGTGGACCCATGGGTAGCTAGCTGGGGTAAGAGGCCCCTAAGTCGATGGCCAGGGGGCACCCTGGGGCCTCTACTGCAAGTCCAGGGAGAGAGGTGGACCCCTGGGTAGTTTGCTGGGGTCAGAGGCCCCTAGGCGGAGGGACAGGGGGCTTCCTGGGGCCTCTACTGCAAGTCCAGGGAGAGAGGTGGACCCCTGGGTAGCTAGCTGGGGTAAGAGGCTCCTAAGTGGAGGGCAAGGGGGCACCCTGGGGCCTCTACTGCAAGTCCAGGGAGAGAGGTGGACCCCTGGGTAGTTTGCTGGGGTCAGAGGCCCCTAGGCGGAGGGACAGGGGGCTTCCTGGGGCCTCTACTGCAAGTCCAGGGAGAAAGGTGGACCCCTGGGTAGCTTGCTTGGGTCAGAGGCCCCTAGGTGGAGGTCAAGGGGGCACCCTGGGGCCTCTACTGCAAGTCCAGGGAGAGTTGTGGACCCTTGTGTAGCTTGCTGGGGTCAGAGGCTCCTTGCTGGAGGGTCAGGGGGCACCCTGGGGCCTATTCTGCAAGTCCAGGGAGAGAGGTGGACCTCTGGGTAGCTTGCTGGGGTCAGAGGCCCCTAGGTGGAAGGCCAGGGGGCACCCTGGGGCCTATCTTGCAAGTCCAGGGAGTAAGGTAGACCCCTGGGTAGCTTGCTGGGGTACGAGATTCTAGGTGGAGGGCCAGGGGGCACCCTGGGGCCTCTACTGCAATACCAGGGAGAGAGGTGGACCCCTGGGTAGCTTGCTGGGGTCAGAGGCCCCTAGGTGGAGGGCCAGGGGGCACCCTGGGGCATCTACTGCAAATCCAGGGAGAGAGGTGGACCCCTGGGTAGCTTGCTGGGATCTGAAGCCCATAGATGGAGGGCCAGGGGGCACCCTGGGGCCTCTACTGCAAGTCTAGGGAGAGAGGTGGACCCATGGGTAGCTAGCTGGGGTAAGAGGCCCCTAATTGGAGGGCTAGGGGGCACCCTGGGGCCTCTACTGCAAGTCCAGGGAGAGATGTGGACCCCTGGGTAGTTTGCTGGGGTCAGAGGCCCCTAGGCGGAGGGACAGGGGGCTTCCTGGAGCCTCTACTGCAAGTCCAGGGAGAAAGGTGTACCCCTGGGTAGCTTGCTAGGGTCAGAGGCCCCTAGGTGGAGGTCAAGGGGGCACCCTGGGGCCTTTACTGCGATCCCAGGGAGAGTTGTGGACCCTTGTGTAGCTTGCTGGGGTCAGAGGCCCCTTGGTGGAGGGTCAGGGGGCACCCTGGGGCCTATTCTGCAAGTCCAGGGAGAGAGGCGGACCTCTGGGTAGCTTGCTGGGGTCAGAGGCCACTAGGTGGAGGGCCAGGGGGCACCCTGGGGCCTATCCTGCAAGTCCAGGGAGAGAGGTGGACCCCTGGGTAGCTTGCCGGGGTACGAGGCCCATAGGTGGAGGGCCAGGGGGCACCCTGGGGCCTCTACTGCAAGTCCAGGGAGAGAGGTGGACCCCTGGGTAGCTTGCTGGGGTCAGAGGACCCTAGGTGGAGGGCCAGGGGGCACCCTGGGGCCTCTACTGCAAACCAGGGAAATAGGTGGACCCCTGGGTAGCTTGATGGGGTCAGAGGCCTCTAGGTGGAGGGCCAGGGGGCACCCTGGGGCCTCTACTGCAAGTCCAGGGAGAGAGGTGGACCCATGGGTAGCTAGCTGGGGTAAGAGGCCCCTAAGTGGAGGGCCAGGGGGCACCCTGGGGCCTCTACTGCAAGTCCAGGGAGAGAGGTGGACCCCTGGGTAGCTTGCTGGGGTCTGAAGCCCATAGGTGGAGGTCCAGGGGCTACCCTGGGGCCTATACTTCAAGTCCAGGGAGAGAGGTGGACCCTTGGGTAGCTTCCTAAGGTTAGAGGCCCCTAGGTGGAGGGCCAGAGGGCACCCTGGGGACTATCGTGCATGTCCAGGGAGAGAGGTGGACCCCTTGGTAGCTTGCTGGGGTACAAGGCCTCTAGGTGGAGGGCCAGGGGGCACCCTGGGGCCTATCTTGGTAGTCCAGGGAGTAAGGTGGACCCCTGAGTAGCTTGCTGGGGTACGAGGCCCCTAGGTGGAGGGCCAGGGGGCACCCTGGGGCCTCTACTGCAAGTCCAGGGAGAGAGGTGGACCCCTGGGTAGCTTGCTGGGGTCTGAAGCCCATAGGTGGAGGGCCAGGGGGCACCCTGGGGCCTATACTTCAAGTCCAGGGAGAGAGGTGGACCCCTGGGTAGCTTGCTGGGGTCTGAAGCCCATAGGTGGAGGGCAAGGGGGCACCCTGGGGCCTCTACTGCAAGTCCAGGGAGAGAGGTGGACCCCTGGGTAGTTTGCTGGGGTCAGAGGCCCCTAGGCGGAGGGACAGGGGGCTTCCTGGGGCCTCTACTGCAAGTCCAGGGAGAAAGGTGGACCCCTGGGTAGCTTGCTTGGGTCAGAGGCCCCTAGGTGGAGGTCAAGGGGGCACCCTGGGGCCTCTACTGCAAGTCCAGGGAGAGTTGTGGACCCTTGTGTAGCTTGCTGGGGTCAGAGGCTCCTTGCTGGAGGGTCAGGGGGCACCCTGGGGCCTATTCTGCAAGTCCAGGGAGAGAGGTGGACCTCTGGGTAGCTTGCTGGGGTCAGAGGCCCCTAGGTGGAAGGCCAGGGGGCACCCTGGGGCCTATCTTGCAAGTCCAGGGAGTAAGGTAGACCCCTGGGTAGCTTGCTGGGGTACGAGATTCTAGGTGGAGGGCCAGGGGGCACCCTGGGGCCTCTACTGCAATACCAGGGAGAGAGGTGGACCCCTGGGTAGCTTGCTGGGGTCAGAGGCCCCTAGGTGGAGGGCCAGGGGGCACCCTGGGGCATCTACTGCAAATCCAGGGAGAGAGGTGGACCCCTGGGTAGCTTGCTGGGATCTGAAGCCCATAGATGGAGGGCCAGGGGGCACCCTGGGGCCTCTACTGCAAGTCTAGGGAGAGAGGTGGACCCATGGGTAGCTAGCTGGGGTAAGAGGCCCCTAATTGGAGGGCCAGGGGGCACCCTGGGGCCTCTACTGCAAGTCCAGGGAGAGATGTGGACCCCTGGGTAGTTTGCTGGGGTCAGAGGCCCCTAGGCGGAGGGACAGGGGGCTTCCTGGAGCCTCTACTGCAAGTCCAGGGAGAAAGGTGTACCCCTGGGTAGCTTGCTAGGGTCAGAGGCCCCTAGGTGGAGGTCAAGGGGGCACCCTGGGGCCTTTACTGCGATCCCAGGGAGAGTTGTGGACCCTTGTGTAGCTTGCTGGGTTCAGAGGCCCCTTGGTGGAGGGTCAGGGGGCACCCTGGGGCCTATTCTGCAAGTCCAGGGAGAGAGGTGGACCTCTGGGTAGCTTGCTGGGGTCAGAGGCCACTAGGTGGAGGGCCAGGGGGCACCCTGGGGCCTATCCTGCAAGTCCAGGGAGAGAGGTGGACCCCTGGGTAGCTTGCCGGGGTACGAGGCCCATAGGTGGAGGGCCAGGGGGCACCCTGGGGCCTCTACTGCAAGTCCAGGGAGAGAGGTGGACCCCTGGGTAGCTTGCTGGGGTCAGAGGACCCTAGGTGGAGGGCCAGGGGGCACCCTGGGGCCTCTACTGCAAACCAGGGAAATAGGTGGACCCCTGGGTAGCTTGCTGGGGTCAGAGGCCTCTAGGTGGAGGGCCAGGGGGCACCCTGGGGCCTCTACTGCAAGTCCAGGGAGAGAGGTGGACCCATGGGTAGCTAGCTGGGGTAAGAGGCCCCTAAGTGGAGGGCCAGGGGGCACCCTGGGGCCTCTACTGCAAGTCCAGGGAGAGAGGTGGACCCCTGGGTAGCTTGCTGGGGTCTGAAGCCCATAGGTGGAGGTCCAGGGGCTACCCTGGGGCCTATACTTCAAGTCCAGGGAGAGAGGTGGACCCTTGGGTAGCTTCCTAAGGTTAGAGGCCCCTAGGTGGAGGGCCAGAGGGCACCCTGGGGACTATCGTGCATGTCCAGGGAGAGAGGTGGACCCCTTGGTAGCTTGCTGGGGTACAAGGCCTCTAGGTGGAGGGCCAGGGGGCACCCTGGGGCCTATCTTGGTATCCAGGGAGTAAGGTGGACCCCTGAGTAGCTTGCTGGGGTACGAGGCCCCTAGGTGGAGGGCCAGGGGGCACCCTGGGGCCTCTACTGCAAGTCCAGGGAGAGAGGTGGACCCCTGGGTAGCTTGCTGGGGTCTGAAGCCCATAGGTGGAAGGCCAGGGGGCACCCTGGGGCCTCTACTGCAAGTCTAGGGAGAGAGGTGGACCCATGGGTAGCTAGCTGGGGTAAAAGGCCCCTAAGTGGAGGGCCAGGGGGCACCCTGGGGCCTCTACTGCAAGTCCAGGGAGAGAGGTGGACCCCTGGGTAGTTTGCTGGGGTCAGAGGCCCCTAGGCGGAGGGACAGGGGGCTTCCTGGGGCCTCTACTGCAAGTCCAGGGAGAAAGGTGGACCCCTGGGTAGCTTGCTAGGGTCAGAGGCCCCTAGGTGGAGGTCAGGGGGGCACCCTGGGGCCTTTACTGCAATCCCAGGGAGAGTTGTGGACCCTTGTGTAGCTTGCTGGGGTCAGAGGCCCCTTGGTGGAGGGTCAGGGGGCACCCTGGGGCATATTCTGCAAGTCCAGGGAGAGAGGTGGACCTCTGGGTAGCTTGCTGGGGTCAGAGGCCCCTAGGTGGAGGGCCAGGGGGCACCCTGGGGCCTATCCTGCAAGTCCAGGGAGAGAGGTGGACCCCTGGGTAGCTTGCTGGGGTGCGAGGCCCCTAGGTGGAGGGCCAGGGGGCCCCCTGGGGCCTCTACTGCAAGTCCAGGGAGAGAGGTGGACCCCTGGGTAGCTTGCTGGGGTCACAGGCCCCTAGGTGGAGGGCCAGGGGGCACCCTGGGGCCTCCACTGCAAGTCCAGGGAAAGAGGTGGACCCCTGGGTAGCTTGCTGGGGTCAGAGGCCTCTAGGTGGAGGGCCAGGGGGCACCCTGGGGCCTCTACTGCAAGTCCAGGGAGAGAGGTGGACCCCTGGGTAGCTTGCTGGGGTCTGAAGCCCATAGGTGGAGGGCCAGGGGGTACCCTGGGGCCTATACTTCAAGTCCAGGGAGAGAGGTGGACCCTTGGGTAGCTTCCTAATGTCAGAGGCCCCTAGGTGGAGGGCCAGGGGGCACCCTGGGGCCTATCCTGCAAGTCCAGGGAGAGAGGTGGACCCATGGGTAGCTTGCTGGGGCACGAGGCCCCTAGGTGGAGGGCCAGGGGGCACCCTGGGGCCTCTACTGCAAGTCCAGTGAGAGAGGTGGACCCCTGGGTAGCTTCCTAAGGTCAGAGGCCCCTAGGTGGAGGGCCAGGGGGCACCCTGGGGCCTATCCTGCAAGTCCAGGGAGAGAGGTGGACCCCTGGGTAGCTTCTTGGGGTCAGAGTCCCCTAGGTGGAGGGTCAGGAGGTACCCTGGGGCCTGTACTGCAAGTCTAGGGAAAGAGGTGGACCCATGGGTAGATTGCTGGGGTCTGAAGCCCATTGGTGGAGGTCCAGGGGGTACCCTGGGGCCTATACTTCAAGTCTAGGGAGAGAGGTGGACCCTTGGGTAGCTTCCTAAGGTTAGAGGTCCCTAGGTGGAGGGCGAGAGGGCACCCTGGGGACTATCGTGCAAGTCCAGGGAGAGAGGTGGACCCCTGGGTAGCTTGCTGGGGTACAAGGCCTCTAGGTGGAGGGCCAGGGGGCACCCTGGGGCCTATCTTGCAAGTCCAGGGAGTAAGGTGAACCCCTGAGTAGCTTGCAGGGGTACGAGGCCCCTAGGTGGAGGGCCAGGGGGCACCCTGGGGCCTCTACTGCAAGTCCAGGGAGAGAGGTGGACCCCTGGGTATCTTGCTGGGGTTTGAAGCCCATAGGTGGAGGGCCAGGGGGCACCCTGGGGCCTCTACTGCAAGTCTAGGGAGAGAGGTGGACCCATGGGTAGCTAGCTGGGGTAAGAGGCCCCTGAGTGGAGGGCCAAGGGGCACCCTGGGGCCTCTACTGCAAGTCCAGGGAGAGAGGTGGACCCCTGGGTAGTTTGCTGGGGTCAGAGGCCCCTAGGCGGAGGGACAGGGGGCTTCCTGGGGCCTCTACTGCAAGTCCAGGGAGAAAGGTGGACCCCTGGGTAGCTTGCTAGGGTCAGAGGCCCCTAGATTGAGGTCAAGGGGGCACCCTGGGGCCTTTACTGCAATCCCAGGGAGAGTTGTGGACCCTTGTGTAGCTTCCTGGGGTCAGAGGCCCCTTGGTGGAGGGTCAGGGGGCACCCTGGGGCCTATTCTGCAAGTCCAGGGAGAGAGGTGGACCTCTGGGTAGCTTGCTGGGGTCAGAGGCCCCTAGGTGGAGGGCCAGGGGGCACCCTGGGGCCTATCCTGCAAGTCCAGGGAGAGAGGTGGACCCCTGGGTAGCATGCTGGGGTACGAGGTCCATAGGTGGAGGGCCTGGGGGCACCCTGGGGCCTCTACTGCATGTCCAGGGAGAAAGGTGGACCCCTGGGTAGCTTGCTGGGGTGAGAGGCCCCTAGGTGGAGGGCCAGGGGGCACCCTGGGGCCTCTACTGCAAGTCCAGGGAAAGAGGTGGACCCCTGGGTAGCTTGCTGGGGTCAGAGGCCTCTAGGTAGAGGGCCAGGGGGCACCCTGGGGCCTCTACTGCAAGTCTAGGGAGAGAGGTGGACCCATGGGTAGCTAGCTGGGGTAAGAGGCCCCTAAGTGGAGGGCCAGGGGGCACCCTGGGGCCTCTACTGCAAGTCCAGGGAGAGAGGTGGACCCCTGGGTAGCTTGCTGGGGTCTGAAGCCCATAGGTGGAGGGCCAGGGGGTACCCTGGGGCCTATACTTCAAGTCCAGGGAGAGAGGTGGACCCTTGGGTAGCTTCCTAAGGTTAGAGGCCCCTAGGTGGAGGGCCAGAGGGCACCCTGGGGACTATCGTGCAAGTCCAGGGAGTAAGGTGGCCCCCTGAGTAGCTTGCTGGGGTACAAGGCCCCTAGGTGGAGGTCAAGGGGGCACCCTGGGGCCTTTACTGCAAGTCCAGGGAGAGAGGTGGACCCCTGGGTAGTTTGCTGGGGTCAGAGGCCCCTTGGTGGAGGGTCAGGGGGCACCCTGGGGCCTATTCTGCAAGTCCAGGGAGAGAGGTGGACCTCTGGGTAGCTTGCTGGGGTCAGAGGCCCCTAGGTGGAGGGCCAGGGGGCACCCTGGGGCCTATCTTAAAAGTCCAGGGAGAGAGGTGGACCCCTGGGTAGCTTGCTGGGGTACGAGGCCCCTAGGTGGAGGGCCAGGGGGCACCCTGGGGCCTCTACTGCAAGTCTAGGGAGAGAGGTGGACCCATGGGTAGCTAGCTGGGGTAAGAGGCCCCTAAGTCGATGGCCAGGGGGCACCATGGGGCCTCTACTGCAAGTCCAGGGAGAGAGGTGGACCCCTGGGTAGTTTGCTGGGGTCAGAGGCCCCTAGGCGGAGGGACAGGGGGCTTCCTGGGGCCTCTACTGCAAGTCCAGGGAGAGAGGTGGACCCCTGGGTAGCTAGCTGGGGTAAGAGGCTCCTAAGTGGAGGGCAAGGGGGCACCCTGGCGCCTCTACTGCAAGTCCAGGGATAGAGGTGGACCCCTGGGTAGTTTGCTGGGGTCAGAGGCCCCAAGGCGGAGGTACAGGGGGCTTCCTGGGGCCTCTACTGCAAGTCCAGGGAGGGAGGTGGACCCCTGGGTAGCTTGCTGGGGTCAGAGGCCTCTAGGTGGAGGGCCAAGGGGCACCCTGGGGCCTATACTGCAAGTCCAGGGAGAGAGGTGGACCCCTGGGTAGCTTGCTGGGGTCTGTAGCCCATAGGTGGAGGTCAAGGGGGTAACCTGGGGCCTATACTGCAAGTCCAGGGAGAGAGGTGGACCCCTGGGTAGCTTCCTAATGTCAGAGGCCCCTAGGTGGAGGGCCAGGGGGCACCCTGGGGCCTATCCTGCAAGTCCAGGGAGAGAGGTGGACCCATGGGTAGCTTGCTGGGGCACGAGTCCCCTAGGTGGAGGGCCAGGGGGCACCCTGGGGCCTCTACTGCAAGTCCAGGGAGAGAGGTGGACCCCTGGGTAGCTTCTTGGGGTCAGAGTCCCCTAGGTGGAGGGTCAGGAGGTACCCTGGGGCCTGTACTGCAAGTCCAGGGAAAGAGGTGGACCCATGGGTAGATTGCTGGGGTCAGAGGCCCCTAGGCGGAGGGACAGGGGGCTTCCTGGGGCCTCTACTGCAAGTCCAGGGAGAAAGGTGGACCCCTGGGTAGCTTGCTAGGGTCAGAGGCCCCTAGGTGGAGGTCAAGGGGGCACCCAGGGGCCCTTACTGCAATCCCAGGGAGAGTTGTGGACCCTTGTGTAGCTTGCAGGGGTCAAAGGGCCCTTGGTGGAGGGTCAGGGGGCTCCCTGGGGCCTATTCTGCAAGTCCAGGGAGAGAGGTGGACCTCTGGGTAGCTTGCTGGGGTCAGAGGCCCCTAGGTGGAGGGCCAGGGGGCACCCTGGGGCCTCTACTGCAAGTCCAGGGAGAGAGGTGGACCCCTGGGTAGCTTGCTGGGGTCAGAGGCCCCTAGGTGGAGGGCCAGGGGGCACCCTGGGGCCTCCACTGCAAGTCCAGGGAAAGAGGTGGACCCCTTGGTAGCTTGCTGGGGTCTGAAGCCCATAGGCGGAGGGCCAGGGGGTACCCTGGGGCCTACACTTCAAGTCCAGGGAGAGAGGTGGACCCTTGGGTAGCTTCCTAAGGTTAGAGGCCCCTAGGTGGAGGGCCAGAGGGCACGCTGGGGACTATCGTGCAAGTCCAGGGAGAGAGGTGGACCCCTGGGTAGCTTGCTGGGGTACAAGGCCTCTAGGTGGAGGGCCAGGGGGCACCCTGGGGCCTCTATTGCAAGGCCAGGGAGAGAGGTGGACCGAATTGGTAGCTTGCTTGGGTCAGAGACCCCTAGGTGGAGGGCCAGGGGGCACCTTGGGGCCTCTACTGCAAGTCTAGATAGAGAGGTGGATCCATTGGTAGCTTGCTGGGGTACGAGTCCCCTAGGTGGAGGGCCAGGGGGCACCCTGGGGCCTATCCTGCAAGTCCAGGGAGAGAGGTGGACCCCTGGGTAGCTTGCTGGGGTACGAGGCCCCTAGGTGGAGGGCCAGGGGGCACCCTTGGGCCTATCCTGCAAGTCCAAGGAGAGAGTTGGACTCCTGGGTAGCTTGCTGTGGTACGAGGCCCCTAGTTGGAGGGTCAGGGGGCACCCTGGGGCCTCTACTGCAAGCCCAGGGAGAGAGGTGGACCCCTGGTTAGCTTGCTGGGGTCAGAGGCCGCTAGGTGGAGGGCCAGGGGGCTTCTTGGGGCCTCTACTGCAAGTCCAGGGAGAGAGGTGGACCCCTGGGTAGCTTGCTGGGGTACAAGGCCACTAGGTGGAGAGCCAGGGGGCACCCTGGAGCCTCTACTGCAAGACCAGGGAGAGAGGTGGACCCTTGGTAGCTTGCTGGGGTCAGAGACCCCTAGGTGGAGGGCCAGGGGGCACCCTGGGGCCTCTACTGCAAGTCTAGGGAGAGAGGTGGACCCATGGGTAGCTAGCCGGGGTAAGAGGCTCCTAAGTGGAGGGCAAGGGGGCACTCTGGGGCCTCTACTGCAAGTCTAGGTAGAGAGGTGGACCCATTGGTAGCTAGCTGGGGTAAGAGGCCCTTAAGTGGAGGGCAAGGGGGCACCCTGGCGCCTCTACTGCAAGTCCAGGGAGAGAGGTGGACCCCTGGGTAGTTTGCTGGGGTCAGAGGCCCCAAGGCGGAGGGACAGGGGGCTTCCTGGGGCCTCTACTGCAAGTCCAGGGAGAGAGGTGGACCCCTGGGTAGCTTGCTGGGGTCAGAGGCCTCTAGGTGGAGGGCCAAGGGGCACCCTGGGGCCTATACTGCAAGTCCAGGGAGAGAGGTGGACCCCTGGGTAGCTTGCTGGGGTCTGTAGCCCATAGGTGGAGGTCCAGGGGGTACCCTGGGGCCTATCCTGCAAGTCCAGGGAGAGAGGTGGACCCCTGGGTAGCTTGCTGGGGTACGAGGCCCCTAGGTGGAGGGCCAGGGGGCACTCTGGGGCCTCTACTGCAAGTCCAGGGAGAGAGGTGGACCCCTGGGTAGCTTCATAAGGTCAGAGCAAGTCTTGCTGGGGTCTGAAGCCCAAAGGTGGAGGGCCAGGGGGCACCCTGGGGCCTCTACTGCAAGTCTAGGGAGAGAGGTGGACCCATAGGTAGCTAGCTGGGGTAAGAGGCCCCTAAGTGGAGGGCCAGGGGGCACTCTGGGGCCTCTACTGCAAGTCCAGGGAGAGAGTTGGACCCCTGGGTAGTTTGCTGGGGTCAGAGGCCCCTAGGCGGAGGGACAGGGGGCTTCCTGGGGCCTCTACTGCAAGTCCTGGGAGAAAGGTGTACCCCTGGGTAGCTTGCTAAGGTCAGAGGCCCCTAGATGTAGGTCAAGGGGGCACCCTGGGGCCTTTACTGCAATCCCAGGGAGAGTTGTGGACCCTTGTGTAGCTTGCTGGGGTCAGAGGCCCCTTGGTGGAGGGTCAGGGGGCACCTTGGGGCCTATTCTGCAAGTCCAGGTAGAGAGGTGGACCTCTGGGTAGCTTGCTGGGGTACAAGGCCTCTAGATGGAGGGCCAGGGGGCACCCTGGGGCATATCTTGGTAGTCCAGGGAGTAAGGTGGACCCCTGAGTAGCTTGTTGGGGTACGAGGCCCCTAGGTGGAGGGCCAGGGGGCACCCTGGGGCCTCTACTGCAAGTCCAGGGAGAGAGGTGGACCCCTGGGTAGCTTGCTGGGGTCTTAAGCCCATAGGTGGAGGGCCAGGGGGCACTCTGGGGCATCTACTGCAAGTCTAGGGAGAGAGGTGGACCCATGGGTAGCTTGCTAGGGTCAGAGGCCCCTAGGTGGAGGTCAAGGGGGCACCCTGGGGCCTTTACTGCAATCCCAGGGAGAGTTGTGGACCCTTTTGTAGCTTGCTGGGGTCAGAGGCCCCTTGGTGGAGGGTCAGGGGGCACCCTGGGGCCTATTCTGCAAGTCCAGGGAGAGAGGTGGACCTCTGAGTAGCTTGCTGGGGTCAGAGGCCCCTAGGTGGAGGGCCAGGGGGCACCCTGGGGCCTCTACTGCAAATCCAGGGAGAGAGGTGGACCCATGGGTAGCTAGCTGGGGTAAGAGGCCCCTAAGTGGAGGGCCAGGGGGCACCCTGGGGCCTCTATTGCAAGTCCAGGAAGAAAGGTGGACCCCTGGGTAGCTTGCTAGGGTCAGAGGCCCCTAGGTGGAGGTCAAGGGGGCACCCTGGGGCCTTTACTGCAATCCCAGGGAGAGTTGTGAACCCTTGTGTAGTTTGCTGGGGTCAGAGGCCCCTTGGTGGAGGGTCAGGGGGCACCCAGGGGCCTATTCTGCAAGTCCAGGGAGAGAGGTGGACCTCTGGGTAGCTTGCTGGGGTCAGAGGCCCCTAGGTGGAGGGCCAGGGGGCACCCTGGGGCCTATCCTAAAAGTCCAGGGAGAGAGGTGGACCCCTGGGTAGCTTGCTGGGGAACAAGGCCCCTAGGTGGAGGGCCAGGGGGCACCCTGGGGCCTCTACTGCAAGTCCAGGGAGAGAGGAGGACCCCTGGGTAGCTTGCTGGGGTCAGAGGCCCCTAGGTGGAGGGCCAGGGGGCACCCTGGGGCCTCTACTGCAAGTCCAGGGAAAGAGCTGGACCCCTAGGTAGCTTGCTGGGGTCAGAGGCCTCTAGGTGGAGGGCCAGGGGGCACCCTGGGGCCTCTACTGCAAGTCCAGGGAGGGAGGTGGACCCCTGGGTAGCGTGCTGGGGTCTGAAGCCCATAGGTGGAGGGCCAGGGGGTACCCCGGGGCCTATACTTCAAGTCCAGGGAGAGAGGTGGACCCTTGGGTAGCTTCCTAAGGTTAGAGGCCCCTAGGTGGAGGGCCAGAGGGCACCCTGGGGACTATCGTGCAAGTCCAGGGAGAAAGGTGGACCCCTGGGTAGCTTGCTGGTGTACAAGGCCTCTAGGTGGAAGGCCAGGGGGCACCCTGGGGCCTCTACTGCAAGGCCAGGGAGAGAGGTGGACCCCTTGGTAGCTTGCTTGGGTCAGAGACCCCTAGGTGGAGGGCCAGGGGGCACCTTGGGGCCTCTACTTCAAGTCCAGGGAGAGAGGTGGACCTTTGGGTAGCTTCCTAAGGTTAGAGGCCCCTAGGTGGAGGGCCAGAGGGCACCCAGGGGACTATCATGCAAGTCCAGGGAGAGAGGTGGACCCCTGGGTAGCTTGCTGGGGTACAAGGCCTCTAGGTGGAGGGCCAGGGGGCACCCTGGGGCCTCTACTGCAAGGCCAGGGAGAGAGGTGGACCCCTTGGTAGCTTGCTTGGGTCAGAGACCCCTAGGTGGAGGGCCAGGGGGCACCTTGGGGCCTCTACTGCAAGTCTAGAGAGAGGTGGACCCATGGGTAGCTAGCTAGGGTAAGAGGCCCCTAAATGGAGGGCAAGTGGGCACCCTGGGGCCTCTACTGCAAGTCCAGGGAGAGAGGTGGACCCCTGGGTAGTTTGCTGGGGTCAGAGGCCCCTAGGTGGAGGGCCAGGGGGCACCCTTGGGCCTATCCTGCAAGTCCAAGGAGAGAGTTGGACTCCTGGGTAGCTTGCTGTGGTACGAGGCCCCTAGTTGGAGGGTCAGGGGGCACCCTGGGGCCTCTACTGCAAGCCCAGGGAGAGAGGTGGACCCCTGGTTAGCTTGCTGGGGTCAGAGGCCGCTAGGTGGAGGGCCAGGGGGCTTCTTGGGGCCTCTACTGCAAGTCCAGGGAGAGAGGTGGACCCCTGGGTAGCTTGCTGGGGTACAAGGCCACTAGGTGGAGAGCCAGGGGGCACCCTGGAGCCTCTACTGCAAGACCAGGGAGAGAGGTGGACCCTTGGTAGCTTGCTGGGGTCAGAGACCCCTAGGTGGAGGGCCAGGGGGCACCCTGGGGCCTCTACTGCAAGTCTAGGGAGAGAGGTGGACCCATGGGTAGCTAGCCGGGGTAAGAGGCTCCTAAGTGGAGGGCAAGGGGGCACTCTGGGGCCTCTACTGCAAGTCTAGGTAGAGAGGTGGACCCATTGGTAGCTAGCTGGGGTAAGAGGCCCTTAAGTGGAGGGCAAGGGGGCACCCTGGCGCCTCTACTGCAAGTCCAGGGAGAGAGGTGGACCCCTGGGTAGTTTGCTGGGGTCAGAGGCCCCAAGGCGGAGGGACAGGGGGCTTCCTGGGGCCTCTACTGCAAGTCCAGGGAGAGAGGTGGACCCCTGGGTAGCTTGCTGGGGTCAGAGGCCTCTAGGTGGAGGGCCAAGGGGCACCCTGGGGCCTATACTGCAAGTCCAGGGAGAGAGGTGGACCCCTGGGTAGCTTGCTGGGGTCTGTAGCCCATAGGTGGAGGTCCAGGGGGTACCCTGGGGCCTATCCTGCAAGTCCAGGGAGAGAGGTGGACCCCTGGGTAGCTTGCTGGGGTACGAGGCCCCTAGGTGGAGGGCCAGGGGGCACTCTGGGGCCTCTACTGCAAGTCCAGGGAGAGAGGTGGACCCCTGGGTAGCTTCATAAGGTCAGAGCAAGTCTTGCTGGGGTCTGAAGCCCAAAGGTGGAGGGCCAGGGGGCACCCTGGGGCCTCTACTGCAAGTCTAGGGAGAGAGGTGGACCCATAGGTAGCTAGCTGGGGTAAGAGGCCCCTAAGTGGAGGGCCAGGGGGCACTCTGGGGCCTCTACTGCAAGTCCAGGGAGAGAGTTGGACCCCTGGGTAGTTTGCTGGGGTCAGAGGCCCCTAGGCGGAGGGACAGGGGGCTTCCTGGGGCCTCTACTGCAAGTCCTGGGAGAAAGGTGTACCCCTGGGTAGCTTGCTAAGGTCAGAGGCCCCTAGATGTAGGTCAAGGGGGCACCCTGGGGCCTTTACTGCAATCCCAGGGAGAGTTGTGGACCCTTGTGTAGCTTGCTGGGGTCAGAGGCCCCTTGGTGGAGGGTCAGGGGGCACCTTGGGGCCTATTCTGCAAGTCCAGGTAGAGAGGTGGACCTCTGGGTAGCTTGCTGGGGTACAAGGCCTCTAGATGGAGGGCCAGGGGGCACCCTGGGGCATATCTTGGTAGTCCAGGGAGTAAGGTGGACCCCTGAGTAGCTTGTTGGGGTACGAGGCCCCTAGGTGGAGGGCCAGGGGGCACCCTGGGGCCTCTACTGCAAGTCCAGGGAGAGAGGTGGACCCCTGGGTAGCTTGCTGGGGTCTTAAGCCCATAGGTGGAGGGCCAGGGGGCACTCTGGGGCATCTACTGCAAGTCTAGGGAGAGAGGTGGACCCATGGGTAGCTTGCTAGGGTCAGAGGCCCCTAGGTGGAGGTCAAGGGGGCACCCTGGGGCCTTTACTGCAATCCCAGGGAGAGTTGTGGACCCTTTTGTAGCTTGCTGGGGTCAGAGGCCCCTTGGTGGAGGGTCAGGGGGCACCCTGGGGCCTATTCTGCAAGTCCAGGGAGAGAGGTGGACCTCTGAGTAGCTTGCTGGGGTCAGAGGCCCCTAGGTGGAGGGCCAGGGGGCACCCTGGGGCCTCTACTGCAAATCCAGGGAGAGAGGTGGACCCATGGGTAGCTAGCTGGGGTAAGAGGCCCCTAAGTGGAGGGCCAGGGGGCACCCTGGGGCCTCTATTGCAAGTCCAGGAAGAAAGGTGGACCCCTGGGTAGCTTGCTAGGGTCAGAGGCCCCTAGGTGGAGGTCAAGGGGGCACCCTGGGGCCTTTACTGCAATCCCAGGGAGAGTTGTGAACCCTTGTGTAGTTTGCTGGGGTCAGAGGCCCCTTGGTGGAGGGTCAGGGGGCACCCAGGGGCCTATTCTGCAAGTCCAGGGAGAGAGGTGGACCTCTGGGTAGCTTGCTGGGGTCAGAGGCCCCTAGGTGGAGGGCCAGGGGGCACCCTGGGGCCTATCCTAAAAGTCCAGGGAGAGAGGTGGACCCCTGGGTAGCTTGCTGGGGAACAAGGCCCCTAGGTGGAGGGCCAGGGGGCACCCTGGGGCCTCTACTGCAAGTCCAGGGAGAGAGGAGGACCCCTGGGTAGCTTGCTGGGGTCAGAGGCCCCTAGGTGGAGGGCCAGGGGGCACCCTGTGGCCTCTACTGCAAGTCCAGGGAAAGAGCTGGACCCCTAGGTAGCTTGCTGGGGTCAGAGGCCTCTAGGTGGAGGGCCAGGGGGCACCCTGGGGCCTCTACTGCAAGTCCAGGGAGGGAGGTGGACCCCTGGGTAGCGTGCTGGGGTCTGAAGCCCATAGGTGGAGGGCCAGGGGGTACCCCGGGGCCTATACTTCAAGTCCAGGGAGAGAGGTGGACCCTTGGGTAGCTTCCTAAGGTTAGAGGCCCCTAGGTGGAGGGCCAGAGGGCACCCTGGGGACTATCGTGCAAGTCCAGGGAGAAAGGTGGACCCCTGGGTAGCTTGCTGGTGTACAAGGCCTCTAGGTGGAAGGCCAGGGGGCACCCTGGGGCCTCTACTGCAAGGCCAGGGAGAGAGGTGGACCCCTTGGTAGCTTGCTTGGGTCAGAGACCCCTAGGTGGAGGGCCAGGGGGCACCTTGGGGCCTCTACTTCAAGTCCAGGGAGAGAGGTGGACCTTTGGGTAGCTTCCTAAGGTTAGAGGCCCCTAGGTGGAGGGCCAGAGGGCACCCAGGGGACTATCATGCAAGTCCAGGGAGAGAGGTGGACCCCTGGGTAGCTTGCTGGGGTACAAGGCCTCTAGGTGGAGGGCCAGGGGGCACCCTGGGGCCTCTACTGCAAGGCCAGGGAGAGAGGTGGACCCCTTGGTAGCTTGCTTGGGTCAGAGACCCCTAGGTGGAGGGCCAGGGGGCACCTTGGGGCCTCTACTGCAAGTCTAGAGAGAGGTGGACCCATGGGTAGCTAGCTAGGGTAAGAGGCCCCTAAATGGAGGGCAAGTGGGCACCCTGGGGCCTCTACTGCAAGTCCAGGGAGAGAGGTGGACCCCTGGGTAGTTTGCTGGGGTCAGAGGCCCCTAGGCGGAGGGACAGGGGGCTTCCTGGGGCCTCTACTGCAAGTCTAGGGAGAGAGGTGGACCCCTGGGTAGCTTGCTGGGGTCAGAGGCCTCTAGGTGGAGGGCCAAAGGGCACCCTGGGGCATATACTGCAAGTCCAGGGAGAGAGGTGGACCCCTGGGTAGCTTGCCGGGGTCTGTAGCCCATAGGTGGAGGGCCAGGGGGTACCCTGGGGCCTATACTGCAAGTCCAGGGAGAGAGGTGGACCCCTGGGTAGCTTCCTAAGGTCAGAGGCCCCTAGGTGGAGGGCCAGGGGGCACCCTGGGGCCTATCCTGCAAGTCCAGGGAGAGAGGTGGACCCATGGGTAGCTTGCTGGGGCACGAGGCCCCTAGGTGGAGGGCCAGGGGGCACCCTGGGGCCTCTACTGCAAGTCCAGTGAGAGAGGTGGACCCCTGGGTAGCTTCCTAAGGTCAGAGGCCCCTAGGTGGAGGGCCAGGGGGCTTCCTGGGGCCTATCCTGCAAGTCCAGGGAGAGAGGTGGACCCCTGGGTAGCTTGCTGGGGTACGAGTCCCCTAGGTGGAGGGCCAGGGGGCACCCTGGGGCCTCTACTGCAAGTCCAGGGAGAGAGGTGGACCCCTGGGTAGCTTCTTGGGGTCAGAGTCCCCTAGGTGGAGGTCAAGGGGGCACCCTGGGGCCTTTACTGCAATCCCAGGGAGAGTTGTGGACCCTTGTGTAGCTTGCTGGGGTCAGAGGCCCCTAGGTGGAGGGCCAGGGGGCACCCTGGGGCCTATCCTGTAAGTCCAGGGAGAGATGTGGACCCCTGGGTAGCTTGCTGGGGTACGAGGCCCCTAGGTGGAGGGCCAGGGGGCACCCTGGGGCCTCTACTGCAAGTCCAGGGAGAGAGGAGGACCCCTGGGTAGCTTGCTGGGTTAAGAGGCAACTAGGTGGAGGGACAGGGGTACCCTGGGGCCTAGACTGCAAGTCCAGGGAGAGAGGTGGACCCCTGGGTAGCTTCCTGAGGTCAAAGGCCCCTAGGTGGAGGGCCAGGGGGCACCCTGGGGCCTATCCTGCAAGTCCAAGGAGAGAGGTGGACCGCTGGGTTGCTTGCTGGGGTCAGAGGCCCCTAGTTGGAGGGCCAGGGGGCACCCTGGGGCCTTTACTGCAAGCACAGGGAGAGAGGTGGACCCCTGGTTAGCTTGCTGGGGTCGGAAGCCCCTTGGTCTATGGCCAGGGGGCACCCTGGGGCCTATACTGCAAGTCCAGTGAGAGAGGTGGACCCATGGGTAGCTTACTGGGGTCAGAGGCCCCTAGGTGGAGGGCCAGGGGCTTCCTGGGGCCTCTACTGCAAGTCCAGGGAGAGAAGTGGACCCCTGGGTAGCTTGCTGGTGTCAGAGGAAACTAGTTGGTGGGACAGGGGGTACCCTGGGGCCTATACTGCAAGTCCAGGGAGAGAGGTGGACCCCTGGGTAGCTTCCTGAGGTAAGAGGCCCCTAGGTGGAGGGCCAGGGCGCACCCTGGGGCCTATCATGCAAGTCCAGGGAGAGAGGTGGACCCCTGGGTAGCTTGCTGGGGTACGAGGCCCCTAGTTGGAGGGCCAGGGGGCAGCCTGGGGCCTCTACTGCAAGTCCAGGGAGAGAGGTGGACCCCTGGGTACCTTCCTGGGGTCAGAGTCCCCTAGGTGGAGGGCCAGGAGGTACCCTAGGGCCTCTACTGCTAGTCCAGGGTGAGACGTGGACCCCTGGGTAGCTTGCTGGGGTCAGAGGCCCCTAGGCGGAGGGACAGGGGGCTTCCTGGGGGCTCTACTGCAAGTCCAGGGAGAAAGGTGGACCCCTTGGTAGCTTGCTTGGGTCAGAGGCCTCTAGGTGGAGGTCAAGGGGGCACCCTGGGGCCTCTACTGCAAGTCCAGGGAGAGAGGTGGACCCCTGGGTAGCTTGCTGGGGTCAGAGGCCCCTAGGTGGAGGGCCAGGGGGCACCCTGGGGCCTCCACTGCAAGTCCAGGGAAAGAGGTGGACCCCTTGGTAGCTTGCTGGGGTCTGAAGCCCATAGGCGGAGGGCCAGGGGGTACCCTGGGGCCTACACTTCAAGTCCAGGGAGAGAGGTGGACCCTTGGGTAGCTTCCTAAGGTTAGAGGCCCCTAGGTGGAGGGCCAGAGGGCACGCTGGGGACTATCGTGCAAGTCCAGGGAGAGAGGTGGACCCCTGGGTAGCTTGCTGGGGTACAAGGCCTCTAGGTGGAGGGCCAGGGGGCACCCTGGGGCCTCTATTGCAAGGCCAGGGAGAGAGGTGGACCGAATTGGTAGCTTGCTTGGGTCAGAGACCCCTAGGTGGAGGGCCAGGGGGCACCTTGGGGCCTCTACTGCAAGTCTAGATAGAGAGGTGGATCCATTGGTAGCTTGCTGGGGTACGAGTCCCCTAGGTGGAGGGCCAGGGGGCACCCTGGGGCCTCTACTGCAAGTCCAGGGAGAGAGGTGGACCCCTGGGTAGCTTGCTTGGGTCAGAGACCCCTAGGTGGAGGGCCAGGGGGCACCTTGGGGCCTCTACTGCAAGTCTAGGTAGAGAGGTGGACCCCTGGGTAGCTTGCTGGGGTACGAGTCCCCTAGGTGGAGGGCCAGGGGGCACCCTGGGGCCTCTACTGAAAGTCCAGGGAGAGAGGTGGACCCCTGGGTAGCTTCCTGGGGTCAGAGGCCCCTAGGTGTAGGGCCAGGGGGCACCCTGGGGCCTATCCTGCAAGTCCAGGGAGAGAGGTGGACCCCTGGGTAGCTTGCTGGTGTCAGACGCAACTAGGTGGAGGGACAGGGGGTACCCTGGGGCCTATACTGCAAGTCCAGGGAGAGAGGTGGACCCCTGGGTAGCTTCCTGAGGTCAGAGGCCCCTAGGTGTAGGGCCAGGGGGCACCCTGGGGCCTATCCTGCAAGTCCAGGGAGAGAGGTGGACCCCTGGGTAGCTTGCTGGGGTACGAGGCCCCTAGGTGGAGGGCCAGGGGGCACCCTTGGGCCTATCCTGCAAGTCCAAGGAGAGAGTTGGACTCCTGGGTAGCTTGCCCTGGTACGAGGCCCCTAGTTGGAGGGTCAGGGGGCACCCTGGGGCCTCTACTGCAAGCCCAGGGAGAGAGGTGGACCCCTGGTTAGCTTGCTGGGGTCAGAGGCAACTAGGTGGAGGGCCAGGGGGCTTCTTGGGGCCTCTACTGCAAGTCCAGGGAGAGAGGTGGACCCCTGGGTAGCTTGCTGGGGTACAAGGCCACTAGGTGGAGAGCCAGGGGGCACCCTGGGGCCTCTACTGCAAGACCAGGGAGAGAGGTGGACCCTTGGTAGCTTGCTGGGGTCAGAGACCCCTAGGTGGAGGGCCAGGGGGCACCCTGGGGCCTCTACTGCAAGTCTAGGGAGAGAGGTGGACCCATGGGTAGCTAGCTGGGGTAAGAGGCTCCTAAGTGGAGGGCAAGGGGGCACCCTGGGGCCTCTACTGCAAGTCCAGGGAGAGAGGTGGACCCCTGGGTAGTTTGCTGGGGTCAGAGGCCCCTAGGCGGAGGGACAGGGGTCTTCCTGGGGCCTCTACTGCAAGTCCAGGGAGAAAGGTGGACCCCTGGGTAGCTTGCTTGGGTCAGAGGCCCCTAGGTGGAGGTCAAGGGGGCACCCTGGGGCCTTTACTGCAATCCCAGGGAGAGTTGTGGACCCTTGTGTAGCTTGCTGGGGTCAGAGGCCCCTTGGTGGAGGGTCAGGGGGCACCCTGGGGCCTATTCTGCAAGTCCAGGGAGAGAGGTGGACCTCTGGGTAGCTTGCTGGGGTCAGAGGCCCCTAGGTGGAGGGCCAGGGGGCACCCTGGGGCCTATCCTGCAAGTCCAGGGAGAGAGGTGGACCCCTGGGTAGCTTGCTGGGGTACGAGGCCCATAGGTGGAGGGCCAGGGGGCACCCTGGGGCCTCTACTGCAAGTCCAGGGAGAGAGGTGGACCCCTGGGTAGCTTGCTGGGGTCAGAGGCCCCTAGGTGGAGGGCCAGGGGGCACCCTGGGGCCTCTACTGCAAGACCAGGGAAAACGGTGGACCCCTGGGTAGCTTGCTGCGGTCAGAGGCCCCTAGGTGGAGGTCAAGGGGGCACCCTGGGGCCTTTACTGCAATCCCAGGGAGAGTTGTTGACCCTTGTGTAGCTTCCTGGGGTCAGAGGCCCCTTGGTGGAGGGTCAGGGGGCACCCTGGGGCCTATTCTGCAAGTCCAGGGAGAGAGGTGGACCCCTGGGTAGCTTGCTGGGGTCTGAAGCCCATAGGTGGAGGGCCAGGGGGTACCCTGGGGCCTATACTTCAAGTCCAGGGAGAGAGGTGGACCCTTGGGTAGCTTCCTAAGGTTAGAGGCCCCTAGGTGGAGGGCCAGAGGGCACCCTGGGGACTATCGTGCAAGTCCAGGGAGAGAGGTGGACCCCTGGGTAGCTTACTGGGGTACAAGGCCTCTAGGTGGAGGGCCAGGGGGCACCCTGGGGCCTATCTTGCAAGTCCAGGGAGTAAGGTGGACCCCTGAGTAGCTTGCAGGGGTACGAGGCCCATAGGTGGAGGGCCAGGGGGCACCCTGGGGCCTCTATTGCAAGTCCAGGGAGAGAGGTGGACCCCTGGGTAGCTAGCTGGGGTAAGAGGCCCCTGAGTGAAGGGCCAGGGGGCACCCTGGGGCCTCTACTGCAAGTCCAGGGAGAGAGGTGGACCCCTGGGTAGTTTGCTGGGGTCAGAGGCCCCTAGGCGGAGGGACAGGGGGCTTCCTGGGGCCTCTACTGCAAGTCCAGGGAGAAAGGTGGACCCCTGGGTAGCTTGCTAGGGTCAAAGGCCCCTAGGTGGAGGTCAAGGGGGCACCCTGGGGCCTTTACTGCAATCCCAGGGAGAGTTGTGGACCCTTGTGTAGCTTCCTTGGGTCAGAGGCCCCTTGGTGGAGGGTCAGGGTGCACCCTGGGGCCTATTCTGCAAGTCCAGGGAGAGAGGTGGACCTCTGGGTAGCTTGCTGGGGTCAGAGGCCCCTTGGTGGAGGGCCAGGGGGCACCCTGGGGCCTATCCTGCAAGTCCAGGGAGAGAGGTGGACCCCTGGGTAGCTTGCTGGGGTACGAGGCCCATAGGTGGAGGGCCAGGGGGCACCCTGGGGCCTCTACTGCAAGTCCAGGGAGAGAGGTGGACCCCTGGGTAGCTTGCTGGGGTGAGAGGCCCCTAGGTGGAGGGCCAGGGGGCACCCTGGGGCCTCTACTGCAAGTCCAGGGAAAGAGGTGGACCCCTGGGTAGCTTGCTGGGGTCAGAGGCCTCTATGTAGAGGGCCAGGGGGCACCCTGGGGTCTCTACTGCAAGTCTAGGGAGAGAGGTGGACCCATGGGTAGCTAGCTGGGGTAAGAGGCCCCTAAGTGGAGGGCCAGGGGGCACCCTGGGGCCTCTACTGCAAGTCCAGGGAGAGAGGTGGACCCCTGGGTAGCTTGCTGGGGTCTGAAGCCCATAGGTGGAGGGCCAGGGGGTACCCTGGGGCCTATACTTCAAGTCCAGGGAGAGAGGTGGACCCTTGGGTAGCTTCAGAAGGTTAGAGGCCCCTAGGTGGAGGGCCAGAGGGCACCCTGCGGACTATCGTGCAAGTCCAGGGAGAAAGGTGGACCTCTGGAAAGCTTGCTGGGGTACAAGGCCTCTAGGTGGAGGGCCAGGGGGCACCCTGGGGCCTATCTTGCAAGTCCAGGGAGTAATGTGGACCCCTGAGTAGCTTGCTGGGGTACAAGGCCCCTAGGTGGAGGGCCAGGGGGCACCCTGGGGCCTCTACTGCAAGTCCAGGGAGAGAGGTGGACCCCTGGGTAGCTTGCTGGGGTCTGAAGCCCATAGGTGGAGGGCCAGGGGGCACCCTGGGGCCTCTACTGCAAGTCTAGGGAGAGAGGTGGACCCATAGGTAGCTAGCTGGGGTAAGAGGCCCCTAAGTGGAGGGCGAGGGGGCACCCTGGGGCCTCTACTGCAAGTCCAGGGAGAAAGGTGGACCCCTGGGTAGCTTGCTAGGGTCAGAGGCCCCTAGGTGGAGGTCAAGGGGGCACCCTGGGGCCTTTACTGCAATCCCAGGGAGAGTTGTGGACCCTTGTGTAGTTTGCTGGGGTCAGAGGCCCCTTGGTGGAGGGTCAGGGGGCACCCTGGGGCCTATTCTGCAAGTCCAGGGAGAGAGGTGGACCTCTGGGTAGCTTGCTGGGGTCAGAGGCCCCTAGGTGGATGGCCAGAGGGCACCCTGGGGACTATCGTGCAAGTCCAGGGAGAGAGGTGGACCCCTGGGTAGCTTGCTGGGGTACAAGGCCTCTAGGTGGAGGGCCAGGGGGCACCCTGGGGCCTCTACTGCAAGGCCAGGGAGAGAGGTGGACCCCTTGGTAGATTGCTTGGGTCAGAGACCCCTAGGTGGAGGGCCAGGGGGCACCTTGGGGCCTCTACTTCAAGTCCAGGGAGAGAGGTGGACCCTTGGGTAGCTTCCTAAGGTTAGAGGCCCCTAGGTGGAGGGCCAGAGGGCACCCAGGGGACTATCGTGCAAGTCCAGGGAGAGAGGTGGACCCCTGGGTAGCTTGCTGGGGTACAAGGCCTCTAGGTGGAGGGCCAGGGGGCACCCTGGGGCCTCTACTGCAAGGCCAGGGAGAGAGGTGGACCCCTTGGTAGCTTGCTTGGGTCAGAGACCCTTAGGTGGAGGGCCAGGGGGCACCTTGGGGCCTCTACTGCAAGTCTAGGGAGAGAGGTGGACCCATGGGTAGCTAGCTGGGGTAAGAGGCCCCTAAGTGGAGGGCAAGGGGGCACCCTGGGGCCTCTACTGCAAGTCCAGGGAGAGAGGTGGACCCCTGGGTAGTTTGCTGGGGTCAGAGGCCCCTAGGCGGAGGGACAGGGGGCTTCCTGGGGCCTCTACTGCAAGTCCAGGGAGAGAGGTGGACCCCTGGGTAGCTTGCTGGGGTCAGAGGCCTCTAGGTGGAGGGCCAAGGGGCACCCTGGGGCCTATACTGCAAGTCCAGGGAGAGAGGTGGACCCCTTGGTAGCTTGCTTGGGTCAGAGACCCCTAGGTGGAGGGCCATGGGGGCACCTTGGGACCTCTACTGCAAGTCTAGGGAGAGAGGTGGACCCATGGGTAGCTAGCTGGGGTAAGAGGCCCCTAAGTGGAGGGCAAGGGGGCACCCTGGGGCCTCTACTGCAAGTCCAGGGAGAGAGGTGGACCCCTGGGTAGTTTGCTGGGGTCAGAGGCCCCTAGGCGGAGGGACAGGGGGCTTCCTGGGGCCTCTACTGCAAGTCCAGGGAGAGAGGTGGACCCCTGGGTAGCTTGCTGGGGTCAGAGGCCTCTAGGTGGAGGGCCAAGGGGCACCCTGGGGCCTATACTGCAAGTCCAGGGAGAGAGGTGGACCCCTGGGTAGCTTGCTGGGGTCTGTAGCCCATAGGTGGAGGGCCAGGGGGCACCCTGGGGCCTATCCTGCAAGTCCAGGGAGAGAGGTGGACCCATGGTTAGCTTGCTGGGGCACGAGGCCCCTAGGTGGAGGGCCAGGGGGCACCCTGGGGCCTCTACTGCAAGTCCAGTGAGAGAGGTGGACCCCTGGGTAGCTTCCTAAGGTCAGAGGCCCCTAGGTGGAGGGCCAGGGGGCACCCTGGGGCCTATCCTGCAAGTCCAGGGAGAGAGGTGGACCACTGGGTAGCTTGCTGGGGTACGAGTCCCCTAGGTGGAGGGCCAGGGGGCAACCTGGGGCCTATCCTGCAAGTCCAGGGAGAGAGGTGGACCCCTGGGTAGCTTGCTGGGGTACGAGGCCCATAGGTGGAGGGCCAGGGGGCACCCTGGGGCCTCTTCTGCAAGTCCAGGGAGAGAGGTGGACCCCTGGGTAGCTTGCTGGGGTGAGAGGCCCCTAGGTGGAGGGCCAGGGGGCACCCTGGGGCCTCTACTGCAAGTCCAGGGAAAGAGGTGGACCCCTGGGTAGCTTGCTGGGGTCAGAGGCCTCTAGGTAGAGGGCCAGGGGGCACCCTGGGGCCTCTACTGCAAGTCTAGGGAGAGAGGTGGACCCATGGGTAGCTAGCTGAGGTAAGAGGCCCCTAAGTGGAGGGCCAGGGGGCACCCTGGGGCCTCTACTGCAAGTCCAGGGAGAGAGGTGGACCCCTGGGTAGCTTGCTGGGGTCTGAAGCCCATAGGTGGAGGGCCAGGGGGTACCCTGGGGCCTATATTTCAAGTCCAGGGAGAGAGGTTTACCCTTGGGTAGCTTCAGAAGGTTAGAGGCCCCTAGGTGGAGGGCCAGAGGGCACCCTGGGGACTATCGTGCAAGTCCAGGGAGAAAGGTGGACCCCTGGATAGCTTGCTGGGGTACAAGGCCTCTAGGTGGAGGGCCAGGGGGCACCCTGGGGCCTATCTTGCAAGTCCAGGGAGTAAGGTGGACCCATGAGTAGCTTGCTGGGGTACAAGGCCCCTAGGTGGAGGGCCAGGGGGCACCCTGGGGCCTCTACTGCAAGTCCAGGGAGAGAGGTGGACCCCTGGGTAGCTTGCTGGTGTCTGAAGCCCAAAGGTGGAGGGCCAGGGGGCACCCTGGGGCCTCTACTGCAAGTTTAGGAAGAGAGGTGGACCCATAGGTAGCTAGCTGGGGTAAGAGGCCCCTAAGTGGAGGGCGAGGGGGCACCCTGGGGCCTCTACTGCAAGTCCAGGGAGAAAGGTGGACCCCTGGGTAGCTTGCTAGGGTCAGAGGCCCCTAGGTGGAGGTCAAGGGGGCACCCTGGGGCCTTTACTGCAATCCCAGGGAGAGTTGTGGACCCTTGTGTAGTTTGCTGGGGTCAGAGGCCCCTTGGTGGAGGGTCAGGGGGCACCCTGGGGCCTATTCTGCAAGTCCAGGGAGAGAGGTGGACCTCTGGGTAGCTTGCTGGGGTCTGAAGCCCATAGGTGGAGGGCCAGGGGGTACCCTGGGGCCTATACTTCAAGTCCAGGGAGAGAGGTGGACCCTTGGGTAGCTTCCTAAGGTTAGAGGCCCCTAGGTGGATGGCCAGAGGGCACCCTGGGGACTATCGTGCAAGTCCAGGGAGAGAGGTGGACCCCTGGGTAGCTTGCTGGGGTACAAGGCCTCTAGGTGGAGGGCCAGGGGGCACCCTGGGGCCTATCTTGCAAGTCCAGGGAGTAAGGTGGACCCCTGAGTAGCTTGCAGGGGTACGAGGCCCATAGGTGGAGGGCCAGGGGGCACCCTGGGGCCTCTACTGCAAGTCCAGGGAGAGAGGTGGACCCCTGGGTAGCTAGCTGGGGTAAGAGGCCCCTGAGTGAAGGGCCAGGGGGCACCCTGGGGCCTATACTGCAAGTCCAGGGAGAGAGGTGGACCCCTGGGTAGTTTGCTGGGGTCAGAGGCCCCTAGGCGGAGGGACAGGGGGCTTCCTGGGGCCTCTACTGCAAGTCCAGGGAGAAAGGTGGACCCCTGGGTAGCTTGCTAGTGTCAGAGGCCCCTAGGTGGAGGTCAAGGGGGCACCCTGGGGCCTTTACTGCAATCCCAGGGAGAGTTGTGGACCCTTGTGTAGCTTCCTGGGGTCAGAGGCCCCTTGGTGGAGGGTCAGGGTGCACCCTGGGGCCTATTCTGCAAGTCCAGGGAGAGAGGTGGACCTCTGGGTAGCTTGCTGGGGTCAGAGGCCCCTAGGTGGAGGGCCAGGGGGCACCCTGGGGCCTATCCTGCAAGTCCAGGGAGAGAGGTGGACCCCTGGGTAGCTTGCCGGGGTACGAGGCCCATAGGTGGAGGGCCAGGGGGCACCCTGGGGCCTCTACTGCAAGTCCAGGGAGAGAGGTGGACCCCTGGGTAGCTTGCTGGGGTCAGAGGCCCCTAGGTGGAGGGCCAGGGGGCACCCTGGGGCCTCTACTGCAAACCAGGGAAATAGGTGGACCCCTGGGTAGCTTGATGGGGTCAGAGGCCTCTAGGTGGAGGGCCAGGGGGCACCCTGGGGCCTCTACTGCAAGTCCAGGGAGAGAGGTGGACCCATGGGTAGCTAGCTGGGGTAAGAGGCCCCTAAGTGGAGGGCCAGGGGGCACCCTGGGGCCTCTACTGCAAGTCCAGGGAGAGAGGTGGACCTCTGGGTAGCTTGCTGGGGTCTGAAGCCCATAGGTGGAGGGCCAGGGGGTACCCTGGGGCCTATACTTCAAGTCCAGGGAGAGAGGTGGACCCTTGGGTCGCTTCAGAAGGTTAGAGGCCCCTAGGTGGAGGGCCAGAAGGCACCCTGGGGACTATCGTGCAAGTCCAGGGAGAAAGGTGGACCCCTGGAAAGCTTGCTGGGGTACAAGGCCTCTAGGTGGAGGGCCAGGGGCACCCTGGGGCCTATCTTGCAAGTCCAGGGAGTAAGGTGGACCCCTGAGTAGCTTGCTGGGGTACAAGGCCCCTAGGTGGAGGGCCAGGGGGCACCCTGGGGCCTCTACTGCAAGTCCAGGGAGAGAGATGGACCCCTGGGTAGCTTGCTGGGGTCTGAAGCCCATAGGTGGAGGGCCAGGGGGCACCCTGGGGCCTCTACTGCAAGTCTAGGTAGAGAGGTGGACCCATAGGTAGCTAGCTGGGGTAAGAGGCCCCTAAGTGGAGGGCGAGGGGGCACCCTGGGGCCTCTACTGCAAGTCCAGGGAGAAAGGTGGACCCCTGGGTAGCTTGCTAGGGTCAGAGGCCCCTAGGTGGAGGTCAAGGGGGCACCCTGGGGCCTTTACTGCAATCCCAGGGAGAGTTGTGGACCCTTGTGTAGTTTGCTGGGGTCAGAGGCCCCTTGGTGGAGGGTCAGGGGGCACCCTGGGGCCTATTCTGCAAGTCCAGGGAGAGAGGTGGACCTCTGGGTAGCTTGCTGGGGTCAGAGGCCCCTAGGTGGAGGGCCAGAGGGCACCCTGGGGACTATCGTGCAAGTCCAGGGAGAGAGGTGGACCCCTGGGTAGCTTGCTGGGGTACAAGGCCTCTAGGTGGAGGGCCAGGGGGCACCCTGGGGCCTCTACTGCAAGGCCAGGGAGAGAGGTGGACCCCTTGGTAGCTTGCTTGGGTCAGAGACCCTTAGGTGGAGGGCCAGGGGGCACCTTGGGGCCTCTACTGCAAGTCTAGGGAGAGAGGTGGACCCATGGGTAGCTAGCTGGGGTAAGAGGCCCCTAAGTGGAGGGCAAGGGGGCACCCTGGGGCCTCTACTGCAAGTCCAGGGAGAGAGGTGGACCCCTGGGTAGTTTGCTGGGGTCAGAGGCCCCTAGGCGGAGGGACAGGGGGCTTCCTGGGGCCTCTACTGCAAGTCCAGGGAGAGAGGTGGACCCCTGGGTAGCTTGCTTGGGTCAGAGACCCCTAGGTGTAGGGCCAGGGGGCACCTTGGGACCTCTACTGCAAGTCTAGGGAGAGAGGTGGACACATGGGTAGCTAGCTGGGGTAAGAGGCCCCTAAGTGGAGGGCAAGGGGGCACCCTGGGGCCTCTACTGCAAGTCCAGGGAGAGAGGTGGACCCCTGGGTAGTTTGCTGGGGTCAGAGGCCCCTAGGCGGAGGGACAGGGGGCTTCCTGGGGCCTCTACTGCAAGTCCAGGGAGAGAGGTGGACCCCTGGGTAGCTTGCTGGGGTCAGAGGCCTCTAGGTGGAGGGCCAAGGGGCACCCTGGGGCCTATACTGCAAGTCCAGGGAGAGAGGTGGACCCCTGGGTAGCTTGCTGGGGTCTGTAGCCCATAGGTGGAGGGCCAGGGGGCACCCTGGGGCCTATCCTGCAAGTCCAGGGAGAGAGGTGGACCCATGGGTAGCTTGCTGGGGCACGAGGCCCCTAGGTGGAGGGCCAGGGGGCACCCTGGGGCCTCTACTGCAAGTCCAGTGAGAGAGGTGGACCCCTGGGTAGCTTCCTAAGGTCAGAGGCCCCTAGGTGGAGGGCCAGGGGGCACCCTGGGGCCTATCCTGCAAGTCCAGGGAGAGAGGTGGACCACTGGGTAGCTTGCTGGGGTACGAGTCCCCTAGGTGGAGGGCCAAGGGGCACCCTGGGGCCTATCCTGCAAGTCCAGGGAGAGAGGTGGACCCCTGGGTAGCTTGCTGGGGTACGGGGTCTCTAGGTAGAGGGCCAGGGGGCACCCTGGGGCCTCTACTGCAAGTCTAGGGAGAGAGGTGGACCCATGGGTAGCTATCTGAGGTAAGAGGCCCCTATGTGGAGGGCCAGGGGGCACCCTGGGGCCTCTACTGCAAGTCCAGGGAGAGAGGTGGACCCCTGGGTAGCTTGCTGGGGTCTGAAGCCCATAGGTGGAGGGCCAGGGGGTACCCTGGGGCCTATATTTCAAGTCCAGGGAGAGAGGTTTACCCTTGGGTAGCTTCAGAAGGTTAGAGGCCCCTAGGTGGAGGGCCAGAGGGCACCCTGGGGACTATCGTGCAAGTCCAGGGAGAAAGGTGGACCCCTGGATAGCTTGCTGGGGTACAAGGCCTCTAGGTGGAGGGCCAGGGGGCACCCTGGGGCCTATCTTGCAAGTCCAGGGAGTAAGGTGGACCCCTGAGTAGCTTGCTGGGGTACAAGACCCCTAGGTGGAGGGCCAGGGGGCACCCTGGGGCCTCTACTGCAAGTCCAGGGAGAGAGGTGGACCCCTGGGTAGCTTGCTGGGGTCTGAAGCCCAAAGGTGGAGGGCCAGGGGGCACCCTGGGGCCTCTACTGCAAGTCTAGGAAGAGAGGTGGACCCATAGGTAGCTAGCTGGGGTAAGAGGCCCCTAAGTGGAGGGCGAGGGGGCACCCTGGGGCCTCTACTGCAAGTCCAGGGAGAAAGGTGGACCCCTGGGTAGCTTGCTAGGGTCAGAGGCCCCTAGGTGGAGGTCAAGGGGGCACCCTGGGGCCTTTACTGCAATCCCAGGGAGAGTTGTGGACCCTTGTGTAGTTTGCTGGGGTCAGAGGCCCCTTGGTGGAGGGTCAGGGGGCACCCTGGGGCCTATTCTGCAAGTCCAGGGAGAGAGGTGGACCTCTGGGTAGCTTGCTGGGGTCAGAGGCCCCTAGGTGGAGGGCCAGAGGGCACCCTGGGGACTATCGTGCAAGTCCAGGGAGAGAGGTGGACCCCTGGGTAGCTTGCTGGGGTACAAGGCCTCTAGGTGGAGGGCCAGGGGGCACCCTGGGGCCTCTACTGCAAGGCCAGGGAGAGAGGTGGACCCCTTGGTAGCTTGCTTGGGTCAGAGACCCCTAGGTGGAGGGCCAGGGGGCACCTTGGGGCCTCTACTTCAAGTCCAGGGAGAGAGGTGGACCCTTGGGTAGCTTCCTAAGGTTAGAGGCCCCTAGGTGGAGGGCCAGAGGGCACCCAGGGGACTATCGTGCAAGTCCAGGGAGAGAGGTGGACCCCTAGGTAGCTTGCTGGGGTACAAGGCCTCTAGGTGGAGGGCCAGGGGGCACCCTGGGGCCTCTACTGCAAGGCCAGGGAGAGAGGTGGACCCCTTGGTAGCTTGCTTGGGTCAGAGACCCTTAGGTGGAGGGCCAGGGGGCACCTTGGGGCCTCTACTGCAAGTCTAGGGAGAGAGGTGGACCCATGGGTAGCTAGCTGGGGTAAGAGGCCCCTAAGTGGAGGGCAAGGGGGCACCCTGGGGCCTCTACTGCAAGTCCAGGGAGAGAGGTGGACCCCTGGGTAGTTTGCTGGGGTCAGAGGCCCCTAGGCGGAGGGACAGGGGGCTTCCTGGGGCCTCTACTGCAAGTCCAGGGAGAGAGGTGGACCCCTGGGTAGCTTGCTGGGGTCAGAGGCCTCTAGGTGGAGGGCCAAGGGGCACCCTGGGGCCTATACTGCAAGTCCAGGGAGAGAGGTGAACCCCTTGGTAGCTTGCTTGGGTCAGAGACCCCTAGGTGGAGGGCCAGAGGGCACCTTGGGGCCTCTACTGCAAGTCTAGGGAGAGAGGTGGACCCATGGGTAGCTAGCTGGGGTAAGAGGCCCCTAAGTGGAGGGCAAGGGGGCACCCTGGGGCCTCTACTGCAAGTCCAGGGAGAGAGGTGGACCCCTGGGTAGTTTGCTGGGGTACGAGTCCCCTAGGTGGACGGCCAGGGGGCACCCTGGGGCCTCTACTGCAAGTCCAGGGAGAGAGGTGGACCCCTGGGTAGCTTCTTGGGGTCAGAGTCCCCTAGGTGGAGGGTCAGGAGGTACCCTGGGGCCTATCCTGCAAGTCCAGGGAGAGAGGTGGACCCCTGGGTAGTTTGCTGGGGTCAGAGGCCCCTAGGCGGAGGGACAGGGGGCTTCCTGGGGCCTCTACTGCAAGTCCAGGGAGAAATGTGGACCCCTGGGTAGCTTGCTAGGGTCAGAGGCCCCTAGGTGGAGGTCAAGGGGGCACCCTGGGGCCTTTACTGCAATCCCAGGGAGAGTTGTGGACCCTTTTGTAGCTTGCTGGGGTCAGAGGCCCCTTGGTGGAGGGTCAGGGGGCACCCTGGGGCCTCTACTGCAAGTCCAGGGAGAGAGGTGGACCCCTGGGTAGCTTCTTGGGGTCAGAGTCCCCTAGGTGGAGGGTCTGGAGGTACCCTGGGGCCTATCCTGCAAGTCCAGGGAGAGAGGTGGACCCCTGGGTAGTTTGCTGGGGTCAGAGGCCCCTAGGCGGAGGGACAGGGGGCTTCCTGGGGCCTCTACTGCAAGTCCAGGGAGAAAGGTGGACCCCTGGGTAGCTTGCTAGGGTCAGAGGCCCCTAGGTGGAGGTCAAGGGGGCACCCTGGGGCCTTTACTGCAATCCCAGGGAGAGTTGTGGACCCTTTTGTAGCTTGCTAGGGTCAGAGGCCCCTAGGTGGAGGGCCAGAGGGCACCCTGGGGACTATCGTGCAAGTCCAGGGAGAGAGGTGGACCCCTGGGTAGGTTGCTGGGGTACAAGGCCTCTAGGTGGAGGGCCAGGGGGCACCCTGGGGCCTCTACTGCAAGGCCAGGGAGAGAGGTGGACCCCTTGGTAGCTTGCTTGGGTGAGAGACCCCTAGGTGGAGGGCCAGGGGGCACCTTGGGGCCTCTACTGCAAGTCTAGGTAGAGAGGTGGACCCATTGGTAGCTAGCTGGGGTAAGAGGCCCTTAAGTGGAGGGCAAGGGGGCACCCTGGCGCCTCTACTGCAAGTCCAGGGAGAGAGGTGGACCCCTGGGTAGTTTGCTGGGGTCAGAGGCCCCAAGGCGGAGGGACAGGGGGCTTCCTGGGGCCTCTACTGCAAGTCCAGGGAGAGAGGTGGACCCCTGGGTAGCTTGCTGGGGTCAGAGGCCTCTAGGTGGAGGGCCAAGGGGCACCCTGGGGCCTATACTGCAAGTCCAGGGAGAGAGGTGGACCCCTGGGTAGCTTGCTGGGGTCTGTAGCCCATAGGTGGAGGTCCAGGGGGTACCCTGGGGCCTATCCTGCAAGTCCAGGGAGAGAGGTGGACCCCTGGGTAGCTTGCTGGGGTACGAGGCCCCTAGGTGGAGGGCCAGGGGGCACCCTGGGGCCTCTACTGCAAGTCCAGGGAGAGAGGTGGACCCCTGGGTAGCTTCATAAGGTCAGAGCAAGTCTTGCTGGGGTCTGAAGCCCAAAGGTGGAGGGCCAGGGGGCACCCTGGGGCCTCTACTGCAAGTCTAGGGAGAGAGGTGGACCCATAGGTAGCTAGCTGGGGTAAGAGGCCCCTAAGTGGAGGGCCAGGGGGCACTCTGGGGCCTCTACTGCAAGTCCAGGGAGAGAGTTGGACCCCTGGGTAGTTTGCTGGGGTCAGAGGCCCCTAGGCGGAGGGACAGGGGGCTTCCTGGGGCCTCTACTGCAAGTCCTGGGAGAAAGGTGTACCCCTGGGTAGCTTGCTAAGGTCAGAGGCCCCTAGATGTAGGTCAAGGGGGCACCCTGGGGCCTTTACTGCAATCCCAGGGAGAGTTGTGGACCCTTGTGTAGCTTGCTGGGGTCAGAGGCCCCTTGGTGGAGGGTCAGGGGGCACCTTGGGGCCTATTCTGCAAGTCCAGGTAGAGAGGTGGACCTCTGGGTAGCTTGCTGGGGTCAGAGGCCCCTAGGTGGAGGGCCAGGGGGCACCCTGGGGCCTATCCTGCAAGTCCAGGGAGAGAGGTGGACCCCTGGGTAGCTTGCTGGGGTACGAGGCCCCTAGGTGGAGGGCCATGGGGCACCCTGGGGCCTCTACTGCAAGTCCAGGGAGAGAGGTGGACCCCTGGGTAGCTTGCTGGGGTCAGAGGCCCCTAGGTGGAGGGCCAGGGGGCACCCTGGGGCCTCTACTGCAAGTCCAGGGAAAGAGGTGGACCCCTGGGTAGCTTGCTGGGGTCAGAGGCCTTTAGGTGGAGGGCCAGGGGGCACCCTGGGGCCTCTACTGCAAATCCAGGGAGAGAGGTGGACCCATGGGTAGCTAGCTGGGGTAAGAGGCCCCTAAGTGGAGGGCCAGGGGGCACCCTGGGGCCTCTATTGCAAGTCTAGGAAGAATGGTGGACCCCTGGGTAGCTTGCTAGGGTCAGAGGCCCCTAGGTGGAGGTCAAGGGGGCACCCTGGGGCCTTTACTGCAATCCCAGGGAGAGTTGTGGACCCTTTTGTAGTTTGCTGGGGTCAGAGGCCCCTTGGTGGAGGGTCAGGGGGCACCCAGGGGCCTATTCTGCAAGTCCAGGGAGAGAGGTGGACCTCTGTGTAGCTTGCTGGGGTCAGAGGCCCCTAGGTGGAGGGCCAGGGGGCACCCTGGGGCCTATCCTAAAAGTCCAGGGAGAGAGGTGGACCCCTGGGTAGCTTGCTGGGGAACAAGGCCCCTAGGTGGAGGGCCAGGGGGCACCCTGGGGCCTCTACTGCAAGTCCAGGGAGAGAGGAGGACCCCTGGGTAGCTTGCTGGGGTCAGAGGCCCCTAGGTGGAGGGCCAGGGGGCACCCTGGGGCCTCTACTGCAAGTCCAGGGAAAGAGGTGGACCCCTAGGTAGCTTGCTGGGGTCAGAGGCCTCTAGGTGGAGGGCCAGGGGGCACCCTGGGGCCTCTACTGCAAGTCCAGGGAGAGAGGTGGACCCCTGGGTAGCTTGCTGGGGTCTGAAGCCCATAGGTGGAGGGCCAGGGGGTACCCCGGGGCCTATACTTCAAGTCCAGGGAGAGAGGTGGACCCTTGGGTAGCTTCCTAAGGTTAGAGGCCCCTAGGTGGAGGGCAAGAGGGCACCCTGGGGACTATCGTGCAAGTCCAGGGAGAAAGGTGGACCCCTGGGTAGCTTGCTGGTGTACAAGGCCTCTAGGTGGAAGGCCAGGGGGCACCCTGGGGCCTCTACTGCAAGGCCAGGGAGAGAGGTGGAACCCCTTGGTAGCTTGCTTGGGTCAGAGACCCCTAGGTGGAGCTCCAGGGGGCACCTTGGGGCCTCTACTTCAAGTCCAGGGAGAGAGGTGGACCCCTGGGTAGCTTCCTAAGGTTAGAGGCCCCTAGGTGGAGGGCCAGAGGGCACCCAGGGGACTATCGTGCAAGTCCAGGGAGAGAGGTGGACCCCTGGGTAGCTTGCTGGGGTACAAGGCCTCTAGGTGGAGGGCCAGGGGGCACCCTGGGGCCTCTACTGCAAGGCCAGGGAGAGAGGTGGACCCCTAGGTAGCTTGCTTGGGTCAGAGACCCCTAGGTGGAGGGCCAGGGGGCACCTTGGGGCCACTACTGCAAGTCTAGAGAGAGGTGGACCCATGGGTAGCTAGCTGGGGTAAGAGGCCCCTAAGTGGAGGGCAAGTGGGCACCCTGGGGCCTCTACTGCAAGTCCAGGGAGAGAGGTGGACCCCTGGGTAGTTTGCTGGGGTCAGAGGCCCCTAGGCGGAGGGACAGGGGGCTTCCTGGGGCCTCTACTGCAAGTCTAGGGAGAGAGGTGGACCCCTGGGTAGCTTGCTGGGGTCAGAGGCCTCTAGGTGGAGGGCCAAGGGGCACCCTGGGGCATATACTGCAAGTCCAGGGAGAGAGGTGGACCCCTGGGTAGCTTGCCGGGGTCTGTAGCCCATAGGTGGAGGGCCAGGGGGTACCCTGGGGCCTATACTGCAAGTCCAGGGAGAGAGGTGGACCCCTGGGTAGCTTCCTAAGGTCAGAGGCCCCTAGGTGGAGGGCCAGGGGGCACCCTGGGGCCTATCCTGCAAGTCCAGGGAGAGAGGTGGACCCATGGGTAGCTTGCTGGGGCACGAGGCCCCGAGGTGGAGGGCCAGGGGGCACCCTGGGGCCTCTACTGCAAGTCCAGTGAGAGAGGTGGACCCCTGGGTAGCTTCCTAAGGTCAGAGGCCCCTAGGTGGAGGGCCAGGGGGCTTCCTGGGGCCTATCCTGCAAGTCCAGGGAGAGAGGTGGACCCCTGGGTAGCTTGCTGGGGTACGAGTCCCCTAGGTGGAGGGCCAGGGGGCACCCTGGGGCCTCTACTGCAAGTCCAGGGAGAGAGGTGGACCCCTGGGTAGCTTCTTGGGGTCAGAGTCCCCTAGGTGGAGGGTCAGGAGGTACCCTGGGGCCTCTACTGCAAGTCTAGGGAAAGAGGTGGACCCCTAGGTAGCTTGCTGGGGTCTGAAGCCCATAGGCGGAGGGCCAGGGGGTACCCTGGGGCCTATACTTCAAGTCCAGGGAGAGAGGTGAACCCTTGGGTAGCTTCCTAAGGTTAGAGGCCCCTAGGTGGAGGGCCAGAGGGCACCCTGGGGACTATCGTGCAAGTCCAGGGAGAGAGGTGGACCCCTGGGTAGCTTGCTGGGGTACAAGGCCTCTAGGTGGAGGGCCAGGGGGAACCCTGGGGCCTCTACTGCAAGGCCAGGGAGAGAGGTGGACCCCTTGGTAGCTTGCTTGGGTCAGAGACCCCTAGGTGGAGGGCCAGGGGGCACCTTGGGGCCTCTACTGCAAGTCCAAGGAAACAGGTGGACCCCTGTGTAGCTTGCTGGGGTCAGAGGCCCCTTGGTGGATGGCCAGGGGGCACCCTGGGGCCTATTCTGCAAGTCCAGGGAGAGAGGTGGACCCCTGGGTAGCTTGCTGGGGTACGAGGCCCCTAGGTGGAGGGCCAGGGGGCACCCTGGGGCCTCTACTGCAAGTCCAGGGAGAGAGGTGGACCCATGGGTAGCTAGCTGGGGTAAGAGGCCCCTAAGTGGAGGGCAAGGGGGCACCCTGGCGCCTCTACTGCAAGTCCAGGGATAGAGGTGGACCCCTGGGTAGTTTGCTGGGGTCAGAGGCCCCAAGGCGGAGGGACAGGGGGCTTCCTGGGGCCTCTACTGCAAGTCCAGGGAGAGAGGTGGACCCCTGGGTAGCTTGCTGGGGTCAGAGGCCTCTAGGTGGAGGGCCAAGGGGCACCTTGGGGCCTATACTGCAAGTCCAGGGAGAGAGGTGGACCCCTGGGTAGCTTGCTGGGGTCTGTAGCCCATAGGTGGAGGTCAAGGGGGTACCCTGGGGCCTATACTGCAAGTCCAGGGAGAGAGGTGGACCCCTGGGTAGCTTCCTAATGTCAGAGGCCCCTAGGTGGAGGGCCAGGGGGCACCCTTGGGCCTATCCTGCAAGTCCAGGGAGAGAGGTGGACCCATGGGTAGCTTGCTGGGGCACGAGGCCCCTAGGTGGAGGACCAGGGGGCACCCTGGGGCCTCTACTGCAAGTCCAGTGAGAGAGGT
This sequence comes from Danio rerio, assembly GCF_049306965.1. Taxonomy (NCBI): domain Eukaryota; kingdom Metazoa; phylum Chordata; class Actinopteri; order Cypriniformes; family Danionidae; genus Danio; species Danio rerio. Next base: position 51,554,954 of record NC_133180.1, on the reverse strand, counting down.
GGACCCCTGGGTAGCTTCCTAAGGTCAGAGGCCCCTAGGTGGAGGGCCAGGGGGCACCCTGGGGCCTATCCTGCAAGTCCAGGGAGAGAGGTGGACCCCTGGGTAGCTTGCTGGGGTACGAGTCCCCTAGGTGGAGGGCCAGGGGGCACCCTGGGGCCTCTACTGCAAGTCCAGGGAGAGAGGTGGACCCCTGGGTAGCTTCTTGGGGTCAGAGTCCCCTAGGTGGAGGGTCAGAAGGTACCCTGGGGCCTGTACTGCAAGTCTAGGGAAAGAGGTGGACCCATGGGTAGTTTGCTGTTGTCAGAGGCCCCTAGGCGGAGGGACAGGGGGCTTCCTGGGGCCTCTACTGCAAGTCCAGGGAGAAAGGTGGACCCCTGGGTAGCTTGCTAGGGTCAGAGGCCCCTAGGTGGAGGTCAAGGGGGCACCCTGGGGCCCTTACTGCAATCCCAGGGAGAGTTGTGGACCCTTGTGTAGCTTGCAGGGGTCAGAGGCCCCTTGGTGGAGGGTCAGGGGGCTCCCTGGGGCCTATTCTGCAAGTCCAGGGAGAGAGGTGGACCTCTGGGTAGCTTGCTGGGGTCAGAGGCCCCTAGGTGGAGGGCCAGGGGGCACCCAGGGGCCTATCCTGCAAGTCCAGGGAGAGAGGTGGAGCCCTGGGTAGCTTGCTGGGGTACGAGGCCCCTAGGTGGAGGGCCAGGGGGCACCCTGGGGCCTCTACTGCAAGTCCAGGGAGAGAGGTGGACCCCTGGGTAGCTTGCTGGGGTCAGAGGCCCCTAGGTGGAGGGCCAGGGGTCACCCTGGGGCCTCCACTGCAAGTCCAGGGAAAGAGGTGGACCCCTGGGTAGCTTGCTGGGGTACGAGTCCCCTAGGTGGAGGGCCAGGGGGCACCCTGGGGCCTCTACTGCAAGTCCAGGGAGAAAGGTGGACCCCTGGGTAGCTTCTTGGGGTCAGAGTCCCCTAGGTGGAGGGTCAGAAGGTACCCTGGGGCCTGTACTGCAAGTCTAGGGAAAGAGCTGGACCCATAGGTAGTTTGCTGTTGTCAGAGGCCCCTAGGCGGAGGGACAGGGGGCTTCCTGGGGCCTCTACTGCAAGTCTAGGGAGAGAGGTGGACCCATGGGTAGCTTGCTGGTGTCAGATGCATCTAGGTGGAGGGACAGGGGGTACCCTGGGGCCTATACTGCAAGTCCAGGGAGAGAGGTGGACCCCTGGGTAGCTTCCTGAGGTCAGAGGCCCCTAGGTGTAGGGCCAGGGGGCACCCTGGGGCCTATCCTGCAAGTCCAGGGAGAGAGGTGGACCCCTGGGTAGCTTGCTGGGGTACGAGGCCCCTAGGTGGAGGGCCAGGGGGCACCCTTGGGCCTATCCTGCAAGTCCAAGGAGAGAGTTGGACTCCTGGGTAGCTTGCTGTGGTACGAGGCCCCTAGTTGGAGGGTCAGGGGGCACCCTGGGGCCTCTACTGCAAGCCCAGGGAGAGAGGTGGACCCCTGGTTAGCTTGCTGGGGTCAGAGGCCGCTAGGTGGAGGGCCAGGGGGCTTCTTGGGGCCTCTACTGCAAGTCCAGGGAGAGAGGTGGACCCCTGGGTAGCTTGCTGGGGTACAAGGCCACTAGGTGGAGAGCCAGGGGGCACCCTGGGGCCTCTACTGCAAGACCAGGGAGAGAGGTGGACCCTTGGTAGCTTGCTGGGGTCAGAGACCCCTAGGTGGAGGGCCAGGGGGCACCCTGGGGCCTCTACTGCAAGTCTAGGGAGAGGGGTGGACCCATGGGTAGCTAGCCGGGGTAAGAGGCTCCTAAGTGGAGGGCAAGGGGGCACCCTGGGGCCTCTACTGCAAGTCCAGGGAGAGAGGTGGACCCCTGGGTAGTTTGCTGGGGTCAGAGGCCCCTAGGCGGAGGGACAGGGGGCTTCCTGGGGCCTCTACTGCAAGTCCAGGGAGAAAGGTGGACCCCTGGGTAGCATGCTTGGGTCAGAGGCCCCTAGGTGGAGGTCAAGGGGGCACCCTGGGGCCTCTACTGCAAGTCCAGGGAGAGTTGTGGACCCTTGTGTAGCTTGCTGGGGTCAGAGGCTCCTTGGTGGAGGGTCAGGGGGCACCCTGGGGCCTATTCTGCAAGTCCAGGGAGAGAGGTGGACCTCTGCGTAGCTTGCTGGGGTCAGAGGCCCCTAGGTGGAAGGCCAGGGGGCACCTTGGGGCCTATCTTGCAAGTCCAGTGAGTAAGGTAGACCCCTGGGTAGCTTGATGGTGTACGAGATTCTAGGTGGAGGGCCAGGGGGCACCCTGGGGCCTCTACTGCAAGTCCAGGGAGAGAGGTGGACCCCTTGGTAGCTTGCTGGGGTCAGAGGCCCCTAGGTTTAGGGCCAGGGGGCACCCTGGGGCATATACTGCAAGTCCAGGGAGAGAGGTGGACCGTGGGTAGCTTGCTGTGGTCTGAAGCCCATAGGTGGAGGGCCAGGGGGCACCCTGGGGCCTCTACTGCAAGTCTAGGGAGAGAGGTGGACCCATGGGTAGCTAGCTGGGGTAAGAGGCCCCTAAGTGGAGGGCCAGGGGGCACCCTGGGGCATATCTTGGTAGTCCAGGGAGTAAGGTGGACCCCTGAGTAGCTTGTTGGGGTACGAGGCCCCTAGGTGAAGGGCCAGGGGGCACCCTGGGGCCTCTACTGCAAGTCCAGGGAGAGAGGTGGACCCCTGGGTAGCTAGCTGGGGTCTTAAGCCCATAGGTGGAGGGCCAGGGGGCACCCTGGGGCCTCTACTGCAAGTCTAGGGAGAGAGGTGGACCCATGGGTAGCTAGCTGGGGTAAGAGGCCCCTAAGTGGAGGGCCAGGGGGCACCCTGGGGCCTCTACTGCAAGTCCAGGGAGAGAGGTGGACCCCTGGGTAGTTTGCTGGGGTCAGAGGCCCCTAGGCGGAGGGACAGGGGGCTTCCTGAGCCTCTACTGCAAGTCCAGGGAGAAAGGTGGACCCCTGGGTAGCTTGCTAGGGTCAGAGGCCCCTAGGTGGAGGTCAAGGGGGCACCCTGGGGCCTTTACTGCAATCCCAGGGAGAGTTGTGGACCCTTGTGTAGCTTGCTGGGGTCAGAGGCCCCTAGGTGGAGGGTCAGGGGGCACCCTGGGGCCTATTCTGCAAGTCCAGGGAGAGAGGTGGACCTCTGGGTAGCTTGCTGGGGTCAGAGGCCCCTAGGTGGAGGGCCAGGGGGCACCCTGGGGCCTATCCTGCAAGTCCAGGGAGAGAGGTGGACCCCTGGGTAGCTTGCTGGGGTACGAGGCCCGTAGGTGGAGGGCCAGGGGGCACCCTGGGGCCTCTACTGCAAGTCCAGGGAGAGAGGTGGACCCCTGGGTAGCTTGCTGGGGTCAGAGGCCCCTAGGTGGAGGGCCAGGGGGCACCCTGGGGCCTATACTTCAAGTCCAGGGAGAGAGGTGGACCCTTGGGTAGCTTCCTAAGGTTAGAGGCCCCTAGGTGGAGGGCCAGAGGGCACCCTGGGGACTATCGTGCAAGTCCAGGGACAGAGGTGGACCCCTGGGTAGCTTGCTGGGGTACAAGGCCTCTAGGTGGAGGGCCAGGGAGCACCCTGGGGCATATCTTGGTAGTCCAGGGAGTAAGGTGGACCCCTGAGTAGCTTGTTGGGGTACGAGGCCCCTAGGTGGAGGGCCAGGGGGCACCCTGGGGCCACTACTGCAAGTCCAGGGAGAGAGGTGGACCCCTGGGTAGCTTGCTGGGGTCTGAAACCCATAGGTGGAGGGCCAGGGGGCACCCTGGGGCCTCTACTGCAAGTCTAGGGAGAGAGGTGGACCCATGGGTAGCTAGCTGGGGTAAGAGGCCCCTAAGTGGAGGGCCAGGGGGCACCCTGGGGCCTCTACTGCAAGTCCAGGGAGAGAGGTGGACCCCTGGGTAGTTTGCTGGGGTCAGAGGCCCCTAGGCGGAGGGACAGGGGGCTTCCTGGGGCCTCTACTGCAAGTCCAGGGAGAAAGGTGGACCCCTGGGTAGCTTGCTAGGGTCAGAGGCCCCTAGGTGGAGGTCAAGGGGGCACCCTGGGGCCTTTACTGCAATCCCAGGGAGAGTTGTGGACCCTTGTGTAGCTTGCTGGGGTCAGAGGCCCCTTGGTGGAGGGTCAGGGGGCACCCTGGGGCCTATTCTGCAAGTCAAGGGAGAGAGGTGGACCTCTGGGTAGCTTGCTGGGGTCAGAGGCCCCTAGGTGGAGGGCCAGGGGGCACCCTGGGGCCTATCCTGCAAGTCCAGGGAGAGAGGTGGACCCCTGGGTAGCTTGCTGGGGTACGAGGCCCCTAGGTGGAGGGCCAGGGGGCACCCTGGGGCCTCTACTGCAAGTCCAGGGAGAGAGGTGGACCCCTGGGTAGCTTGCTGGGGTCAGAGGCAACTAGGTGAAAGGACAGGGGTACCCTGAGGCCTATACTGCAAGTCCAAGGAGAGAGGTGGACCCCTGGGTAGCTTCCTGAGGTCAAAGGCCCCTAGGTGGAGAGCCAGGGGGCACCATGGGGCCTCTCCTGCAAGTCCAAGGAGAGAGGTGGACCCCTGGGTAGCTTGCTGGGGTACGAGGCCCCTAGTTGGAGGGCCAAGGGGCACCCTGGGGCCTCTACTGCAAGCCCAGGGAGAGAGGTGGACCCCTGGTTAGCTTGCTGGGGTCAGAGGCCACTAGGTGGAGGGCCAGGGGGCTTCTTGGGGCCTCTACTGCAAGTCCAGGGAGAGAGGTGGACCCCTGGGTAGCTTGCTGTTGTCGTAGGCCCCCAGGTGGAGGGCCAGAGGGCTTCTTGGGGCTTCTACTGCAAGTCTAGGGAGAGAGGTGGACCACTGTGTAGCTTGCTGGGGTCAGAGGCCCCTAGGTGGACGACCTGGGGGCTTCGTGGGGCCTCTACTGCAAGTCAAGGGAGAGAGGTGGACCCCTGGGTAGCTTGCTGGGGTCGGAAGCCCCTTGGTGGAAGGCCAGGGGGCACCCTGGGGCCTATACTGCAAGTCCAGAGAGAGAGGTGGACCCATGGGTAGCTTACTGGGGTCAGAGGCCCCTAGGTGGAGGGCCAGGGGCACCCTGGGGCCTCTACTGCAAGTCCAGGGAGAGAGGTGGACCCCTGGGTAGCTTGCTGGTGTCAGACGCAACTAGGTGGAGGGACAGGGGGTACCCTGGGGCCTATACTGCAAGTCCAGGGAGAGAGGTGGACCCTTGGGTAGCTTGCTGGGGTACGAGGGCCCTAGGTGGAGGGCCAGGGGGCACCCTGGGGCCTATCCTGCAAGACCAAGGAGAGAGGTGGACCCCTGGGTAGCTTGCTGTGGTACGAGGCCCCTAGTTGGAGGGTGAGGGGGCACCCTGGGGCCTCTACTGCAAGCCCAGGGAGAGAGGTGGACTCCTGGTTAGCTTGCTGGGGTCAGAGGCCGCTAGGTGGAGGGCCAGGGGGCTTCTTGGGGCCTCTACTGCAAGTCCAGGAAGAGAGGTGGACCCCTGGGTAGCTTTCTGGGGTACAAGGCCACTAGGTGGAGAGCCAGGGGGCACCCTGGGGCCTCTACTGCAAGACCAGGGAGAGAGGTGGACCCTTGGTAGCTTGCTGGGGTCAGAGACCCCTAGAGGGAGGGCCAGGGGGCACCCTGGGGCCTCTACTGCAAGTCTAGGGAGAGAGGTGGACCCATGGGTAGCTAGCTGGGGTAAGAGGCCCCTAAGTCGATGGCCAGGGGGCACCCTGGGGCCTCTACTGCAAGTCCAGGGAGAGAGGTGGACCCCTGGGTAGTTTGCTGGGGTCAGAGGCCCCTAGGCGGAGGGACAGGGGGCTTCCTGGGGCCTCTACTGCAAGTCCAGGGAGAGAGGTGGACCCCTGGGTAGCTAGCTGGGGTAAGAGGCTCCTAAGTGGAGGGCAAGGGGGCACCCTGGGGCCTCTACTGCAAGTCCAGGGAGAGAGGTGGACCCCTGGGTAGTTTGCTGGGGTCAGAGGCCCCTAGGCGGAGGGACAGGGGGCTTCCTGGGGCCTCTACTGCAAGTCCAGGGAGAAAGGTGGACCCTTGGTAGCTTGCTTGGGTCAGAGGCCCCTAGGTGGAGGTCAAGGGGGCACCCTGGGGCCTCTACTGCAAGTCCAGGGAGAGTTGTGGACCCTTGTGTAGCTTGCTGGGGTCAGAGGCTCCTTGCTGGAGGGTCAGGGGGCACCCTGGGGCCTATTCTGCAAGTCCAGGGAGAGAGGTGGACCTCTGGGTAGCTTGCTGGGGTCAGAGGCCCCTAGGTGGAAGGCCAGGGGGCACCCTGGGGCCTATCTTGCAAGTCCAGGGAGTAAGGTAGACCCCTGGGTAGCTTGCTGGGGTACGAGATTCTAGGTGGAGGGCCAGGGGGCACCCTGGGGCCTCTACTGCATTACCAGGGAGAGAGGTGGACCCCTGGGTAGCTTGCTGGGGTCAGAGGCCCCTAGGTGGAGGGCCAGGGGGCACCCTGGGGCATCTACTGCAAATCCAGGGAGAGAGGTGGACCCCTGGGTAGCTTGCTGGGATCTGAAGCCCATAGATGGAGGGCCAGGGGGCACCCTGGGGCCTCTACTGCAAGTCTAGGGAGAGAGGTGGACCCATGGGTAGCTAGCTGGGGTAAGAGGCCCCTAATTGGAGGGCCAGGGGGCACCCTGGGGCCTCTACTGCAAGTCCAGGGAGAGATGTGGACCCCTGGGTAGTTTGCTGGGGTCAGAGGCCCCTAGGCGGAGGGACAGGGGGCTTCCTGGAGCCTCTACTGCAAGTCCAGGGAGAAAGGTGTACCCCTGGGTAGCTTGCTAGGGTCAGAGGCCCCTAGGTGGAGGTCAAGGGGGCACCCTGGGGCCTTTACTGCGATCCCAGGGAGAGTTGTGGACCCTTGTGTATTTTGCTGGGGTCAGAGGCCCCTTGGTGGAGGGTCAGGGGGCACCCTGGGGCCTATTCTGCAAGTCCAGGGAGAGAGGTGGACCTCTGGGTAGCTTGCTGGGGTCAGAGGCCACTAGGTGGAGGGCCAGGGGGCACCCTGGGGCCTATCCTGCAAGTCCAGGGAGAGAGGTGGACCCCTGGGTAGCTTGCCGGGGTACGAGGCCCATAGGTGGAGGGCCAGGGGGCACCCTGGGGCCTCTACTGCAAGTCCAGGGAGAGAGGTGGACCCCTGGGTAGCTTGCTGGGGTCAGAGGACCCTAGGTGGAGGGCCAGGGGGCACCCTGGGGCCTCTACTGCAAACCAGGGAAATAGGTGGACCCCTGGGTAGCTTGCTGGGGTCAGAGGCCTCTAGGTGGAGGGCCAGGGGGCACCCTGGGGCCTCTACTGCAAGTCCAGGGAGAGAGGTGGACCCATGGGTAGCTAGCTGGGGTAAGAGGCCCCTAAGTGGAGGGCCAGGGGGCACCCTGGGGCCTCTACTGCAAGTCCAGGGAGAGAGGTGGACCCCTGGGTAGCTTGCTGGGGTCTGAAGCCCATAGGTGGAGGTCCAGGGGCTACCCTGGGGCCTATACTTCAAGTCCAGGGAGAGAGGTGGACCCTTGGGTAGCTTCCTAAGGTTAGAGGCCCCTAGGTGGAGGGCCAGAGGGCACCCTGGGGACTATCGTGCATGTCCAGGGAGAGAGGTGGACCCCTTGGTAGCTTGCTGGGGTACAAGGCCTCTAGGTGGAGGGCCAGGGGGCACCCTGGGGCCTATCTTGGTAGTCCAGGGAGTAAGCTGGACCCCTGAGTAGCTTGCTGGGGTACGAGGCCCCTAGGTGGAGGGCCAGGGGGCACCCTGGGGCCTCTACTGCAAGTCCAGGGAGAGAGGTGGACCCCTGGGTAGCTTGCTGGGGTCTGAAGCCCATAGGTGGAGGGCCAGGGGGCACCCTGGGGCCTATACTTCAAGTCCAGGGAGAGAGGTGGACCCCTGGGTAGCTTGCTGGGGTCTGAAGCCCATAGGTGGAGGGCAAGGGGGCACCCTGGGGCCTCTACTGCAAGTCCAGGGAGAGAGGTGGACCCCTGGGTAGTTTGCTGGGGTCAGAGGCCCCTAGGCGGAGGGACAGGGGGCTTCCTGGGGCCTCTACTGCAAGTCCAGGGAGAAAGGTGGACCCCTGGGTAGCTTGCTTGGGTCAGAGGCCCCTAGGTGGAGGTCAAGGGGGCACCCTGGGGCCTCTACTGCAAGTCCAGGGAGAGTTGTGGACCCTTGTGTAGCTTGCTGGGGTCAGAGGCTCCTTGCTGGAGGGTCAGGGGGCACCCTGGGGCCTATTCTGCAAGTCCAGGGAGAGAGGTGGACCTCTGGGTAGCTTGCTGGGGTCAGAGGCCCCTAGGTGGAAGGCCAGGGGGCACCCTGGGGCCTATCTTGCAAGTCCAGGGAGTAAGGTAGACCCATGGGTAGCTTGCTGGGGTACGAGATTCTAGGTGGAGGGCCAGGGGGCACCCTGGGGCCTCTACTGCAATACCAGGGAGAGAGGTGGACCCCTGGGTAGCTTGCTGGGGTCAGAGGCCCCTAGGTGGAGGGCCAGGGGGCACCCTGGGGCATCTACTGCAAATCCAGGGAGAGAGGTGGACCCCTGGGTAGCTTGCTGGGATCTGAAGCCCATAGATGGAGGGCCAGGGGGCACCCTGGGGCCTCTACTGCAAGTCTAGGGAGAGAGGTGGACCCATGGGTAGCTAGCTGGGGTAAGAGGCCCCTAATTGGAGGGCCAGGGGGCACCCTGGGGCCTCTACTGCAAGTCCAGGGAGAGATGTGGACCCCTGGGTAGTTTGCTGGGGTCAGAGGCCCCTAGGCGGAGGGACAGGGGGCTTCCTGGAGCCTCTACTGCAAGTCCAGGGAGAAAGGTGTACCCCTGGGTAGCTTGCTAGGGTCAGAGGCCCCTAGGTGGAGGTCAAGGGGGCACCCTGGGGCCTTTACTGCGATCCCAGGGAGAGTTGTGGACCCTTGTGTAGCTTGCTGGGGTCAGAGGCCCCTTGGTGGAGGGTCAGGGGGCACCCTGGGGCCTATTCTGCAAGTCCAGGGAGAGAGGTGGACCTCTGGGTAGCTTGCTGGGGTCAGAGGCCACTAGGTGGAGGGCCAGGGGGCACCCTGGGGCCTATCCTGCAAGTCCAGGGAGAGAGGTGGACCCCTGGGTAGCTTGCCGGGGTACGAGGCCCATAGGTGGAGGGCCAGGGGGCACCCTGGGGCCTCTACTGCAAGTCCAGGGAGAGAGGTGGACCCCTGGGTAGCTTGCTGGGGTCAGAGGACCCTAGGTGGAGGGCCAGGGGGCACCCTGGGGCCTCTACTGCAAACCAGGGAAATAGGTGGACCCCTGGGTAGCTTGCTGGGGTCAGAGGCCTCTAGGTGGAGGGCCAGGGGGCACCCTGGGGCCTCTACTGCAAGTCCAGGGAGAGAGGTGGACCCATGGGTAGCTAGCTGGGGTAAGAGGCCCCTAAGTGGAGGGCCAGGGGGCACCCTGGGGCCTCTACTGCAAGTCCAGGGAGAGAGGTGGACCCCTGGGTAGCTTGCTGGGGTCTGAAGCCCATAGGTGGAGGTCCAGGGGCTACCCTGGGGCCTATACTTCAAGTCCAGGGAGAGAGGTGGACCCTTGGGTAGCTTCCTAAGGTTAGAGGCCCCTAGGTGGAGGGCCAGAGGGCACCCTGGGGACTATCGTGCATGTCCAGGGAGAGAGGTGGACCCCTTGGTAGCTTGCTGGGGTACAAGGCCTCTAGGTGGAGGGCCAGGGGGCACCCTGGGGCCTATCTTGGTAGTCCAGGGAGTAAGGTGGACCCCTGAGTAGCTTGCTGGGGTACGAGGCCCCTAGGTGGAGGGCCAGGGGGCACCCTGGGGCCTCTACTGCAAGTCCAGGGAGAGAGGTGGACCCCTGGGTAGCTTGCTGGGGTCTGAAGCCCATAGGAGGAAGGCCAGGGGGCACCCTGGGGCCTCTACTGCAAGTCTAGGGAGAGAGGTGGACCCATGGGTAGCTAGCTGGGGTAAGAGGCCCCTAAGTGGAGGGCCAGGGGGCACCCTGGGGCCTCTACTGCAAGTCCAGGGAGAGAGGTGGACCCCTGGGTAGTTTGCTGGGGTCAGAGGCCCCTAGGCGGAGGGACAGGGGGCTTCCTGGGGCCTCTACTGCAAGTCCAGGGAGAAAGGTGGACCCCTGGGTAGCTTGCTAGGGTCAGAGGCCCCTAGGTGGAGGTCAAGGGGGCACCCTGGGGCCTTTACTGCAATCCCAGGGAGAGTTGTGGACCCTTGTGTAGCTTGCTGGGGTCAGAGGCCCCTTGGTGGAGGGTCAGGGGGCACCCTGGGGCATATTCTGCAAGTCCAGGGAGAGAGGTGGACCTCTGGGTAGCTTGCTGGGGTCAGAGGCCCCTAGGTGGAGGGCCAGGGGGCACCCTGGGGCCTATCCTGCAAGTCCAGGGAGAGAGGTGGACCCCTGGGTAGCTTGCTGGGGTGCGAGGCCCCTAGGTGGAGGGCCAGGGGGCCCCCTGGGGCCTCTACTGCAAGTCCAGGGAGAGAGGTGGACCCCTGGGTAGCTTGCTGGGGTCAGAGGCCCCTAGGTGGAGGGCCAGGGGGCACCCTGGGGCCTCCACTGCAAGTCCAGGGAAAGAGGTGGACCCCTGGGTAGCTTGCTGGGGTCAGAGGCCTCTAGGTGGAGGGCCAGGGGGCACCCTGGGGCCTCTACTGCAAGTCCAGGGAGAGAGGTGGACCCCTGGGTAGCTTGCTGGGGTCTGAAGCCCATAGGTGGAGGGCCAGGGGGTACCCTGGGGCCTATACTTCAAGTCCAGGGAGAGAGGTGGACCCTTGGGTAGCTTCCTAATGTCAGAGGCCCCTAGGTGGAGGGCCAGGGGGCACCCTGGGGCCTATCCTGCAAGTCCAGGGAGAGAGGTGGACCCATGGGTAGCTTGCTGGGGCACGAGGCCCCTAGGTGGAGGGCCAGGGGGCACCCTGGGGCCTCTACTGCAAGTCCAGTGAGAGAGGTGGACCCCTGGGTAGCTTCCTAAGGTCAGAGGCCCCTAGGTGGAGGGCCAGGAGGTACCCTGGGGCCTGTACTGCAAGTCTAGGGAAAGAGGTGGACCCATGGGTAGATTGCTGTTGTCAGAGGCCCCTAGGCGGAGGGACAGGGGGCTTCCTGGGGCCTCTACTGCAAGTCCAGGGAGAAAGGTGGACCCCTGGGTAGCTTCTTGGGGTCAGAGTCCCCTAGGTGGAGGGTCAGGAGGTACCCTGGGGCCTGTACTGCAAGTCTAGGGAAAGAGGTGGACCCATGGGTAGATTGCTGTTGTCAGAGGCCCCTAGGCGGAGGGACAGGGGGCTTCCTGGGGCCTCTACTGCAAGTCCAGGGAGAAAGGTGGACCCCTGGGTAGCTTGCTAGGGTCAGAGGCCCCTAGGTGGAGGTCAAGGGGGCACCCTGGGGCCCTTACTGCAATCCCAGGGAGAGTTGTGGACCCTTGTGTAGCTTGCAGGGGTCAGAGGCCCCTTGGTGGAGGGTCAGGGGGCTCCCTGGGGCCTATTCTGCAAGTCCAGGGAGAGAAGTGGACCTCTGGGTAGCTTGCTGGGGTCAGAGGCCCCTAGGTGGAGGGCCAGGGGGCACCCTGGGGCCTATCCTGCAAGTCCAGGGAGAGAGGTGGACCCCTGGGTAGCTTGCTGGGGTACGAGGCCCCTAGGTGGAGGGCCAGGGGGCACCCTGGGGCCTCTACTGCAAGTCCAGGGAGAGAGGTGGACCCCTGGGTAGCTTGCTGGGGTCAGAGGCCCCTAGGTGGAGGGCCAGGGGGCACCCTGGGGCCTCCACTGCAAGTCCAGGGAAAGAGGTGGACCGCTGGGTAGCTTGCTGGGGTCAGAAGCCTCTAGGTGGAGGGCCAGGGGGCACCCTGGGGCCTCTACTGCAAGTCCAGGGAGAGAGGTGGACCCCTGGGTAGCTTGCTGGGGTCTGAAGCCCATAGGCGGAGGGCCATGGGGTACCCTGGGGCCTACACTTCAAGTCCAGGGAGAGAGGTGGACCCTTGGGTAGCTTCCTAAGGTTAGAGGCCCCTAGGTGGAGGGCCAGAGGGCACCCTGGGGACTATCGTGCAAGTCCAGGGAGAGAGGTGGACCCCTTGGTAGCTTGCTTGGGTCAGAGACCCCTAGGTGGAGGGCCAGGGGGCACCTTGGGGCCTCTACTGCAAGTCTAGGTAGAGAGGTGGACCCATGGGTAGCTTGCTGGGGTACGAGTCCCCTAGCTGGAAGGCCAGGGGGCACCCTGGGGCCTCTACTGCAAGTCCAGGGAGAGAGGTGGACCCCTGGGTAGCTTGCTTGGGTCAGAGACCCCTAGGTGGAGGGCCAGGGGGCACCTTGGGGCCTCTACTGCAAGTCTAGGTAGAGAGGTGGACCCCTGGGTAGCTTGCTGGGGTACGAGTCCCCTAGGTGGAGGGCCAGGGGGCACCCTGGGGCCTCTACTGCAAGTCCAGGGAGAGAGGTGGACCCCTGGGTAGCTTCCTGGGGTCAGAGGCCACTAGGTGTAGGGCCAGGGGGCACCCTGGGGCACATCCTGCAAGTCCAGGGAGAGAGGTGGACGCCTGGGTAGCTTGCTGGTGTCAGACGCAACTAGGTGGAGGGACAGGGGGTACCCTGGGGCCTATACTGCAAGTCCAGGGAGAGAGGTGGACCCCTGGGTAGCTTCCTGAGGTCAGAGGCCCCTAGGTGTAGGGCCAGGGGGCACCCTGGGACCTATACTGCAAGTCCAGGGAGAGAGGTGGACCCCTGGGTAGCTTGCTGGGGTACGAGGCCCCTAGGTGGAGGGCCAGGGGGCACCCTTGGGCCTATCCTGCAAGTCCAAGGAGAGAGTTGGACTCCTGGGTAGCTTGCTGTGGTACGAGGCCCCTAGTTGGAGGGTCAGGGGGCACCCTGGGGCCTCTACTGCAAGCCCAGGGAGAGAGGTGGACCCCTGGTTAGCTTGCTGGGGTCAGAGGCCACTAGGTGGAGGGCCAGGGGGCTTCTTGGGGCCTCTACTGCAAGTCCAGGGAGAGAGGTGGACCCCTGGGTAGCTTGCTGGGGTACAAGGCCACAAGGTGGAGAGCCAGGGGGCACCCTGGGGCCTCTACTGCAAGACCAGGGAGAGAGGTGGACCCTTGGTAGCTTGCTGGGGTCAGAGACCCCTAGGTGGAGGGCCAGGGGGCACCCTGGGGCCTCTACTGCAAGTCTAGGGAGAGAGGTGGACCCATGGGTAGCTAGCCGGGGTAAGAGGCTCCTAAGTGGAGGGCAAGGGGGCACCCTGGGGCCTCTACTGCAAGTCCAGGGAGAGAGGTGGACCCCTGGGTAGTTTGCTGGGGTCAGAGGCCCCTAGGCGGAGGGACAGGGGGCTTCCTGGGGCCTCTACTGCAAGTCCAGGGAGAAAGTTGGACCCCTGGGTAGCTTGCTTGGGTCAGAGGCCCCTAGGTGGAGGTCAAGGGGGCACCCTGGGGCCTCTACTGCAAGTCCAGGGAGAGTTGTGGACCCTTGTGTAGCTTGCTGGGGTCAGAGGCTCCTTGGTGGAGGGTCAGTGGGCACCCTGGGGCCTATTCTGCAAGTCCAGGGAGAGAGGTGGACCTCTGCGTAGCTTGCTGGGGTCAGAGGCCCCTAGGTGGAAGGCCAGGGGGCACCCTGGGGCCTATCTTGCAAGTCCAGTGAGTAAGGTAGACCCCTGGGTAGCTTGCTGGGGTACGAGATTCTAGGTGGAGGGCCAGGGGGCACCCTGGGGCCTCTACTGCAAGTCCAGGGAGAGAGGTCGACCCCTGGGTAGCTTGCTGGGGTCAGAGGCCCCTAGGTTTAGGGCCAGGGGGCACCCTGGGGCATATACTGCAAGTCCAGGGAGAGAGGTGGACCGTGGGTAGCTTGCTGGGGTCTGAAGCCCATAGGTGGAGGGCCAGGGGGCACCCTGGGGCCTCTACTGCAAGTCTAGGGAGAGAGGTGGACCCATGGGTAGCTAGCTGGGGTAAGAGGCCCCTAAGTGGAGGGCCAGGGGGCACCCTGGGGCCTCTACTGCAAGTCCAGGGAGAGATGTGGACCCCTGGGTAGTTTGCTGGGGTCAGAGGCCCCTAGGCGGAGGGACAGGGGGCTTCCTGGAGCCTCTACTGCAAGTCCAGGGAGAAAGGTGGACCCCTGGGTAGCTTGCTAGGGTCAGAGGCCCCTAGGTGGAGGTCAAGGGGGCACCCTGGGGCCTTTACTGCAATCCCAGGGAGATTTGTGGACCCTTGTGTAGCTTGCTGGGGTCAGAGGCCCCTTGGTGGAGGGTCAGGGGGCACCCTGGGGCCTATTCTGCAAGTCCAGGGAGAGAGGTGGACCTCTGGGTAGCTTGCTGGGGTCAGAGGCCCCTAGGTGGAGGGCCAGGGGGCACCCTGGGGCCTATCCTGCAAGTCCAGGGAGAGAGGTGGACCCCTGGGTAGCTTGCTGGGGTACGAGGCCCGTAGGTGGAGGGCCAGGGGGCACCCTGGGGCCTCTACTGCAAGTCCAGGGAGAGAGGTGGACCCCTGGGTAGCTTGCTGGGGTCAGAGGCCCCTAGGTGGAGGGCCAGGGGGCACCCTGGGGCCTATACTTCAAGTCCAGGGAGAGAGGTGGACCCTTGGGTAGCTTCCTAAGGTTAGAGGCCCCTAGGTGGAGGGCCAGAGGGCACCCTGGGGACTATCGTGCAAGTCCAGGGAGAGAGGTGGACCCCTGGGTAGCTTGCTGGGGTAAAAGGCCTCTAGGTGGAGGGCCAGGGGGCACCCTGGGGCATATCTTGGTAGTCCAGGGAGTAAGGTGGACCCCTGAGTAGCTTGTTGGGGTACGAGGCCCCTAGGTGGAGGGCCAGGGGGCACCCTGGGGCCTCTACTGCAAGTCCAGGGAGAGAGGTGGACCCCTGGGTAGCTTGCTGGGGTCTGAAGCCCATAGGTGGAGGGCCAGGGGGCACCCTGGGGCCTCTACTGCAGGTCTAGGGAGAGAGGTGGACCCATGGGTAGCTAGCTGGGATAAGAGGCCCCTAAGTGGAGGGCCAGGGGGCACCCTGGGGCCTCTACTGCAAGTCCAGGGAGAGAGGTGGACCCCTGGGTAGTTTGCTGGGGTCAGAGGCCCCTAGGCGGAGGGACAGGGGGCTTCCTGGGGCCTCTACTGCAAGTCCAGGGAGAAAGGGGGACCCCTGGTCAGCTTGCTAGGGTCAGAGGCCCCTAGGTGGAGGTCAAGGGGGCACCCTGGGGCCTTTACTGCAATCCCAGGGAGAGTTGTGGACCCTTGTGTAGCTTGCTGGGGTCAGAGGCCCCTTGGTGGAGGGTCAGGGGGCACCCTGGGGCCTATTCTGCAAGTCCCGGGAGAGAGGTGGACCTCTGGGTAGCTTGCTGGGGTCAGAGGCCCCTAGGCGGAGGGCCAGGGGGCACCCTGGGGCCTATCCTGCAAGTCCAGGGAGAGAGGTGGACCCCTGGGTAGCTTGCTGGGGTACGAGGCCCCTAGGTGGAGGGCCAGGGGGCACCCTGGGGCCTCTACTGCAAGTCCAGGGAGAGAGGTGGACCCCTGGGTAGCTTGCTGGGGTCAGAGGCAACTAGGTGAAAGGACAGGGGTACCCTGAGGCCTATACTGCAAGTCCAAGGAGAGAGGTGGACCCCTGGGTAGCTTCCTGAGGTCAAAGGCCCCTAGGTGGAGAGCCAGGGGGCACCCTGGGGCCTCTCCTGCAACTCCAAGGAGAGAGGTGGACCCCGTGGGTAGCTTGCTGGGGTACGAGGCCCCTAGTTGGAGGGCCAAGGGGCACCCTGGGGCCTCTAGTGCAAGCCCAGGGAGAGAGGTGGACCCCTGGTTAGCTTGCTGGGGTCAGAGGCCACTAGGTGGAGGGCCAGGGGGCTTCTTGGGGCCTCTACTGCAAGTCCAGGGAGAGAGGTGGACCCCTGGGTAGCTTGCTGTTGTCGTAGGCCCCCAGGTGGAGGGCCAGAGGGCTTCTTGGGGCTTCTACTGCAAGTCTAGGGAGAGAGGTGGACCACTGTGTAGCTTGCTGGGGTCAGAGGCCCCTAAGTGGACGAACTGGGGGCTTCGTGGGGCCTCTACTGCAAGTCAAGGGAGAGAGGTGGACCCCTGGGTAGCTTGCTGGGGTCGGAAGCCCCTTGGTGGAAGGCCAGGGGGCACCCTGGGGCCTATACTGCAAGTCCAGGGAGAGAGGTGGACCCATGGGTAGCTTACTGGGGTCAGAGGCCCTTAGGTGGAGGGCCAGGGGCACCCTGGGGCCTCTACTGCAAGTCCAGGGAGAGAGGTGGACCCCTGGGTAGCTTGCTGGTGTCAGACGCAACTAGGTGGAGGGACAGGGGGTACCCTGGGGCCTATACTGCAAGTCCAGGGAGAGAGGTGGACCCCTGGGTAGCTTGCTGGGGTACGAGGGCCCTAGGTGGAGGGCCAGGGGGCACCCTGGGGCCTATCCTGCAAGTCCAAGGAGAGAGGTGGACCCCTGGGTAGCTTGCTGTGGTACGAGGCCCCTAGTTGGAGGGTGAGGGGGCACCCTGGGGCCTCTACTGCAAGCCCAGGGAGAGAGGTGGACCCCTGGTTAGCTTGCTGGGGTCAGAGGCCGCTAGGTGGAGGGCCAGGGGGCTTCTTGGGGCCTCTACTGCAAGTCCAGGGAGAGAGGTGGACCCCTGGGTAGCTTGCTGGGGTACAAGGCCACTAGGTGGAGAGCCAGGGGGCACCCTGGGGCCTCTACTGCAAGACCATGGAGAGAGGTGGACCCTTGGTAGCTTGCTGGGGTCAGAGACCCCTAGAGGGAGGGCCAGGGGGCACCCTGGGGCCTCTACTGCAAGTCTAGGGAGAGAGGTGGACCCATGGGTAGCTAGCTGGGGTAAGAGGCCCCTAAGTCGATGGCCAGGGGGCACCCTGGGGCCTCTACTGCAAGTCCAGGGAGAGAGGTGGACCCCTGGGTAGTTTGCTGGGGTCAGAGGCCCCTAGGCGGAGGGACAGGGGGCTTCCTGGGGCCTCTACTGCAAGTCCAGGGAGAGAGGTGGACCCCTGGGTAGCTAGCTGGGGTAAGAGGCTCCTAAGTGGAGGGCAAGGGGGCACCCTGGGGCCTCTACTGCAAGTCCAGGGAGAGAGGTGGACCCCTGGGTAGTTTGCTGGGGTCAGAGGCCCCTAGGCGGAGGGACAGGGGGCTTCCTGGGGCCTCTACTGCAAGTCCAGGGAGAAAGGTGGACCCCTGGGTAGCTTGCTTGGGTCAGAGGCCCCTAGGTGGAGGTCAAGGGGGCACCCTGGGGCCTCTACTGCAAGTCCAGGGAGAGTTGTGGACACTTGTGTAGCTTGCTGGGGTCAGAGGCCCCTTGCTGGAGGGTCAGGGGGCACCCTGGGGCCTATTCTGCAAGTCCAGGGAGAGAGGTGGACCTCTGGGTAGCTTGCTGGGGTCAGAGGCCCCTAGGTGGAAGGCCAGGGGGCACCCTGGGGCCTATCTTGCAAGTCCAGGGAGTAAGGTAGACCCCTGGGTAGCTTGCTGGGGTACGAGATTCTAGGTGGAGGGCCAGGGGGCACCCTGGGGCCTCTACTGCAATACCAGGGAGAGAGGTGGACCCCTGGGTAGCTTGCTGGGGTCAGAGGCCCCTAGGTGGAGGGCCAGGGGGCACCCTGGGGCATCTACTGCAAGTCCAGGGAGAGAGGTGGACCCCTGGGTAGCTTGCTGGGATCTGAAGCCCATAGGTGGAGGGCCAGGGGGCACCCTGGGGCCTCTACTGAAAGTCTAGGGAGAGAGGTGGACCCATGGGTAGCTAGCTGGGGTAAGAGGCCCCTAAGTGGAGGGCCAGGGGGCACCCTGGGGCCTCTACTGCAAGTCCAGGGAGAGATGTGGACCCCTGGGTAGTTTGCTGGGGTCAGAGGCCCCTAGGCGGAGGGACAGGGGGCTTCCTGGAGCCTCTACTGTAAGTCCAGGGAGAAAGGTGTACCCCTGGGTAGCTTGCTAGGGTCAGAGGCCCCTAGGTGGAGGGCCAGGGGGTACCCTGGGGCCTATACTTCAAGTCCAGGGAGAGAGGTGGACCCTTGGGTAGCTTCCTAAGGTTAGAGGCCCCTAGGTGGAGGGCCAGAGGGCACCCTGGGGACCATCGTGCAAGTCCAGGGAGAGAGGTGGACCCCTGGGTAGCTTGCTGGGGTACAAGGCCTCTAGGTGGAGGGCCAGGGGGCACCCTGGGGCCTATCTTGCAAGTCCAGGGAGTAAGGTAGACCCCTGGGTAGCTTGCTGGGGTACGAGATTCTAGGTGGAGGGCCAGGGGGCACCCTGGGGCCTCTACTGCAATACCAGGGAGAGAGGTGGACCCCTGGGTAGCTTGCTGGGGTCAGAGGCCCCTAGGTGGAGGGCCAGGGGGCACCCTGGGGCATCTACTGCAAGTCCAGGGAGAGAGGTGGACCCCTGGGTAGCTTGCTGGGATCTGAAGCCCATAGGTGGAGGGCCAGGGGGCACCCTGGGGCCTCTACTGAAAGTCTAGGGAGAGAGGTGGACCCATGGGTAGCTAGCTGGGGTAAGAGGCCCCTAAGTGGAGGGCCAGGGGGCACCCTGGGGCCTCTACTGCAAGTCCAGGGAGAGATGTGGACCCCTGGGTAGTTTGCTGGGGTCAGAGGCCCCTAGGCGGAGGGACAGGGGGCTTCCTGGAGCCTCTACTGTAAGTCCAGGGAGAAAGGTGTACCCCTGGGTAGCTTGCTAGGGTCAGAGGCCCCTAGGTGGAGGGCCAGGGGGTACCCTGGGGCCTATACTTCAAGTCCAGGGAGAGAGGTGGACCCTTGGGTAGCTTCCTAAGGTTAGAGGCCCCTAGGTGGAGGGCCAGAGGGCACCCTGGGGACCATCGTGCAAGTCCAGGGAGAGAGGTGGACCCCTGGGTAGCTTGCTGGGGTACAAGGCCTCTAGGTGGAGGGCCAGGGGGCACCCTGGGGCCTATCTTGCAAGTCCAGGGAGTAAGGTAGACCCCTGGGTAGCTTGCTGGGGTACGAGATTCTAGGTGGAGGGCCAGGGGGCACCCTGGGGACTCTACTGCAAGTCCAGGGAGAGAGGTCGACCCCTGGGTAGCTTGCTGGGGTCAGAGGCCCTTAGGTTTAGGGCCAGGGGGCACCCTGGGGCATCTACTGCAAGTCCAGGGAGAGAGGTGGACCCCTGGGTAGCTTGCTGGGGTCTGAAGCCCATAGGTGGAGGGCCAGGGGGCACCCTGGGGCCTCTAATGCAAATCTAGGGAGAGAGGTGGACCCATGGGTAGCTAGCTGGGGTAAGAGGCCCCTAAGTGGAGGGCCAGGGGGCACCCTGGGGCCTCTACTGCAAGTCCAGGGAGAGATGTGGACCCCTGGGTAGTTTGCTGGGGTCAGAGGCCCCTACGCGGAGGGACAGGGGGCTTCCTGGAGCCTCTACTGCAAGTCCAGGGAGAAAGGTGTACCCCTGGGTAGCTTGCTAGGGTCAGAGGCCCCTAGGTGGAGGTCAAGGGGGCACCCTGGGGCCTTTACTGCAATCCCAGGGAGAGTTGTGGACCCTTGTGTAGCTTGCTGGGGTCAGAGGCCCCTTGGTGGAGGGTCAGGGGGCACCCTGGGGCCTATTCTGCAAGTCCAGGGAGAGAGGTGGACCTCTGGGTAGCTTGCTGGGGTCAGAGGCCCCTACGTGGAGGGCCAGGGGGCACCCTGGGGCCTATCCTGCAAGTCCAGGGAGAGAGGTGGACCCCTGGGTAGCTTGCTGGGGTACATGGCCACTAGGTGGAGAGCCAGGGGGCACCCTGGGGCCTCTACTGCAAGTCCAGGGAGAGAGGTGGACCCCTGGGTAGTTTGCTGGGGTCAGAGGCCCCTAGGCGGAGGGACAGGGGGCTTCCTGGGGCATCTACTGCAAGTCCAGGGAGAGAGGTGGACCCCTGGGTAGCTAGCTGGGGTAAGAGGCTCCTAAGTGGAGGGCAAGGGGGCACCCTTGGGCCACTACTGCAAGTCCAGGGAGAGAGGTGGACCCCTGGGTAGTTTGCTGGGGTCAGAGGCCCCTAGGCGGAGGGACAGGGGGCTTCCTGGGGCCTCTACTGCAAGTCCAGGGAGAAAGGTGGACGCCTGGGTAGCTTGCTTGGGTCAGAGGCCCCTAGGTGGAGGTCAAGGGGGCACCCTGGGGCCTCTACTGCAAGTCCAGGGAGAGTTGTGGACCCTTGTGTAGCTTGCTGGGGTCAGAGGCCCCTTGCTGGAGGGTCAGGGGGCACCCTGGGGCCTATTCTGCAAGTCCAGGGAGAGAGGTGGACCTCTGGGTAGCTTGCTGGGGTCAGAGGCCCCTAGGTGGAAGGCCAGGGGGCACCCTGGGGCCTATCTTGCAAGTCCAGGGAGTAAGGTAGACCCCTGGGTAGCTTGCTGGGGTACGAGATTCTAGGTGGAGGGCCAGGGGGCACCCTGGGGCCTCTACTGCAATACCAGGGAGAGAGGTGGACCCCTGGGTAGCTTGCTGGGGTCAGAGGCCCCTAGGTGGAGGGCCAGGGGGCACCCTGGGGCATCTACTGCAAGTCCAGGGAGAGAGGTGGACCCCTGGGTAGCTTGCTGGGGTCTGAAGCCCATAGGTGGAGGGCCAGGGGGCACCCTGGGGCCTCTACTGCAAGTCTAGGGAGAGAGGTGGACCCATGGGTAGCTAGCTGGGGTAAGAGGCCCCTAAGTGGAGGGCCAGGGGGCACCCTGGGTTCTCTACTGCAAGTCCAGGGAGAGATGTGGACCCCTGGGTAGTTTGCTGGGGTCAGAGGCCCCTAGGCGCAGGGACAGGGGGCTTCCTGGAGCCTCTACTGCAAGTCCAGGGAGAAAGGTTTACCCCTGGGTAGCTTGCTAGGGTCAGAGGCCCCTAGGTGGAGGTCAAGGGGGCACCCTGGGGCCTTTACTGCAATCCCAGGGAGAGTTGTGGACCCTTGTGTAGCTTGCTGGGGTCAGAGGCCCCTTGGTGGAGGGTCAGGGGGCACCCTGGGGCCTATTCTGCAAGTCCAGGGAGAGAGGTGGACCCCTGGGTAGTTTGCTGGGGTCAGAGGCCCCTAGGCGGAGGGACAGGGGGCTTCCTGGGGCCTCTACTGCAAGTCCAGGGAGAGAGGTGGACCCCTGGGTAGCTTGCTTGGGTCAGAGACCCCTAGGTGGAGGGCCAGGGGGCACCTTGGGGCCTCTACTTCAAGTCCAGGGAGAGAGGTGGACCCTTGGGTAGCTTCCTAAGGTTTGAGGCCCCTAGGTGGAGGGCCAGAGGGCACCCAGGGGACTATCGTGCAAGTCCAGGGAGAGAGGTGGACCCCTGGGTAGCTTGCTGGGGTACAAGGCCACTAGGTGGAGAGCCAGGGGGCACCCTGGGGCCTCTACTGCAAGACCAGGGAGAGAGGTGGACCCTTGGTAGCTTGCTGGGGTCAGAGACCCCTGGGTGGAGGGCCAGGGGGCACCCTGGGGCCTCTACTGCAAGTCCAGGGAGAGATGTGGACCCCTGGGTAGTTTGCTGGGGTCAGAGGCCCCTAGGCGGAGGGACAGGGGGATTCCTGGAGCCTCTACTGCAAGTCCAGGGAGAAAGGTGTACCCCTGGGTAGCTTGCTAGGGTCAGAGGCCCCTAGGTGGAGGTCAAGGGAGCACCCTGGGGCCTTTACTGCAATCCCAGGGAGAGTTGTGGACCCTTGTGTAGCTTGCTGGGGTCAGAGGCCCCTAGGTGGAGGGCCAGGGGGCACCCTGGGGCCTATCCTGCAAGTCCAGGGAGAGATGTGGACCCCTGGGTAGCTTGCTGGGGTACGAGGCCCCTAGGTGGAGGGCCAGGGGGCACCCTGGGGCCTCTACTGCAAGTCCAGGGAGAGAGGAGGACCCCTGGGTAGCTTGCTGGGGTAAGAGGCTACTAGGTGGAGGGACAGGGGTACCCTGGGGCCTAGACTGCAAGTCCAGGGAGAGAGGTGGACCCCTGGGTAGCTTCCTGAGGTCAAAGGCCCCTAGGTGGAGGGCCAGGGGGCACCCTGGGGCCTATCCTGCAAGTCCAAGGAGAGATGTGGACCGCTGGGTTGCTTGCTGGGGTACGAGGCCCCTAGTTGGAGGGCCAGGGGGCACCCTGGGGCCTCTACTGCAAGCCCAGGGAGAGAGGTGGACCCCTGGTTAGCTTGCTGGGGTCGGAAGCCCCTTGGTCTATGGCCAGGGGGCACCCTGGAGCCTATACTGCAAGTCCAGTGAGAGAGGTGGACACATGGGTAGCTTACTGGGGTCAGAGGCCCCTAGGTGGAGGGCCAGGGGCTTCCTGGGGCCTCTACTGCAAGTCCAGGGAGAGAAGTGGACCCCTGGGTAGCTTGCTGGTGTCAGAGGAAACTAGTTGGTGGGACAGGGGGTACCCTGGGGCCTATACTGCAAGTCCAGGGAGAGAGGTGGACCCCTGGGTAGCTTCCTGAGGTCAGAGGCCCCTAGGTGGAGGGCCAGGGCGCACCCTGGGGCCTATCATGCAAGTCCAGGGAGAGAGGTGGACCCCTGGGTAGCTTGCTGGGGTACGAGGCCCCTAGTTGGAGGGCCAGGGGGCAGCCTGGGGCCTCTACTGCAAGTCCAGGGAGAGAGGTGGACCCCTGGGTACCTTCCTGGGGTCAGAGTCCCTTAGGTGGAGGGCCAGGAGGCACCCTAGGGCCTCTACTGCAAGTCCAGGGTGAGAGGTGGACCCCTGGGTAGCTTGCTGGGGTCAGAGGCCCCTAGGCGGAGGGACAGGGGGCTTCCTGGGGGCTCTACTGCAAGTCCAGGGAGAAAGGTGGACCCCTTGGTAGCTTGCTTGGGTCAGAGGCCTCTAGGTGGAGGTCAAGGGGGCACCCTGGGGCCTCTACTGCAAGTCCAGGGAGAGAGGTGGACCCCTGGGTAGCTTGCTGGGGTCAGAGGCCCCTAGGTGGAGGGCCAGGGGGCACCCTGGGGCCTCCACTGCAAGTACAGGGAAAGAGGTGGACCCCTTGGTAGCTTGCTGGGGTCAGAAGCCTCTAGGTGGAGGGCCAGGGGGCACCCTGGGGCCTCTACTGCAAGTCCAGGGAGAGAGGTGGACCCCTGGGTAGCTTGCTGGGGTCTGAAGCCCTTAGGCGGAGGGCCAGGGGGTACCCTGGGGCCTACACTTCAAGTCCAGGGAGAGAGGTGGACCCTTGGGTAGCTTCCTAAGGTTAGAGGCCCCTAGGTGGAGGGCCAGAGGGCACGCTGGGGACTATCGTGCAAGTCCAGGGAGAGAGGTGGACCCCTGGGTAGCTTGCTGGGGTACAAGGCCTCTAGGTGGAGGGCCAGGGGGCACCCTGGGGCCTCTACTGCAAGTCCAGGGAGAGAGGTGGACCGAATTGGTAGCTTGCTTGGGTCAGAGACCCCTAAGTGGAGGGCCAGGGGGCACCTTGGGGCCTCTACTGCAAGTCTAGATAGAGAGGTGGATCCATGGGTAGCTTGCTGGGGTACGAGTCCCCTAGGTGGAGGGCCAGGGGGCACCCTGGGGCCTCTACTGCAAGTCCAGGGAGAGAGGTGGACCCCTGGGTAGCTTGCTTGGGTCAGAGACCCCTAGGTGGAGGGCCAGGGGGCACCTTGGGGCCTCTACTGCAAGTCTAGGTAGAGAGGTGGACCCCTGGGTAGCTTGCTGGGGTACGAGTCCCCTAGGTGGAGGGCCAGGGGGCACCCTGGGGCCTCTACTGCAAGTCCAGGGAGAGAAGTGGACCCCTGGGTAGCTTCCTGGGGTCAGAGGCCCCTAGGTGTAGGGCCAGGGGGCACCCTGGGGCCTATCCTGCAAGTCCAGGGAGAGAGGTGGACCCCTGGGTAGCTTGCTGGTGTCAGACGCAACTAGGTGGAGGGACAGGGGGTACCCTGGGGCCTATACTGCAATCCCAGGGAGAGTTGTGGACCCTTGTGTAGCTTGCTGGGGTCAGAGACCCCTTGGTGGAGGGTCAGGGGGCACCCTGGGGCCTATTTTGCAAGTCCAGGGAGAGAGGTGGACCTCTGGGTAGCTTGCTGGGGTCAGAGGCCCCTAGGTGGAGGGCCAGGGGGCACCCTGGGGCCTATCCTGCAAGTCCAGGGAGAGAGGTGGACCCCTGGGTAGCTTGCTGGGGTACGAGGCCCCTAGGTGGAGGGCCAGGGGGCACCCTGGGGCCTCTACTGCAAGTCCAGGGAGAGAGGTGGACCCCTGGGTAGCTTGCTGGGGTCAGAGGCCCCTAGGTGGAGGGCCAGGGGGCACCCTGGGGCCTCCACTGCAAGTCCAGGGAAAGAGGTGGACCCCTGGGTAGCTTGCTGGGGTCAGAGGCCTCTAGGTGGAGGGCCAGGGGGCACCCTGGGGCCTCTACTGCAAGTCCAGGGAGAGAGGTGGACCCCTGGGTAGCTTGCTGGGGTCTGAAGCCCATAGGTGGAGGGCCAGGGGGTACCCTGGGGCCTTTACTTCAAGTCCAGGGAGAGAGGTGGACCCTTGGGTAGCTTCCTAAGGTTAGAGGCCCCTAGGTGGAGGGCCAGAGGGCACCCTGGGGACTATCGTGCAAGTCCAGGGAGAGAGGTGGACCCCTGGGTAGCTTGCTGGGGTACAAGGCCTCTAGGTGGAGGGCCAGGGGGCACCCTGGGGCCTATCTTGCAAGTCCAGGGAGTAAGGTAGACCCCTGGGTAGCTTGCTGGGGCACGAGATTCTAGGTGGAGGGCCAGGGGGCACCCTGGGGCCTCTACTGCAAGTCCAGGGAGAGAGGTCGACCCCTGGGTAGCTTGCTGGGGTCAGAGGCCCCTAGTTTTAGGGCCAGGGGGCACCCTGGGGCATCTACTGCAAGTCCAGGGAGAGAGGTGGACCCCTGGGTAGCTTGCTGGGGTCTGAAGCCCATAGGTGGAGGGCCAGGGGGCACCCTGGGGCCTCTACTGCAAGTCTAGGGAGAGAGGTGGACCCATGGGTAGCTAGCTGGGGTAAGAGGCCCCTAAGTGGAGGGCCAGGGGGCACCCTGGGGCCTCTACTGCAAGTCCAGGGAGAGATGTTGACCCCTGGGTAGTTTGCTGGGGTCAGAGGCCCCTAGGCGGAGGGACAGGGGGCTTCCTGGAGCCTCTACTGCAAGTCCAGGGAGAAAGGTGTACCCCTGGGTAGCTTGCTAGGGTCAGAGGCCCCTAGGTGGAGGTCAAGGGGGCACCCTGGGGCCTTTACTGCAATCCCAGGGAGAGTTGTGGACCCTTGTGTAGCTTGCTGGGGTCAGAGGCCCCTTGGTGGAGGGTCAGGGGGCACCCTGGGGCCTATTCTGCAAGTCCAGGGAGAGAGGTGGACCTCTGGGTAGCTTGCTGGGGTCAGAGGCCCCTAGGTGGAGAGCCAGGGGGCACCCTGGGGCCTATCCTGCAAGTCCAGGGAGAGAGGTGGACCCCTGGGTAGCTTGCTGGGGTACGAGGCCTATAGGTGGAGGGCCAGGGGGCACCCTGGGGCCTCTACTGCAAGTCCAGGGAGAGAGGTGGACCCCAGGGTAGCTTGCTGGGGTCAGAGGCCCCTAGGTGGAGGGCCAGGGGGCACCCTGGGGCCTCTACTGCAAGACCAGGGAAAAAGGTGGACCCCTGGGTAGCTTGCTGGGGTACGAGTCCCCTAGGTGGAGGGCCAGGGGGCACCCTGGGGCCTCTACTGCAAGTCCAGGGAGAAAGGTGGACCCCTGGGTAGCTTCTTGGGGTCAGAGTCCCCTAGGTGGAGGGTCAGAAGGTACCCTGGGGCCTGTACTGCAAGTCTAGGGAAAGAGCTGGACCCATAGGTAGTTTGCTGTTGTCAGAGGCCCCTAGGCGGAGGGACAGGGGGCTTCCTGGGGCCTCTACTGCAAGTCTAGGGAGAGAGGTGGACCCATGGGTAGCTTGCTGGTGTCAGATGCATCTAGGTGGAGGGACAGGGGGTACCCTGGGGCCTATACTGCAAGTCCAGGGAGAGAGGTGGACCCCTGGGTAGCTTCCTGAGGTCAGAGGCCCCTAGGTGTAGGGCCAGGGGGCACCCTGGGGCCTATCCTGCAAGTCCAGGGAGAGAGGTGGACCCCTGGGTAGCTTGCTGGGGTACGAGGCCCCTAGGTGGAGGGCCAGGGGGCACCCTTGGGCCTATCCTGCAAGTCCAAGGAGAGAGTTGGACTCCTGGGTAGCTTGCTGTGGTACGAGGCCCCTAGTTGGAGGGTCAGGGGGCACCCTGGGGCCTCTACTGCAAGCCCAGGGAGAGAGGTGGACCCCTGGTTAGCTTGCTGGGGTCAGAGGCCGCTAGGTGGAGGGCCAGGGGGCTTCTTGGGGCCTCTACTGCAAGTCCAGGGAGAGAGGTGGACCCCTGGGTAGCTTGCTGGGGTACAAGGCCACTAGGTGGAGAGCCAGGGGGCACCCTGGGGCCTCTACTGCAAGACCAGGGAGAGAGGTGGACCCTTGGTAGCTTGCTGGGGTCAGAGACCCCTAGGTGGAGGGCCAGGGGGCACCCTGGGGCCTCTACTGCAAGTCTAGGGAGAGGGGTGGACCCATGGGTAGATAGCCGGGGTAAGAGGCTCCTAAGTGGAGGGCAAGGGGGCACCCTGGGGCCTCTACTGCAAGTCCAGGGAGAGAGGTGGACCCCTGGGTAGTTTGCTGGGGTCAGAGGCCCCTAGGCGGAGGGACAGGGGGCTTCCTGGGGCCTCTACTGCAAGTCCAGGGAGAAAGGTGGACCCCTGGGTAGCATGCTTGGGTCAGAGGCCCCTAGGTGGAGGTCAAGGGGGCACCCTGGGGCCTCTACTGCAAGTCCAGGGAGAGTTGTGGACCCTTGTGTAGCTTGCTGGGGTCAGAGGCTCCTTGGTGGAGGGTCAGGGGGCACCCTGGGGCCTATTCTGCAAGTCCAGGGAGAGAGGTGGACCTCTGCGTAGCTTGCTGGGGTCAGAGGCCCCTAGGTGGAAGGCCAGGGGGCACCCTGGGGCCTATCTTGCAAGTCCAGTGAGTAAGGTAGACCCCTGGGTAGCTTGCTGGTGTACGAGATTCTAGGTGGAGGGCCAGGGGGCACCCTGGGGCCTCTACTGCAAGTCCAGGGAGAGAGGTGGACCCCTTGGTAGCTTGCTGGGGTCAGAGGCCCCTAGGTTTAGGGCCAGGGGGCACCCTGGGGCATATACTGCAAGTCCAGGGAGAGAGGTGACCCGTGGGTAGCTTGCTGGGGTCTGAAGCCCATAGGTGGAGGGCCAGGGGGCACCCTGGGGCCTCTACTGCAAGTCTAGGGAGAGAGGTGGACCCATGGGTAGCTAGCTGGGGTAAGAGGCCCCTAAGTGGAGGGCCAGGGGGCACCCTGGGGCATATCTTGGTAGTCCAGGGAGTAAGGTGGACCCCTGAGTAGCTTGTTGGGGTACGAGGCCCCTAGGTGAAGGGCCAGGGGGCACCCTGGGGCCTCTACTGCAAGTCCAGGGAGAGAGGTGGACCCCTGGGTAGCTAGCTGGGGTCTTAAGCCCATAGGTGGAGGGCCAGGGGGCACCCTGGGGCCTCTACTGCAAGTCTAGGGAGAGAGGTGGACCCATGGGTAGCTAGCTGGGGTAAGAGGCCCCTAAGTGGAGGGCCAGGGGGCACCCTGGGGCCTCTACTGCAAGTCCAGGGAGAGAGGTGGACCCCTGGGTAGTTTGCTGGGGTCAGAGGCCCCTAGGCGGAGGGACAGGGGGCTTCCTGAGCCTCTACTGCAAGTCCAGGGAGAAAGGTGGACCCCTGGGTAGCTTGCTAGGGTCAGAGGCCCCTAGGTGGAGGTCAAGGGGGCACCCTGGGGCCTTTACTGCAATCCCAGGGAGAGTTGTGGACCCTTGTGTAGCTTGCTGGGGTCAGAGGCCCCTAGGTGGAGGGTCAGGGGGCACCCTGGGGCCTATTCTGCAAGTCCAGGGAGAGAGGTGGACCTCTGGGTAGCTTGCTGGGGTCAGAGGCCCCTAGGTGGAGGGCCAGGGGGCACCCTGGGGCCTATCCTGCAAGTCCAGGGAGAGAGGTGGACCCCTGGGTAGCTTGCTGGGGTACGAGGCCCGTAGGTGGAGGGCCAGGGGGCACCCTGGGGCCTCTACTGCAAGTCCAGGGAGAGAGGTGGACCCCTGGGTAGCTTGCTGGGGTCAGAGGCCCCTAGGTGGAGGGCCAGGGGGCACCCTGGGGCCTATACTTCAAGTCCAGGGAGAGAGGTGGACCCTTGGGTAGCTTCCTAAGGTTAGAGGCCCCTAGGTGGAGGGCCAGAGGGCACCCTGGGGACTATCGTGCAAGTCCAGGGACAGAGGTGGACCCCTGGGTAGCTTGCTGGGGTACAAGGCCTCTAGGTGGAGGGCCAGGGAGCACCCTGGGGCATATCTTGGTAGTCCAGGGAGTAAGGTGGACCCCTGAGTAGCTTGTTGGGGTACGAGGCCCCTAGGTGGAGGGCCAGGGGGCACCCTGGGGCCACTACTGCAAGTCCAGGGAGAGAGGTGGACCCCTGGGTAGCTTGCTGGGGTCTGAAACCCATAGGTGGAGGGCCAGGGGGCACCCTGGGGCCTCTACTGCAAGTCTAGGGAGAGAGGTGGACCCATGGGTAGCTAGCTGGGGTAAGAGGCCCCTAAGTGGAGGGCCAGGGGGCACCCTGGGGCCTCTACTGCAAGTCCAGGGAGAGAGGTGGACCCCTGGGTAGTTTGCTGGGGTCAGAGGCCCCTAGGCGGAGGGACAGGGGGCTTCCTGGGGCCTCTACTGCAAGTCCAGGGAGAAAGGTGGACCCCTGGGTAGCTTGCTAGGGTCAGAGGCCCCTAGGTGGAGGTCAAGGGGGCACCCTGGGGCCTTTACTGCAATCCCAGGGAGAGTTGTGGACCCTTGTGTAGCTTGCTGGGGTCAGAGGCCCCTTGGTGGAGGGTCAGGGGGCACCCTGGGGCCTATTCTGCAAGTCAAGGGAGAGAGGTGGACCTCTGGGTAGCTTGCTGGGGTCAGAGGCCCCTAGGTGGAGGGCCAGGGGGCACCCTGGGGCCTATCCTGCAAGTCCAGGGAGAGAGGTGGACCCCTGGGTAGCTTGCTGGGGTACGAGGCCCCTAGGTGGAGGGCCAGGGGGCACCCTGGGGCCTCTACTGCAAGTCCAGGGAGAGAGGTGGACCCCTGGGTAGCTTGCTGGGGTCAGAGGCAACTAGGTGAAAGGACAGGGGTACCCTGAGGCCTATACTGCAAGTCCAAGGAGAGAGGTGGACCCCTGGGTAGCTTCCTGAGGTCAAAGGCCCCTAGGTGGAGAGCCAGGGGGCACCCTGGGGCCTCTCCTGCAAGTCCAAGGAGAGAGGTGGACCCCTGGGTAGCTTGCTGGGGTACGAGGCCCCTAGTTGGAGGGCCAAGGGGCACCCTGGGGCCTCTACTGCAAGCCCAGGGAGAGAGGTGGACCCCTGGTTAGCTTGCTGGGGTCAGAGGCCACTAGGTGGAGGGCCAGGGGGCTTCTTGGGGCCTCTACTGCAAGTCCAGGGAGAGAGGTGGACCCCTGGGTAGCTTGCTGTTGTCGTAGGCCCCCAGGTGGAGGGCCAGAGGGCTTCTTGGGGCTTCTACTGCAAGTCTAGGGAGAGAGGTGGACCACTGTGTAGCTTGCTGGGGTCAGAGGCCCCTAGGTGGACGACCTGGGGGCTTCGTGGGGCCTCTACTGCAAGTCAAGGGAGAGAGGTGGACCCCTGGGTAGCTTGCTGGGGTCGGAAGCCCCTTGGTGGAAGGCCAGGGGGCACCCTGGGGCCTATACTGCAAGTCCAGAGAGAGAGGTAGACCCATGGGTAGCTTACTGGGGTCAGAGGCCCCTAGGTGGAGGGCCAGGGGCACCCTGGGGCCTCTACTGCAAGTCCAGGGAGAGAGGTGGACCCCTGGGTAGCTTGCTGGTGTCAGACGCAACTAGGTGGAGGGACAGGGGGTACCCTGGGGCCTATACTGCAAGTCCAGGGAGAGAGGTGGACCCTTGGGTAGCTTGCTGGGGTACGAGGGCCCTAGGTGGAGGGCCAGGGGGCACCCTGGGGCCTATCCTGCAAGACCAAGGAGAGAGGTGGACCCCTGGGTAGCTTGCTGTGGTACGAGGCCCCTAGTTGGAGGGTGAGGGGGCACCCTGGGGCCTCTACTGCAAGCCCAGGGAGAGAGGTGGACTCCTGGTTAGCTTGCTGGGGTCAGAGGCCGCTAGGTGGAGGGCCAGGGGGCTTCTTGGGGCCTCTACTGCAAGTCCAGGAAGAGAGGTGGACCCCTGGGTAGCTTTCTGGGGTACAAGGCCACTAGGTGGAGAGCCAGGGGGCACCCTGGGGCCTCTACAGAAAGACCAGGGAGAGAGGTGGACCCTTGGTAGCTTGCTGGGGTCAGAGACCCCTAGAGGGAGGGCCAGGGGGCACCCTGGGGCCTCTACTGCAAGTCTAGGGAGAGAAGTGGACCCATGGGTAGCTAGCTGGGGTAAGAGGCCCCTAAGTCGATGGCCAGGGGGCACCCTGGGGCCTCTACTGCAAGTCCAGGGAGAGAGGTGGACCCCTGGGTAGTTTGCTGGGGTCAGAGGCCCCTAGGCGGAGGGACAGGGGGCTTCCTGGGGCCTCTACTGCAAGTCCAGGGAGAGAGGTGGACCCCTGGGTAGCTAGCTGGGGTAAGAGGCTCCTAAGTGGAGGGCAAGGGGGCACCCTGGGGCCTCTACTGCAAGTCCAGGGAGAGAGGTGGACCCCTGGGTAGTTTGCTGGGGTCAGAGGCCCCTAGGCGGAGGGACAGGGGGCTTCCTGGGGCCTCTACTGCAAGTCCAGGGAGAAAGGTGGACCCCTGGGTAGCTTGCTTGGGTCAGAGGCCCCTAGGTGGAGGTCAAGGGGGCACCCTGGGGCCTCTACTGCAAGTCCAGGGAGAGTTGTGGACCCTTGTGTAGCTTGCTGGGGTCAGAGGCTCCTTGCTGGAGGGTCAGGGGGCACCCTGGGGCCTATTCTGCAAGTCCAGGGAGAGAGGTGGACCTCTGGGTAGCTTGCTGGGGTCAGAGGCCCCTAGGTGGAAGGCCAGGGGGCACCCTGGGGCCTATCTTGCAAGTCCAGGGAGTAAGGTAGACCCCTGGGTAGCTTGCTGGGGTACGAGATTCTAGGTGGAGGGCCAGGGGGCACCCTGGGGCCTCTACTGCAATACCAGGGAGAGAGGTGGACCCCTGGGTAGCTTGCTGGGGTCAGAGGCCCCTAGGTGGAGGGCCAGGGGGCACCCTGGGGCATCTACTGCAAATCCAGGGAGAGAGGTGGACCCCTGGGTAGCTTGCTGGGATCTGAAGCCCATAGATGGAGGGCCAGGGGGCACCCTGGGGCCTCTACTGCAAGTCTAGGGAGAGAGGTGGACCCATGGGTAGCTAGCTGGGGTAAGAGGCCCCTAATTGGAGGGCCAGGGGGCACCCTGGGGCCTCTACTGCAAGTCCAGGGAGAGATGTGGACCCCTGGGTAGTTTGCTGGGGTCAGAGGCCCCTAGGCGGAGGGACAGGGGGCTTCCTGGAGCCTCTACTGCAAGTCCAGGGAGAAAGGTGTACCCCTGGGTAGCTTGCTAGGGTCAGAGGCCCCTAGGTGGAGGTCAAGGGGGCACCCTGGGGCCTTTACTGCGATCCCAGGGAGAGTTGTGGACCCTTGTGTAGCTTGCTGGGGTCAGAGGCCCCTTGGTGGAGGGTCAGGGGGCACCCTGGGGCCTATTCTGCAAGTCCAGGGAGAGAGGTGGACCTCTGGGTAGCTTGCTGGGGTCAGAGGCCACTAGGTGGAGGGCCAGGGGGCACCCTGGGGCCTATCCTGCAAGTCCAGGGAGAGAGGTGGACCCCTGGGTAGCTTGCCGGGGTACGAGGCCCATAGGTGGAGGGCCAGGGGGCACCCTGGGGCCTCTACTGCAAGTCCAGGGAGAGAGGTGGACCCCTGGGTAGCTTGCTGGGGTCAGAGGACCCTAGGTGGAGGGCCAGGGGGCACCCTGGGGCCTCTACTGCAAACCAGGGAAATAGGTGGACCCCTGGGTAGCTTGCTGGGGTCAGAGGCCTCTAGGTGGAGGGCCAGGGGGCACCCTGGGGCCTCTACTGCAAGTCCAGGGAGAGAGGTGGACCCATGGGTAGCTAGCTGGGGTAAGAGGCCCCTAAGTGGAGGGCCAGGGGGCACCCTGGGGCCTCTACTGCAAGTCCAGGGAGAGAGGTGGACCCCTGGGTAGCTTGCTGGGGTCTGAAGCCCATAGGTGGAGGTCCAGGGGCTACCCTGGGGCCTATACTTCAAGTCCAGGGAGAGAGGTGGACCCTTGGGTAGCTTCCTAAGGTTAGAGGCCCCTAGGTGGAGGGCCAGAGGGCACCCTGGGGACTATCGTGCATGTCCAGGGAGAGAGGTGGACCCCTTGGTAGCTTGCTGGGGTACAAGGCCTCTAGGTGGAGGGCCAGGGGGCACCCTGGGGCCTATCTTGGTAGTCCAGGGAGTAAGGTGGACCCCTGAGTAGCTTGCTGGGGTACGAGGCCCCTAGGTGGAGGGCCAGGGGGCACCCTGGGGCCTCTACTGCAAGTCCAGGGAGAGAGGTGGACCCCTGGGTAGCTTGCTGGGGTCTGAAGCCCATAGGTGGAGGGCCAGGGGGCACCCTGGGGCCTATATTTCAAGTCCAGGGAGAGAGGTGGACCCCTGGGTAGCTTGCTGGGGTCTGAAGCCCATAGGTGGAGGGCAAGGGGGCACCCTGGGGCCTCTACTGCAAGTCCAGGGAGAGAGGTGGACCCCTGGGTAGTTTGCTGGGGTCAGAGGCCCCTAGGCGGAGGGACAGGGGGCTTCCTGGGGCCTCTACTGCAAGTCCAGGGAGAAAGGTGGACCCCTGGGTAGCTTGCTTGGGTCAGAGGCCCCTAGGTGGAGGTCAAGGGGGCACCCTGGGGCCTCTACTGCAAGTCCAGGGAGAGTTGTGGACCCTTGTGTAGCTTGCTGGGGTCAGAGGCTCCTTGCTGGAGGGTCAGGGGGCACCCTGGGGCCTATTCTGCAAGTCCAGGGAGAGAGGTGGACCTCTGGGTAGCTTGCTGGGGTCAGAGGCCCCTAGGTGGAAGGCCAGGGGGCACCCTGGGGCCTATCTTGCAAGTCCAGGGAGTAAGGTAGACCCCTGGGTAGCTTGCTGGGGTACGAGATTCTAGGTGGAGGGCCAGGGGGCACCCTGGGGCCTCTACTGCAATACCAGGGAGAGAGGTGGACCCCTGGGTAGCTTGCTGGGGTCAGAGGCCCCTAGGTGGAGGGCCAGGGGGCACCCTGGGGCATCTACTGCAAATCCAGGGAGAGAGGTGGACCCCTGGGTAGCTTGCTGGGATCTGAAGCCCATAGATGGAGGGCCAGGGGGCACCCTGGGGCCTCTACTGCAAGTCTAGGGAGAGAGGTGGACCCATGGGTAGCTAGCTGGGGTAAGAGGCCCCTAATTGGAGGGCCAGGGGGCACCCTGGGGCCTCTACTGCAAGTCCAGGGAGAGATGTGGACCCCTGGGTAGTTTGCTGGGGTCAGAGGCCCCTAGGCGGAGGGACAGGGGGCTTCCTGGAGCCTCTACTGCAAGTCCAGGGAGAAAGGTGTACCCCTGGGTAGCTTGCTAGGGTCAGAGGCCCCTAGGTGGAGGTCAAGGGGGCACCCTGGGGCCTTTACTGCGATCCCAGGGAGAGTTGTGGACCCTTGTGTAGCTTGCTGGGGTCAGAGGCCCCTTGGTGGAGGGTCAGGGGGCACCCTGGGGCCTATTCTGCAAGTCCAGGGAGAGAGGTGGACCTCTGGGTAGCTTGCTGGGGTCAGAGGCCACTAGGTGGAGGGCCAGGGGGCACCCTGGGGCCTATCCTGCAAGTCCAGGGAGAGAGGTGGACCCCTGGGTAGCTTGCCGGGGTACGAGGCCCATAGGTGGAGGGCCAGGGGGCACCCTGGGGCCTCTACTGCAAGTCCAGGGAGAGAGGTGGACCCCTGGGTAGCTTGCTGGGGTCAGAGGACCCTAGGTGGAGGGCCAGGGGGCACCCTGGGGCCTCTACTGCAAACCAGGGAAATAGGTGGACCCCTGGGTAGCTTGCTGGGGTCAGAGGCCTCTAGGTGGAGGGCCAGGGGGCACCCTGGGGCCTCTACTGCAAGTCCAGGGAGAGAGGTGGACCCATGGGTAGCTAGCTGGGGTAAGAGGCCCCTAAGTGGAGGGCCAGGGGGCACCCTGGGGCCTCTACTGCAAGTCCAGGGAGAGAGGTGGACCCCTGGGTAGCTTGCTGGGGTCTGAAGCCCATAGGTGGAGGTCCAGGGGCTACCCTGGGGCCTATACTTCAAGTCCAGGGAGAGAGGTGGACCCTTGGGTAGCTTCCTAAGGTTAGAGGCCCCTTGGTGGAGGGCCAGAGGGCACCCTGGGGACTATCGTGCATGTCCAGGGAGAGAGGTGGACCCCTTGGTAGCTTGCTGGGGTACAAGGCCTCTAGGTGGAGGGCCAGGGGGCACCCTGGGGCCTATCTTGGTAGTCCAGGGAGTAAGGTGGACCCCTGAGTAGCTTGCTGGGGTACGAGGCCCCTAGGTGGAGGGCCAGGGGGCACCCTGGGGCCTCTACTGCAAGTCCAGGGAGAGAGGTGGACCCCTGGGTAGCTTGCTGGGGTCTGAAGCCCATAGGTGGAAGGCCAGGGGGCACCCTGGGGCCTCTACTGCAAGTCTAGGGAGAGAGGTGGACCCATGGGTAGCTAGCTGGGGTAAGAGGCCCCTAAGTGGAGGGCCAGGGGGCACCCTGGGGCCTCTACTGCAAGTCCAGGGAGAGAGGTGGACCCCTGGGTAGTTTGCTGGGGTCAGAGGCCCCTAGGCGGAGGGACAGGGGGCTTCCTGGGGCCTCTACTGCAAGTCCAGGGAGAAAGGTGGACCCCTGGGTAGCTTGCTAGGGTCAGAGGCCCCTAGGTGGAGGTCAAGGGGGCACCCTGGGGCCTTTACTGCAATCCCAGGGAGAGTTGTGGACCCTTGTGTAGCTTGCTGGGGTCAGAGGCCCCTTGGTGGAGGGTCAGGGGGCACCCTGGGGCATATTCTGCAAGTCCAGGGAGAGAGGTGGACCTCTGGGTAGCTTGCTGGGGTCAGAGGCCCCTAGGTGGAGGGCCAGGGGGCACCCTGGGGCCTATCCTGCAAGTCCAGGGAGAGAGGTGGACCCCTGGGTAGCTTGCTGGGGTGCGAGGCCCCTAGGTGGAGGGCCAGGGGGCCCCCTGGGGCCTCTACTGCAAGTCCAGGGAGAGAGGTGGACCCCTGGGTAGCTTGCTGGGGTCAGAGGCCCCTAGGTGGAGGGCCAGGGGGCACCCTGGGGCCTCCACTGCAAGTCCAGGGAAAGAGGTGGACCCCTGGGTAGCTTGCTGGGGTCAGAGGCCTCTAGGTGGAGGGCCAGGGGGCACCCTGGGGCCTCTACTGCAAGTCCAGGGAGAGAGGTGGACCCCTGGGTAGCTTGCTGGGGTCTGAAGCCCATAGGTGGAGGGCCAGGGGGTACCCTGGGGCCTATACTTCAAGTCCAGGGAGAGAGGTGGACCCTTGGGTAGCTTCCTAATGTCAGAGGCCCCTAGGTGGAGGGCCAGGGGGCACCCTGGGGCCTATCCTGCAAGTCCAGGGAGAGAGGTGGACCCATGGGTAGCTTGCTGGGGCACGAGGCCCCTAGGTGGAGGGCCAGGGGGCACCCTGGGGCCTCTACTGCAAGTCCAGTGAGAGAGGTGGACCCCTGGGTAGCTTCCTAAGGTCAGAGGCCCCTAGGTGGAGGGCCAGGGGGCACCCTGGGGCCTATCCTGCAAGTCCAGGGAGAGAGGTGGACCCCTGGGTAGCTTCTTGGGGTCAGAGTCCCCTAGGTGGAGGGTCAGGAGGTACCCTGGGGCCTGTACTGCAAGTCTAGGGAAAGAGGTGGACCCATGGGTAGATTGCTGTTGTCAGAGGCCCCTAGGCGGAGGGACAGGGGGCTTCCTGGGGCCTCTACTGCAAGTCCAGGGAGAAAGGTGGACCCCTGGGTAGCTTGCTAGGGTCAGAGGCCCCTAGGTGGAGGTCAAGGGGGCACCCTGGGGCCCTTACTGCAATCCCAGGGAGAGTTGTGGACCCTTGTGTAGCTTGCAGGGGTCAGAGGCCCCTTGGTGGAGGGTCAGGGGGCTCCCTGGGGCCTATTCTGCAAGTCCAGGGAGAGAAGTGGACCTCTGGGTAGCTTGCTGGGGTCAGAGGCCCCTAGGTGGAGGGCCAGGGGGCACCCTGGGGCCTATCCTGCAAGTCCAGGGAGAGAGGTGGACCCCTGGGTAGCTTGCTGGGGTACGAGGCCCCTAGGTGGAGGGCCAGGGGGCACCCTGGGGCCTCTACTGCAAGTCCAGGGAGAGAGGTGGACCCCTGGGTAGCTTGCTGGGGTCAGAGGCCCCTAGGTGGAGGGCCAGGGGGCACCCTGGGGCCTCCACTGCAAGTCCAGGGAAAGAGGTGGACCGCTGGGTAGCTTGCTGGGGTCAGAAGCCTCTAGGTGGAGGGCCAGGGGGCACCCTGGGGCCTCTACTGCAAGTCCAGGGAGAGAGGTGGACCCCTGGGTAGCTTGCTGGGGTCTGAAGCCCATAGGCGGAGGGCCATGGGGTACCCTGGGGCCTACACTTCAAGTCCAGGGAGAGAGGTGGACCCTTGGGTAGCTTCCTAAGGTTAGAGGCCCCTAGGTGGAGGGCCAGAGGGCACCCTGGGGACTATCGTGCAAGTCCAGGGAGAGAGGTGGACCCCTTGGTAGCTTGCTTGGGTCAGAGACCCCTAGGTGGAGGGCCAGGGGGCACCTTGGGGCCTCTACTGCAAGTCTAGGTAGAGAGGTGGACCCATGGGTAGCTTGCTGGGGTACGAGTCCCCTAGCTGGAAGGCCAGGGGGCACCCTGGGGCCTCTACTGCAAGTCCAGGGAGAGAGGTGGACCCCTGGGTAGCTTGCTTGGGTCAGAGACCCCTAGGTGGAGGGCCAGGGGGCACCTTGGGGCCTCTACTGCAAGTCTAGGTAGAGAGGTGGACCCCTGGGTAGCTTGCTGGGGTACGAGTCCCCTAGGTGGAGGGCCAGGGGGCACCCTGGGGCCTCTACTGCAAGTCCAGGGAGAGAGGTGGACCCCTGGGTAGCTTCCTGGGGTCAGAGGCCACTAGGTGTAGGGCCAGGGGGCACCCTGGGGCACATCCTGCAAGTCCAGGGAGAGAGGTGGACGCCTGGGTAGCTTGCTGGTGTCAGACGCAACTAGGTGGAGGGACAGGGGGTACCCTGGGGCCTATACTGCAAGTCCAGGGAGAGAGGTGGACCCCTGGGTAGCTTCCTGAGGTCAGAGGCCCCTAGGTGTAGGGCCAGGGGGCACCCTGGGGCCTTTACTGCAATCCAAGGGAGAGTTGTGGACCCTTGTGTAGCTTGCTGGGGTCAGAGGCCCCTTGGTGGAGGGTCAGGGGGCACCCTGGGGCATATTCTGCAAGTCCAGGGAGAGAGGTGGACCTCTGGGTAGCTTGCTGGGGTCAGAGGCCCCTAGGTGGAGGGCCAGGGGGCACCCTGGGGCCTATCCTGCAAGTCCAGGGAGAGAGGTGGACCCCTGGGTAGCTTGCTGGGGTGCGAGGCCCCTAGGTGGAGGGCCAGGGGGCCCCCTGGGGCCTCTACTGCAAGTCCAGGGAGAGAGGTGGACCCCTGGGTAGCTTGCTGGGGTCAGAGGCCCCTAGGTGGAGGGCCAGGGGGCACCCTGGGGCCTCCACTGCAAGTCCAGGGAAAGAGGTGGACCCCTGGGTAGCTTGCTGGGGTCAGAGGCCTCTAGGTGGAGGGCCAGGGGGCACCCTGGGGCCTCTACTGCAAGTCCAGGGAGAGAGGTGGACCCCTGGGTAGCTTGCTGGGGTCTGAAGCCCATAGGTGGAGGGCCAGGGGGTACCCTGGGGCCTATACTTCAAGTCCAGGGAGAGAGGTGGACCCTTGGGTAGCTTCCTAATGTCAGAGGCCCCTAGGTGGAGGGCCAGGGGGCACCCTGGGGCCTATCCTGCAAGTCCAGGGAGAGAGGTGGACCCATGGGTAGCTTGCTGGGGCACGAGGCCCCTAGGTGGAGGGCCAGGGGGCACCCTGGGGCCTCTACTGCAAGTCCAGTGAGAGAGGTGGACCCCTGGGTAGCTTCCTAAGGTCAGAGGCCCCTAGGTGGAGGGCCAGGGGGCACCCTGGGGCCTATCCTGCAAGTCCAGGGAGAGAGGTGGACCCCTGGGTAGCTTCTTGGGGTCAGAGTCCCCTAGGTGGAGGGTCAGGAGGTACCCTGGGGCCTGTACTGCAAGTCTAGGGAAAGAGGTGGACCCATGGGTAGATTGCTGTTGTCAGAGGCCCCTAGGCGGAGGGACAGGGGGCTTCCTGGGGCCTCTACTGCAAGTCCAGGGAGAAAGGTGGACCCCTGGGTAGCTTGCTAGGGTCAGAGGCCCCTAGGTGGAGGTCAAGGGGGCACCCTGGGGCCCTTACTGCAATCCCAGGGAGAGTTGTGGACCCTTGTGTAGCTTGCAGGGGTCAGAGGCCCCTTGGTGGAGGGTCAGGGGGCTCCCTGGGGCCTATTCTGCAAGTCCAGGGAGAGAAGTGGACCTCTGGGTAGCTTGCTGGGGTCAGAGGCCCCTAGGTGGAGGGCCAGGGGGCACCCTGGGGCCTATCCTGCAAGTCCAGGGAGAGAGGTGGACCCCTGGGTAGCTTGCTGGGGTACGAGGCCCCTAGGTGGAGGGCCAGGGGGCACCCTGGGGCCTCTACTGCAAGTCCAGGGAGAGAGGTGGACCCCTGGGTAGCTTGCTGGGGTCAGAGGCCCCTAGGTGGAGGGCCAGGGGGCACCCTGGGGCCTCCACTGCAAGTCCAGGGAAAGAGGTGGACCGCTGGGTAGCTTGCTGGGGTCAGAAGCCTCTAGGTGGAGGGCCAGGGGGCACCCTGGGGCCTCTACTGCAAGTCCAGGGAGAGAGGTGGACCCCTGGGTAGCTTGCTGGGGTCTGAAGCCCATAGGCGGAGGGCCATGGGGTACCCTGGGGCCTACACTTCAAGTCCAGGGAGAGAGGTGGACCCTTGGGTAGCTTCCTAAGGTTAGAGGCCCCTAGGTGGAGGGCCAGAGGGCACCCTGGGGACTATCGTGCAAGTCCAGGGAGAGAGGTGGACCCCTTGGTAGCTTGCTTGGGTCAGAGACCCCTAGGTGGAGGGCCAGGGGGCACCTTGGGGCCTCTACTGCAAGTCTAGGTAGAGAGGTGGACCCATGGGTAGCTTGCTGGGGTACGAGTCCCCTAGCTGGAAGGCCAGGGGGCACCCTGGGGCCTCTACTGCAAGTCCAGGGAGAGAGGTGGACCCCTGGGTAGCTTGCTTGGGTCAGAGACCCCTAGGTGGAGGGCCAGGGGGCACCTTGGGGCCTCTACTGCAAGTCTAGGTAGAGAGGTGGACCCCTGGGTAGCTTGCTGGGGTACGAGTCCCCTAGGTGGAGGGCCAGGGGGCACCCTGGGGCCTCTACTGCAAGTCCAGGGAGAGAGGTGGACCCCTGGGTAGCTTCCTGGGGTCAGAGGCCACTAGGTGTAGGGCCAGGGGGCACCCTGGGGCACATCCTGCAAGTCCAGGGAGAGAGGTGGACGCCTGGGTAGCTTGCTGGTGTCAGACGCAACTAGGTGGAGGGACAGGGGGTACCCTGGGGCCTATACTGCAAGTCCAGGGAGAGAGGTGGACCCCTGGGTAGCTTCCTGAGGTCAGAGGCCCCTAGGTGTAGGGCCAGGGGGCACCCTGGGACCTATACTGCAAGTCCAGGGAGAGAGGTGGACCCCTGGGTAGCTTGCTGGGGTACGAGGCCCCTAGGTGGAGGGCCAGGGGGCACCCTTGGGCCTATCCTGCAAGTCCAAGGAGAGAGTTGGACTCCTGGGTAGCTTGCTGTGGTACGAGGCCCCTAGTTGGAGGGTCAGGGGGCACCCTGGGGCCTCTACTGCAAGCCCAGGGAGAGAGGTGGACCCCTGGTTAGCTTGCTGGGGTCAGAGGCCACTAGGTGGAGGGCCAGGGGGCTTCTTGGGGCCTCTACTGCAAGTCCAGGGAGAGAGGTGGACCCCTGGGTAGCTTGCTGGGGTACAAGGCCACAAGGTGGAGAGCCAGGGGGCACCCTGGGGCCTCTACTGCAAGACCAGGGAGAGAGGTGGACCCTTGGTAGCTTGCTGGGGTCAGAGACCCCTAGGTGGAGGGCCAGGGGGCACCCTGGGGCCTCTACTGCAAGTCTAGGGAGAGAGGTGGACCCATGGGTAGCTAGCCGGGGTAAGAGGCTCCTAAGTGGAGGGCAAGGGGGCACCCTGGGGCCTCTACTGCAAGTCCAGGGAGAGAGGTGGACCCCTGGGTAGTTTGCTGGGGTCAGAGGCCCCTAGGCGGAGGGACAGGGGGCTTCCTGGGGCCTCTACTGCAAGTCCAGGGAGAAAGTTGGACCCCTGGGTAGCTTGCTTGGGTCAGAGGCCCCTAGGTGGAGGTCAAGGGGGCACCCTGGGGCCTCTACTGCAAGTCCAGGGAGAGTTGTGGACCCTTGTGTAGCTTGCTGGGGTCAGAGGCTCCTTGGTGGAGGGTCAGTGGGCACCCTGGGGCCTATTCTGCAAGTCCAGGGAGAGAGGTGGACCTCTGCGTAGCTTGCTGGGGTCAGAGGCCCCTAGGTGGAAGGCCAGGGGGCACCCTGGGGCCTATCTTGCAAGTCCAGTGAGTAAGGTAGACCCCTGGGTAGCTTGCTGGGGTACGAGATTCTAGGTGGAGGGCCAGGGGGCACCCTGGGGCCTCTACTGCAAGTCCAGGGAGAGAGGTCGACCCCTGGGTAGCTTGCTGGGGTCAGAGGCCCCTAGGTTTAGGGCCAGGGGGCACCCTGGGGCATATACTGCAAGTCCAGGGAGAGAGGTGGACCGTGGGTAGCTTGCTGGGGTCTGAAGCCCATAGGTGGAGGGCCAGGGGGCACCCTGGGGCCTCTACTGCAAGTCTAGGGAGAGAGGTGGACCCATGGGTAGCTAGCTGGGGTAAGAGGCCCCTAAGTGGAGGGCCAGGGGGCACCCTGGGGCCTCTACTGCAAGTCCAGGGAGAGATGTGGACCCCTGGGTAGTTTGCTGGGGTCAGAGGCCCCTAGGCGGAGGGACAGGGGGCTTCCTGGAGCCTCTACTGCAAGTCCAGGGAGAAAGGTGGACCCCTGGGTAGCTTGCTAGGGTCAGAGGCCCCTAGGTGGAGGTCAAGGGGGCACCCTGGGGCCTTTACTGCAATCCCAGGGAGAGTTGTGAACCCTTGTGTAGCTTGCTGGGGTCAGAGGCCCCTTGGTGGAGGGTCAGGGGGCACCCTGGGGCCTATTCTGCAAGTCCAGGGAGAGAGGTGGACCTCTGGGTAGCTTGCTGGGGTCAGAGGCCCCTAGGTGGAGGGCCAGGGGGCACCCTGGGGCCTATCCTGCAAGTCCAGGGAGAGAGGTGGACCCCTGGGTAGCTTGCTGGGGTACGAGGCCCATAGGTGGAGGGCCAGGGGGCACCCTGGGGCCTCTACTGCAAGTCCAGGGAGAGAGGTGGACCCCTGGGTAGCTTGCTGGGGTGAGAGGCCCCTAGGTGGAGGGCCAGGGGGCACCCTGGGGCCTATACTTCAAGTCCAGGGAGAGAGGTGGACCCTTGGATAGCTTCCTAAGGTTAGAGGCCCCTAGGTGGAGGGCCAGA
The DNA here is from genome assembly GCF_049306965.1 of Danio rerio. Lineage (NCBI taxonomy): Eukaryota > Metazoa > Chordata > Actinopteri > Cypriniformes > Danionidae > Danio > Danio rerio. The sequence continues at coordinate 51,513,725 of NC_133180.1, read as the reverse complement.
GGGCACCCTGGGGACTATCGTGCAAGTCCAGGGAGAGAGGTGGACCCCTGGGTAGCTTGCTGGGGTACAAGGCCTCTAGGTGGAGGGCCAGGGGGCACCCTGGGGCATATCTTGTTAGTCCAGGGAGTAAGGTGGACCCCTGAGTAGCTTGTTGGGGTACGAGGCCCCTAGGTGGAGGGCCAGGGGGCACTCTGGGGCCTCTACTGCAAGTCCAGGGAGAGAGGTGGACCCCTGGGTAGCTTGCTGGGGTCTTAAGCCCATAGGTGGAGGGCCAGGGGGCACCCTGGGGCCTCTACTGCAAGTCTAGGGAGAGAGGTGGACCCATGGGTAGCTAGCTGGGGTAAGAGGCCCCTAAGTGGAGGGCCAGGGGGCACCCTGGGGCCTCTACTGCAAGTCCAGGGAGAGAGGTGGACCCCTGGGTAGTTTGCTGGGGTCAGAGGCCCCTAGGCGGAGGGACAGGGGGCTTCCTGGGGCCTCTACTGCAAGTCCAGGGAGAAAGGTGGACCCCTGGGTAGCTTGCTAGGGTCAGAGGCCCCTAGGTGGAGGTCAAGGGGGCACCCTGGGGCCTTTACTGCAATCCCAGGGAGATTTGTGGACCCTTGTGTAGCTTGCTGGGGTCAGAGGCCCCTTGGTGGAGGGTCAGGGGGCACCCTGGGGCCTATTCTGCAAGTCCAGGGAGAGAGGTGGACCTCTGGGTAGCTTGCTGGGGTCAGAGGCCCCTAGGTGGAGGGCCAGGGGGCACCCTGGGGCCTATCCTGCAAGTCCAGGGAGAGAGGTGGACCCCTGGGTAGCTTGCTGGGGTACGAGGCCCGTAGGTGGAGGGCCAGGGGGCACCCTGGGGCCTCTACTGCAAGTCCAGGGAGAGAGGTGGACCCCTGGGTAGCTTGCTGGGGTCAGAGGCCCCTAGGTGGAGGGCCAGGGGGCACCCTGGGGCCTATACTTCAAGTCCAGGGAGAGAGGTGGACCCTTGGGTAGCTTCCTAAGGTTAGAGGCCCCTAGGTGGAGGGCCAGAGGGCACCCTGGGGACTATCGTGCAAGTCCAGGGAGAGAGGTGGACCCCTGGGTAGCTTGCTGGGGTAAAAGGCCTCTAGGTGGAGGGCCAGGGGGCACCCTGGGGCATATCTTGGTAGTCCAGGGAGTAAGGTGGACCCCTGAGTAGCTTGTTGGGGTACGAGGCCCCTAGGTGGAGGGCCAGGGGGCACCCTGGGGCCTCTACTGCAAGTCCAGGGAGAGAGGTGGACCCCTGGGTAGCTTGCTGGGGTCTGAAGCCCATAGGTGGAGGGCCAGGGGGCACCCTGGGGCCTCTACTGCAGGTCTAGGGAGAGAGGTGGACCCATGGGTAGCTAGCTGGGATAAGAGGCCCCTAAGTGGAGGGCCAGGGGGCACCCTGGGGCCTCTACTGCAAGTCCAGGGAGAGAGGTGGACCCCTGGGTAGTTTGCTGGGGTCAGAGGCCCCTAGGCGGAGGGACAGGGGGCTTCCTGGGGCCTCTACTGCAAGTCCAGGGAGAAAGGTGGACCCCTGGTCAGCTTGCTAGGGTCAGAGGCCCCTAGGTGGAGGTCAAGGGGGCACCCTGGGGCCTTTACTGCAATCCCAGGGAGAGTTGTGGACCCTTGTGTAGCTTGCTGGGGTCAGAGGCCCTTTGGTGGAGGGTCAGGGGGCACCCTGGGGCCTATTCTGCAAGTCCAGGGAGAGAGGTGGACCTCTGGGTAGCTTGCTGGGGTCAGAGGCCCCTAGGCGGAGGGCCAGGGGGCACCCTGGGGCCTATCCTGCAAGTCCAGGGAGAGAGGTGGACCCCTGGGTAGCTTGCTGGGGTACGAGGCCCCTAGGTGGAGGGCCAGGGGGCACCCTGGGGCCTCTACTGCAAGTCCAGGGAGAGAGGTGGACCCCTGGGTAGCTTGCTGGGGTCAGAGGCAACTAGGTGAAAGGACAGGGGTACCCTGAGGCCTATACTGCAAGTCCAAGGAGAGAGGTGGACCCCTGGGTAGCTTCCTGAGGTCAAAGGCCCCTAGGTGGAGAGCCAGGGGGCACCCTGGGGCCTCTCCTGCAACTCCAAGGAGAGAGGTGGACCCCGTGGGTAGCTTGCTGGGGTACGAGGCCCCTAGTTGGAGGGCCAAGGGGCACCCTGGGGCCTCTAAAGCAAGCCCAGGGAGAGAGGTGGACCCCTGGTTAGCTTGCTGGGGTCAGAGGCCACTAGGTGGAGGGCCAGGGGGCTTCTTGGGGCCTCTACTGCAAGTCCAGGGAGAGAGGTGGACCCCTGGGTAGCTTGCTGTTGTCGTAGGCCCCCAGGTGGAGGGCCAGAGGGCTTCTTGGGGCTTCTACTGCAAGTCTAGGGAGAGAGGTGGACCACTGTGTAGCTTGCTGGGGTCAGAGGCCCCTAGGTGGACGGCCTGGGGGCTTCGTGGGGCCTCTACTGCAAGTCAAGGGAGAGAGGTGGACCCCTGGGTAGCTTGCTGGGGTCGGAAGCCCCTTGGTGGAAGGCCAGGGGGCACCCTGGGGCCTATACTGCAAGTCCAGGGAGAGAGGTGGACCCATGGGTAGCTTACTGGGGTCAGAGGCCCTTAGGTGGAGGGCCAGGGGCACCCTGGGGCCTCTACTGCAAGTCGAGGGAGAGAGGTGGACCCCTGGGTAGCTTGCTGGTGTCAGACGCAACTAGGTGGAGGGACAGGGGGTACCCTGGGGCCTATACTGCAAGTCCAGGGAGAGAGGTGGACCCCTGGGTAGCTTGCTGGGGTACGAGGGCCCTAGGTGGAGGGCCAGGGGGCACCCTGGGGCCTATCCTGCAAGTCCAAGGAGAGAGGTGGACCCCTGGGTAGCTTGCTGTGGTACGAGGCCCCTAGTTGGAGGGTGAGGGGGCACCCTGGGGCCTCTACTGCAAGCCCAGGGAGAGAGGTGGACCCCTGGTTAGCTTGCTGGGGTCAGAGGCCGCTAGGTGGAGGGCCAGGGGGCTTCTTGGGGCCTCTACTGCAAGTTCAGGGAGAGAGGTGGACCCCTGGGTAGCTTGCTGGGGTACAAGGCCACTAGGTGGAGAGCCAGGGGGCACCCTGGGGCCTCTACTGCAAGACCATGGAGAGAGGTGGACCCTTGGTAGCTTGCTGGGGTCAGAGACCCCTAGAGGGAGGGCCAGGGGGCACCCTGGGGCCTCTACTGCAAGTCTAGGGAGAGAGGTGGACCCATGGGTAGCTAGCTGGGGTAAGAGGCCCCTAAGTCGATGGCCAGGGGGCACCCTGGGGCCTATCCTGCAAGTCCAGGGAGAGAGGTGGACCCCTGGGTAGCTTGCTGGGGTACAAGGCCTCTAGGTGGAGGGCCAGGGGGCACCCTGGGGCCTATCTTGGTAGTCCAGGGAGTAAGGTGGACCCCTGAGTAGCTTGCTGGGGTACGAGGCCCCTAGGTGGAGGGCCAGGGGGCACCCTGGGGCCTCTACTGCAAGTCCAGGGAGAGAGGTGGACCCCTGGGTAGCTTGCTGGGGTCTGAAGCCCATAGGTGGAGGGCCAGGGGGCACCCTGGGGCCTATACTTCAAGTCCAGGGAGAGAGGTGGACCCCTGGGTAGCTTGCTGGGGTCTGAAGCCCATAGGTGGAGGGCAAGGGGGCACCCTGGGGCCTCTACTGCAAGTCCAGGGAGAGAGGTGGACCCCTGGGTAGTTTGCTGGGGTCAGAGGCCCCTAGGCGGAGGGACAGGGGGCTTCCTGGGGCCTCTACTGCAAGTCCAGGGAGAAAGGTGGACCCCTGGGTAGCTTGCTTGGGTCAGAGGCCCCTAGGTGGAGGTCAAGGGGGCACCCTGGGGCCTCTACTGCAAGTCCAGGGAGAGTTGTGGACCCTTGTGTAGCTTGCTGGGGTCAGAGGCTCCTTGCTGGAGGGTCAGGGGGCACCCTGGGGCCTATTCTGCAAGTCCAGGGAGAGAGGTGGACCTCTGGGTAGCTTGCTGGGGTCAGAGGCCCCTAGGTGGAAGGCCAGGGGGCACCCTGGGGCCTATCTTGCAAGTCCAGGGAGTAAGGTAGACCCCTGGGTAGCTTGCTGGGGTACGAGATTCTAGGTGGAGGGCCAGGGGGCACCCTGGGGCCTCTACTGCAATACCAGGGAGAGAGGTGGACCCCTGGGTAGCTTGCTGGGGTCAGAGGCCCCTAGGTGGAGGGCCAGGGGGCACCCTGGGGCATCTACTGCAAATCCAGGGAGAGAGGTGGACCCCTGGGTAGCTTGCTGGGATCTGAAGCCCATAGATGGAGGGCCAGGGGGCACCCTGGGGCCTCTACTGCAAGTCTAGGGAGAGAGGTGGACCCATGGGTAGCTAGCTGGGGTAAGAGGCCCCTAATTGGAGGGCCAGGGGGCACCCTGGGGCCTCTACTGCAAGTCCAGGGAGAGATGTGGACCCCTGGGTAGTTTGCTGGGGTCAGAGGCCCCTAGGCGGAGGGACAGGGGGCTTCCTGGAGCCTCTACTGCAAGTCCAGGGAGAAAGGTGTACCCCTGGGTAGCTTGCTAGGGTCAGAGGCCCCTAGGTGGAGGTCAAGGGGGCACCCTGGGGCCTTTACTGCGATCCCAGGGAGAGTTGTGGACCCTTGTGTAGCTTGCTGGGGTCAGAGGCCCCTTGGTGGAGGGTCAGGGGGCACCCTGGGGCCTATTCTGCAAGTCCAGGGAGAGAGGTGGACCTCTGGGTAGCTTGCTGGGGTCAGAGGCCACTAGGTGGAGGGCCAGGGGGCACCCTGGGGCCTATCCTGCAAGTCCAGGGAGAGAGGTGGACCCCTGGGTAGCTTGCCGGGGTACGAGGCCCATAGGTGGAGGGCCAGGGGGCACCCTGGGGCCTCTACTGCAAGTCCAGGGAGAGAGGTGGACCCCTGGGTAGCTTGCTGGGGTCAGAGGACCCTAGGTGGAGGGCCAGGGGGCACCCTGGGGCCTCTACTGCAAACCAGGGAAATAGGTGGACCCCTGGGTAGCTTGTTGGGGTCAGAGGCCTCTAGGTGGAGGGCCAGGGGGCACCCTGGGGCCTCTACTGCAAGTCCAGGGAGAGAGGTGGACCCATGGGTAGCTAGCTGGGGTAAGAGGCCCCTAAGTGGAGGGCCAGGGGGCACCCTGGGGCCTCTACTGCAAGTCCAGGGAGAGAGGTGGACCCCTGGGTAGCTTGCTGGGGTCTGAAGCCCATAGGTGGAGGTCCAGGGGCTACCCTGGGGCCTATACTTCAAGTCCAGGGAGAGAGGTGGACCCTTGGGTAGCTTCCTAAGGTTAGAGGCCCCTAGGTGGAGGGCCAGAGGGCACCCTGGGGACTATCGTGCATGTCCAGGGAGAGAGGTGGACCCCTTGGTAGCTTGCTGGGGTACAAGGCCTCTAGGTGGAGGGCCAGGGGGCACCCTGGGGCCTATCTTGGTAGTCCAGGGAGTAAGGTGGACCCCTGAGTAGCTTGCTGGGGTACGAGGCCCCTAGGTGGAGGGCCAGGGGGCACCCTGGGGCCTCTACTGCAAGTCCAGGGAGAGAGGTGGACCCCTGGGTAGCTTGCTGGGGTCTGAAGCCCATAGGTGGAAGGCCAGGGGGCACCCTGGGGCCTCTACTGCAAGTCTAGGGAGAGAGGTGGACCCATGGGTAGCTAGCTGGGGTAAGAGGCCCCTAAGTGGAGGGCCAGGGGGCACCCTGGGGCCTCTACTGCAAGTCCAGGGAGAGAGGTGGACCCCTGGGTAGTTTGCTGGGGTCAGAGGCCCCTAGGCGGAGGGACAGGGGGCTTCCTGGGGCCTCTACTGCAAGTCCAGGGAGAAAGGTGGACCCCTGGGTAGCTTGCTAGGGTCAGAGGCCCCTAGGTGGAGGTCAAGGGGGCACCCTGGGGCCTTTACTGCAATCCCAGGGAGAGTTGTGGACCCTTGTGTAGCTTGCTGGGGTCAGAGGCCCCTTGGTGGAGGGTCAGGGGGCACCCTGGGGCATATTCTGCAAGTCCAGGGAGAGAGGTGGACCTCTGGGTAGCTTGCTGGGGTCAGAGGCCCCTAGGTGGAGGGCCAGGGGGCACCCTGGGGCCTATCCTGCAAGTCCAGGGAGAGAGGTGGACCCCTGGGTAGCTTGCTGGGGTGCGAGGCCCCTAGGTGGAGGGCCAGGGGGCCCCCTGGGGCCTCTACTGCAAGTCCAGGGAGAGAGGTGGACCCCTGGGTAGCTTGCTGGGGTCAGAGGCCCCTAGGTGGAGGGCCAGGGGGCACCCTGGGGCCTCCACTGCAAGTCCAGGGAAAGAGGTGGACCCCTGGGTAGCTTGCTGGGGTCAGAGGCCTCTAGGTGGAGGGCCAGGGGGCACCCTGGGGCCTCTACTGCAAGTCCAGGGAGAGAGGTGGACCCCTGGGTAGCTTGCTGGGGTCTGAAGCCCATAGGTGGAGGGCCAGGGGGTACCCTGGGGCCTATACTTCAAGTCCAGGGAGAGAGGTGGACCCTTGGGTAGCTTCCTAATGTCAGAGGCCCCTAGGTGGAGGGCCAGGGGGCACCCTGGGGCCTATCCTGCAAGTCCAGGGAGAGAGGTGGACCCATGGGTAGCTTGCTGGGGCACGAGGCCCCTAGGTGGAGGGCCAGGGGGCACCCTGGGGCCTCTACTGCAAGTCCAGTGAGAGAGGTGGACCCCTGGGTAGCTTCCTAAGGTCAGAGGCCCCTAGGTGGAGGGCCAGGGGGCACCCTGGGGCCTATCCTGCAAGTCCAGGGAGAGAGGTGGACCCCTGGGTAGCTTCTTGGGGTCAGAGTCCCCTAGGTGGAGGGTCAGGAGGTACCCTGGGGCCTGTACTGCAAGTCTAGGGAAAGAGGTGGACCCATGGGTAGATTGCTGTTGTCAGAGGCCCCTAGGCGGAGGGACAGGGGGCTTCCTGGGGCCTCTACTGCAAGTCCAGGGAGAAAGGTGGACCCCTGGGTAGCTTGCTAGGGTCAGAGTCCCCTAGGTGGAGGTCAAGGGGGCACCCTGGGGCCCTTACTGCAATCCCAGGGAGAGTTGTGGACCCTTGTGTAGCTTGCAGGGGTCAGAGGCCCCTTGGTGGAGGGTCAGGGGGCTCCCTGGGGCCTATTCTGCAAGTCCAGGGAGAGAAGTGGACCTCTGGGTAGCTTGCTGGGGTCAGAGACCCCTAGGTGGAGGGCCAGGGGGCACCTTGGGGCCTCTACTGCAAGTCTAGGTAGAGAGGTGGACCCCTGGGTAGCTTGCTGGGGTACGAGTCCCCTAGGTGGAGGGCCAGGGGGCACCCTGGGGCCTCTACTGCAAGTCCAGGGAGAGAGGTGGACCCCTGGGTAGCTTCCTGGGGTCAGAGGCCACTAGGTGTAGGGCCAGGGGGCACCCTGGGGCACATCCTGCAAGTCCAGGGAGAGAGGTGGACGCCTGGGTAGCTTGCTGGTGTCAGACGCAACTAGGTGGAGGGACAGGGGGTACCCTGGGGCCTATACTGCAAGTCCAGGGAGAGAGGTGGACCCCTGGGTAGCTTCCTGAGGTCAGAGGCCCCTAGGTGTAGGGCCAGGGGGCACCCTGGGACCTATACTGCAAGTCCAGGGAGAGAGGTGGACCCCTGGGTAGCTTGCTGGGGTACGAGGCCCCTAGGTGGAGGGCCAGGGGGCACCCTTGGGCCTATCCTGCAAGTCCAAGGAGAGAGTTGGACTCCTGGGTAGCTTGCTGTGGTACGAGGCCCCTAGTTGGAGGGTCAGGGGGCACCCTGGGGCCTCTACTGCAAGCCCAGGGAGAGAGGTGGACCCCTGGTTAGCTTGCTGGGGTCAGAGGCCACTAGGTGGAGGGCCAGGGGGCTTCTTGGGGCCTCTACTGCAAGTCCAGGGAGAGAGGTGGACCCCTGGGTAGCTTGCTGGGGTACAAGGCCACAAGGTGGAGAGCCAGGGGGCACCCTGGGGCCTCTACTGCAAGACCAGGGAGAGAGGAGGACCCTTGGTAGCTTGCTGGGGTCAGAGACCCCT